>NW_027362902.1:2540000-3140000 GCF_046119375.1 Phyllobates terribilis
TAATGCCTGCAGACTATAAAAGAGAACCCAACCCAAAAAGTTTGGTTGATTAGTCTGTGGCATTCTGTTAAACTGTTGCTTATGGCGGTCTCTGTGAGCTTCTCAGCGACATTCAGCCAGCCAGGTATCCTGCCTGCAGTAGATGGAATGTGGCAATGGAACGCTGGCTGCGCGTGTCATAATAGGCTCTGAACCTTTATATACCTGTGCACAGCAGCAGCCACCTTCAGTCTGCTGCTGGACAGCCAGCAGCAGCAGCAGCAGGAGAGGTATGTAATCAGGAGCCCTCCTGCTAAGGGTAGACAGCTGCTCGTTCCACCCCACCCCCCGCCTTAATTGGTTCTCCTCCCTTCCAACGGTGTTGAGGCGGGTGGGAACAGCAGGGGGTGAAGGTGCTGTGTTTAAAGAGGTGGAGTTATGCAGATCTAAAACGCGTGGATTGCAGCAGCAGCAAGCCGAAAAGTGCAGGCATGTAAGGGATCTAGAGGTTGACAACATGTCTTCTTAACGGGAGTCCAGGAGCTCATCTCCACAAATGGACTTTTCAGGATCCTTGGGTGGCTCCGTAGTTTGAAACCAATTCTGGTTATCGCTTCTCGGCCTTTTGGCTAAGATCAAGTGTAGTATCTGTTCTTATCAGTTTAATATCTGATACGTCCCCTATCTGGGGACCATATATTAAATGGATTTTTAGAACAGGGAGATGGAAAAAGAGCTTGCTCTGTCCACTCCACGCATTGACCTGGTATTGCAGTATCTCCAGGACCGGTGCACCCCTTCTTTAATGCAGTTTCTAAAATCAGAAAGAATTGAATTCAATGTTTTTTGTTCATTTTGCTTGTTTGTCGGATTTTGGGATGGACTCTTTGGCTTTGCTTTTCTTCTCCTCATTGGATTTTTCATGTTCAAAGTTGCAGAAGCCAGATTACAAGCTCATTTTGGTTCAACTTCAGCAACTGTGCATTGCATTGCCATGTAATGTGATGCAATGCTATCTTTCTAGCTCTCCCTTTTTACTTCCTTTTGGATAAACAGACATATTAGGCAAGCATTTTGGAGCTTTCACCTAAATAACTACAGGTGGTGAGATAAGCTGCACAATATAATTGACCTTTCAGTATATTGTTGCACACACACCATCTATTTAGCAAATGCCCTTGTTATCAACAGCAGCCTTTTAAACTCACCTGAGCTAACAGGTATGTGCGCTGGTTACTCTGCTGCGCTTAAAATTTCTTTTTTGGTTTGCTACAATGCCTTTTCTGAAACGTTGTCTCCTTCTGCTGGAACACTGACTTCTTTCATTTAATGCCTGCAGACTATAAAAGAGAACCCAACCCAAAAAGTTTGGTTGATTAGTCTGTGGCATTCTGTTAAACTGTTGCTTATGGCGGTCTCTGTGAGCTTCTCAGCGACATTCAGCCAGCCAGGTATCCTGCCTGCAGTAGATGGAATGTGGCAATGGAACGCTGGCTGCGCGTGTCATAATAGGCTCTGAGCCTTTATATACCTGTGCACAGCAGCAGCCACCTTCAGTCTGCTGCTGGACAGCCAGCAGCAGCAGCAGCAGGAGAGGTATGTAATCAGGAGCCCTCCTGCTAAGGGTAGACAGCTGCTCGTTCCACCCCACCCCCCGCCTTAATTGGTTCTCCTCCCTTCCAACGGTGTTGAGGCGGGTGGGAACAGCAGGGGGTGAAGGTGCTGTGTTTAAAGAGGTGGAGTTATGCAGATCTAAAACGCGTGGATTGCAGCAGCAGCAAGCCGAAAAGTGCAGGCATGTAAGGGATCTAGAGGTTGACAACATGTCTTCTTAACGGGAGTCCAGGAGCTCATCTCCACAAATGGACTTTTCAGGATCCTTGGGTGGCTCCGTAGTTTGAAACTAATTCTGGTTATCGCTTCTCGGCCTTTTGGCTAAGATCAAGTGTAGTATCTGTTCTTATCAGTTTAATATCTGATACGTCCCCTATCTGGGGACCATATATTAAATGGATTTTTAGAACAGGGAGATGGAAAAAGAGCTTGCTCTGTCCACTCCACGCATTGACCTGGTATTGCAGTATCTCCAGGACCGGTGCACCCCTTCTTTAATGCAGTTTCTAAAATCAGAAAGAATTGAATTCAATGTTTTTTGTTCATTTTGCTTGTTTGTCGGATTTTGGGATGGACTCTTTGGCTTTGCTTTTCTTCTCCTCATTGGATTTTTCATGTTCAAAGTTGCAGAAGCCAGATTACAAGCTCATTTTGGTTCAACTTCAGCAACTGTGCATTGCATTGCCATGTAATGTGATGCAATGCTATCTTTCTAGCTCTCCCTTTTTACTTCCTTTTGGATAAACAGACATATTAGGCAAGCATTTTGGAGCTTTCACCTAAATAACTACAGGTGGTGAGATAAGCTGCACAATATAATTGACCTTTCAGTATATTGTTGCACACACACCATCTATTTAGCAAATGCCCTTGTTATCAACAGCAGCCTTTTAAACTCACCTGAGCTAACAGGTATGTGCGCTGGTTACTCTGCTGCGCTTAAAATTTCTTTTTTGGTTTGCTACAATGCCTTTTCTGAAACGTTGTCTCCTTCTGCTGGAACACTGACTTCTTTCATTTAATGCCTGCAGACTATAAAAGAGAACCCAACCCAAAAAGTTTGGTTGATTAGTCTGTGGCATTCTGTTAAACTGTTGCTTATGGCGGTCTCTGTGAGCTTCTCAGCGACATTCAGCCAGCCAGGTATCCTGCCTGCAGTAGATGGAATGTGGCAATGGAACGCTGGCTGCGCGTGTCATAATAGGCTCTGAGCCTTTATATACCTGTGCACAGCAGCAGCCACCTTCAGTCTGCTGCTGGACAGCCAGCAGCAGCAGCAGCAGGAGAGGTATGTAATCAGGAGCCCTCCTGCTAAGGGTAGACAGCTGCTCGTTCCACCCCACCCCCCGCCTTAATTGGTTCTCCTCCCTTCCAACGGTGTTGAGGCGGGTGGGAACAGCAGGGGGTGAAGGTGCTGTGTTTAAAGAGGTGGAGTTATGCAGATCTAAAACGCGTGGATTGCAGCAGCAGCAAGCCGAAAAGTGCAGGCATGTAAGGGATCTAGAGGTTGACAACATGTCTTCTTAACGGGAGTCCAGGAGCTCATCTCCACAAATGGACTTTTCAGGATCCTTGGGTGGCTCCGTAGTTTGAAACCAATTCTGGTTATCGCTTCTCGGCCTTTTGGCTAAGATCAAGTGTAGTATCTGTTCTTATCAGTTTAATATCTGATACGTCCCCTATCTGGGGACCATATATTAAATGGATTTTTAGAACAGGGAGATGGAAAAAGAGCTTGCTCTGTCCACTCCACGCATTGACCTGGTATTGCAGTATCTCCAGGACCGGTGCACCCCTTCTTTAATGCAGTTTCTAAAATCAGAAAGAATTGAATTCAATGTTTTTTGTTCATTTTGCTTGTTTGTCGGATTTTGGGATGGACTCTTTGGCTTTGCTTTTCTTCTCCTCATTGGATTTTTCATGTTCAAAGTTGCAGAAGCCAGATTACAAGCTCATTTTGGTTCAACTTCAGCAACTGTGCATTGCATTGCCATGTAATGTGATGCAATGCTATCTTTCTAGCTCTCCCTTTTTACTTCCTTTTGGATAAACAGACATATTAGGCAAGCATTTTGGAGCTTTCACCTAAATAACTACAGGTGGTGAGATAAGCTGCACAATATAATTGACCTTTCAGTATATTGTTGCACACACACCATCTATTTAGCAAATGCCCTTGTTATCAACAGCAGCCTTTTAAACTCACCTGAGCTAACAGGTATGTGCGCTGGTTACTCTGCTGCGCTTAAAATTTCTTTTTTGGTTTGCTACAATGCCTTTTCTGAAACGTTGTCTCCTTCTGCTGGAACACTGACTTCTTTCATTTAATGCCTGCAGACTATAAAAGAGAACCCAACCCAAAAAGTTTGGTTGATTAGTCTGTGGCATTCTGTTAAACTGTTGCTTATGGCGGTCTCTGTGAGCTTCTCAGCGACATTCAGCCAGCCAGGTATCCTGCCTGCAGTAGATGGAATGTGGCAATGGAACGCTGGCTGCGCGTGTCATAATAGGCTCTGAACCTTTATATACCTGTGCACAGCAGCAGCCACCTTCAGTCTGCTGCTGGACAGCCAGCAGCAGCAGCAGCAGGAGAGGTATGTAATCAGGAGCCCTCCTGCTAAGGGTAGACAGCTGCTCGTTCCACCCCACCCCCCGCCTTAATTGGTTCTCCTCCCTTCCAACGGTGTTGAGGCGGGTGGGAACAGCAGGGGGTGAAGGTGCTGTGTTTAAAGAGGTGGAGTTATGCAGATCTAAAACGCGTGGATTGCAGCAGCAGCAAGCCGAAAAGTGCAGGCATGTAAGGGATCTAGAGGTTGACAACATGTCTTCTTAACGGGAGTCCAGGAGCTCATCTCCACAAATGGACTTTTCAGGATCCTTGGGTGGCTCCGTAGTTTGAAACCAATTCTGGTTATCGCTTCTCGGCCTTTTGGCTAAGATCAAGTGTAGTATCTGTTCTTATCAGTTTAATATCTGATACGTCCCCTATCTGGGGACCATATATTAAATGGATTTTTAGAACAGGGAGATGGAAAAAGAGCTTGCTCTGTCCACTCCACGCATTGACCTGGTATTGCAGTATCTCCAGGACCGGTGCACCCCTTCTTTAATGCAGTTTCTAAAATCAGAAAGAATTGAATTCAATGTTTTTTGTTCATTTTGCTTGTTTGTCGGATTTTGGGATGGACTCTTTGGCTTTGCTTTTCTTCTCCTCATTGGATTTTTCATGTTCAAAGTTGCAGAAGCCAGATTACAAGCTCATTTTGGTTCAACTTCAGCAACTGTGCATTGCATTGCCATGTAATGTGATGCAATGCTATCTTTCTAGCTCTCCCTTTTTACTTCCTTTTGGATAAACAGACATATTAGGCAAGCATTTTGGAGCTTTCACCTAAATAACTACAGGTGGTGAGATAAGCTGCACAATATAATTGACCTTTCAGTATATTGTTGCACACACACCATCTATTTAGCAAATGCCCTTGTTATCAACAGCAGCCTTTTAAACTCACCTGAGCTAACAGGTATGTGCGCTGGTTACTCTGCTGCGCTTAAAATTTCTTTTTTGGTTTGCTACAATGCCTTTTCTGAAACGTTGTCTCCTTCTGCTGGAACACTGACTTCTTTCATTTAATGCCTGCAGACTATAAAAGAGAACCCAACCCAAAAAGTTTGGTTGATTAGTCTGTGGCATTCTGTTAAACTGTTGCTTATGGCGGTCTCTGTGAGCTTCTCAGCGACATTCAGCCAGCCAGGTATCCTGCCTGCAGTAGATGGAATGTGGCAATGGAACGCTGGCTGCGCGTGTCATAATAGGCTCTGAGCCTTTATATACCTGTGCACAGCAGCAGCCACCTTCAGTCTGCTGCTGGACAGCCAGCAGCAGCAGCAGCAGGAGAGGTATGTAATCAGGAGCCCTCCTGCTAAGGGTAGACAGCTGCTCGTTCCACCCCACCCCCCGCCTTAATTGGTTCTCCTCCCTTCCAACGGTGTTGAGGCGGGTGGGAACAGCAGGGGGTGAAGGTGCTGTGTTTAAAGAGGTGGAGTTATGCAGATCTAAAACGCGTGGATTGCAGCAGCAGCAAGCCGAAAAGTGCAGGCATGTAAGGGATCTAGAGGTTGACAACATGTCTTCTTAACGGGAGTCCAGGAGCTCATCTCCACAAATGGACTTTTCAGGATCCTTGGGTGGCTCCGTAGTTTGAAACCAATTCTGGTTATCGCTTCTCGGCCTTTTGGCTAAGATCAAGTGTAGTATCTGTTCTTATCAGTTTAATATCTGATACATCCCCTATCTGGGGACCATATATTAAATGGATTTTTAGAACAGGGAGATGGAAAAAGAGCTTGCTCTGTCCACTCCACGCATTGACCTGGTATTGCAGTATCTCCAGGACCGGTGCACCCCTTCTTTAATGCAGTTTCTAAAATCAGAAAGAATTGAATTCAATGTTTTTTGTTCATTTTGCTTGTTTGTCGGATTTTGGGATGGACTCTTTGGCTTTGCTTTTCTTCTCCTCATTGGATTTTTCATGTTCAAAGTTGCAGAAGCCAGATTACAAGCTCATTTTGGTTCAACTTCAGCAACTGTGCATTGCATTGCCATGTAATGTGATGCAATGCTATCTTTCTAGCTCTCCCTTTTTACTTCCTTTTGGATAAACAGACATATTAGGCAAGCATTTTGGAGCTTTCACCTAAATAACTACAGGTGGTGAGATAAGCTGCACAATATAATTGACCTTTCAGTATATTGTTGCACACACACCATCTATTTAGCAAATGCCCTTGTTATCAACAGCAGCCTTTTAAACTCACCTGAGCTAACAGGTATGTGCGCTGGTTACTCTGCTGCGCTTAAAATTTCTTTTTTGGTTTGCTACAATGCCTTTTCTGAAACGTTGTCTCCTTCTGCTGGAACACTGACTTCTTTCATTTAATGCCTGCAGACTATAAAAGAGAACCCAACCCAAAAAGTTTGGTTGATTAGTCTGTGGCATTCTGTTAAACTGTTGCTTATGGCGGTCTCTGTGAGCTTCTCAGCGACATTCAGCCAGCCAGGTATCCTGCCTGCAGTAGATGGAATGTGGCAATGGAACGCTGGCTGCGCGTGTCATAATAGGCTCTGAGCCTTTATATACCTGTGCACAGCAGCAGCCACCTTCAGTCTGCTGCTGGACAGCCAGCAGCAGCAGCAGCAGGAGAGGTATGTAATCAGGAGCCCTCCTGCTAAGGGTAGACAGCTGCTCGTTCCACCCCACCCCCCGCCTTAATTGGTTCTCCTCCCTTCCAACGGTGTTGAGGCGGGTGGGAACAGCAGGGGGTGAAGGTGCTGTGTTTAAAGAGGTGGAGTTATGCAGATCTAAAACGCGTGGATTGCAGCAGCAGCAAGCCGAAAAGTGCAGGCATGTAAGGGATCTAGAGGTTGACAACATGTCTTCTTAATGGGAGTCCAGGAGCTCATCTCCACAAATGGACTTTTCAGGATCCTTGGGTGGCTCCGTAGTTTGAAACCAATTCTGGTTATCGCTTCTCGGCCTTTTGGCTAAGATCAAGTGTAGTATCTGTTCTTATCAGTTTAATATCTGATACGTCCCCTATCTGGGGACCATATATTAAATGGATTTTTAGAACAGGGAGATGGAAAAAGAGCTTGCTCTGTCCACTCCACGCATTGACCTGGTATTGCAGTATCTCCAGGACCGGTGCACCCCTTCTTTAATGCAGTTTCTAAAATCAGAAAGAATTGAATTCAATGTTTTTTGTTCATTTTGCTTGTTTGTCGGATTTTGGGATGGACTCTTTGGCTTTGCTTTTCTTCTCCTCATTGGATTTTTCATGTTCAAAGTTGCAGAAGCCAGATTACAAGCTCATTTTGGTTCAACTTCAGCAACTGTGCATTGCATTGCCATGTAATGTGATGCAATGCTATCTTTCTAGCTCTCCCTTTTTACTTCCTTTTGGATAAACAGACATATTAGGCAAGCATTTTGGAGCTTTCACCTAAATAACTACAGGTGGTGAGATAAGCTGCATAATATAATTGACCTTTCAGTATATTGTTGCACACACACCATCTATTTAGCAAATGCCCTTGTTATCAACAGCAGCCTTTTAAACTCACCTGAGCTAACAGGTATGTGCGCTGGTTACTCTGCTGCGCTTAAAATTTATTTTTTGGTTTGCTACAATGCCTTTTCTGAAACGTTGTCTCCTTCTGCTGGAACACTGACTTCTTTCATTTAATGCCTGCAGACTATAAAAGAGAACCCAACCCAAAAAGTTTGGTTGATTAGTCTGTGGCATTCTGTTAAACTGTTGCTTATGGCGGTCTCTGTGAGCTTCTCAGCGACATTCAGCCAGCCAGGTATCCTGCCTGCAGTAGATGGAATGTGGCAATGGAACGCTGGCTGCGCGTGTCATAATAGGCTCTGAGCCTTTATATACCTGTGCACAGCAGCAGCCACCTTCAGTCTGCTGCTGGACAGCCAGCAGCAGCAGCAGCATGAGAGGTATGTAATCAGGAGCCCTCCTGCTAAGGGTAGACAGCTGCTCGTTCCACCCCACCCCCCGCCTTAATTGGTTCTCCTCCCTTCCAACGGTGTTGAGGCGGGTGGGAACAGCAGGGGGTGAAGGTGCTGTGTTTTAAGAGGTGGAGTTATGCAGATCTAAAACGCGTGGATTGCAGCAGCAGCAAGCCGAAAAGTGCAGGCATGTAAGGGATCTAGAGGTTGACAACATGTCTTCTTAACGGGAGTCCAGGAGCTCATCTCCACAAATGGACTTTTCAGGATCCTTGGGTGGCTCCGTAGTTTGAAACCAATTCTGGTTATCGCTTCTTGGCCTTTTGGCTAAGATCAAGTGTAGTATCTGTTCTTATCAGTTTAATATCTGATACGTCCCCTATCTGGGGACCATATATTAAATGGATTTTTAGAACAGGGAGATGGAAAAAGAGCTTGCTCTGTCCACTCCACGCATTGACCTGGTATTGCAGTATCTCCAGGACCGGTGCACCCCTTCTTTAATGCAGTTTCTAAAATCAGAAAGAATTGAATTCAATGTTTTTTGTTCATTTTGCTTGTTTGTCGGATTTTGGGATGGACTCTTTGGCTTTGCTTTTCTTCTCCTCATTGGATTTTTCATGTTCAAAGTTGCAGAAGCCAGATTACAAGCTCATTTTGGTTCAACTTCAGCAACTGTGCATTGCATTGCCATGTAATGTGATGCAATGCTATCTTTCTATCTCTCCCTTTTTACTTCCTTTTGGATAAACAGACATATTAGGCAAGCATTTTGGAGCTTTCACCTAAATAACTACAGGTGGTGAGATAAGCTGCACAATATAATTGACCTTTCAGTATATTGTTGCACACACACCATCTATTTAGCAAATGCCCTTGTTATCAACAGCAGCCTTTTAAACTCACCTGAGCTAACAGGTATGTGCGCTGGTTACTCTGCTGCGCTTAAAATTTCTTTTTTGGTTTGCTACAATGCCTTTTCTGAAACGTTGTCTCCTTCTGCTGGAACTCTGACTTCTTTCATTTAATGCCTGCAGACTATAAAAGAGAACCCAACCCAAAAAGTTTGGTTGATTAGTCTGTGGCATTCTGTTAAACTGTTGCTTATGGCGGTCTCTGTGAGCTTCTCAGCGACATTCAGCCAGCCAGGTATCCTGCCTGCAGTAGATGGAATGTGGCAATGGAACGCTGGCTGCGCGTGTCATAATAGGCTCTGAGCCTTTATATACCTGTGCACAGCAGCAGCCACCTTCAGTCTGCTGCTGGACAGCCAGCAGCAGCAGCAGCAGGAGAGGTATGTAATCAGGAGCCCTCCTGCTAAGGGTAGACAGCTGCTCGTTCCACCCCACCCCCCGCCTTAATTGGTTCTCCTCCCTTCCAACGGTGTTGAGGCGGGTGGGAACAGCAGGGGGTGAAGGTGCTGTGTTTAAAGAGGTGGAGTTATGCAGATCTAAAACGCGTGGATTGCAGCAGCAGCAAGCCGAAAAGTGCAGGCATGTAAGGGATCTAGAGGTTGACAACATGTCTTCTTAACGGGAGTCCAGGAGCTCATCTCCACAAATGGACTTTTCAGGATCCTTGGGTGGCTCCGTAGTTTGAAACCAATTCTGGTTATCGCTTCTCGGCCTTTTGGCTAAGATCAAGTGTAGTATCTGTTCTTATCAGTTTAATATCTGATACGTCCCCTATCTGGGGACCATATATTAAATGGATTTTTAGAACAGGGAGATGGAAAAAGAGCTTGCTCTGTCCACTCCACGCATTGACCTGGTATTGCAGTATCTCCAGGACCGGTGCACCCCTTCTTTAATGCAGTTTCTAAAATCAGAAAGAATTGAATTCAATGTTTTTTGTTCATTTTGCTTGTTTGTTGGATTTTGGGATGGACTCTTTGGCTTTGCTTTTCCTCTCCTCATTGGATTTTTCATGTTCAAAGTTGCAGAAGCCAGATTACAAGCTCATTTTGGTTCAACTTCAGCAACTGTGCATTGCATTGCCATGTAATGTGATGCAATGCTATCTTTCTAGCTCTCCCTTTTTACTTCCTTTTGGATAAACAGACATATTAGGCAAGCATTTTGGAGCTTTCACCTAAATAACTACAAGTGGTGAGATAAGCTGCACAATATAATTGACCTTTCAGTATATTGTTGCACACACACCATCTATTTAGCAAATGCCCTTGTTATCAACAGCAGCCTTTTAAACTCACCTGAGCTAACAGGTATGTGCGCTGGTTACTCTGCTGCGCTTAAAATTTCTTTTTTGGTTTGCTACAATGCCTTTTCTGAAACGTTGTCTCCTTCTGCTGGAACACTGACTTCTTTCATTTAATGCCTGCAGACTATAAAAGAGAACCCAACCCAAAAAGTTTGGTTGATTAGTCTGTGGCATTCTGTTAAACTGTTGCTTATGGCGGTCTCTGTGAGCTTCTCAGCGACATTCAGCCAGCCAGGTATCCTGCCTGCAGTAGATGGAATGTGGCAATGGAACGCTGGCTGCGCGTGTCATAATAGGCTCTGAGCCTTTATATACCTGTGCACAGCAGCAGCCACCTTCAGTCTGCTGCTGGACAGCCAGCAGCAGCAGCAGCAGGAGAGGTATGTAATCAGGAGCCCTCCTGCTAAGGGTAGACAGCTGCTCGTTCCACCCCACCCCCCGCCTTAATTGGTTCTCCTCCCTTCCAACGGTGTTGAGGCGGGTGGGAACAGCAGGGGGTGAAGGTGCTGTGTTTAAAGAGGTGGAGTTATGCAGATCTAAAACGCGTGGATTGCAGCAGCAGCAAGCCGAAAAGTGCAGGCATGTAAGGGATCTAGAGGTTGACAACATGTCTTCTTAACGGGAGTCCAGGAGCTCATCTCCACAAATGGACTTTTCAGGATCCTTGGGTGGCTCCGTAGTTTGAAACCAATTCTGGTTATCGCTTCTCGGCCTTTTGGCTAAGATCAAGTGTAGTATCTGTTCTTATCAGTTTAAAATCTGATACGTCCCCTATCTGGGGACCATATATTAAATGGATTTTTAGAACAGGGAGATGGAAAAAGAGCTTGCTCTGTCCACTCCACGCATTGACCTGGTATTGCAGTATCTCCAGGACCGGTGCACCCCTTCTTTAATGCAGTTTCTAAAATCAGAAAGAATTGAATTCAATGTTTTTTGTTCATTTTGCTTGTTTGTTGGATTTTGGGATGGACTCTTTGGCTTTGCTTTTCCTCTCCTCATTGGATTTTTCATGTTCAAAGTTGCAGAAGCCAGATTACAAGCTCATTTTGGTTCAACTTCAGCAACTGTGCATTGCATTGCCATGTAATGTGATGCAATGCTATCTTTCTAGCTCTCCCTTTTTACTTCCTTTTGGATAAACAGACATATTAGGCAAGCATTTTGGAGCTTTCACCTAAATAACTACAGGTGGTGAGATAAGCTGCACAATATAATTGACCTTTCAGTATATTGTTGCACACACACCATCTATTTAGCAAATGCCCTTGTTATCAACAGCAGCCTTTTAAACTCACCTGAGCTAACAGGTATGTGCGCTGGTTACTCTGCTGCGCTTAAAATTTCTTTTTTGGTTTGCTACAATGCCTTTTCTGAAACGTTGTCTCCTTCTGCTGGAACACTGACTTCTTTCATTTAATGCCTGCAGACTATAAAAGAGAACCCAACCCAAAAAGTTTGGTTGATTAGTCTGTGGCATTCTGTTAAACTGTTGCTTATGGCGGTCTCTGTGAGCTTCTCAGCGACATTCAGCCAGCCAGGTATCCTGCCTGCAGTAGATGGAATGTGGCAATGGAACGCTGGCTGCGCGTGTCATAATAGGCTCTGAGCCTTTGTATACCTGTGCACAGCAGCAGCCACCTTCAGTCTGCTGCTGGACAGCCAGCAGCAGCAGCAGCAGGAGAGGTATGTAATCAGGAGCCCTCCTGCTAAGGGTAGACAGCTGCTCGTTCCACCCCACCCCCCCGCCTTAATTGGTTCTCCTCCCTTCCAACGGTGTTGAGGCGGGTGGGAACAGCAGGGGGTGAAGGTGCTGTGTTTAAAGAGGTGGAGTTATGCAGATCTAAAACGCGTGGATTGCAGCAGCAGCAAGCCGAAAAGTGCAGGCATGTAAGGGATCTAGAGGTTGACAACATGTCTTCTTAACGGGAGTCCAGGAGCTCATCTCCACAAATGGACTTTTCAGGATCCTTGGGTGGCTCCGTAGTTTGAAACCAATTCTGGTTATCGCTTCTCGGCCTTTTGGCTAAGATCAAGTGTAGTATCTGTTCTTATCAGTTTAATATCTGATACGTCTCCTATCTGGGGACCATATATTAAATGGATTTTTAGAACAGGGAGATGGAAAAAGAGCTTGCTCTGTCCACTCCACGCATTAACCTGGTATTGCAGTATCTCCAGGACCGGTGCACCCCTTCTTTAATGCAGTTTCTAAAATCAGAAAGAATTGAATTCAATGTTTTTTGTTCATTTTGCTTGTTTGTCGGATTTTGGGATGGACTCTTTGGCTTTGCTTTTCTTCTCCTCATTGGATTTTTCATGTTCAAAGTTGCAGAAGCCAGATTACAAGCTCATTTTGGTTCAACTTCAGCAACTGTGCATTGCATTGCCATGTAATGTGATGCAATGCTATCTTTCTAGCTCTCCCTTTTTACTTCCTTTTGGATAAACAGACATATTAGGCAAGCATTTTGGAGCTTTCACCTAAATAACTACAGGTGGTGAGATAAGCTGCACAATATAATTGACCTTTCAGTATATTGTTGCACACACACCATCTATTTAGCAAATGCCCTTGTTATCAACAGCAGCCTTTTAAACTCACCTGAGCTAACAGGTATGTGCGCTGGTTACTCTGCTGCGCTTAAAATTTCTTTTTTGGTTTGCTACAATGCCTTTTCTGAAACGTTGTCTCCTTCTGCTGGAACACTGACTTCTTTCATTTAATGCCTGCAGACTATAAAAGAGAACCCAACCCAAAAAGTTTGGTTGATTAGTCTGTGGCATTCTGTTAAACTGTTGCTTATGGCGGTCTCTGTGAGCTTCTCAGCGACATTCAGCCAGCCAGGTATCCTGCCTGCAGTAGATGGAATGTGGCAATGGAACGCTGGCTGCGCGTGTCATAATAGGCTCTGAGCCTTTATATACCTGTGCACAGCAGCAGCCACCTTCAGTCTGCTGCTGGACAGCCAGCAGCAGCAGCAGCAGGAGAGGTATGTAATCAGGAGCCCTCCTGCTAAGGGTAGACAGCTGCTCGTTCCACCCCACCCCCCGCCTTAATTGGTTCTCCTCCCTTCCAACGGTGTTGAGGCGGGTGGGAACAGCAGGGGGTGAAGGTGCTGTGTTTAAAGAGGTGGAGTTATGCAGATCTAAAACGCGTGGATTGCAGCAGCAGCAAGCCGAAAAGTGCAGGCATGTAAGGGATCTAGAGGTTGACAACATGTCTTCTTAACGGGAGTCCAGGAGCTCATCTCCACAAATGGACTTTTCAGGATCCTTGGGTGGCTCCGTAGTTTGAAACCAATTCTGGTTATCGCTTCTCGGCCTTTTGGCTAAGATCAAGTGTAGTATCTGTTCTTATCAGTTTAATATCTGATACGTCCCCTATCTGGGGACCATATATTAAATGGATTTTTAGAACAGGGAGATGGAAAAAGAGCTTGCTCTGTCCACTCCACGCATTGACCTGGTATTGCAGTATCTCCAGGACCGGTGCACCCCTTCTTTAATGCAGTTTCTAAAATCAGAAAGAATTGAATTCAATGTTTTTTGTTCATTTTGCTTGTTTGTCGGATTTTGGGATGGACTCTTTGGCTTTGCTTTTCTTCTCCTCATTGGATTTTTCATGTTCAAAGTTGCAGAAGCCAGATTACAAGCTCATTTTGGTTCAACTTCAGCAACTGTGCATTGCATTGCCATGTAATGTGATGCAATGCTATCTTTCTAGCTCTCCCTTTTTACTTCCTTTTGGATAAACAGACATATTAGGCAAGCATTTTGGAGCTTTCACCTAAATAACTACAGGTGGTGAGATAAGCTGCACAATATAATTGACCTTTCAGTATATTGTTGCACACACACCATCTATTTAGCAAATGCCCTTGTTATCAACAGCAGCCTTTTAAACTCACCTGAGCTAACAGGTATGTGCGCTGGTTACTCTGCTGCGCTTAAAATTTCTTTTTTGGTTTGCTACAATGCCTTTTCTGAAACGTTGTCTCCTTCTGCTGGAACACTGACTTCTTTCATTTAATGCCTGCAGACTATAAAAGAGAACCCAACCCAAAAAGTTTGGTTGATTAGTCTGTGGCATTCTGTTAAACTGTTGCTTATGGCGGTCTCTGTGAGCTTCTCAGCGACATTCAGCCAGCCAGGTATCCTGCCTGCAGTAGATGGAATGTGGCAATGGAACGCTGGCTGCGCGTGTCATAATAGGCTCTGAGCCTTTATATACCTGTGCACAGCAGCAGCCACCTTCAGTCTGCTGCTGGACAGCCAGCAGCAGCAGCAGCAGCAGGAGAGGTATGTAATCAGGAGCCCTCCTGCTAAGGGTAGACAGCTGCTCGTTCCACCCCACCCCCCGCCTTAATTGGTTCTCCTCCCTTCCAACGGTGTTGAGGCGGGTGGGAACAGCAGGGGGTGAAGGTGCTGTGTTTAAAGAGGTGGAGTTATGCAGATCTAAAACGCGTGGATTGCAGCAGCAGCAAGCCGAAAAGTGCAGGCATGTAAGGGATCTAGAGGTTGACAACATGTCTTCTTAACGGGAGTCCAGGAGCTCATCTCCACAAATGGACTTTTCAGGATCCTTGGGTGGCTCCGTAGTTTGAAACCAATTCTGGTTATCGCTTCTCGGCCTTTTGGCTAAGATCAAGTGTAGTATCTGTTCTTATCAGTTTAATATCTGATACGTCCCCTATCTGGGGACCATATATTAAATGGATTTTTAGAACAGGGAGATGGAAAAAGAGCTTGCTCTGTCCACTCCACGCATTGACCTGGTATTGCAGTATCTCCAGGACCGGTGCACCCCTTCTTTAATGCAGTTTCTAAAATCAGAAAGAATTGAATTCAATGTTTTTTGTTCATTTTGCTTGTTTGTCGGATTTTGGGATGGACTCTTTGGCTTTGCTTTTCTTCTCCTCATTGGATTTTTCATGTTCAAAGTTGCAGAAGCCAGATTACAAGCTCATTTTGGTTCAACTTCAGCAACTGTGCATTGCATTGCCATGTAATGTGATGCAATGCTATCTTTCTAGCTCTCCCTTTTTACTTCCTTTTGGATAAACAGACATATTAGGCAAGCATTTTGGAGCTTTCACCTAAATAACTACAGGTGGTGAGATAAGCTGCACAATATAATTGACCTTTCAGTATATTGTTGCACACACACCATCTATTTAGCAAATGCCCTTGTTATCAACAGCAGCCTTTTAAACTCACCTGAGCTAACAGGTATGTGCGCTGGTTACTCTGCTGCGCTTAAAATTTCTTTTTTGGTTTGCTACAATGCCTTTTCTGAAACGTTGTCTCCTTCTGCTGGAACACTGACTTCTTTCATTTAATGCCTGCAGACTATAAAAGAGAACCCAACCCAAAAAGTTTGGTTGATTAGTCTGTGGCATTCTGTTAAACTGTTGCTTATGGCGGTCTCTGTGAGCTTCTCAGCGACATTCAGCCAGCCAGGTATCCTGCCTGCAGTAGATGGAATGTGGCAATGGAACGCTGGCTGCGCGTGTCATAATAGGCTCTGAGCCTTTATATACCTGTGCACAGCAGCAGCCACCTTCAGTCTGCTGCTGGACAGCCAGCAGCAGCAGCAGCAGGAGAGGTATGTAATCAGGAGCCCTCCTGCTAAGGGTAGACAGCTGCTCGTTCCACCCCACCCCCCGCCTTAATTGGTTCTCCTCCCTTCCAACGGTGTTGAGGCGGGTGGGAACAGCAGGGGGTGAAGGTGCTGTGTTTAAAGAGGTGGAGTTATGCAGATCTAAAACGCGTGGATTGCAGCAGCAGCAAGCCGAAAAGTGCAGGCATGTAAGGGATCTAGAGGTTGACAACATGTCTTCTTAACGGGAGTCCAGGAGCTCATCTCCACAAATGGACTTTTCAGGATCCTTGGGTGGCTCCGTAGTTTGAAACCAATTCTGGTTATCGCTTCTCGGCCTTTTGGCTAAGATCAAGTGTAGTATCTGTTCTTATCAGTTTAATATCTGATACGTCCCCTATCTGGGGACCATATATTAAATGGATTTTTAGAACAGGGAGATGGAAAAAGAGCTTGCTCTGTCCACTCCACGCATTGACCTGGTATTGCAGTATCTCCAGGACCGGTGCACCCCTTCTTTAATGCAGTTTCTAAAATCAGAAAGAATTGAATTCAATGTTTTTTGTTCATTTTGCTTGTTTGTCGGATTTTGGGATGGACTCTTTGGCTTTGCTTTTCTTCTCCTCATTGGATTTTTCATGTTCAAAGTTGCAGAAGCCAGATTACAAGCTCATTTTGGTTCAACTTCAGCAACTGTGCATTGCATTGCCATGTAATGTGATGCAATGCTATCTTTCTAGCTCTCCCTTTTTACTTCCTTTTGGATAAACAGACATATTAGGCAAGCATTTTGGAGCTTTCACCTAAATAACTACAGGTGGTGAGATAAGCTGCACAATATAATTGACCTTTCAGTATATTGTTGCACACACACCATCTATTTAGCAAATGCCCTTGTTATCAACAGCAGCCTTTTAAACTCACCTGAGCTAACAGGTATGTGCGCTGGTTACTCTGCTGCGCTTAAAATTTCTTTTTTGGTTTGCTACAATGCCTTTTCTGAAACGTTGTCTCCTTCTGCTGGAACACTGACTTCTTTCATTTAATGCCTGCAGACTATAAAAGAGAACCCAACCCAAAAAGTTTGGTTGATTAGTCTGTGGCATTTTGTTAAACTGTTGCTTATGGCGGTCTCTGTGAGCTTCTCAGCGACATTCAGCCAGCCAGGTATCCTGCCTGCAGTAGATGGAATGTGGCAATGGAACGCTGGCTGCGCGTGTCATAATAGGCTCTGAGCCTTTATATACCTGTGCACAGCAGCAGCCACCTTCAGTCTGCTGCTGGACAGCCAGCAGCAGCAGCAGCAGCAGGAGAGGTATGTAATCAGGAGCCCTCCTGCTAAGGGTAGACAGCTGCTAGTTCCACCCCACCCCCCGCCTTAATTGGTTCTCCTCCCTTCCAACGGTGTTGAGGCGGGTGGGAACAGCAGGGGGTGAAGGTGCTGTGTTTAAAGAGGTGGAGTTATGCAGATCTAAAACGCGTGGATTGCAGCAGCAGCAAGCCGAAAAGTGCAGGCATGTAAGGGATCTAGAGGTTGACAACATGTCTTCTTAACGGGAGTCCAGGAGCTCATCTCCACAAATGGACTTTTCAGGATCCTTGGGTGGCTCCGTAGTTTGAAACCAATTCTGGTTATCGCTTCTCGGCCTTTTGGCTAAGATCGTATGACTGTACCTTGATTGGTGCGAGTCTCCTGGAGGAATCCGGACCCTTTTGTGGAGGATTTTCTGCTTTTTCCTGTGGTATTCCATACCGACAGAATCCAAGATGTCTTTTGTGAAGAACACCATCCGTTTGTCCGTGGATCCATCTGACCAGAACAAGAACAACGTGGTTTTCATTGTCCAAGACATCGTTGAAGGCAAAGCTGGAGCAAGACGTTCTGAGATCTTCAGTGTCAACGAATTTTCACGTCAAGGTAATTATGACGTTACCTTTATGGACCAGGATGTTTGCCTTAATGTCTTTGAATGGCTCCGTGGTCACTCTAGTGACCCCTGCTTGGAAGGAGTTAGATGGGAACCTTTGTTTGGTCTGCAAGAAAAGGAGGTGACTGTGACTGTCTATAACCCTTTTACAGACCCTGAGCTGCTGGAGTGCTTCCTCTCTCGCTACTGTGAATATGTGCGGAAGGGAGTGAAGCAAGTCAATTGTCTAGGAATCTTTAACTGTCAGTATAAATTCCGTGTGAAATTGAAAAGGGATCCTGACAGTGTGGGGGGCTTTAGACACCCTCCATCAAATTTTTCCGTTGCAGGCCATAGAGGTTTCCTCTTTTACCCAGGCCAGCCCATGTTTTGCCGTAGATGCTTTTCTTTCGGACATACCATGGTAACATGCCTTAAAGGGCAGTGTTGCCGAAATTGCAGAAAGGAGGGGCATATGGCCAACCAGTGTCCAGAGGCCAAGTCCTGTGATGTCTGTGGGAGTAGTGATCACATGTATAAGGACTGTCCTATGAGTGCACCTAGACGTTCTGATAAAGAACAGAAGGAGGAGGAGCTGGAGAGGAGGCAGATGGCAAGCGCACTGAAAGTGCTGGAAAGATTGGAGAGGGAGGAGAGAGAGGGAAGGAGGCGGGAAACTGGTAGAGCCTCTCCCTCTACGGCGCCAGAGGAGGTGTCCCTGAGACCATGTTCTTCTTCTGCTGAAGAAATGAGGAAGAAGCGGAGGGAAGAAAAGGAGTTCTGGAGGGAAGTGGCAAAGGTGGAGAAAAAGGCAGTGTCTGCGAGAATATCTAGGAAAGTGGTGGAAGCAGAGCTGCCTGAGATGATGACTTTTGGAGAGGCAATGGACGCAACAGGATGTGAAGTGCAAATCTCGGAACCCGACAGTCCTGAACACCCTTCGGGTCCTGAAAACATTGAAGATTTTTCTTCGGAGGATGATAGGGGTGCAAATAAGAGTCGTAGGGAGGATGGTGGGGGCAGTGATGATGCAGATTTTAGTGAGCCTCAGAGGAAGATCAGAACTGCCAGAATGAGGAGTGTGGCTGGTGAAGCCAGCGGGTCGGAAACCAGCTGTTCTGTTCTGATGGCGGAGGAGGATAGTGGTGGTGCTGGATAGTGTCACCATATAATATTGTAAATGTTTTTTCTTTTTGTCCTCTTGTGAGCTTTGGTTTAGGCCAAAGGCTATTTCTTTGTGTAATTGGTGAAGGAGTAGAAGTATTATGGGATTTACCATAGTGTCCCAAAACGTAAGAGTGTTTAAAAGTAAAGTAAGAAGAGCTGCTATTTTTGAGTTTTTAGCTATGCAAAATGCATCTATTTTTTGTTTACAAGAATGTGGGGTAGTGGATGGTGTGAAAGGGGATGAATGGTCTTATGGAGCGTCTGTGTGGTCGGGGAGTGCATGTAATAAGAATGATGGTGTGGGTATTTTGGTTAAAGGAAGGGAGGTTGTTTTGAGTGATTATTTGGTTATTGAGGTGGGGAGATGTATCCTTGCTAATTTTGTATACAAGAATGTAAAGTTTTGTGTTATTAATGTTTATGCGCCAGTTGAAAAAAATGAGCGCAAAAATTTATTTGAAAAAATTAAGCTTTTTGTTCCAGGAAGAATACCTGTGGTAATTGTGGGTGATATGAACTGTGATGTGGGGAGAGTGAATGTGGATGTGTCTGGGAAAGCATTATTGGAGTTAGTGAATGATTTTGGGTTGTGTGATATGCAGCGCGTGTGTAACATGAATCCTTTGTTGAACACTTTCTTTTCTGAGAGTGGTAGGGTACAATCCAGATTGGATTATTGTTTTATTTCTAAAAATATGGTTTCTGTTAATTATAGGCAGGAAAACGTTCTTTTTTCAGATCATGTGTGTATGTTGTGTGAGTTGGATATAAAAGTTGATGGAGTGTTTGGGAGAGGATTGTGGAAGTTAAATGTTAAACTGTTAGAGAATGAAGATGTGAGAAAGGAGTATGAAAGGCGGTATGAAGAATGGTGTAAGCATAAAAATGAGTTTGGGAATGTTTGTGAGTGGTGGGACTGGGTGAAGAAACAAACAAAAATGTTCTTTAAAAATTTAGGATACAAGTATGCAGCAATTAAAAGAGAGAGTTTTGTTAAACTGAACGCGCGGTTGAGCGTTTTGTATAAGTTAAGGGAAGGAGGAGTTGAGGTGGAGGAGGATATTTTAGAGGTAAAAAAGGAGATTAGTGAGTTTTTGTTGGAGAGAGGGAGAAGCATAGTGTTTAGAGCAAAGATTGATAAGATGGAGCAGGATGAGAAATGTTCTCGGTTTTTCTTTAAAAAAGTTTTTGGAAAGAAACAGAGTATGAGCGTGGTGTATGGAGCAGATGGAAGTGAGGTGAGTGGAGAGGATATGTGTGAAGAGGTGGCTAAGTTTTATGAGGATCTGTATGCAGTGAAACAGAGGGATGAATGTTTGGAGAATGATGTTTTGAGTGTGTTAGAGAGTAAGTTGAGTGAAGCAGAAAGAGAGAGAGTGATGGGTGAGGTGACTGGTGATGAGGTATGGAAGGTTATGTGTAGTATGGCTTTGAATAAGACGCCGGGGGAGGATGGCCTCCCAGTAGAATTTTATCGTGTGATGTGGGGTGTGATTGGTAAGGACTTTGTGGATGTATGTAAGTATATGTGGGGAAACATGGAGGTGACTGAGAGTATGCGTGCAGGTATGGTTGTGTTAATTCCTAAGAAAGGGGATTTGAAAAGTCTGAGGAATTGGAGGCCAATAACGTTACTTAATTGTGATTATAAAATCTATGCAAAACTTATGGCTAATAGGATGCGTGATGTGATAGAGAGTGTGATTGGGGATGAGCAGTGTTGTGCGGTACCTGGGAGGCGGATTCATGAGTGTGTGTGTATGTTAAGAGATTGTCTATGGGATTGCATGGGTCGTAAGAAGAGTGTATTTTTGTTAAGTTTGGATTTTGAAAAGGCTTATGATAGGTTGTCGCATGGTTTTTTGTTCAGAGTGTTGTTAAAAATGGGTTTTCCGGCTGATTTTGTTGGGCGAGTGAGAAGTTTGTATGCGGGTGTTTATAGCTGTGTTTTAATGAATGGGTATGTGGGTAGGAAAGTGAATGTGTTTTCGGGTGTGCGACAGGGGTGTCCTTTGTCCCCTGTAGCATTTATTTGTGCAATTGAGCCATTGTTGTGTATGCTGAGGAAAGATAAGGTAATTCGTGGTGTGCAAGTGCCGGGAGGTGGAGGAAAAGAATGGAAGGTGAGTGGTTATATGGATGACGTGTGTGTATTATGTGATTCTGAATGTTCGGTGAGGCGGGTGAAGTTGTTAGTGTCTATTTTTTGTGGTGCATCTGCGTTTAAAGTGAATTGGGAAAAGAGTGAGTGTAAGGGTTTTGGAGGCGGAAGTTTAAGTAGGGATGTAGGTGTGAATGTAGTGAATGGACCTATTAAAGTTTTGGGTGTGAAGTTTTCAGAGAGTTTGGATGGGAAAGAAAGTTGGGATGATGCGAAAGGAAAAGTTGAGCAGAAGTTGAATTTTTGGAAATTGAGGAGTTTATCCTTTTTTGGGAAGATTTTAATTGTTAAGAGTGTGGTGTTGCCAATATTTTTATATATTGCGGTAGTATTTCCACCAGGATATATGTGTATGAGAAGCTTGAATAGAATTTTATTTGTTTTTTTGTGGAACTCGAAAATGGAGAGAGCTAGGAGAGAAATTTTGGTTAAAAGAGTGGAAAAAGGTGGTTTGGGTTTTCCGAATTTGGACGTGTTTTTTGGTGTGAATATCGTTGTGTTTGTTTTGAAAGTGATTAGGGCGGATGGAAAGTTTTCATCTATGTGTAGGTATTTATTTGGAGCGTATTTGTTTCGTTTAAAGTGGCAAGAAAGGGATTTGCGATGTCCGATTGCTTTTGAGGTGCCTGTATGGTATGTGTGGGTTTATAAGTTTTTGGTGAGGTATGAACTGTGTGATGCAGATGTGAGATTGCTGGAGAATAAGAAGGCTGTGTATAGGATGATTGAATGTAGAGAGGTAGAATGTGGAATAAATATGGTTAGGGGTGGTGATGTGCAGAAGGTTTGGAAGAAAGTGCGGATGAGTGGTATGACCAACAAACAGAGTGAAGTTGTGTGGCAGTCTTTACATGGAGTATTACCTGTGAGAGAATTTCAGAGGAATAGAGGTTTGGTGAGGAGTGAAATGTGTCCAAGAAATGGCTGTGGTGGAAGGGAAAGTGTGTTGCATGTTTTTTGGAATTGCCAGTATGCTAGAGATGTGATTGGGAGAATGGGGCCTTTGTGTAAAGAATTGTGTGGTGTGAATTTGTTGTCTTTTGAGTTGTTTATGTTTGGTTTGGGAATATGTGATGGGACGAAGGAAAGAGTCTTGTGGTTGATGCTTGCATGTATAAAGGAAGTGTTATGGGATGTGAGGAATGTGTATGTGTTTAAAAGGAAGGAAATTGCTGTAAAGGATAGTGTGAAGGTGATTTTGGGGAAGATGTATGTGTGTTTCCTATGGGACAAAAAGAGGAGAGGGGAAGTGGATGCGGAGGGAATATGGAAAGTTAAAAAGTGGAGATATATTGTTAGTACCTCTTGATTTTTGTTATTGTTGTTTTGAAATATGAAATAAATATTTCCGATGATGATGGGGACAGCAAATTGCGTATTGGATTTGACGCAGCTGTTTTGATGGAATTTTCCTTTGTCTGGTTTCCATAGACTGTGGAATTTCCTCGTCTGAGGAGAAAAAAAAAAAAAAAAAAAAAAATCTGTTCTTATCAGTTTAATATCTGATACGTCCCCTATCTGGGGACCATATATTAAATGGATTTTTAGAACAGGGAGATGGAAAAAGAGCTTGCTCTGTCCACTCCACGCATTGACCTGGTATTGCAGTATCTCCAGGACCGGTGCACCCCTTCTTTAATGCAGTTTCTAAAATCAGAAAGAATTGAATTCAATGTTTTTTGTTCATTTTGCTTGTTTGTCGGATTTTGGGATGGACTCTTTGGCTTTGCTTTTCTTCTCCTCATTGGATTTTTCATGTTCAAAGTTGCAGAAGCCAGATTACAAGCTCATTTTGGTTCAACTTCAGCAACTGTGCATTGCATTGCCATGTAATGTGATGCAATGCTATCTTTCTAGCTCTCCCTTTTTACTTCCTTTTGGATAAACAGACATATTAGGCAAGCATTTTGGAGCTTTCACCTAAATAACTACAGGTGGTGAGATAAGCTGCACAATATAATTGACCTTTCAGTATATTGTTGCACACACACCATCTATTTATCAAATGCCCTTGTTATCAACAGCAGCCTTTTAAACTCACCTGAGCTAACAGGTATGTGCGCTGGTTACTCTGCTGCGCTTAAAATTTCTTTTTTGGTTTGCTACAATGCCTTTTCTGAAACGTTGTCTCCTTCTGCTGGAACACTGACTTCTTTCATTTAATGCCTGCAGACTATAAAAGAGAACCCAACCCAAAAAGTTTGGTTGATTAGTCTGTGGCATTCTGTTAAACTGTTGCTTATGGCGGTCTCTGTGAGCTTCTCAGCGACATTCAGCCAGCCAGGTATCCTGCCTGCAGTAGATGGAATGTGGCAATGGAACGCTGGCTGCGCGTGTCATAATAGGCTCTGAGCCTTTATATACCTGTGCACAGCAGCAGCCACCTTCAGTCTGCTGCTGGACAGCCAGCAGCAGCAGCAGCAGGAGAGGTATGTAATCAGGAGCCCTCCTGCTAAGGGTAGACAGCTGCTCGTTCCACCCCACCCCCCGCCTTAATTGGTTCTCCTCCCTTCCAACGGTGTTGAGGCGGGTGGGAACAGCAGGGGGTGAAGGTGCTGTGTTTAAAGAGGTGGAGTTATGCAGATCTAAAACGCGTGGATTGCAGCAGCAGCAAGCCGAAAAGTGCAGGCATGTAAGGGATCTAGAGGTTGACAACATGTCTTCTTAACGGGAGTCCAGGAGCTCATCTCCACAAATGGACTTTTCAGGATCCTTGGGTGGCTCCGTAGTTTGAAACCAATTCTGGTTATCGCTTCTCGGCCTTTTGGCTACGACCAAGTGTTGTTGCTGGAAGACTCCAAAGCCTATCGCATCCTCGGCCTTGAGGCATCGGCAGTTCTACTGTCTTAAGCCTCCTGCTGCTATAGGGGGTGTGCGTGCTGAAGAGAACCAAGAAGGCGATCGACTTATCTGAATATGGCGATGGCGACATCGGCTACTCTCCGTTCTGCTGGAGCTGGCGACTTGAAGATCAAGAACTCTTTCAAGATTGAAGTTGAAGAGCGAGCCCGTGACAAGTTCTCCCTGTCTTTCTTCGTGAGGAAGGTCCTGCTTGAGATCCTGCAGGTGAAAAGGGAGAACATTCTGGCACTTCAAGATGCTCCTGGACGCTTTGTGCTTACCCTGACCTCTGAAGTGGCATCTCAGAATTTTTACCATCAGATCAAGCTGAGACTTCAGGAGGAAGATCTTAAAGGACTGTGTTTTGTGACCCTCTGCCTGGCAGAAGAGAAGTCTGTGGTGGTTCATATGAGCAATCCGCATGTCTCTGAAAAGGATGTGGCTGCGTTTCTGCATAACTATTGCTCTGAGGTCTACTTTTCTCACAAAATCATGAACTCTGAGAGGTTGTGGACCGGAAAATACAAGTTCATCGTGAAGCTGAGAGAAGGTTTGGGAATTGGTGGACTCATTCATCCGCCTCAGAGCTTCCTGATTGGCAGAGAGAGAGGAAGACTCTTCTATCCAGGGATGCCTATCTTCTGCAGAAAATGTATGGACTTTGGGCATTCCTTTGAGAGCTGCAAGGAGGAGAACGCTCTTTGCAAGAAGTGCTATCAAAAAGGACATGTCACTCTGAACTGCCCAAATCAGATGATCTGTAATATCTGCCGTATCCCTGGGCACTCTTTTCGGGATTGTCCGTTGAGAAAAAAGACCTTCAGCTATGCAGATGCAGCTCGGGGGGGAGCCCCTCCGAAGCGGTCCAGTCCTGAAGAACAAACAGACAAATCCAAGGACCCTCCCGGGAACCCTTCTGGGGATCCGCCCAAGGACACTGCTGGGGACCCGCCTGGGGATAGCATTGTTCTCAAGGATTGGTCGGAGAGTCCAGATGGTCATGTGGTGGAGGAGAATCCAGCTGAGTCTGAAGTGGAGATGGGAGAGGAGTCTTCTAAGGAGGCTGGTGGTGAGGAGGAGGAGGAGGAGATTAACATTGACGTGGAGGTTTTGAGGAAAAGGAAAAAGGAGAAGTCGAGTTTGTTTAAGGGAGAGAGCGCCAGCAAAAGACCTGCTGGGCGTTTGAAAATAGTCCTCCCTAATTACTCACCTAAACCGATCATCTCAGTTCCTAAACCTGTAAACCCATCTGATCCGGTGAACATCGAGGAATTCTCAGACACGGACGTTTCTGCGGGTCCCTCTACCCCGGTCGGATTCATGTCAGATACGGACTCAAGCTCTGTTTAAATGATTTATGGCTACACTCAAAATTGCCTCACTAAATGTGAGGAGTTTAAAGGGCTCTGTCAAGAGAGCTGCTTTATTTTCTTACCTGATGACTTTAGATGCTGATATTTTTTTACTTCAAGAATGCGGCATTGACCATGACCCTAACTATAACAAACTAAGGGAAGATTGGGCGAACGGACCTTCCATCTGGTCCGGTGAAAATGGATCGCGTGCTACTGGTGTTGGCGTCCTGTTTAAAAACAAAGACTTTAAGGTTACCTCGTTCACTGAAGTTGAACCTGGACGTGCACTAGTTGTTAATGTGAGTTACTGTGGATCCGAGTTCAAGCTGATTAATGTTTATGCATCTCCGATTAAAGAGGAAAGATCCAGTTTATTAGATATCATCAAACTCTTTATACCTGGTCCTACACCAACTGTGGTTGGCGGTGACTTCAATTGTATCCGGTCTGATGAAAATAGGACATCAGGTACTAGAAGGAAAGACAAAACTGAGATGCAGTTAAAAAATCTAATCGACGATACTTGCCTGAATGATGTCTGGAGAGTAAAGAATACCTCTGAACCAGGATACACTTGGGAGAACAATCTTCTAAAATCAAGAATTGACTTTGTTCTGACATCACAGAGTTTTAAAGTGAATAAAGTGGATCTAACAGGTAACATCTTTTCTGACCACAAAACGTTAATTACTCACTTGGAATTGCCCAGTCTAGAGAAAGGGCGAGGTGTCTGGAAGTTGAACACTCTGCTGCTGGAAGATGAAAGTATAAAAGAGGAATTTTTGAAATTTTATAAAAAACTACAGGGGAAAAAACATTATTACAAAAGAATTCTAGAATGGTGGGAGTATGTGAAGTCTC
The DNA here is from genome assembly GCF_046119375.1 of Phyllobates terribilis. Classification (NCBI taxonomy): domain Eukaryota; kingdom Metazoa; phylum Chordata; class Amphibia; order Anura; family Dendrobatidae; genus Phyllobates; species Phyllobates terribilis. The sequence continues at coordinate 2,566,232 of NW_027362902.1, forward strand.
AAATTAGACATTTTTTTCTCTTAGCTGGCAAAAGGAAGGCCAGACAGAATCAGAAATGGTTTAAAGACCTGAATACAAAACTGCAAACAGGTTACAAACTCAGAAATGCAGGGATAGATATGGAGGATGTTATTTTACAAGTCAAAGAAGACATTAAAAAAGCAATTGAACAGAAAGGCAAAGAAATAATTTTCAACGCCAAGGTAGAACATATGGAAAAAAATGAAACATGTTCCAGGTTCTTTTTCAAAAAATCTTTAGAACGCAAAGAATTAATTAAAGAACTTGATGGTGAAACAACTAAAGATGGACTGTTGGACAAAGCGCAAACTTTTTATCAAAATCTTTTTAGCGAAAAGAAAATTGACGCTGATTTTTTACCTGATGCTCTTAATTCATTGCAGAATCACCTTGAAAAGCAAGATCAAGAGTTGTTGATTGAAGATATCTGTGAAGAAGAACTGCTAAGTGCAATCAAAAGCTTTTCTAGAGGAAAAACACCGGGTACTGACGGACTACAAATTGAATTTTATCTTACTTTTTGGGAGATTTTAAAAGACGACCTGTTTGAGATTTTTAAAGCTGTCTTTTTATGTGACAAATTGCCTGAATCTTGGAGAAGTGGTGTGGTCACCCTGCTTTTTAAAAAAGGAGATAAGACTAATCTAGAGAACTGGAGACCAATCACGTTACTCAACGTAGATTATAAAATTATGGCAAAAATCATGGTGAACAGAATGAAGAAGGTGATAGAGAAGGTCGTGCATCCTGATCAGGTATGTGGTGTGCCTGGTCGTACAATTGCAGAAAACTTGAATATTATACGGGACGCAATTTGGTATCAGCAAGAGAGGAAGCAAAAGCTAGCTCTTCTGTCCCTTGATTTCCAGAAAGCGTACGACAGAGTCTCTCATAAGTACCTGTATTCTGTGTTAAAGAAAATGAAATTCCCGGATGTTTTTATTAAGCACATTGCACTTTTATATGATGGAAGTTTTAGCAGGATTTTAATTAATGGTTTTTTATCTTCAGAAGTTGTTCTAAAGTCGGGCGTCAAACAAGGATGCCCACTTTCGCCTCTGCTCTTTATCTGCGCAATCGAGCCTCTACTGGCAATGTTGAGGAAAGATAAGATGGTGAAAGGTGTACCCATACCAGGTGGAAATGGACTAAGTACTAAGTCACTGGGGTACATGGATGACATCACGATCCTGTGCGACTCAGAACAATCGCTGAGAAGAGCAGTAAGAACTACTGATTTTTTCTGTTTAGCATCTGCCTTCAAACTGAACTTGGAGAAGAGCGAATGTCTTGGATTCGGTGATTGGTCAGATGCGCAGATTCCTCAACTTAAAATAAGAAGTGATAAGATCAAAATTTTAGGTGTTGTGTTTACAAAAAAGAATGATGGAGAAGAAAGTTGGCAGTTGGTGAAGGAGAAAATGCAAAAGAAGATAAGTTTATGGAAACTCAGAAAATTATCAATGGAAGGTAAAAACTTGATCATTAAGTCTTTGTTGTTGCCGATAATGTTGTTTTTAAGTATGGTGTACCCCCCGAATGAGAACACAGTAAAGTTTCTCCAGAGACAAATTTTTCTTTTTCTGTGGGGATCAAAAATGGAGAAGGTTCGAAGAGAGACAATGTACAAGCAGCATAAATATGGTGGAAAGAATATCCCAAATATCAAAAAATTTTTGTACCTAAAGTTCTTTAGTTTTTGCTTCAAAATGACCAATCTAAGAACTCATTGGTCTTTCTACTTAAGATATGCAGCTGGAGATATCTTTAGGAAAAGAAAGTGGATAACATTGCCCCCAAATTCTCCTGTCCTAATTACACCGCCAAAACAATATGTCTTACTAGAAAAAACAATTAGACTTTATAACTTACCTGAAGTAGATGTGGAGATGCTGTCAAATTCAAGAAGACTGGCTCTAGAGACAAAGAGAAAAGAAACGATGACAGCAGTGGCAAACTTTACATACACTAAAAGTGGAAGAATTTGGAGAATGACTTATGCACCTTATCTAACAAATGAATATAAAGACTTGGCATGGGCAATAGTGCAAGAATGTGTTCCTGTTAGATTTTTTCAACACAGAAGGGGATTGTGCAATACTGCAAGATGCCCTAGAACAGGCTGTGTTAGAGAGGAAACAGTTTTACACACCTTTTGGAACTGTTTTTATGCCCAAAATGTCTGGAAAGAAGTTGGAAGTCTCTTAAAGTTTGTTACTGGTCTTAAGTTTTTAAATCACGAAGTAGTTTTATATGGAAATTTTACATGTCAATCAAAAGAAAAAGAAAGAGTCATTTGGATAATGATAAATGGAATAAAGAATGCGCTATGGAAAGTCCGAAACATATTGCTTTTTAAAAGAGATTTTATAAGTGAAAGTGAATGCATAAAATTAGCACTAAGTGAAATATATATTTATTACCTGTTAGATCTGAAGAGAATTGGGAAAAAAAGAGCCAAGAGTCTATGGAACTTTCATCTGTGGAACCTTGTAGCATGAACAGATTATAAGGCAAGAGAAATATTAGAAGAGAAATAACAACTGAAATATAAGAACAAAATGAAAAAGAAAAAAATCTGTTCTTATCAGTTTAATATCTGATACGTCCCCTATCTGGGGACCATATATTAAATGGATTTTTAGAACAGGGAGATGGAAAAAGAGCTTGCTCTGTCCACTCCACGCATTGACCTGGTATTGCAGTATCTCCAGGACCGGTGCACCCCTTCTTTAATGCAGTTTCTAAAATCAGAAAGAATTGAATTCAATGTTTTTTGTTCATTTTGCTTGTGTGTCGGATTTTGGGATGGACTCTTTGGCTTTGCTTTTCTTCTCCTCATTGGATTTTTCATGTTCAAAGTTGCAGAAGCCAGATTACAAGCTCATTTTGGTTCAACTTCAGCAACTGTGCATTGCATTGCCATGTAATGTGATGCAATGCTATCTTTCTAGCTCTCCCTTTTTACTTCCTTTTGGATAAACAGACATATTAGGCAAGCATTTTGGAGCTTTCACCTAAATAACTACAGGTGGTGAGATAAGCTGCACAATATAATTGACCTTTCAGTATATTGTTGCACACACACCATCTATTTAGCAAATGCCCTTGTTATCAACAGCAGCCTTTTAAACTCACCTGAGCTAACAGGTATGTGCGCTGGTTACTCTGCTGCGCTTAAAATTTCTTTTTTGGTTTGCTACAATGCCTTTTCTGAAACGTTGTCTCCTTCTGCTGGAACACTGACTTCTTTCATTTAATGCCTGCAGACTATAAAAGAGAACCCAACCCAAAAAGTTTGGTTGATTAGTCTGTGGCATTCTGTTAAACTGTTGCTTATGGCGGTCTCTGTGAGCTTCTCAGCGACATTCAGCCAGTCAGGTATCCTGCCTGCAGTAGATGGAATGTGGCAATGGAACGCTGGCTGCGCGTGTCATAATAGGCTCTGAGCCTTTATATACCTGTGCACAGCAGCAGCCACCTTCAGTCTGCTGCTGGACAGCCAGCAGCAGCAGCAGCAGGAGAGGTATGTAATCAGGAGCCCTCCTGCTAAGGGTAGACAGCTGCTCGTTCCACCCCACCCCCCGCCTTAATTGGTTCTCCTCCCTTCCAACGGTGTTGAGGCGGGTGGGAACAGCAGGGGGTGAAGGTGCTGTGTTTAAAGAGGTGGAGTTATGCAGATCTAAAACGCGTGGATTGCAGCAGCAGCAAGCCGAAAAGTGCAGGCATGTAAGGGATCTAGAGGATGACAACATGTCTTCTTAACGGGAGTCCAGGAGCTCATCTCCACAAATGGACTTTTCAGGATCCTTGGGTGGCTCCGTAGTTTGAAACCAATTCTGGTTATCGCTTCTCGGCCTTTTGGCTAAGATCAAGTGTAGTATCTGTTCTTATCAGTTTAATATCTTATACGTCCCCTATCTGGGGACCATATATTAAATGGATTTTTAGAACAGGGAGATGGAAAAAGAGCTTGCTCTGTCCACTCCACGCATTGACCTGGTATTGCAGTATCTCCAGGACCGGTGCACCCCTTCTTTAATGCAGTTTCTAAAATCAGAAAGAATTGAATTCAATGTTTTTTGTTCATTTTGCTTGTTTGTCGGATTTTGGGATGGACTCTTTGGCTTTGCTTTTCTTCTCCTCATTGGATTTTTCATGTTCAAAGTTGCAGAAGCCAGATTACAAGCTCATTTTGGTTCAACTTCAGCAACTGTGCATTGCATTGCCATGTAATGTGATGCAATGCTATCTTTCTAGCTCTCCCTTTTTACTTCCTTTTGGATAAACAGACATATTAGGCAAGCATTTTGGAGCTTTCACCTAAATAACTACAGGTGGTGAGATAAGCTGCACAATATAATTGACCTTTCAGTATATTGTTGCACACACACCATCTATTTAGCAAATGCCCTTGTTATCAACAGCAGCCTTTTAAACTCACCTGAGCTAACAGGTATGTGCGCTGGTTACTCTGCTGCGCTTAAAATTTCTTTTTTGGTTTGCTACAATGCCTTTTCTGAAACGTTGTCTCCTTCTGCTGGAACACTGACTTCTTTCATTTAATGCCTGCAGACTATAAAAGAGAACCCAACCCAAAAAGTTTGGTTGATTAGTCTGTGGCATTCTGTTAAACTGTTGCTTATGGCGGTCTCTGTGAGCTTCTCAGCGACATTCAGCCAGCCAGGTATCCTGCCTGCAGTAGATGGAATGTGGCAATGGAACGCTGGCTGCGCGTGTCATAATAGGCTCTGAGCCTTTATATACCTGTGCACAGCAGCAGCCACCTTCAGTCTGCTGCTGGACAGCCAGCAGCAGCAGCAGCAGGAGAGGTATGTAATCAGGAGCCCTCCTGCTAAGGGTAGACAGCTGCTCGTTCCACCCCACCCCCCGCCTTAATTGGTTCTCCTCCCTTCCAACGGTGTTGAGGCGGGTGGGAACAGCAGGGGGTGAAGGTGCTGTGTTTAAAGAGGTGGAGTTATGCAGATCTAAAACGCGTGGATTGCAGCAGCAGCAAGCCGAAAAGTGCAGGCATGTAAGGGATCTAGAGGTTGACAACATGTCTTCTTAACGGGAGTCCAGGAGCTCATCTCCACAAATGGACTTTTCAGGATCCTTGGGTGGCTCCGTAGTTTGAAACCAATTCTGGTTATCGCTTCTCGGCCTTTTGGCTAAGATCAAGTGTAGTATCTGTTCTTATCAGTTTAATATCTGATACGTCCCCTATCTGGGGACCATATATTAAATGGATTTTTAGAACAGGGAGATGGAAAAAGAGCTTGCTCTGTCCACTCCACGCATTGACCTGGTATTGCAGTATCTCCAGGACCGGTGCACCCCTTCTTTAATGCAGTTTCTAAAATCAGAAAGAATTGAATTCAATGTTTTTTGTTCATTTTGCTTGTTTGTCGGATTTTGGGATGGACTCTTTGGCTTTGCTTTTCTTCTCCTCATTGGATTTTTCATGTTCAAAGTTGCAGAAGCCAGATTACAAGCTCATTTTGGTTCAACTTCAGCAACTGTGCATTGCATTGCCATGTAATGTGATGCAATGCTATCTTTCTAGCTCTCCCTTTTTACTTCCTTTTGGATAAACAGACATATTAGGCAAACATTTTGGAGCTTTCACCTAAATAACTACAGGTGGTGAGATAAGCTGCACAATATAATTGACCTTTCAGTATATTGTTGCACACACACCATCTATTTAGCAAATGCCCTTGTTATCAACAGCAGCCTTTTAAACTCACCTGAGCTAACAGGTATGTGCGCTGGTTACTCTGCTGCGCTTAAAATTTCTTTTTTGGTTTGCTACAATGCCTTTTCTGAAACGTTGTCTCCTTCTGCTGGAACACTGACTTCTTTCATTTAATGCCTGCAGACTATAAAAGAGAACCCAACCCAAAAAGTTTGGTTGATTAGTCTGTGGCATTCTGTTAAACTGTTGCTTATGGCGGTCTCTGTGAGCTTCTCAGCGACATTCAGCCAGCCAGGTATCCTGCCTGCAGTAGATGGAATGTGGCAATGGAACGCTGGCTGCGCGTGTCATAATAGGCTCTGAGCCTTTATATACCTGTGCACAGCAGCAGCCACCTTCAGTCTGCTGCTGGACAGCCAGCAGCAGCAGCAGCAGCAGGAGAGGTATGTAATCAGGAGCCCTCCTGCTAAGGGTAGACAGCTGCTCGTTCCCCCCCACCCCCCGCCTTAATTGGTTCTCCTCCCTTCCAACGGTGCTGAGGCGGGTGGGAACAGCAGGGGGTGAAGGTGCTGTGTTTAAAGAGGTGGAGTTATGCAGATCTAAAACGCGTGGATTGCAGCAGCAGCAAGCCGAAAAGTGCAGGCATGTAAGGGATCTAGAGGTTGACAACATGTCTTCTTAACGGGAGTCCAGGAGCTCATCTCCACAAATGGACTTTTCAGGATCCTTGGGTGGCTCCGTAGTTTGAAACCAATTCTGGTTATCGCTTCTCGGCCTTTTGGCTAAGATCAAGTGTAGTATCTGTTCTTATCAGTTTAATATCTGATACGTCCCCTATCTGGGGACCATATATTAAATGGATTTTTAGAACAGGGAGATGGAAAAAGAGCTTGCTCTGTCCACTCCACGCATTGACCTGGTATTGCAGTATCTCCAGGACCGGTGCACCCCTTCTTTAATGCAGTTTCTAAAATCAGAAAGAATTGAATTCAATGTTTTTTGTTCATTTTGCTTGTTTGTCGGATTTTGGGATGGACTCTTTGGCTTTGCTTTTCTTCTCCTCATTGGATTTTTCATGTTCAAAGTTGCAGAAGCCAGATTACAAGCTCATTTTGGTTCAACTTCAGCAACTGTGCATTGCATTGCCATGTAATGTGATGCAATGCTATCTTTCTAGCTCTCCCTTTTTACTTCCTTTTGGATAAACAGACATATTAGGCAAGCATTTTGGAGCTTTCACCTAAATAACTACAGGTGGTGAGATAAGCTGCACAATATAATTGACCTTTCAGTATATTGTTGCACACACACCATCTATTTAGCAAATGCCCTTGTTATCAACAGCAGCCTTTTAAACTCACCTGAGCTAACAGGTATGTGCGCTGGTTACTCTGCTGCGCTTAAAATTTCTTTTTTGGTTTGCTACAATGCCTTTTCTGAAACGTTGTCTCCTTCTGCTGGAACACTGACTTCTTTCATTTAATGCCTGCAGACTATCAAAGAGAACCCAACCCAAAAAGTTTGGTTGATTAGTCTGTGGCATTCTGTTAAACTGTTGCTTATGGCGGTCTCTGTGAGCTTCTCAGCGACATTCAGCCAGCCAGGTATCCTGCCTGCAGTAGATGGAATGTGGCAATGGAACGCTGGCTGCGCGTGTCATAATAGGCTCTGAGCCTTTATATACCTGTGCACAGCAGCAGCCACCTTCAGTCTGCTGCTGGACAGCCAGCAGCAGCAGCAGCAGGAGAGGTATGTAATCAGGAGCCCTCCTGCTAAGGGTAGACAGCTGCTCGTTCCACCCCACCCCCCGCCTTAATTGGTTCTCCTCCCTTCCAATGGTGTTGAGGCGGGTGGGAACAGCAGGGGGTGAAGGTGCAGTGTTTAAAGAGGTGGAGTTATGCAGATCTAAAACGCGTGGATTGCAGCAGCAGCAAGCCGAAAAGTGCAGGCATGTAAGGGATCTAGAGGTTGACAACATGTCTTCTTAACGGGAGTCCAGGAGCTCATCTCCACAAATGGACTTTTCAGGATCCTTGGGTGGCTCCGTAGTTTGAAACCAATTCTGGTTATCGCTTCTCGGCCTTTTGGCTAAGATCAAGTGTAGTATCTGTTCTTATCAGTTTAATATCTGATACGTCCCCTATCTGGGGACCATATATTAAATGGATTTTTAGAACAGGGAGATGGAAAAAGAGCTTGCTCTGTCCACTCCACGCATTGACCTGGTATTGCAGTATCTCCAGGACCGGTGCACCCCTTCTTTAATGCAGTTTCTAAAATCAGAAAGAATTGAATTCAATGTTTTTTGTTCATTTTGCTTGTTTGTCGGATTTTGGGATGGACTCTTTGGCTTTGCTTTTCTTCTCCTCATTGGATTTTTCATGTTCAAAGTTGCAGAAGCCAGATTACAAGCTCATTTTGGTTCAACTTCAGCAACTGTGCATTGCATTGCCATGTAATGTGATGCAATGCTATCTTTCTAGCTCTCCCTTTTTACTTCCTTTTGGATAAACAGACATATTAGGCAAGCATTTTGGAGCTTTCACCTAAATAACTACAGGTGGTGAGATAAGCTGCACAATATAATTGACCTTTCAGTATATTGTTGCACACACACCATCTATTTAGCAAATGCCCTTGTTATCAACAGCAGCCTTTTAAACTCACCTGAGCTAACAGGTATGTGCGCTGGTTACTCTGCTGCGCTTAAAATTTCTTTTTTGGTTTGCTACAATGCCTTTTCTGAAACGTTGTCTCCTTCTGCTGGAACACTGACTTCTTTCATTTAATGCCTGCAGACTATAAAAGAGAACCCAATCCAAAAAGTTTGGTTGATTAGTCTGTGGCATTCTGTTAAACTGTTGCTTATGGCGGTCTCTGTGAGCTTCTCAGCGACATTCAGCCAGCCAGGTATCCTGCCTGCAGTAGATGGAATGTGGCAATGGAACGCTGGCTGCGCGTGTCATAATAGGCTCTGAGCCTTTATATACCTGTGCACAGCAGCAGCCACCTTCAGTCTGCTGCTGGACAGCCAGCAGCAGCAGCAGCAGGAGAGGTATGTAATCAGGAGCCCTCCTGCTAAGGGTAGACAGCTGCTCGTTCCACCCCACCCCCCGCCTTAATTGGTTCTCCTCCCTTCCAACGGTGTTGAGGCGGGTGGGAACAGCAGGGGGTGAAGGTGCTGTGTTTAAAGAGGTGGAGTTATGCAGATCTAAAACGCGTGGATTGCAGCAGCAGCAAGCCGAAAAGTGCAGGCATGTAAGGGATCTAGAGGTTGACAACATGTCTTCTTAATGGGAGTCCAGGAGCTCATCTCCACAAATGGACTTTTCAGGATCCTTGAGTGGCTCCGTAGTTTGAAACCAATTCTGGTTATCGCTTCTCGGCCTTTTGGCTAAGATCAAGTGTAGTATCTGTTCTTATCAGTTTAATATCTGATACGTCCCCTATCTGGGGACCATATATTAAATGGATTTTTAGAACAGGGAGATGGAAAAAGAGCTTGCTCTGTCCACTCCACGCATTGACCTGGTATTGCAGTATCTCCAGGACCGGTGCACCCCTTCTTTAATGCAGTTTCTAAAATCAGAAAGAATTGAATTCAATGTTTTTTGTTCATTTTGCTTGTTTGTCGGATTTGGGGATGGACTCTTTGGCTTTGCTTTTCTTCTCCTCATTGGATTTTTCATGTTCAAAGTTGCAGAAGCCAGATTACAAGCTCATTTTGGTTCAACTTCAGCAACTGTGCATTGCATTGCCATGTAATGTGATGCAATGCTATCTTTCTAGCTCTCCCTTTTTACTTCCTTTTGGATAAACAGACATATTAGGCAAGCATTTTGGAGCTTTCACCTAAATAACTACAGGTGGTGAGATAAGCTGCACAATATAATTGACCTTTCAGTATATTGTTGCACACACACCATCTATTTAGCAAATGCCCTTGTTATCAACAGCAGCCTTTTAAACTCACCTGAGCTAACAGGTATGTGCGCTGGTTACTCTGCTGCGCTTAAAATTTCTTTTTTGGTTTGCTACAATGCCTTTTCTGAAACGTTGTCTCCTTCTGCTGGAACACTGACTTCTTTCATTTAATGCCTGCAGACTATAAAAGAGAACCCAACCCAAAAAGTTTGGTTGATTAGTCTGTGGCATTCTGTTAAACTGTTGCTTATGGCGGTCTCTGTGAGCTTCTCAGCGACATTCAGCCAGCCAGGTATCCTGCCTGCAGTAGATGGAATGTGGCAATGGAACGCTGGCTGCGCGTGTCATAATAGGCTCTGAGCCTTTATATACCTGTGCACAGCAGCAGCCACCTTCAGTCTGCTGCTGGACAGCCAGCAGCAGCAGCAGGAGAGGTATGTAATCAGGAGCCCTCCTGCTAAGGGTAGACAGCTGCTCGTTCCACCCCACCCCCCGCCTTAATTGGTTCTCCTCCCTTCCAACGGTGTTGAGGCGGGTGGGAACAGCAGGGGGTGAAGGTGCTGTGTTTAAAGAGGTGGAGTTATGCAGATCTAAAACGCGTGGATTGCAGCAGCAGCAAGCCGAAAAGTGCAGGCATGTAAGGGATCTAGAGGTTGACAACATGTCTTCTTAACGGGAGTCCAGGAGCTCATCTCCACAAATGGACTTTTCAGGATCCTTGGGTGGCTCCGTAGTTTGAAACCAATTCTGGTTATCGCTTCTCGGCCTTTTGGCTAAGATCAAGTGTAGTATCTGTTCTTATCAGTTTAATATCTGATACGTCCCCTATCTGGGGACCATATATTAAATGGATTTTTAGAACAGGGAGATGGAAAAAGAGCTTGCTCTGTCCACTCCACGCATTGACCTGGTATTGCAGTATCTCCAGGACCGGTGCACCCCTTCTTTAATGCAGTTTCTAAAATCAGAAAGAATTGAATTCAATGTTTTTTGTTCATTTTGCTTGTTTGTCGGATTTTGGGATGGACTCTTTGGCTTTGTTTTTCTTCTCCTCATTGGATTTTTCATGTTCAAAGTTGCAGAAGCCAGATTACAAGCTCATTTTGGTTCAACTTCAGCAACTGTGCATTGCATTGCCATGTAATGTGATGCAATGCTATCTTTCTAGCTCTCCCTTTTTACTTCCTTTTGGATAAACAGACATATTAGGCAAGCATTTTGGAGCTTTCACCTAAATAACTACAGGTGGTGAGATAAGCTGCACAATATAATTGACCTTTCAGTATATTGTTGCACACACACCATCTATTTAGCAAATGCCCTTGTTATCAACAGCAGCCTTTTAAACTCACCTGAGCTAACAGGTATGTGCGCTGGTTACTCTGCTGCGCTTAAAATTTCTTTTTTGGTTTGCTACAATGCCTTTTCTGAAACGTTGTCTCCTTCTGCTGGAACACTGACTTCTTTCATTTAATGCCTGCAGACTATAAAAGAGAACCCAACCCAAAAAGTTTGGTTGATTAGTCTGTGGCATTCTGTTAAACTGTTGCTTATGGCGGTCTCTGTGAGCTTCTCAGCGACATTCAGCCAGCCAGGTATCCTGCCTGCAGTAGATGGAATGTGGCAATGGAACGCTGGCTGCGCGTGTCATAATAGGCTCTGAGCCTTTATATACCTGTGCACAGCAGCAGCCACCTTCAGTCTGCTGCTGGACAGCCAGCAGCAGCAGCAGCAGGAGAGGTATGTAATCAGGAGCCCTCCTGCTAAGGGTAGACAGCTGCTCGTTCCACCCCACCCCCCGCCTTAATTGGTTCTCCTCCCTTCCAACGGTGTTGAGGCGGGTGGGAACAGCAGGGGGTGAAGGTGCTGTGTTTAAAGAGGTGGAGTTATGCAGATCTAAAACGCGTGGATTGCAGCAGCAGCAAGCCGAAAAGTGCAGGCATGTAAGGGATCTAGAGGTTGACAACATGTCTTCTTAACGGGAGTCCAGGAGCTCATCTCCACAAATGGACTTTTCAGGATCCTTGGGTGGCTCCGTAGTTTGAAACCAATTCTGGTTATCGCTTCTCGGCCTTTTGGCTAAGATCAAGTGTAGTATCTGTTCTTATCAGTTTAATATCTGATACGTCCCCTATCTGGGGACCATATATTAAATGGATTTTTAGAACAGGGAGATGGAAAAAGAGCTTGCTCTGTCCACTCCACGCATTGACCTGGTATTGCAGTATCTCCAGGACCGATGCACCCCTTCTTTAATGCAGTTTCTAAAATCAGAAAGAATTGAATTCAATGTTTTTTGTTCATTTTGCTTGTTTGTCGGATTTTGGGATGGACTCTTTGGCTTTGCTTTTCTTCTCCTCATTGGATTTTTCATGTTCAAAGTTGCAGAAGCCAGATTACAAGCTCATTTTGGTTCAACTTCAGCAACTGTGCATTGCATTGCCATGTAATGTGATGCAATGCTATCTTTCTAGCTCTCCCTTTTTACTTCCTTTTGGATAAACAGACATATTAGGCAAGCATTTTGGAGCTTTCACCTAAATAACTACAGGTGGTGAGATAAGCTGCACAATATAATTGACCTTTCAGTATATTGTTGCACACACACCATCTATTTAGCAAATGCCCTTGTTATCAACAGCAGCCTTTTAAACTCACCTGAGCTAACAGGTATGTGCGCTGGTTACTCTGCTGCGCTTAAAATTTCTTTTTTGGTTTGCTACAATGCCTTTTCTGAAACGTTGTCTCCTTCTGCTGGAACACTGACTTCTTTCATTTAATGCCTGCAGACTATAAAAGAGAACCCAACCCAAAAAGTTTGGTTGATTAGTCTGTGGCATTCTGTTAAACTGTTGCTTATGGCGGTCTCTGTGAGCTTCTCAGCGACATTCAGCCAGCCAGGTATCCTGCCTGCAGTAGATGGAATGTGGCAATGGAACGCTGGCTGCGCGTGTCATAATAGGCTCTGAGCCTTTATATACCTGTGCACAGCAGCAGCCACCTTCAGTCTGCTGCTGGACAGCCAGCAGCAGCAGCAGCAGGAGAGGTATGTAATCAGGAGCCCTCCTGCTAAGGGTAGACAGCTGCTCGTTCCACCCCACCCCCCGCCTTAATTGGTTCTCCTCCCTTCCAACGGTGTTGAGGCGGGTGGGAACAGCAGGGGGTGAAGGTGCTGTGTTTAAAGAGGTGGAGTTATGCAGATCTAAAACGCGTGGATTGCAGCAGCAGCAAGCCGAAAAGTGCAGGCATGTAAGGGATCTAGAGGTTGACAACATGTCTTCTTAACGGGAGTCCAGGAGCTCATCTCCACAAATGGACTTTTCAGGATCCTTGGGTGGCTCCGTAGTTTGAAACCAATTCTGGTTATCGCTTCTCGGCCCTTTGGCTAAGATCAAGTGTAGTATCTGTTCTTATCAGTTTAATATCTGATACGTCCCCTATCTGGGGACCATATATTAAATGGATTTTTAGAACAGGGAGATGGAAAAAGAGCTTGCTCTGTCCACTCCACGCATTGACCTGGTATTGCAGTATCTCCAGGACCGGTGCACCCCTTCTTTAATGCAGTTTCTAAAATCAGAAAGAATTGAATTCAATGTTTTTTGTTCATTTTGCTTGTTTGTCGGATTTTGGGATGGACTCTTTGGCTTTGCTTTTCTTCTCCTCATTGGATTTTTCATGTTCAAAGTTGCAGAAGCCAGATTACAAGCTCATTTTGGTTCAACTTCAGCAACTGTGCATTGCATTGCCATGTAATGTGATGCAATGCTATCTTTCTAGCTCTCCCTTTTTACTTCCTTTTGGATAAACAGACATATTAGGCAAGCATTTTGGAGCTTTCACCTAAATAACTACAGGTGGTGAGATAAGCTGCACAATATAATTGACCTTTCAGTATATTGTTGCACACACACCATCTATTTAGCAAATGCCCTTGTTATCAACAGCAGCCTTTTAAACTCACCTGAGCTAACAGGTATGTGCGCTGGTTACTCTGCTGCGCTTAAAATTTCTTTTTTGGTTTGCTACAATGCCTTTTCTGAAACGTTGTCTCCTTCTGCTGGAACACTGACTTCTTTCATTTAATGCCTGCAGACTATAAAAGAGAACCCAACCCAAAAAGTTTGGTTGATTAGTCTGTGGCATTCTGTTAAACTGTTGCTTATGGCGGTCTCTGTGAGCTTCTCAGCGACATTCAGCCAGCCAGGTATCCTGCCTGCAGTAGATGGAATGTGGCAATGGAACGCTGGCTGCGCGTGTCATAATAGGCTCTGAGCCTTTATATACCTGTGCACAGCAGCAGCCACCTTCAGTCTGCTGCTGGACAGCCAGCAGCAGCAGCAGCAGGAGAGGTATGTAATCAGGAGCCCTCCTGCTAAGGGTAGACAGCTGCTCGTTCCACCCCACCCCCCGCCTTAATTGGTTCTCCTCCCTTCCAACGGTGTTGAGGCGGGTGGGAACAGCAGGGGGTGAAGGTGCTGTGTTTAAAGAGGTGGAGTTATGCAGATCTAAAACGCGTGGATTGCAGCAGCAGCAAGCCGAAAAGTGCAGGCATGTAAGGGATCTAGAGGTTGACAACATGTCTTCTTAACGGGAGTCCAGGAGCTCATCTCCACAAATGGACTTTTCAGGATCCTTGGGTGGCTCCGTAGTTTGAAACCAATTCTGGTTATCGCTTCTCGGCCTTTTGGCTAAGATCAAGTGTAGTATCTGTTCTTATCAGTTTAATATCTGATACGTCCCCTATCTGGGGACCATATATTAAATGGATTTTTAGAACAGGGAGATGGAAAAAGAGCTTGCTCTGTCCACTCCACGCATTGACCTGGTATTGCAGTATCTCCAGGACCGGTGCACCCCTTCTTTAATGCAGTTTCTAAAATCAGAAAGAATTGAATTCAATGTTTTTTGTTCATTTTGCTTGTTTGTCGGATTTTGGGATGGACTCTTTGGCTTTGCTTTTCTTCTCCTCATTGGATTTTTCATGTTCAAAGTTGCAGAAGCCAGATTACAAGCTCATTTTGGTTCAACTTCAGCAACTGTGCATTGCATTGCCATGTAATGTGATGCAATGCTATCTTTCTAGCTCTCCCTTTTTACTTCCTTTTGGATAAACAGACATATTAGGCAAGCATTTTGGAGCTTTCACCTAAATAACTACAGGTGGTGAGATAAGCTGCACAATATAATTGACCTTTCAGTATATTGTTGCACACACACCATCTATTTAGCAAATGCCCTTGTTATCAACAGCAGCCTTTTAAACTCACCTGAGCTAACAGGTATGTGCGCTGGTTACTCTGCTGCGCTTAAAATTTCTTTTTTGGTTTGCTACAATGCCTTTTCTGAAACGTTGTCTCCTTCTGCTGGAACACTGACTTCTTTCATTTAATGCCTGCAGACTATAAAAGAGAACCCAACCCAAAAAGTTTGGTTGATTAGTCTGTGGCATTCTGTTAAACTGTTGCTTATGGCGGTCTCTGTGAGCTTCTCAGCGACATTCAGCCAGCCAGGTATCCTGCCTGCAGTAGATGGAATGTGGCAATGGAACGCTGGCTGCGCGTGTCATAATAGGCTCTGAGCCTTTATATACCTGTGCACAGCAGCAGCCACCTTCAGTCTGCTGCTGGACAGCCAGCAGCAGCAGCAGCAGGAGAGGTATGTAATCAGGAGCCCTCCTGCTAAGGGTAGACAGCTGCTCGTTCCACCCCACCCCCCGCCTTAATTGGTTCTCCTCCCTTCCAACGGTGTTGAGGCGGGTGGGAACAGCAGGGGGTGAAGGTGCTGTGTTTAAAGAGGTGGAGTTATGCAGATCTAAAACGTGTGGATTGCAGCAGCAGCAAGCCGAAAAGTGCAGGCATGTAAGGGATCTAGAGGTTGACAACATGTCTTCTTAACGGGAGTCCAGGAGCTCATCTCCACAAATGGACTTTTCAGGATCCTTGGGTGGCTCCGTAGTTTGAAACCAATTCTGGTTATCGCTTCTCGGCCTTTTGGCTAAGATCAAGTGTAGTATCTGTTCTTATCAGTTTAATATCTGATACGTCCCCTATCTGGGGACCATATATTAAATGGATTTTTAGAACAGGGAGATGGAAAAAGAGCTTGCTCTGTCCACTCCACGCATTGACCTGGTATTGCAGTATCTCCAGGACCGGTGCACCCCTTCTTTAATGCAGTTTCTAAAATCAGAAAGAATTGAATTCAATGTTTTTTGTTCATTTTGCTTGTTTGTCGGATTTTGGGATGGACTCTTTGGCTTTGCTTTTCTTCTCCTCATTGGATTTTTCATGTTCAAAGTTGCAGAAGCCAGATTACAAGCTCATTTTGGTTCAACTTCAGCAACTGTGCATTGCATTGCCATGTAATGTGATGCAATGCTATCTTTCTAGCTCTCCCTTTTTACTTCCTTTTGGATAAACAGACATATTAGGCAAGCATTTTGGAGCTTTCACCTAAATAACTACAGGTGGTGAGATAAGCTGCACAATATAATTGACCTTTCAGTATATTGTTGCACACACACCATCTATTTAGCAAATGCCCTTGTTATCAACAGCAGCCTTTTAAACTCACCTGAGCTAACAGGTATGTGCGCTGGTTACTCTGCTGCGCTTAAAATTTCTTTTTTGGTTTGCTACAATGCCTTTTCTGAAACGTTGTCTCCTTCTGCTGGAACACTGACTTCTTTCATTTAATGCCTGCAGACTATAAAAGAGAACCCAACCCAAAAAGTTTGGTTGATTAGTCTGTGGCATTCTGTTAAACTGTTGCTTATGGCGGTCTCTGTGAGCTTCTCAGCGACATTCAGCCAGCCAGGTATCCTGCCTGCAGTAGATGGAATGTGGCAATGGAACGCTGGCTGCGCGTGTCATAATAGGCTCTGAGCCTTTATATACCTGTGCACAGCAGCAGCCACCTTCAGTCTGCTGCTGGACAGCCAGCAGCAGCAGCAGCAGGAGAGGTATGTAATCAGGAGCCCTCCTGGTAAGGGTAGACAGCTGCTCGTTCCACCCCACCCCCCGCCTTAATTGGTTCTCCTCCCTTCCAACGGTGTTGAGGCGGGTGGGAACAGCAGGGGGTGAAGGTGCAGTGTTTAAAGAGGTGGAGTTATGCAGATCTAAAACGCGTGGATTGCAGCAGCAGCAAGCCGAAAAGTGCAGGCATGTAAGGGATCTAGAGGTTGACAACATGTCTTCTTAACGGGAGTCCAGGAGCTCATCTTCACAAATGGACTTTTCAGGATCCTTGGGTGGCTCCGTAGTTTGAAACCAATTCTGGTTATCGCTTCTCGGCCTTTTGGCTAAGATCAAGTGTAGTATCTGTTCTTATCAGTTTAATATCTGATACGTCCCCTATCTGGGGACCATATATTAAATCGATTTTTAGAACAGGGAGATGGAAAAAGAGCTTGCTCTGTCCACTCCACGCATTGACCTGGTATTGCAGTATCTCCAGGACCGGTGCACCCCTTCTTTAATGCAGTTTCTAAAATCAGAAAGAATTGAATTCAATGTTTTTTGTTCATTTTGCTTGTTTGTCGGATTTTGGGATGGACTCTTTGGCTTTGCTTTTCTTCTCCTCATTGGATTTTTCATGTTCAAAGTTGCAGAAGCCAGATTACAAGCTCATTTTGGTTCAACTTCAGCAACTGTGCATTGCATTGCCATGTAATGTGATGCAATGCTATCTTTCTAGCTCTCCCTTTTTACTTCCTTTTGGATAAACAGACATATTAGGCAAGCATTTTGGAGCTTTCACCTAAATAACTACAGGTGGTGAGATAAGCTGCACAATATAATTGACCTTTCAGTATATTGTTGCACACACACCATCTATTTAGCAAATGCCCTTGTTATCAACAGCAGCCTTTTAAACTCACCTGAGCTAACAGGTATGTGCGCTGGTTACTCTGCTGCGCTTAAAATTTCTTTTTTGGTTTGCTATAATGCCTTTTCTGAAACGTTGTCTCCTTCTGCTGGAACACTGACTTCTTTCATTTAATGCCTGCAGACTATAAAAGAGAACCCAACCCAAAAAGTTTGGTTGATTAGTCTGTGGCATTCTGTTAAACTGTTGCTTATGGCGGTCTCTGTGAGCTTCTCAGCGACATTCAGCCAGCCAGGTATCCTGCCTGCAGTAGATGGAATGTGGCAATGGAACGCTGGCTGCGCGTGTCATAATAGGCTCTGAGCCTTTATATACCTGTGCACAGCAGCAGCCACCTTCAGTCTGCTGCTGGACAGCCAGCAGCAGCAGCAGCAGGAGAGGTATGTAATCAGGAGCCCTCCTGCTAAGGGTAGACAGCTGCTCGTTCCACCCCACCCCCCGCCTTAATTGGTTCTCCTCCCTTCCAACGGTGTTGAGGTGGGTGGGAACAGCAGGGGGTGAAGGTGCTGTGTTTAAAGAGGTGGAGTTATGCAGATCTAAAATGCGTGGATTGCAGCAGCAGCAAGCCGAAAAGTGCAGGCATGTAAGGGATCTAGAGGTTGACAACATGTCTTCTTAACGGGAGTCCAGGAGCTCATCTCCACAAATGGACTTTTCAGGATCCTTGGGTGGCTCCGTAGTTTGAAACCAATTCTGGTTATCGCTTCTCGGCCTTTTGGCTAAGATCAAGTGTAGTATCTGTTCTTATCAGTTTAATATCTGATACGTCCTCTATCTGGGGACCATATATTAAATGGATTTTTAGAACAGGGAGATGGAAAAAGAGCTTGCTCTGTCCACTCCACGCATTGACCTGGTATTGCAGTATCTCCAGGACCGGTGCACCCCTTCTTTAATGCAGTTTCTAAAATCAGAAAGAATTGAATTCAATGTTTTTTGTTCATTTTGCTTGTTTGTCGGATTTTGGGATGGACTCTTTGGCTTTGCTTTTCTTCTCCTCATTGGATTTTTCATGTTCAAAGTTGCAGAAGCCAGATTACAAGCTCATTTTGGTTCAACTTCAGCAACTGTGCATTGCATTGCCATGTAATGTGATGCAATGCTATCTTTCTAGCTCTCCCTTTTTACTTCCTTTTGGATAAACAGACATATTAGGCAAGCATTTTGGAGCTTTCACCTAAATAACTACAGGTGGTGAGATAAGCTGCACAGTATAATTGACCTTTCAGTATATTGTTGCACACACACCATCTATTTAGCAAATGCCCTTGTTATCAACAGCAGCCTTTTAAACTCACCTGAGCTAACAGGTATGTGCGCTGGTTACTCTGCTGCGCTTAAAATTTCTTTTTTGGTTTGCTACAATGCCTTTTCTGAAACGTTGTCTCCTTCTGCTGGAACACTGACTTCTTTCATTTAATGCCTGCAGACTATAAAAGAGAACCCAACCCAAAAAGTTTGGTTGATTAGTCTGTGGCATTCTGTTAAACTGTTGCTTATGGCGGTCTCTGTGAGCTTCTCAGCGACATTCAGCCAGCCAGGTATCCTGCCTGCAGTAGATGGAATGTGGCAATGGAACGCTGGCTGCGCGTGTCATAATAGGCTCTGAGCCTTTATATACCTGTGCACAGCAGCAGCCACCTTCAGTCTGCTGCTGGACAGCCAGCAGCAGCAGCAGCAGGAGAGGTATGTAATCAGGAGCCCTCCTGCTAAGGGTAGACAGCTGCTCGTTCCACCCCACCCCCCGCCTTAATTGGTTCTCCTCCCTTCCAATGGTGTTGAGGCGGGTGGGAACAGCAGGGGGTGAAGGTGCTGTGTTTAAAGAGGTGGAGTTATGCAGATCTAAAACGCGTGGATTGCAGCAGCAGCAAGCCGAAAAGTGCAGGCATGTAAGGGATCTAGAGGTTGACAACATGTCTTCTTAACGGGAGTCCAGGAGCTCATCTCCACAAATGGACTTTTCAGGATCCTTGGGTGGCTCCGTAGTTTGAAACCAATTCTGGTTATCGCTTCTCGGCCTTTTGGCTAAGATCAAGTGTAGTATCTTTCGAAAAGGCGGTTTTGGATGTTGGCCGCCCTAGTAGATTGATACATTATGCACACTGGGGTTTAGGCGCTTGTTAGTACGCCAGGTGGCTAATATAGTCATCTGGTGGAAAGCATGGCCCCCCAGGATCGACGCCATTGGGCCGGGAAAGATCGAAAGCCCGAAGTGTGAAGTGCCCCAGGAGTGGTGACCCTGGGGTGCCTTAACTCACTGGGATTGGGAACCCCACTTGAGTTTATGGCACATTTGCACTAGCACTTCAATATTTCTTTCTTCACACACACCCTTATTCCGGGCCTTCTGGCCTTAGGATGGGGAATTTTTCAATTCCCGGTCGAAGGTCCGGGCAGTATTATACTGTGAAACCTTCACTATTTATTTAAATTTCTTTGTCACTGTGTGTCCACTTATTCACGTGTGTTACGTCCTACTAGGATTTTGTCGGGATGCGGTTCCCTTACGGGTTCCTCTCTTGGCAGGTCTAGGGGGGGAGTGTGTGGCCATCAGGTTCCGCTCCCCCCTGAACCCCCTTGGCTCTCCTCTTTCGGGAGGAGAGCGTTGTTGGCTCCCCTCTTCCGGGAGGGGAGCACAGTCTTTGGCTCCCAGTGCCTTGCTCGGGTGAGAACTCGGGCAGGTGCTGGGGGTAAGATTGGGTCGCCTCTGGCTCCGGCTGGAGGTGGCTATTTGTCCCTGTTCCTCGCTGTGGCCTTCTGGCTCGGAGGGACGGGGAATGGTTTGGGGGACCCTTCTCCTTTTGGAGAGGGTTTCAAGAAGACCAGCATCCTAGTGCACTTTTTTTGTGGCACTTGTCACTTTTTTAAGCGCACTCGGGTTTTGTACACGAATTCGGGCTTTCGATAAAAAAAAAAAAAAAATCTGTTCTTATCAGTTTAATATCTGATACGTCCCCTATCTGGGGACCATATATTAAATGGATTTTTAGAACAGGGAGATGGAAAAAGAGCTTGCTCTGTCCACTCCACGCATTGACCTGGTATTGCAGTATCTCCAGGACCGGTGCACCCCTTCTTTAATGCAGTTTCTAAAATCAGAAAGAATTGAATTCAATGTTTTTTGTTCATTTTGCTTGTTTGTCGGATTTTGGGATGGACTCTTTGGCTTTGCTTTTCTTCTCCTCATTGGATTTTTCATGTTCAAAGTTGCAGAAGCCAGATTACAAGCTCATTTTGGTTCAACTTCAGCAACTGTGCATTGCATTGCCATGTAATGTGATGCAATGCTATCTTTCTAGCTCTCCCTTTTTACTTCCTTTTGGATAAACAGACATATTAGGCAAGCATTTTGGAGCTTTCACCTAAATAACTACAGGTGGTGAGATAAGCTGCACAATATAATTGACCTTTCAGTATATTGTTGCACACACACCATCTATTTAGCAAATGCCCTTGTTATCAACAGCAGCCTTTTAAACTCACCTGAGCTAACAGGTATGTGCGCTGGTTACTCTGCTGCGCTTAAAATTTCTTTTTTGGTTTGCTACAATGCCTTTTCTGAAACGTTGTCTCCCTCTGCTGGAACACTGACTTCTTTCATTTAATGCCTGCAGACTATAAAAGAGAACCCAACCCAAAAAGTTTGGTTGATTAGTCTGTGGCATTCTGTTAAACTGTTGCTTATGGCGGTCTCTGTGAGCTTCTCAGCGACATTCAGCCAGCCAGGTATCCTGCCTGCAGTAGATGGAATGTGGCAATGGAACGCTGGCTGCGCGTGTCATAATAGGCTCTGAGCCTTTATATACCTGTGCACAGCAGCAGCCACCTTCAGTCTGCTGCTGGACAGCCAGCAGCAGCAGCAGCAGGAGAGGTATGTAATCAGGAGCCCTCCTGCTAAGGGTAGACAGCTGCTCGTTCCACCCCACCCCCCGCCTTAATTGGTTCTCCTCCCTTCCAACGGTGTTGAGGCGGGTGGGAACAGCAGGGGGTGAAGGTGCTGTGTTTAAAGAGGTGGAGTTATGCAGATCTAAAACGCGTGGATTGCAGCAGCAGCAAGCCGAAAAGTGCAGGCATGTAAGGGGTCTAGAGGTTGACAACATGTCTTCTTAACGGGAGTCCAGGAGCTCATCTCCACAAATGGACTTTTCAGGATCCTTGGGTGGCTCCGTAGTTTGAAACCAATTCTGGTTATCGCTTCTCGGCCTTTTGGCTAAGATCAAGTGTAGTATCTGTTCTTATCAGTTTAATATCTGATACGTCCCCTATCTGGGGACCATATATTAAATGGATTTTTAGAACAGGGAGATGGAAAAAGAGCTTGCTCTGTC
This sequence comes from Phyllobates terribilis, assembly GCF_046119375.1. Classification (NCBI taxonomy): domain Eukaryota; kingdom Metazoa; phylum Chordata; class Amphibia; order Anura; family Dendrobatidae; genus Phyllobates; species Phyllobates terribilis. Next base: position 2,588,093 of record NW_027362902.1, read on the forward strand.
CACTCCACGCATTGACCTGGTATTGCAGTATCTCCAGGACCGGTGCACCCCTTCTTTAATGCAGTTTCTAAAATCAGAAAGAATTGAATTCAATGTTTTTTGTTCATTTTGCTTGTTTGTCGGATTTTGGGATGGACTCTTTGGCTTTGCTTTTCTTCTCCTCATTGGATTTTTCATGTTCAAAGTTGCAGAAGCCAGATTACAAGCTCATTTTGGTTCAACTTCAGCAACTGTGCATTGCATTGCCATGTAATGTGATGCAATGCTATCTTTCTAGCTCTCCCTTTTTACTTCCTTTTGGATAAACAGACATATTAGGCAAGCATTTTGGAGCTTTCACCTAAATAACTACAGGTGGTGAGATAAGCTGCACAATATAATTGACCTTTCAGTATATTGTTGCACACACACCATCTATTTAGCAAATGCCCTTGTTATCAACAGCAGCCTTTTAAACTCACCTGAGCTAACAGGTATGTGCGCTGGTTACTCTGCTGCGCTTAAAATTTCTTTTTTGGTTTGCTACAATGCCTTTTCTGAAACGTTGTCTCCTTCTGCTGGAACACTGACTTCTTTCATTTAATGCCTGCAGACTATAAAAGAGAACCCAACCCAAAAAGTTTGGTTGATTAGTCTGTGGCATTCTGTTAAACTGTTGCTTATGGCGGTCTCTGTGAGCTTCTCAGCGACATTCAGCCAGCCAGGTATCCTGCCTGCAGTAGATGGAATGTGGCAATGGAACGCTGGCTGCGCGTGTCATAATAGGCTCTGAGCCTTTATATACCTGTGCACAGCAGCAGCCACCTTCAGTCTGCTGCTGGACAGCCAGCAGCAGCAGCAGCAGGAGAGGTATGTAATCAGGAGCCCTCCTGCTAAGGGTAGACAGCTGCTCGTTCCACCCCACCCCCCGCCTTAATTGGTTCTCCTCCCTTCCAACGGTGTTGAGGCGGGTGGGAACAGCAGGGGGTGAAGGTGCTGTGTTTAAAGAGGTGGAGTTATGCAGATCTAAAACGCGTGGATTGCAGCAGCAGCAAGCCGAAAAGTGCAGGCATGTAAGGGATCTAGAGGTTGACAACATGTCTTCTTAATGGGAGTCCAGGAGCTCATCTCCACAAATGGACTTTTCAGGATCCTTGGGTGGCTCCGTAGTTTGAAACCAATTCTGGTTATCGCTTCTCGGCCTTTTGGCTAAGATCAAGTGTAGTATCTGTTCTTATCAGTTTAATATCTGATACGTCCCCTATCTGGGGACCATATATTAAATGGATTTTTAGAACAGGGAGATGGAAAAAGAGCTTGCTCTGTCCACTCCACGCATTGACCTGGTATTGCAGTATCTCCAGGACCGGTGCACCCCTTCTTTAATGCAGTTTCTAAAATCAGAAAGAATTGAATTCAATGTTTTTTGTTCATTTTGCTTGTTTGTCGGATTTTGGGATGGACTCTTTGGCTTTGCTTTTCTTCTCCTCATTGGATTTTTCATGTTCAAAGTTGCAGAAGCCAGATTACAAGCTCATTTTGGTTCAACTTCAGCAACTGTGCATTGCATTGCCATGTAATGTGATGCAATGCTATCTTTCTAGCTCTCCCTTTTTACTTCCTTTTGGATAAACAGACATATTAGGCAAGCATTTTGGAGCTTTCACCTAAATAACTACAGGTGGTGAGATAAGCTGCACAATATAATTGACCTTTCAGTATATTGTTGCACACACACCATCTATTTAGCAAATGCCCTTGTTATCAACAGCAGCCTTTTAAACTCACCTGAGCTAACAGGTATGTGCGCTGGTTACTCTGCTGCGCTTAAAATTTCTTTTTTGGTTTGCTACAATGCCTTTTCTGAAACGTTGTCTCCTTCTGCTGGAACACTGACTTCTTTCATTTAATGCCTGCAGACTATAAAAGAGAACCCAACCCAAAAAGTTTGGTTGATTAGTCTGTGGCATTCTGTTAAACTGTTGCTTATGGCGGTCTCTGTGAGCTTCTCAGCGACATTCAGCCAGCCAGGTATCCTGCCTGCAGTAGATGGAATGTGGCAATGGAACGCTGGCTGCGCGTGTCATAATAGGCTCTGAGCCTTTATATACCTGTGCACAGCAGCAGCCACCTTCAGTCTGCTGCTGGACAGCCAGCAGCAGCAGCAGCAGGAGAGGTATGTAATCAGGAGCCCTCCTGCTAAGGGTAGACAGCTGCTCGTTCCACCCCACCCCCCGCCTTAATTGGTTCTCCTCCCTTCCAACGGTGTTGAGGCGGGTGGGAACAGCAGGGGGTGAAGGTGCTGTGTTTAAAGAGGTGGAGTTATGCAGATCTAAAACGCGTGGATTGCAGCAGCAGCAAGCCGAAAAGTGCAGGCATGTAAGGGATCTAGAGGTTGACAACATGTCTTCTTAACGGGAGTCCAGGAGCTCATCTCCACAAATGGACTTTTCAGGATCCTTGGGTGGCTCCGTAGTTTGAAACCAATTCTGGTTATCGCTTCTCGGCCTTTTGGCTAAGATCAAGTGTAGTATCTTTCGAAAAGGCGGTTTTGGATGTTTGCCGCCCTAGTAGATTGATACATTATGCACACTGGGGTTTAGGCGCTTGTTAGTACGCCAGGTGGCTAATATAGTCATCTGGTGGAAAGCATGGCCCCCCAGGATCGACGCCATTGGGCCGGGGAAGATCGAAAGCCCGAAGTGTGAAGTGCCCCAGGAGTGGTGACCCTGGGGTGCCTTAACTCACTGGGATTGGGAACCCCACTTGAGTTTATGGCACATTTGCACTAGTACTTCAATATTTCTTTCTTCACACACACCCTTATTCCGGGCCTTCTGGCCTTAGGATGGGGAATTTTTCAATTCCCGGTCGAAGGTCCGGGCAGTATTATACTGTGAAACCTTCACTATTTATTTAATTTTTTTTTGTCACTGTGTGTCCACTTTTTCACGTGTGTCCACGGCCTTACTAGGATTTTGTCGGGATGCGGTTCCCTTACGGGTTCCTCTCTTGGCAGGTCTAGGGGGGGAGTGTGTGGCCATCAGGTTCCGCTCCCCCCTGAACCCCCCTGGCTCTCCTCTTTCGGGAGGAGAGCGTTGTTGGCTCCCCTCTTCCGGGAGGGGAGCACAGTCTTTGGCTCCCAGTGCCTTGCTCGGGTGAGAACTCGGGCAGGTATTGAGGGTAAGATTGGGTCGCCTCTGGCTCCGGCTGGAGGTGGCTATTTGTCCCTGTGCCTCGCTGTGGCCTTCTGGCACGGAGGGACGGGGAATGGTTTGGGGGACCCTTCTCCTTTTGGAGAAGGTTTCAAGAAGACCAGCATCCTAGTGCACTTTTTTTTGTGGCAATTGTCACTTTTTTAAGCGCACTCGGGTTTTGTACACGAATTCGGGCTTTCGATAAAAAAAAAAAAATCTGTTCTTATCAGTTTAATATCTGATGCGTCCCCTATCTGGGGACCATATATTAAATGGATTTTTAGAACAGGGAGATGGAAAAAGAGCTTGCTCTGTCCACTCCACGCATTGACCTGGTATTGCAGTATCTCCAGGACCGGTGCACCCCTTCTTTAATGCAGTTTCTAAAATCAGAAAGAATTGAATTCAATGTTTTTTGTTCATTTTGCTTGTTTGTCGGATTTTGGGATGGACTCTTTGGCTTTGCTTTTCTTCTCCTCATTGGATTTTTCATGTTCAAAGTTGCAGAAGCCAGATTACAAGCTCATTTTGGTTCAACTTCAGCAACTGTGCATTGCATTGCCATGTAATGTGATGCAATGCTATCTTTCTAGCTCTCCCTTTTTACTTCCTTTTGGATAAACAGACATATTAGGCAAGCATTTTGGAGCTTTCACCTAAATAACTACAGGTGGTGAGATAAGCTGCACAATATAATTGACCTTTCAGTATATTGTTGCACACACACCATCTATTTAGCAAATGCCCTTGTTATCAACAGCAGCCTTTTAAACTCACCTGAGCTAACAGGTATGTGCGCTGGTTACTCTGCTGCGCTTAAAATTTCTTTTTTGGTTTGCTACAATGCCTTTTCTGAAATGTTGTCTCCTTCTGCTGGAACACTGACTTCTTTCATTTAATGCCTGCAGACTATAAAAGAGAACCCAACCCAAAAAGTTTGGTTGATTAGTCTGTGGCATTCTGTTAAACTGTTGCTTATGGCGGTCTCTGTGAGCTTCTCAGCGACATTCAGCCAGCCAGGTATCCTGCCTGCAGTAGATGGAATGGGGCAATGGAACGCTGGCTGCGCGTGTCATAATAGGCTCTGAGCCTTTATATACCTGTGCACAGCAGCAGCCACCTTCAGTCTGCTGCTGGACAGCCAGCAGCAGCAGCAGCAGGAGAGGTATGTAATCAGGAGCCCTCCTGCTAAGGGTAGACAGCTGCTCGTTCCACCCCACCCCCCGCCTTAATTGGTTCTCCTCCCTTCCAACGGTGTTGAGGCGGGTGGGAACAGCAGGGGGTGAAGGTGCTGTGTTTAAAGAGGTGGAGTTATGCAGATCTAAAACGCGTGGATTGCAGCAGCAGCAAGCCGAAAAGTGCAGGCATGTAAGGGATCTAGAGGTTGACAACATGTCTTCTTAATGGGAGTCCAGGAGCTCATCTCCACAAATGGACTTTTCAGGATCCTTGGGTGGCTCCGTAGTTTGAAACCAATTCTGGTTATCGCTTCTCGGCCTTTTGGCTAAGATCAAGTGTAGTATCTGTTCTTATCAGTTTAATATCTGATACGTCCCCTATCTGGGGACCATATATTAAATGGATTTTTAGAACAGGGAGATGGAAAAAGAGCTTGCTCTGTCCACTCCACGCATTGACCTGGTATTGCAGTATCTCCAGGACCGGTGCACCCCTTCTTTAATGCAGTTTCTAAAATCAGAAAGAATTGAATTCAATGTTTTTTGTTCATTTTGCTTGTTTGTCGGATTTTGGGATGGACTCTTTGGCTTTGCTTTTCTTCTCCTCATTGGATTTTTCATGTTCAAAGTTGCAGAAGCCAGATTACAAGCTCATTTTGGTTCAACTTCAGCAACTGTGCATTGCATTGCCATGTAATGTGATGCAATGCTATCTTTCTAGCTCTCCCTTTTTACTTCCTTTTGGATAAACAGACATATTAGGCAAGCATTTTGGAGCTTTCACCTAAATAACTACAGGTGGTGAGATAAGCTGCACAATATAATTGACCTTTCAGTATATTGTTGCACACACACCATCTATTTAGCAAATGCCCTTGTTATCAACAGCAGCCTTTTAAACTCACCTGAGCTAACAGGTATGTGCGCTGGTTACTCTGCTGCGCTTAAAATTTCTTTTTTGGTTTGCTACAATGCCTTTTCTGAAACGTTGTCTCCTTCTGCTGGAACACTGACTTCTTTCATTTAATGCCTGCAGACTATAAAAGAGAACCCAACCCAAAAAGTTTGGTTGATTAGTCTGTGGCATTCTGTTAAACTGTTGCTTATGGCGGTCTCTGTGAGCTTCTCAGCGACATTCAGCCAGCCAGGTATCCTGCCTGCAGTAGATGGAATGTGGCAATGGAACGCTGGCTGCGCGTGTCATAATAGGCTCTGAGCCTTTATATACCTGTGCACAGCAGCAGCCACCTTCAGTCTGCTGCTGGACAGCCAGCAGCAGCAGCAGCAGGAGAGGTATGTAATCAGGAGCCCTCCTGCTAAGGGTAGACAGCTGCTCGTTCCACCCCACCCCCCGCCTTAATTGGTTCTCCTCCCTTCCAACGGTGTTGAGGCGGGTGGGAACAGCAGGGGGTGAAGGTGCTGTGTTTAAAGAGGTGGAGTTATGCAGATCTAAAACGCGTGGATTGCAGCAGCAGCAAGCCGAAAAGTGCAGGCATGTAAGGGATCTAGAGGTTGACAACATGTCTTCTTAACGGGAGTCCAGGAGCTCATCTCCACAAATGGACTTTTCAGGATCCTTGGGTGGCTCCGTAGTTTGAAACCAATTCTGGTTATCGCTTCTCGGCCTTTTGGCTAAGATCAAGTGTAGTATCTTTCGAAAAGGCGGTTTTGGATGTTTGCCGCCCTAGTAGATTGATACATTATGCACACTGGGGTTTAGGCGCTTGTTAGTACGCCAGGTGGCTAATATAGTCATCTGGTGGAAAGCATGGCCCCCCAGGATCGACGCCATTGGGCCGGGGAAGATCGAAAGCCCGAAGTGTGAAGTGCCCCAGGAGTGGTGACCCTGGGGTGCCTTAACTCACTGGGATTGGGAACCCCACTTGAGTTTATGGCACATTTGCACTAGTACTTCAATATTTCTTTCTTCACACACACCCTTATTCCGGGCCTTCTGGCCTTAGGATGGGGAATTTTTCAATTCCCGGTCGAAGGTCCGGGCAGTATTATACTGTGAAACCTTCACTATTTATTTAATTTTTTTTTGTCACTGTGTGTCCACTTTTTCACGTGTGTCCACGGCCTTACTAGGATTTTGTCGGGATGCGGTTCCCTTACGGGTTCCTCTCTTGGCAGGTCTAGGGGGGGAGTGTGTGGCCATCAGGTTCCGCTCCCCCCTGAACCCCCCTGGCTCTCCTCTTTCGGGAGGAGAGCGTTGTTGGCTCCCCTCTTCCGGGAGGGGAGCACAGTCTTTGGCTCCCAGTGCCTTGCTCGGGTGAGAACTCGGGCAGGTATTGAGGGTAAGATTGGGTCGCCTCTGGCTCCGGCTGGAGGTGGCTATTTGTCCCTGTGCCTCGCTGTGGCCTTCTGGCACGGAGGGACGGGGAATGGTTTGGGGGACCCTTCTCCTTTTGGAGAAGGTTTCAAGAAGACCAGCATCCTAGTGCACTTTTTTTTGTGGCAATTGTCACTTTTTTAAGCGCACTCGGGTTTTGTACACGAATTCGGGCTTTCGATAAAAAAAAAAAAATCTGTTCTTATCAGTTTAATATCTGATGCGTCCCCTATCTGGGGACCATATATTAAATGGATTTTTAGAACAGGGAGATGGAAAAAGAGCTTGCTCTGTCCACTCCACGCATTGACCTGGTATTGCAGTATCTCCAGGACCGGTGCACCCCTTCTTTAATGCAGTTTCTAAAATCAGAAAGAATTGAATTCAATGTTTTTTGTTCATTTTGCTTGTTTGTCGGATTTTGGGATGGACTCTTTGGCTTTGCTTTTCTTCTCCTCATTGGATTTTTCATGTTCAAAGTTGCAGAAGCCAGATTACAAGCTCATTTTGGTTCAACTTCAGCAACTGTGCATTGCATTGCCATGTAATGTGATGCAATGCTATCTTTCTAGCTCTCCCTTTTTACTTCCTTTTGGATAAACAGACATATTAGGCAAGCATTTTGGAGCTTTCACCTAAATAACTACAGGTGGTGAGATAAGCTGCACAATATAATTGACCTTTCAGTATATTGTTGCACACACACCATCTATTTAGCAAATGCCCTTGTTATCAACAGCAGCCTTTTAAACTCACCTGAGCTAACAGGTATGTGCGCTGGTTACTCTGCTGCGCTTAAAATTTCTTTTTTGGTTTGCTACAATGCCTTTTCTGAAATGTTGTCTCCTTCTGCTGGAACACTGACTTCTTTCATTTAATGCCTGCAGACTATAAAAGAGAACCCAACCCAAAAAGTTTGGTTGATTAGTCTGTGGCATTCTGTTAAACTGTTGCTTATGGCGGTCTCTGTGAGCTTCTCAGCGACATTCAGCCAGCCAGGTATCCTGCCTGCAGTAGATGGAATGGGGCAATGGAACGCTGGCTGCGCGTGTCATAATAGGCTCTGAGCCTTTATATACCTGTGCACAGCAGCAGCCACCTTCAGTCTGCTGCTGGACAGCCAGCAGCAGCAGCAGCAGGAGAGGTATGTAATCAGGAGCCCTCCTGCTAAGGGTAGACAGCTGCTCGTTCCACCCCACCCCCCGCCTTAATTGGTTCTCCTCCCTTCCAACGGTGTTGAGGCGGGTGGGAACAGCAGGGGGTGAAGGTGCTGTGTTTAAAGAGGTGGAGTTATGCAGATCTAAAACGCGTGGATTGCAGCAGCAGCAAGCCGAAAAGTGCAGGCATGTAAGGGATCTAGAGGTTGACAACATGTCTTCTTAACGGGAGTCCAGGAGCTCATCTCCACAAATGGACTTTTCAGGATCCTTGGGTGGCTCCGTAGTTTGAAACCAATTCTGGTTATCGCTTCTCGGCCTTTTGGCTAAGATCAAGTGTAGTATCTGTTCTTATCAGTTTAATATCTGATACGTCCCCTATCTGGGGACCATATATTAAATGGATTTTTAGAACAGGGAGATGGAAAAAGAGCTTGCTCTGTCCACTCCACGCATTGACCTGGTATTGCAGTATCTCCAGGACCGGTGCACCCCTTCTTTAATGCAGTTTCTAAAATCAGAAAGAATTGAATTCAATGTTTTTTGTTCATTTTGCTTGTTTGTCGGATTTTGGGATGGACTCTTTGGCTTTGCTTTTCTTCTCCTCATTGGATTTTTCATGTTCAAAGTTGCAGAAGCCAGATTACAAGCTCATTTTGGTTCAACTTCAGCAACTGTGCATTGCATTGCCATGTAATGTGATGCAATGCTATCTTTCTAGCTCTCCCTTTTTACTTCCTTTTGGATAAACAGACATATTAGGCAAGCATTTTGGAGCTTTCACCTAAATAACTACAGGTGGTGAGATAAGCTGCACAATATAATTGACCTTTCAGTATATTGTTGCACACACACCATCTATTTAGCAAATGCCCTTGTTATCAACAGCAGCCTTTTAAACTCACCTGAGCTAACAGGTATGTGCGCTGGTTACTCTGCTGCGCTTAAAATTTCTTTTTTGGTTTGCTACAATGCCTTTTCTGAAACGTTGTCTCCTTCTGCTGGAACACTGACTTCTTTCATTTAATGCCTGCAGACTATAAAAGAGAACCCAACCCAAAAAGTTTGGTTGATTAGTCTGTGGCATTCTGTTAAACTGTTGCTTATGGCGGTCTCTGTGAGCTTCTCAGCGACATTCAGCCAGCCAGGTATCCTGCCTGCAGTAGATGGAATGTGGCAATGGAACGCTGGCTGCGCGTGTCATAATAGGCTCTGAGCCTTTATATACCTGTGCACAGCAGCAGCCACCTTCAGTCTGCTGCTGGACAGCCAGCAGCAGCAGCAGCAGGAGAGGTATGTAATCAGGAGCCCTCCTGCTAAGGGTAGACAGCTGCTCGTTCCACCCCACCCCCCGCCTTAATTGGTTCTCCTCCCTTCCAACGGTGTTGAGGCGGGTGGGAACAGCAGGGGGTGAAGGTGCTGTGTTTAAAGAGGTGGAGTTATGCAGATCTAAAACGCGTGGATTGCAGCAGCAGCAAGCCGAAAAGTGCAGGCATGTAAGGGATCTAGAGGTTGACAACATGTCTTCTTAACGGGAGTCCAGGAGCTCATCTCCACAAATGGACTTTTCAGGATCCTTGGGTGGCTCCGTAGTTTGAAACCAATTCTGGTTATCGCTTCTCGGCCTTTTGGCTAAGATCAAGTGTAGTATCTGATTTGCACAGCGCCTGTTGACTGCCCTTGAGGACGACCTGAGGAACTCTGTCCCCAGGGCGAGCCTATCGCACCATTCTGTGCTTTATGGACTCTTCCCTGGGGTTCATACCGTCGGAGCCATCCAGGAGGCTTGGCGCCTTATGAACTGCTTCAAGGATGCCGTTTGGGTCGCCAGGTACCGGCTCATCTTGAGGAGGGAGAGGATGTCCATCCAGGACTGCCGCAGGCTGATCCACAGCCTGCTCAGAGACTATTCCATCGAGGACGGTCCGGAGGACGAGGATGAGGACTAAACCCCTCCTCCCCCTCTCCCCTTATGTGTCTTGTCTTTCAATAAAGCTTCGGGCCTGTGATTTTCCCCTCCCCATCCCCTTTTTCCCAATCCCCATCCCTTATCACGGTTCGTCGTACTGTATTGATTGACATGCTTTTTCTTTCAGATTGAGTGTTTTGTGTAGCATAGGGGTGTGATGTGTCTAGTTAGTGCGTCGTATCCTCATGCTATGTAAATATGATGTAGAATTCTGGGTGTACTGGGCTGCGGCACTGTACACTGTCTGTTAACTTATTTTTTGTGCTAATAAAAGATATATTCAATCAAAAAATCTGTTCTTATCAGTTTAATATCTGATACGTCCCCTATCTGGGGACCATATATTAAATGGATTTTTAGAACAGGGAGATGGAAAAAGAGCTTGCTCTGTCCACTCCACGCATTGACCTGGTATTGCAGTATCTCCAGGACCGGTGCACCCCTTCTTTAATGCAGTTTCTAAAATCAGAAAGAATTGAATTCAATGTTTTTTGTTCATTTTGCTTGTTTGTCGGATTTGGGGATGGACTCTTTGGCTTTGCTTTTCTTCTCCTCATTGGATTTTTCATGTTCAAAGTTGCAGAAGCCAGATTACAAGCTCATTTTGGTTCAACTTCAGCAACTGTGCATTGCATTGCCATGTAATGTGATGCAATGCTATCTTTCTAGCTCTCCCTTTTTACTTCCTTTTGGATAAACAGACATATTAGGCAAGCATTTTGGAGCTTTCACCTAAATAACTACAGGTGGTGAGATAAGCTGCACAATATAATTGACCTTTCAGTATATTGTTGCACACACACCATCTATTTAGCAAATGCCCTTGTTATCAACAGCAGCCTTTTAAACTCACCTGAGCTAACAGGTATGTGCGCTGGTTACTCTGCTGCGCTTAAAATTTCTTTTTTGGTTTGCTACAATGCCTTTTCTGAAACGTTGTCTCCTTCTGCTGGAACACTGACTTCTTTCATTTAATGCCTGCAGACTATAAAAGAGAACCCAACCCAAAAAGTTTGGTTGATTAGTCTGTGGCATTCTGTTAAACTGTTGCTTATGGCGGTCTCTGTGAGCTTCTCAGCGACATTCAGCCAGCCAGGTATCCTGCCTGCAGTAGATGGAATGTGGCAATGGAACGCTGGCTGCGCGTGTCATAATAGGCTCTGAGCCTTTATATACCTGTGCACAGCAGCAGCCACCTTCAGTCTGCTGCTGGACAGCCAGCAGCAGCAGCAGCAGGAGAGGTATGTAATCAGGAGCCCTCCTGCTAAGGGTAGACAGCTGCTCGTTCCACCCCACCCCCCGCCTTAATTGGTTCTCCTCCCTTCCAACGGTGTTGAGGCGGGTGGGAACAGCAGGGGGTGAAGGTGCTGTGTTTAAAGAGGTGGAGTTATGCAGATCTAAAACGCGTGGATTGCAGCAGCAGCAAGCCGAAAAGTGCAGGCATGTAAGGGATCTAGAGGTTGACAACATGTCTTCTTAATGGGAGTCCAGGAGCTCATCTCCACAAATGGACTTTTCAGGATCCTTGGGTGGCTCCGTAGTTTGAAACCAATTCTGGTTATCGCTTCTCGGCCTTTTGGCACGATCTATCAGGTTTACCTGTGTGGTCTTGCCTGTGAGGTGCTCTTGGTACCCTTTCTCTCGGCCTGGGGGGATCGTTCCTCTTCGGAGGGACTTAACCCCCCTGCTGCTATTGGGAGGAAGGATTAGTCCGGGAGCAACGGGAAGAGATCCCATGAAGGCTTGCGCCTTTCAGAGAGAAGAGTCGGTACGTTCCTGAGTGAAGGATGCCGGCAACGCTCACATATTCATCGGGTGATGCCCGGATGCGGAACACCGTGAGGATTGAAGTTGGAGCAGCATCGAGGATGGAGAAGAATTTGGACTACATCTGCCATAGGATTCTTCTTGGAGTTCTTGAGTTTCGGCGGGAAGACATATTCTGCTTCCAGGACAACGAGTACAAGGGGACATACACCATCACCTTCAAGAGCCAGGGATGCTGTCAGCAACTCGTACAAAAGGTAAACGAGAAAAACTACTTAGATGAATTGGATGGACTAACCTTTTGTCTCTTGTATGCTTATGACGAGATCCCCATCGTGGTGCATTTCCCGAACCCCTTTGTGGAAGCTGCAGACATCTCGACCTACCTTACCCGCTATTGTGATGATCTGAGATACCTGGGTACTGTGAAGAACGCGGTAGGCTTCTGGTGCGGCAAGAGAAGGTATATGGCCCGTCTAAAGAGGGACCTTAGTGGAGTGGGAGGAATGCTACACCCTCCCTCAACCTTCGTAATCGGTAAGAGCAGAGGCTACTTATTTTATCCTGGAATGCCAGTATGTTGCAGGAACTGTGGACAAATGGGTCATACCCAAACGTCCTGCACGGGCAGGAAAGTAGACCGCTGCAATAATTGCAGCTGTTACGGACATTTAATGAAGGACTGTCCCGCTGGGAGGAAATGTAATCTCTGCGGTGAGGCGGGGCACATGTTCCGAGGATGCCCCAACAGGACCAGGACCAGGACCTACGCAGAAGCTGCATCTTCTGAAGCTGAGCCGATGCGCCCACCGGTCTTCACTGGCAGGCCGGCGTCGGAGGGCGGTTCGAAGGGCGAGAAGGCTGGGATGGAGCAGGGAGCCGGAGGCCCCTCTGGGGCGACACCTGCATCGAAGTCCCTTAACGATGGGCGGACCTCGCATGGACCGGAGCGGGGGGGTCCTCCTTCTGGGAGGGTATCCTCCGTATCGATGGTTCCCGATACCGATCCTGTTGGGCTGGAGGGTGGTGCCCCTGTGCGGTTGGCTACAGGGGACCACACTGCGATGGCCTCAGGATCTTCCAGGGCGATTAGCCAGCCAGATGAGGGGGCTTTGCTTCTAGGTGGCGAACATCAGGAAATCTGTGTTGCTGATCTTGTCCTGATGGACCAGTCTCCCCCCCTGGAGGAGGTGGAGGAAGAGGAGGACTGCACCAGTGACCTAGTGGAGTCTGCCCCGAAAAAGAGACGGAATGTCGAAGCCCCAGCGTCTCCTGGAATGTGGCTGGGAACCGTGACCTACGAGGGGGCAACCGCCGGCTCACAGAATATCGAGTCGTTTGGGTCCTCTAGCCCGGATGTCCTGGAGCAATTTGATATACAGGGCTTTGAGTCAGGTGTCCTCATGGAAGATCCACCACCCTGACCTATGAATGCCCACATTAAGACTTGTCTCACTGAATGTGAGGTCATTAAAGAGCCCAGTTCGTAGGGCTGCTCTATTCAAGTATTTAGAAACCACTGACTTTGACATATGTTTATTACAGGAATGCGGGATACAACATGCACTAAATTATAATGATATCAAGACAGATTGGAGACTGGGGCCCTCCATCTGGTCTGGCTCCAATGACAACAAGTCAGCGGGGGTGGGCTTCCTCTGTCGTGGGAGAAATATTACTATAAATGCTGTCACAGAAATAGTACCAGGCAGAGTGGTTTTAGTGCATTTTAAATTTAATGGTTTTACCCTACGTGTAATGAATATTTATGCTCCCCCTGATAAGCAAGAGAGAATTAATTTATTTGGGATATTGCCATTGTACTGTACTGGGTCATCTCCCCTGATCGTAGGGGGTGATTTTAATTGTCTTTGTGCTAGTGAACAACGAGCAGGGGGTGACCCTTTACGCAAATTGGATAAGTCATGTCATCTATTGAAAGATTTTATAACTGATTTTAAATTATGCGATGCGTGGAGGTCACTCCTGCCGACGGACCCTGGTTATACGTGGTCCGGAAGAGGGGTGTCCTCCAGGATCGATTTTATTTTCCTATCAGATGATTTTAACCCTGTTAAATGTGTTTTAACATCAAATATATTTTCTGACCATAAGGGCTTGGAGGTGCATCTAGAATACCGGGATGAACAGAGGGTCAACAGGGGCCTCTGGCGTCTAAGTACTTACCTGCTGGAGGACCCTCTGATTCGACAAGACTTTGGTAAAGCCTATCAAGCCTGGCGGCGACAAAAACCTTCTGATGCCCCTATGGTAACCTGGTGGGAAAATTTGAAAAAAAAAGTCAGAATGTTTTTTATAAAAGCAGGGAGACGTAAAGCTAGAGAGAAAAAAAGATGTTTTAGTGATCTTAACACCAAACTACAAACACTTTTTAAATTCAAAGAGCTAGGGGTGGAGGTGGGAGATGATATTGCTAGCCTAAAAACTGAAATTCAGAACTGCATAGACACAAAGGGGAAAGAGATTATTTTTAACTCTAGAGTGCAGCACTTCGAGGAGGGGGAGAAGTGCTCTCGCTTCTTCTTCAAAAAAGTCATGGATAAAAGAGAAGTGATCACAAATCTAGAGGGTGAAACATCTATGCAGGGAATGTTGAATGCTACTTTTAACTTTTATAAGCATCTTTTTAGTAAAAAGTGTATAGATGAGTCCTTTTTATCTGATGCTTTTAATGATCTCGATTTTAAGTTAAATTTTACAGACCAGGAGTTTTTAGAGCGCGATATTGTTTTGGAGGAATTATTTTATGTTTTTAAAAGTTTCTCTAAGGGTAAAGCACCTGGGTGTGACGGACTACCTGTAGAATTTTACCTTACTTTTTGGGACATTTTAAAAGAGGACCTTTTTATGCTTTTTAAAGAAGTTTTTATTTGTGAACAGTTGCCATTTTCGTGGAGGAGAGGAGTGGTGTCTTTGATATATAAAAAAGGTGACCGCAGTACTCTAGCGAATTGGAGACCCATAACTCTCCTAAATGTTGATTACAAGGTACTTGCTAAGGTGGTTGCAGACCGGCTCAGGAGTGTCATTGCCAAACTAATCCAGCCTGAGCAGGTTTGTAGTGTACCAGGCAGAAGTATTTCAGAGGTTTTAAACGTATTAAGGGATGTAATTTGGTATTCCAGAGACCGGGGTCAAAATGTAGCTCTTTTAGCCCTAGATTTTGAAAAAGCTTTCGATAGAGTCTCTCATAGATTTCTTTTTAGAGTTTTAAAAAGAATGGGTATCCCTAATATGCTTTTAAATTGTATTAAGATTTTATATAAAAATTGTTTTAGTCAAATTTCTCTTAATGGCTTTTTAACAGATGGAGTTCCCCTTGAGTCCGGAGTGAAGCAGGGATGCCCCTTGTCGCCCATCCTGTTCATCTGCGCCATGGAGCCCCTGCTGAGCGCAATAAGGAAAGACAAAGTGATTAGAGGGGTTCCTGTTCCAGGCGGAGGTGGCAGTGATGTGAGAGTCTTTGGCTACATGGATGACGTGACGGTTGTGTGCGTGGACCCTGCTTCCCTCCGGAGGGCGGTGTTGCGCATTGATTTTTTTTCCCAGGCATCCGGTTTTAAACTTAATTTAAATAAATCTGAATGTCTGACTTTGGGATCCTGGGACACCGCCCAACTCCCGCAGCTCACTATAAAACGAGACAATGTAAAAATTCTTGGAGTTGTTTTTAACGAGGAGAATGTGGGAACTCAAAGCTGGGAGAATGTCATAGAAAAAATGTCAAAGAAAATATCATTTTGGGGTTTGAGGTCCCTAACAATGGAGGGGAAAATTTTAATTATAAAATCAGTGTTGTTACCCCTCATACTGTATATAGCTATGGTGTACCCCCCCTCTGATGTTTTAATTAAAAAAATGACTAGGATGATCTTTATGTTTTTATGGAACTCCAAAATGGAAAAATTAAGGCGAGAAATAATGAGGAAGAATAAAATGAACGGCGGAAGGGATGTCCCCGATTTACATATTTATTTGTATTTAAATTATTTCTGCTTTTGTTTCAAACATTTTAATGGTAATAGTGCGCTAAGTTATTTTTTAAAATATACTTGTGGGATGATTTTTAAAAGATGGTTTAAGTTGTCGTTGAATTCCCCTGTTTTACTATGCCCCCCCAAACACCAAGCAATCTTAGAAAAGACTGTTCGATTTTATAGCCTTGGTGATTTTAATATGGACATTTTTAAAGACCGCAAGAAGCTTTTATCTTTTCTGAGGAGGAATGAAGATGTGACCCCCATAGTAAATTTCTCAGAAGAGAGATCGAAGCAAGTTTGGAAGAATGTCTTCGGGAAATTCTTAGCAAATGGACATAAGGACATCGCATGGATGGTGGTCCACCAGTGCCTCCCCACCAGAGAGTTTCAACACAGGAGAGGCCTGGTGGCCAGAGCCAAATGCCCCAGAGACTCATGTGTTAATGACGAAACCACCTTGCACCTTATGTGGAATTGCCCATTTGCACAGGAACTTTGGCACAAAGTTGGGATTCTTTTAAAATGGACTTGCGGTTTAAGAGATTTTAACCATGAAAATGTTTTATATGGCCTTTTTAAATGTCCGACCCCTCAACAGTATTGTATATGTTGGTGTATGATTAACTGTTTTAAAGACGCCCTTTGGAAGGCACGCAATATTTTACTTTTTAAACGTGATGCTATTTCTGTGAAGGATTGTCTTAAAATTGCTTTTAGCCAGATGTATATTTATTACTTGAGGGATGTCAAATGTATTGGGAGGAGGGATGCTAATCGTATATGGGGTTTTTATGGGTGGAATTCTGTGTTTTAATAATGTACTGTTTGTGTTGTTGTTTTTGATTGTAAACCATCTTTTACGCACTTAATAAATTATGTTGAAACCTGATCTGTTCTTATCAGTTTAATATCTGATACGTCCCCTATCTGGGGACCATATATTAAATGGATTTTTAGAACAGGGAGATGGAAAAAGAGCTTGCTCTGTCCACTCCACGCATTGACCTGGTATTGCAGTATCTCCAGGACCGGTGCACCCCTTCTTTAATGCAGTTTCTAAAATCAGAAAGAATTGAATTCAATGTTTTTTGTTCATTTTGCTTGTTTGTCGGATTTTGGGATGGACTCTTTGGCTTTGCTTTTCTTCTCCTCATTGGATTTTTCATGTTCAAAGTTGCAGAAGCCAGATTACAAGCTCATTTTGGTTCAACTTCAGCAACTGTGCATTGCATTGCCATGTAATGTGATGCAATGCTATCTTTCTAGCTCTCCCTTTTTACTTCCTTTTGGATAAACAGACATATTAGGCAAGCATTTTGGAGCTTTCACCTAAATAACTACAGGTGGTGAGATAAGCTGCACAATATAATTGACCTTTCAGTATATTGTTGCACACACACCATCTATTTAGCAAATGCCCTTGTTATCAACAGCAGCCTTTTAAACTCACCTGAGCTAACAGGTATGTGCGCTGGTTACTCTGCTGCGCTTAAAATTTCTTTTTTGGTTTGCTACAATGCCTTTTCTGAAACGTTGTCTCCTTCTGCTGGAACACTGACTTCTTTCATTTAATGCCTGCAGACTATAAAAGAGAACCCAACCCAAAAAGTTTGGTTGATTAGTCTGTGGCATTCTGTTAAACTGTTGCTTATGGCGGTCTCTGTGAGCTTCTCAGCGACATTCAGCCAGCCAGGTATCCTGCCTGCAGTAGATGGAATGTGGCAATGGAACGCTGGCTGCGCGTGTCATAATAGGCTCTGAGCCTTTATATACCTGTGCACAGCAGCAGCCACCTTCAGTCTGCTGCTGGACAGCCAGCAGCAGCAGCAGCAGGAGAGGTATGTAATCAGGAGCCCTCCTGCTAAGGGTAGACAGCTGCTCGTTCCACCCCACCCCCCGCCTTAATTGGTTCTCCTCCCTTCCAACGGTGTTGAGGCGGGTGGGAACAGCAGGGGGTGAAGGTGCTGTGTTTAAAGAGGTGGAGTTATGCAGATCTAAAACGCGTGGATTGCAGCAGCAGCAAGCCGAAAAGTGCAGGCATGTAAGGGATCTAGAGGTTGACAACATGTCTTCTTAACGGGAGTCCAGGAGCTCATCTCCACAAATGGACTTTTCAGGATCCTTGGGTGGCTCCGTAGTTTGAAACCAATTCTGGTTATCGCTTCTCGGCCTTTTGGCTAAGATCAAGTGTAGTATCTGATTTGCACAGCGCCTGTTGACTGCCCTTGAGGACGACCTGAGGAACTCTGTCCCCAGGGCGAGCCTATCGCACCATTCTGTGCTTTATGGACTCTTCCCTGGGGTTCATACCGTCGGAGCCATCCAGGAGGCTTGGCGCCTTATGAACTGCTTCAAGGATGCCGTTTGGGTCGCCAGGAACCGGCTCATCTTGAGGAGGGAGAGGATGTCCATCCAGGACTGCCGCAGGCTGATCCACAGCCTGCTCAGAGACTATTCCATCGAGGACGGTCCGGAGGACGAGGATGAGGACTAAACCCCTCCTCCCCCTCTCCCCTTATGTGTCTTGTCTTTCAATAAAGTTTCGGGCCTGTGATTTTCCCCTCCCCATCCCCTTTTTCCCAATCCCCATCCCTTATCACGGTTCGTCGTACTGTATTGATTGACATGCTTTTTCTTTCAGATTGAGTGTTTTGTGTAGCATAGGGGTGTGATGTGTCTAGTTAGTGCGTCGTATCCTCATGCTATGTAAATATGATGTAGAATTCTGGGTGTACTGGGCTGCGGCACTGTACACTGTCTGTTAACTTATTTTTTGTGCTAATAAAAGATATATTCAATCAAAAAATCTGTTCTTATCAGTTTAATATCTGATACGTCCCCTATCTGGGGACCATATATTAAATGGATTTTTAGAACAGGGAGATGGAAAAAGAGCTTGCTCTGTCCACTCCACGCATTGACCTGGTATTGCAGTATCTCCAGGACCGCTGCACCCCTTCTTTAATGCAGTTTCTAAAATCAGAAAGAATTGAATTCAATGTTTTTTGTTCATTTTGCTTGTTTGTCGGATTTTGGGATGGACTCTTTGGCTTTGCTTTTCTTCTCCTCATTGGATTTTTCATGTTCAAAGTTGCAGAAGCCAGATTACAAGCTCATTTTGGTTCAACTTCAGCAACTGTGCATTGCATTGCCATGTAATGTGATGCAATGCTATCTTTCTAGCTCTCCCTTTTTACTTCCTTTTGGATAAACAGACATATTAGGCAAGCATTTTGGAGCTTTCACCTAAATAACTACAGGTGGTGAGATAAGCTGCACAATATAATTGACCTTTCAGTATATTGTTGCACACACACCATCTATTTAGCAAATGCCCTTGTTATCAACAGCAGCCTTTTAAACTCACCTGAGCTAACAGGTATGTGCGCTGGTTACTCTGCTGCGCTTAAAATTTCTTTTTTGGTTTGCTACAATGCCTTTTCTGAAACGTTGTCTCCTTCTGCTGGAACACTGACTTCTTTCATTTAATGCCTGCAGACTATAAAAGAGAACCCAACCCAAAAAGTTTGGTTGATTAGTCTGTGGCATTCTGTTAAACTGTTGCTTATGGCGGTCTCTGTGAGCTTCTCAGCGACATTCAGCCAGCCAGGTATCCTGCCTGCAGTAGATGGAATGTGGCAATGGAACGCTGGCTGCGCGTGTCATAATAGGCTCTGAGCCTTTATATACCTGTGCACAGCAGCAGCCACCTTCAGTCTGCTGCTGGACAGCCAGCAGCAGCAGCAGCAGGAGAGGTATGTAATCAGGAGCCCTCCTGCTAAGGGTAGACAGCTGCTCGTTCCACCCCACCCCCCGCCTTAATTGGTTCTCCTCCCTTCCAACGGTGTTGAGGCAGGTGGGAACAGCAGGGGGTGAAGGTGCTGTGTTTAAAGAGGTGGAGTTATGCAGATCTAAAACGCGTGGATTGCAGCAGCAGCAAGCCGAAAAGTGCAGGCATGTAAGGGATCTAGAGGTTGACAACATGTCTTCTTAACGGGAGTCCAGGAGCTCATCTCCACAAATGGACTTTTCAGGATCCTTGGGTGGCTCCGTAGTTTGAAACCAATTCTGGTTATCGCTTCTCGGCCTTTTGGCTAAGATCAAGTGTAGTATCTGTTCTTATCAGTTTAATATCTGATACGTCCCCTATCTGGGGACCATATATTAAATGGATTTTTAGAACAGGGAGATGGAAAAAGAGCTTGCTCTGTCCACTCCACGCATTGACCTGGTATTGCAGTATCTCCAGGACCGGTGCACCCCTTCTTTAATGCAGTTTCTAAAATCAGAAAGAATTGAATTCAATGTTTTTTGTTCATTTTGCTTGTTTGTCGGATTTTGGGATGGACTCTTTGGCTTTGCTTTTCTTCTCCTCATTGGATTTTTCATGTTCAAAGTTGCAGAAGCCAGATTACAAGCTCATTTTGGTTCAACTTCAGCAACTGTGCATTGCATTGCCATGTAATGTGATGCAATGCTATCTTTCTAGCTCTCCCTTTTTACTTCCTTTTGGATAAACAGACATATTAGGCAAGCATTTTGGAGCTTTCACCTAAATAACTACAGGTGGTGAGATAAGCTGCACAATATAATTGACCTTTCAGTATATTGTTGCACACACA
Source organism: Phyllobates terribilis (assembly GCF_046119375.1). Lineage (NCBI taxonomy): Eukaryota > Metazoa > Chordata > Amphibia > Anura > Dendrobatidae > Phyllobates > Phyllobates terribilis. Next base: position 2,608,298 of record NW_027362902.1, read on the forward strand.
CCATCTATTTAGCAAATGCCCTTGTTATCAACAGCAGCCTTTTAAACTCACCTGAGCTAACAGGTATGTGCGCTGGTTACTCTGCTGCGCTTAAAATTTCTTTTTTGGTTTGCTACAATGCCTTTTCTGAAACGTTGTCTCCTTCTGCTGGAACACTGACTTCTTTCATTTAATGCCTGCAGACTATAAAAGAGAACCCAACCCAAAAAGTTTGGTTGATTAGTCTGTGGCATTCTGTTAAACTGTTGCTTACGGCGGTCTCTGTGAGCTTCTCAGCGACATTCAGCCAGCCAGGTATCCTGCCTGCAGTAGATGGAATGTGGCAATGGAACGCTGGCTGCGCGTGTCATAATAGGCTCTGAGCCTTTATATACCTGTGCACAGCAGCAGCCACCTTCAGTCTGCTGCTGGACAGCCAGCAGCAGCAGCAGCAGGAGAGGTATGTAATCAGGAGCCCTCCTGCTAAGGGTAGACAGCTGCTCGTTCCACCCCACCCCCCGCCTTAATTGGTTCTCCTCCCTTCCAACGGTGTTGAGGCGGGTGGGAACAGCAGGGGGTGAAGGTGCTGTGTTTAAAGAGGTGGAGTTATGCAGATCTAAAACGCGTGGATTGCAGCAGCAGCAAGCCGAAAAGTGCAGGCATGTAAGGGATCTAGAGGTTAACAACATGTCTTCTTAACGGGAGTCCAGGAGCTCATCTCCACAAATGGACTTTTCAGGATCCTTGGGTGGCTCCGTAGTTTGAAACCAATTCTGGTTATCGCTTCTCGGCCTGTTGGCTAAGATCAAGTGTAGTATGCGTCCCCACTGAAGAATGAGCGTTTGGAGCTTTTCCAGACCCTGCGGCTTCAGCTTGCCACCACCAGGACCTTAGTGATGGCCGGGGATTTCAACTGCCCCATCGAGGAGGATGGTCGTAGTTCTGGCACATCTGCCAAGTTGGACATCACGTCCAAGCTGCTCATCGAGATGGTAACCGAGGCCTCTCTTCAGGACGTGGTGGGCTCCATGGGGAGAGGCTCCACAAACTATTCGTGGAGCCGACCCGATGGCTCACTCCGCTCCAGGATTGACTTTGTGTTCACCTCTCGGGCAGTCAGGCAGAGTAGGCACTCGATGGTCCCCTGCTTCTTCTCCGACCACAGAGCCATTCACTTACAAGGTGTCCTCGGCGACGGTTTTCCGTCCGGCCCCGGCTCCTGGAAGCTGAATTGTGCTCTGCTGGCTCAGGATGAAGTCGTGGAGGAGCTGAGAGCAGCCTACGCAATGTGGCAGTCCTACAAGGGTATCTTCCAAACAGTCTCTGATTGGTGGGAATATGTTAAACTTGAGTTTCGCTGTTTCTTTCAGGCCAAGGGTCGACAACAGGCGTGTGAGAAGAGGAGGGACTTCAGAGGGCTGCAGCGCGAGCTGCGGTCGCTGCAGGACCTTCTTCACTGCGGCTGAGACGTGAGGGAGGAGCTGGAGGAGACCAAGAAGAGCCTGAAAAGGCACTTTGAGGAGGAGTCCAAGCGAATCGTCTTCCGTTCCAAAGTGGAGAATCTGGAGAAGGGTGAGAAATGTAACTCATTCTTTTTCAGGAAACTTCATGCCGGTCACACGCCCCTGAACGAGCTGCGAGACGAGAGCGGAAACATGCGACGTGGGAAGGAGGACGTGATGAAGGTCGTCAGTGACTTCTACAGCGAACTCTACTCCCACAAGACTACCGACCCCGACGCTGCTGATAAGTTCCTGTCAGGTATCACTAACCATCTTGATCCTGCAGGCACGGCAGCCTTGGACAAACCTCTGATGGTGGGCGAATTGCTCTCTGCCGCTAAATCCTTTATGACCGGCAGGACCCCGGGCAGTGATGGTCTTCCAGCGGAGCTCTATGTAGCGCTGGGAGACCTCATCTGTCCGGACCTGTTGGACCTGTACGAGGAGATGGTGGTGGAGGGTAGAATGCCTCCATCTTTGAGGGAAGGAATGGTCACGATCCTGTACAAGCGGAAGGGAGAGAGGTGCGACCTGAGGAATTGGCGTCCCATCACTCTGCTCAACGTGGACTACAAGATCCTGGCCAAGACAATGGCGACACGACTTAAGACGGTCATCGGACGGATCATTCACCCGGACCAGACCTGCGGCATCCCTGGACGTCGCATCGCAGACAGCCTCGCTCTCGTGCGGGACACGGTCGAGTACATCAAGGTCCGCCGCGCACACGCGGCCCTGGTCTCCTTGGATCAGGAGAAGGCCTTCGACCGGGTTTCCCACGAGTTCATGGGCCGAGCTCTGCACCGGTTAGGTTTGGGTAACATGTTTTGTTCGTATGTCCGTCTGATGTATTTTGATATCCACAGCTCGGTGTTGGTGAACGGCTGGAAGACTGACCCCTTCCCTGTCCTCTCTGGGGTCAGACAAGGCTGCCCTCTATCACCTCTTCTTTTTGTTTGTGTTATAGAACTCTTCGCAGAGGCTATCCGGCAGAATGGAGAGATCAGAGGGATCACCGCACCGGGTCCGGGACGACACGAGGTCAAGTGCTCGCTCTACATGGACGACGTCACCGTCTTCTGCGCTGATCGTGGTTCAGTCGACGCCCTCGTCCAGACATGTGAGAGGTTCGGCCGGGCTTCAGGGGCCAAAGTCAACTGCAGGAAGTCGGAAGCCATGCTCTTCGGGGATTGGCAGCCGGCCTCCTCCGCCCCCTTCCCCTTCAACATTCAACCGGATTTCCTCAAGGTGCTGGGAGTCTGGTTCGGGAAGGAAGGAGCGGCCCTCAAGTCCTGGCAAGAACGCTTGGCCAAGGTGAAGCAACGGATCGGACTCTGGAGCCTCAGACACCTCACTTGTGAGGGTAAGGCACTCGTCCTGCGTAATGAGGTCCTGCCCGTCTTGCAGTACACGGCGCAGGCCTGGCCCCCACACGTCACTGTGTGCAGGGCCATTACCAGGACAGTGTTTCACTTTGTCTGGGGATCCAAGATGGACAGAGTCAGGCGGGCCGTCATGTACAAGGAGCCTCGCAAGGGTGGGAAGGGCGTTCCAGATATCCCCACCCTCCTGCGATCCTCTTTTGTGTGTGATTGTGTCCGCCGGACTTTGCAAGTCAAGAATGGCTCCGCGGGCAGGTCCATGTCTCGCTTCTTCCTGCTTCCTCTTTGGAGGCGACTCGGCTGGGACAAGTGGGACAGCTCCTTCCCCTACAACTGGACGACGCCATGGTTCTACGGAGACGTCGTTCGATTTGTGGGGGAACATCAACTGGAGGGACTCAAGCCCGACTTGTGGAAGCCCAAAACTATCCACAAGCTCATCAGAGCCAAGGATGACGTGGAGAACATCACAGGACTTCACCAGGACACGCTGGAGACTGTGTGGACAAATGTGTCGTCTGACAGGCTGACCAACGGGCACAAGGACTTGTCGTGGATGGCGATTCAGGGCGGACTGCCCGTCCGGTCATTCATGCATGCCCGGAACCTGTGCAAGACCCGGTACTGCCCAAGGTGCCCCTTCGTGGAGGAAACATCTTTGCACACTTTTTGGGACTGCGGATTTGCACAGCGCCTGTTGACTGCCCTTGAGGACGACCTGAGGAACTCTGTCCCCAGGGCGAGCCTATCGCACCATTCTGTGTTTTACGGACTCTTCCCTGGGGTTCATACCGTCGGAGCCATCCAGGAGGCTTGGCGACTTATGAACTGCTTCAAGGATGCCGTTTGGGTCGCCAGGAACCGGCTCATCTTGAGGAGGGAGAGGATGTCCATCCAGGACTGCCGCAGGCTGATCCACAGCCTGCTCAGAGACTATTCCATCGTGGACAGTCCGGAGGACGAGGATGAGGACTAAACCCCTCCTCCCCCTCTCCCCTTATGTGTCTTGTCTTTCAATAAAGCTTCGGGCCTGTGATTTTCCCCTCCCCATCCCCTTTTTCCCAATCCCCATCCCTTATCACGGTTCGTCGTACTGTATTGATTGACATGCTTTTTCTTTCAGATTGAGTGTTTTGTGTAGCATAGGGGTGTGATGTGTCTAGTTAGTGCGTCGTATCCTCATGCTATGTAAATATGATGTAGAATTCTGTGTGTACTGGGCTGCGGCACTGTACACTGTCTGTTAACTTATTTTTTGTGCTAATAAAAGATATATTCAATCAAAAAATCTGTTCTTATCAGTTTAATATCTGATACGTCCCCTATCTGGGGACCATATATTAAATGGATTTTTAGAACAGGGAGATGGAAAAAGAGCTTGCTCTGTCCACTCCACGCATTGACCTGGTATTGCAGTATCTCCAGGACCGGTGCACCCCTTCTTTAATGCAGTTTCTAAAATCAGAAAGAATTGAATTCAATGTTTTTTGTTCATTTTGCTTGTTTGTCGGATTTTGGGATGGACTCTTTGGCTTTGCTTTTCTTCTCCTCATTGGATTTTTCATGTTCAAAGTTGCAGAAGCCAGATTACAAGCTCATTTTGGTTCAACTTCAGCAACTGTGCATTGCATTGCCATGTAATGTGATGCAATGCTATCTTTCTAGCTCTCCCTTTTTACTTCCTTTTGGATAAACAGACATATTAGGCAAGCATTTTGGAGCTTTCACCTAAATAACTACAGGTGGTGAGATAAGCTGCACAATATAATTGACCTTTCAGTATATTGTTGCACACACACCATCTATTTAGCAAATGCCCTTGTTATCAACAGCAGCCTTTTAAACTCACCTGAGCTAACAGGTATGTGCGCTGGTTACTCTGCTGCGCTTAAAATTTCTTTTTTGGTTTGCTACAATGCCTTTTCTGAAACGTTGTCTCCTTCTGCTGGAACACTGACTTCTTTCATTTAATGCCTGCAGACTATAAAAGAGAACCCAACCCAAAAAGTTTGGTTGATTAGTCTGTGGCATTCTGTTAAACTGTTGCTTATGGCGGTCTCTGTGAGCTTCTCAGCGACATTCAGCCAGCCAGGTATCCTGCCTGCAGTAGATGGAATGTGGCAATGGAACGCTGGCTGCGCGTGTCATAATAGGCTCTGAGCCTTTATATACCTGTGCACAGCAGCAGCCACCTTCAGTCTGCTGCTGGACAGCCAGCAGCAGCAGCAGCAGGAGAGGTATGTAATCAGGAGCCCTCCTGCTAAGGGTAGACAGCTGCTCGTTCCACCCCACCCCCCGCCTTAATTGGTTCTCCTCCCTTCCAACGGTGTTGAGGCGGGTGGGAACAGCAGGGGGTGAAGGTGCTGTGTTTAAAGAGGTGGAGTTATGCAGATCTAAAACGCGTGGATTGCAGCAGCAGCAAGCCGAAAAGTGCAGGCATGTAAGGGATCTAGAGGTTGACAACATGTCTTCTTAACGGGAGTCCAGGAGCTCATCTCCACAAATGGACTTTTCAGGATCCTTGGGTGGCTCCGTAGTTTGAAACCAATTCTGGTTATCGCTTCTCGGCCTTTTGGCTAAGATCAAGTGTAGTATCTGTTCTTATCAGTTTAATATCTGATACGTCCCCTATCTGGGGACCATATATTAAATGGATTTTTAGAACAGGGAGATGGAAAAAGAGCTTGCTCTGTCCACTCCACGCATTGACCTGGTATTGCAGTATCTCCAGGACCGGTGCACCCCTTCTTTAATGCAGTTTCTAAAATCAGAAAGAATTGAATTCAATGTTTTTTGTTCATTTTGCTTGTTTGTCGGATTTTGGGATGGACTCTTTGGCTTTGCTTTTCTTCTCCTCATTGGATTTTTCATGTTCAAAGTTGCAGAAGCCAGATTACAAGCTCATTTTGGTTCAACTTCAGCAACTGTGCATTGCATTGCCATGTAATGTGATGCAATGCTATCTTTCTAGCTCTCCCTTTTTACTTCCTTTTGGATAAACAGACATATTAGGCAAGCATTTTGGAGCTTTCACCTAAATAACTACAGGTGGTGAGATAAGCTGCACAATATAATTGACCTTTCAGTATATTGTTGCACACACACCATCTATTTAGCAAATGCCCTTGTTATCAACAGCAGCCTTTTAAACTCACCTGAGCTAACAGGTATGTGCGCTGGTTACTCTGCTGCGCTTAAAATTTCTTTTTTGGTTTGCTACAATGCCTTTTCTGAAACGTTGTCTCCTTCTGCTGGAACACTGACTTCTTTCATTTAATGCCTGCAGACTATAAAAGAGAACCCAACCCAAAAAGTTTGGTTGATTAGTCTGTGGCATTCTGTTAAACTGTTGCTTATGGCGGTCTCTGTGAGCTTCTCAGCGACATTCAGCCAGCCAGGTATCCTGCCTGCAGTAGATGGAATGTGGCAATGGAACGCTGGCTGCGCGTGTCATAATAGGCTCTGAGCCTTTATATACCTGTGCACAGCAGCAGCCACCTTCAGTCTGCTGCTGGACAGCCAGCAGCAGCAGCAGCAGGAGAGGTATGTAATCAGGAGCCCTCCTGCTAAGGGTAGACAGCTGCTCGTTCCACCCCACCCCCCGCCTTAATTGGTTCTCCTCCCTTCCAACGGTGTTGAGGCGGGTGGGAACAGCAGGGGGTGAAGGTGCTGTGTTTAAAGAGGTGGAGTTATGCAGATCTAAAACGCGTGGATTGCAGCAGCAGCAAGCCGAAAAGTGCAGGCATGTAAGGGATCTAGAGGTTGACAACATGTCTTCTTAACGGGAGTCCAGGAGCTCATCTCCACAAATGGACTTTTCAGGATCCTTGGGTGGCTCCGTAGTTTGAAACCAATTCTGGTTATCGCTTCTCGGCCTTTTGGCTAAGATCAAGTGTAGTATCTGTTCTTATCAGTTTAATATCTGATACGTCCCCTATCTGGGGACCATATATTAAATGGATTTTTAGAACAGGGAGATGGAAAAAGAGCTTGCTCTGTCCACTCCACGCATTGACCTGGTATTGCAGTATCTCCAGGACCGGTGCACCCCTTCTTTAATGCAGTTTCTAAAATCAGAAAGAATTGAATTCAATGTTTTTTGTTCATTTTGCTTGTTTGTCGGATTTTGGGATGGACTCTTTGGCTTTGCTTTTCTTCTCCTCATTGGATTTTTCATGTTCAAAGTTGCAGAAGCCAGATTACAAGCTCATTTTGGTTCAACTTCAGCAACTGTGCATTGCATTGCCATGTAATGTGATGCAATGCTATCTTTCTAGCTCTCCCTTTTTACTTCCTTTTGGATAAACAGACATATTAGGCAAGCATTTTGGAGCTTTCACCTAAATAACTACAGGTGGTGAGATAAGCTGCACAATATAATTGACCTTTCAGTATATTGTTGCACACACACCATCTATTTAGCAAATGCCCTTGTTATCAACAGCAGCCTTTTAAACTCACCTGAGCTAACAGGTATGTGCGCTGGTTACTCTGCTGCGCTTAAAATTTCTTTTTTGGTTTGCTACAATGCCTTTTCTGAAACGTTGTCTCCTTCTGCTGGAACACTGACTTCTTTCATTTAATGCCTGCAGACTATAAAAGAGAACCCAACCCAAAAAGTTTGGTTGATTAGTCTGTGGCATTCTGTTAAACTGTTGCTTATGGCGGTCTCTGTGAGCTTCTCAGCGACATTCAGCCAGCCAGGTATCCTGCCTGCAGTAGATGGAATGTGGCAATGGAACGCTGGCTGCGCGTGTCATAATAGGCTCTGAGCCTTTATATACCTGTGCACAGCAGCAGCCACCTTCAGTCTGCTGCTGGACAGCCAGCAGCAGCAGCAGCAGGAGAGGTATGTAATCAGGAGCCCTCCTGCTAAGGGTAGACAGCTGCTCGTTCCACCCCACCCCCCGCCTTAATTGGTTCTCCTCCCTTCCAACGGTGTTGAGGCGGGTGGGAACAGCAGGGGGTGAAGGTGCTGTGTTTAAAGAGGTGGAGTTATGCAGATCTAAAACGCGTGGATTGCAGCAGCAGCAAGCCGAAAAGTGCAGGCATGTAAGGGATCTAGAGGTTGACAACATGTCTTCTTAACGGGAGTCCAGGAGCTCATCTCCACAAATGGACTTTTCAGGATCCTTGGGTGGCTCCTTAGTTTGAAACCAATTCTGGTTATCGCTTCTCGGCCTTTTGGCTAAGATCAAGTGTAGTATCTGTTCTTATCAGTTTAATATCTGATACGTCCCCTATCTGGGGACCATATATTAAATGGATTTTTAGAACAGGGAGATGGAAAAAGAGCTTGCTCTGTCCACTCCACGCATTGACCTGGTATTGCAGTATCTCCAGGACCGGTGCACCCCTTCTTTAATGCAGTTTCTAAAATCAGAAAGAATTGAATTCAATGTTTTTTGTTCATTTTGCTTGTTTGTCGGATTTTGGGATGGACTCTTTAGCTTTGCTTTTCTACTCCTCATTGGATTTTTCATGTTCAAAGTTGCAGAAGCCAGATTACAAGCTCATTTTGGTTCAACTTCAGCAACTGTGCATTGCATTGCCATGTAATGTGATGCAATGCTATCTTTCTAGCTCTCCCTTTTTACTTCCTTTTGGATAAACAGACATATTAGGCAAGCATTTTGGAGCTTTCACCTAAATAACTACAGGTGGTGAGATAAGCTGCACAATATAATTGACCTTTCAGTATATTGTTGCACACACACCATCTATTTAGCAAATGCCCTTGTTATCAACAGCAGCCTTTTAAACTCACCTGAGCTAACAGGTATGTGCGCTGGTTACTCTGCTGCGCTTAAAATTTCTTTTTTGGTTTGCTACAATGCCTTTTCTGAAACGTTGTCTCCTTCTGCTGGAACACTGACTTCTTTCATTTAATGCCTGCAGACTATAAAAGAGAACCCAACCCAAAAAGTTTGGTTGATTAGTCTGTGGCATTCTGTTAAACTGTTGCTTATGGCGGTCTCTGTGAGCTTCTCAGCGACATTCAGCCAGCCAGGTATCCTGCCTGCAGTAGATGGAATGTGGCAATGGAACGCTGGCTGCGCATGTCATAATAGGCTCTGAGCCTTTATATACCTGTGCACAGCAACAGCCACCTTCAGTCTGCTGCTGGACAGCCAGCAGCAGCAGCAGCAGGAGAGGTATGTAATCAGGAGCCCTCCTGCTAAGGGTAGACAGCTGCTCGTTCCACCCCACCCCCCGCCTTAATTGGTTCTCCTCCCTTCCAACGGTGTTGAGGCGGGTGGGAACAGCAGGGGGTGAAGGTGCTGTGTTTAAAGAGGTGGAGTTATGCAGATCTAAAACGCGTGGATTGCAGCAGCAGCAAGCCGAAAAGTGCAGGCATGTAAGGGATCTAGAGGTTGACAACATGTCTTCTTAACGGGAGTCCAGGAGCTCATCTCCACAAATGGACTTTTCAGGATCCTTGGGTGGCTCCGTAGTTTGAAACCAATTCTGGTTATCGCTTCTCGGCCTTTTGGCTAAGATCAAGTGTAGTATCTGTTCTTATCAGTTTAATATCTGATACGTCCCCTATCTGGGGACCATATATTAAATGGATTTTTAGAACAGGGAGATGGAAAAAGAGCTTGCTCTGTCCACTCCACGCATTGACCTGGTATTGCAGTATCTCCAGGACCGGTGCACCCCTTCTTTAATGCAGTTTCTAAAATCAGAAAGAATTGAATTCAATGTTTTTTGTTCATTTTGCTTGTTTGTCGGATTTTGGGATGGACTCTTTGGCTTTGCTTTTCTTCTCCTCATTGGATTTTTCATGTTCAAAGTTGCAGAAGCCAGATTACAAGCTCATTTTGGTTCAACTTCAGCAACTGTGCATTGCATTGCCATGTAATGTGATGCAATGCTATCTTTCTAGCTCTCCCTTTTTACTTCCTTTTGGATAAACAGACATATTAGGCAAGCATTTTGGAGCTTTCACCTAAATAACTACAGGTGGTGAGATAAGCTGCACAATATAATTGACCTTTCAGTATATTGTTGCACACACACCATCTATTTAGCAAATGCCCTTGTTATCAACAGCAGCCTTTTAAACTCACCTGAGCTAACAGGTATGTGCGCTGGTTACTCTGCTGCGCTTAAAATTTCTTTTTTGGTTTGCTACAATGCCTTTTCTGAAACGTTGTCTCCTTTTGCTGGAACACTGACTTCTTTCATTTAATGCCTGCAGACTATAAAAGAGAACCCAACCCAAAAAGTTTGGTTGATTAGTCTGTGGCATTCTGTTAAACTGTTGCTTATGGCGGTCTCTGTGAGCTTCTCAGCGACATTCAGCCAGCCAGGTATCCTGCCTGCAGTAGATGGAATGTGGCAATGGAACGCTGGCTGCGCGTGTCATAATAGGCTCTGAGCCTTTATATACCTGTGCACAGCAGCAGCCACCTTCAGTCTGCTGCTGGACAGCCAGCAGCAGCAGCAGCAGGAGAGGTATGTAATCAGGAGCCCTCCTGCTAAGGGTAGACAGCTGCTCGTTCCACCCCACCCCCCGCCTTAATTGGTTCTCCTCCCTTCCAACGGTGTTGAGGCGGGTGGGAACAGCAGGGGGTGAAGGTGCTGTGTTTAAAGAGGTGGAGTTATGCAGATCTAAAACGCGTGGATTGCAGCAGCAGCAAGCCGAAAAGTGCAGGCATGTAAGGGATCTAGAGGTTGACAACATGTCTTCTTAACGGGAGTCCAGGAGCTCATCTCCACAAATGGACTTTTCAGGATCCTTGGGTGGCTCCGTAGTTTGAAACCAATTCTGGTTATCGCTTCTCGGCCTTTTGGCTAAGATCAAGTGTAGTATCTGTTCTTATCAGTTTAATATCTGATACGTCCCCTATCTGGGGACCATATATTAAATGGATTTTTAGAACAGGGAGATGGAAAAAGAGCTTGCTCTGTCCACTCCACGCATTGACCTGGTATTGCAGTATCTCCAGGACCGGTGCACCCCTTCTTTAATGCAGTTTCTAAAATCAGAAAGAATTGAATTCAATGTTTTTTGTTCATTTTGCTTGTTTGTCGGATTTTGGGATGGACTCTTTGGCTTTGCTTTTCTTCTCCTCATTGGATTTTTCATGTTCAAAGTTGCAGAAGCCAGATTACAAGCTCATTTTGGTTCAACTTCAGCAACTGTGCATTGCATTGCCATGTAATGTGATGCAATGCTATCTTTCTAGCTCTCCCTTTTTACTTCCTTTTGGATAAACAGACATATTAGGCAAGCATTTTGGAGCTTTCACCTAAATAACTACAGGTGGTGAGATAAGCTGCACAATATAATTGACCTTTCAGTATATTGTTGCACACACACCATCTATTTAGCAAATGCCCTTGTTATCAACAGCAGCCTTTTAAACTCACCTGAGCTAACAGGTATGTGCGCTGGTTACTCTGCTGCGCTTAAAATTTCTTTTTTGGTTTGCTACAATGCCTTTTCTGAAACGTTGTCTCCTTCTGCTGGAACACTGACTTCTTTCATTTAATGCCTGCAGACTATAAAAGAGAACCCAACCCAAAAAGTTTGGTTGATTAGTCTGTGGCATTCTGTTAAACTGTTGCTTATGGCGGTCTCTGTGAGCTTCTCAGCGACATTCAGCCAGCCAGGTATCCTGCCTGCAGTAGATGGAATGTGGCAATGGAACGCTGGCTGCGCATGTCATAATAGGCTCTGAGCCTTTATATACCTGTGCACAGCAACAGCCACCTTCAGTCTGCTGCTGGACAGCCAGCAGCAGCAGCAGCAGGAGAGGTATGTAATCAGGAGCCCTCCTGCTAAGGGTAGACAGCTGCTCGTTCCACCCCACCCCCCGCCTTAATTGGTTCTCCTCCCTTCCAACGGTGTTGAGGCGGGTGGGAACAGCAGGGGGTGAAGGTGCTGTGTTTAAAGAGGTGGAGTTATGCAGATCTAAAACGCGTGGATTGCAGCAGCAGCAAGCCGAAAAGTGCAGGCATGTAAGGGATCTAGAGGTTGACAACATGTCTTCTTAACGGGAGTCCAGGAGCTCATCTCCACAAATGGACTTTTCAGGATCCTTGGGTGGCTCCGTAGTTTGAAACCAATTCTGGTTATCGCTTCTCGGCCTTTTGGCTAAGATCAAGTGTAGTATCTGTTCTTATCAGTTTAATATCTGATACGTCCCCTATCTGGGGACCATATATTAAATGGATTTTTAGAACAGGGAGATGGAAAAAGAGCTTGCTCTGTCCACTCCACGCATTGACCTGGTATTGCAGTATCTCCAGGACCGGTGCACCCCTTCTTTAATGCAGTTTCTAAAATCAGAAAGAATTGAATTCAATGTTTTTTGTTCATTTTGCTTGTTTGTCGGATTTTGGGATGGACTCTTTGGCTTTGCTTTTCTTCTCCTCATTGGATTTTTCATGTTCAAAGTTGCAGAAGCCAGATTACAAGCTCATTTTGGTTCAACTTCAGCAACTGTGCATTGCATTGCCATGTAATGTGATGCAATGCTATCTTTCTAGCTCTCCCTTTTTACTTCCTTTTGGATAAACAGACATATTAGGCAAGCATTTTGGAGCTTTCACCTAAATAACTACAGGTGGTGAGATAAGCTGCACAATATAATTGACCTTTCAGTATATTGTTGCACACACACCATCTATTTAGCAAATGCCCTTGTTATCAACAGCAGCCTTTTAAACTCACCTGAGCTAACAGGTATGTGCGCTGGTTACTCTGCTGCGCTTAAAATTTCTTTTTTGGTTTGCTACAATGCCTTTTCTGAAACGTTGTCTCCTTCTGCTGGAACACTGACTTCTTTCATTTAATGCCTGCAGACTATAAAAGAGAACCCAACCCAAAAAGTTTGGTTGATTAGTCTGTGGCATTCTGTTAAACTGTTGCTTATGGCGGTCTCTGTGAGCTTCTCAGCGACATTCAGCCAGCCAGGTATCCTGCCTGCAGTAGATGGAATGTGGCAATGGAACGCTGGCTGCGCATGTCATAATAGGCTCTGAGCCTTTATATACCTGTGCACAGCAACAGCCACCTTCAGTCTGCTGCTGGACAGCCAGCAGCAGCAGCAGCAGGAGAGGTATGTAATCAGGAGCCCTCCTGCTAAGGGTAGACAGCTGCTCGTTCCACCCCACCCCCCGCCTTAATTGGTTCTCCTCCCTTCCAACGGTGTTGAGGCGGGTGGGAACAGCAGGGGGTGAAGGTGCTGTGTTTAAAGAGGTGGAGTTATGCAGATCTAAAACGCGTGGATTGCAGCAGCAGCAAGCCGAAAAGTGCAGGCATGTAAGGGATCTAGAGGTTGACAACATGTCTTCTTAACGGGAGTCCAGGAGCTCATCTCCACAAATGGACTTTTCAGGATCCTTGGGTGGCTCCGTAGTTTGAAACCAATTCTGGTTATCGCTTCTCGGCCTTTTGGCTAAGATCAAGTGTAGTATCTGTTCTTATCAGTTTAATATCTGATACGTCCCCTATCTGGGGACCATATATTAAATGGATTTTTAGAACAGGGAGATGGAAAAAGAGCTTGCTCTGTCCACTCCACGCATTGACCTGGTATTGCAGTATCTCCAGGACCGGTGCACCCCTTCTTTAATGCAGTTTCTAAAATCAGAAAGAATTGAATTCAATGTTTTTTGTTCATTTTGCTTGTTTGTCGGATTTTGGGATGGACTCTTTGGCTTTGCTTTTCTTCTCCTCATTGGATTTTTCATGTTCAAAGTTGCAGAAGCCAGATTACAAGCTCATTTTGGTTCAACTTCAGCAACTGTGCATTGCATTGCCATGTAATGTGATGCAATGCTATCTTTCTAGCTCTCCCTTTTTACTTCCTTTTGGATAAACAGACATATTAGGCAAGCATTTTGGAGCTTTCACCTAAATAACTACAGGTGGTGAGATAAGCTGCACAATATAATTGACCTTTCAGTATATTGTTGCACACACACCATCTATTTAGCAAATGCCCTTGTTATCAACAGCAGCCTTTTAAACTCACCTGAGCTAACAGGTATGTGCGCTGGTTACTCTGCTGCGCTTAAAATTTCTTTTTTGGTTTGCTACAATGCCTTTTCTGAAACGTTGTCTCCTTCTGCTGGAACACTGACTTCTTTCATTTAATGCCTGCAGACTATAAAAGAGAACCCAACCCAAAAAGTTTGGTTGATTAGTCTGTGGCATTCTGTTAAACTGTTGCTTATGGCGGTCTCTGTGAGCTTCTCAGCGACATTCAGCCAGCCAGGTATCCTGCCTGCAGTAGATGGAATGTGGCAATGGAACGCTGGCTGCGCGTGTCATAATAGGCTCTGAGCCTTTATATACCTGTGCACAGCAGCAGCCACCTTCAGTCTGCTGCTGGACAGCCAGCAGCAGCAGCAGCAGGAGAGGTATGTAATCAGGAGCCCTCCTGCTAAGGGTAGACAGCTGCTCGTTCCACCCCACCCCCCGCCTTAATTGGTTCTCCTCCCTTCCAACGGTGTTGAGGCGGGTGGGAACAGCAGGGGGTGAAGGTGCTGTGTTTAAAGAGGTGGAGTTATGCAGATCTAAAACGCGTGGATTGCAGCAGCAGCAAGCCGAAAAGTGCAGGCATGTAAGGGATCTAGAGGTTGACAACATGTCTTCTTAACGGGAGTCCAGGAGCTCATCTCCACAAATGGACTTTTCAGGATCCTTGGGTGGCTCCTTAGTTTGAAACCAATTCTGGTTATCGCTTCTCGGCCTTTTGGCTAAGATCAAGTGTAGTATCTGTTCTTATCAGTTTAATATCTGATACGTCCCCTATCTGGGGACCATATATTAAATGGATTTTTAGAACAGGGAGATGGAAAAAGAGCTTGCTCTGTCCACTCCACGCATTGACCTGGTATTGCAGTATCTCCAGGACCGGTGCACCCCTTCTTTAATGCAGTTTCTAAAATCAGAAAGAATTGAATTCAATGTTTTTTGTTCATTTTGCTTGTTTGTCGGATTTTGGGATGGACTCTTTAGCTTTGCTTTTCTACTCCTCATTGGATTTTTCATGTTCAAAGTTGCAGAAGCCAGATTACAAGCTCATTTTGGTTCAACTTCAGCAACTGTGCATTGCATTGCCATGTAATGTGATGCAATGCTATCTTTCTAGCTCTCCCTTTTTACTTCCTTTTGGATAAACAGACATATTAGGCAAGCATTTTGGAGCTTTCACCTAAATAACTACAGGTGGTGAGATAAGCTGCACAATATAATTGACCTTTCAGTATATTGTTGCACACACACCATCTATTTAGCAAATGCCCTTGTTATCAACAGCAGCCTTTTAAACTCACCTGAGCTAACAGGTATGTGCGCTGGTTACTCTGCTGCGCTTAAAATTTCTTTTTTGGTTTGCTACAATGCCTTTTCTGAAACGTTGTCTCCTTCTGCTGGAACACTGACTTCTTTCATTTAATGCCTGCAGACTATAAAAGAGAACCCAACCCAAAAAGTTTGGTTGATTAGTCTGTGGCATTCTGTTAAACTGTTGCTTATGGCGGTCTCTGTGAGCTTCTCAGCGACATTCAGCCAGCCAGGTATCCTGCCTGCAGTAGATGGAATGTGGCAATGGAACGCTGGCTGCGCATGTCATAATAGGCTCTGAGCCTTTATATACCTGTGCACAGCAACAGCCACCTTCAGTCTGCTGCTGGACAGCCAGCAGCAGCAGCAGCAGGAGAGGTATGTAATCAGGAGCCCTCCTGCTAAGGGTAGACAGCTGCTCGTTCCACCCCACCCCCCGCCTTAATTGGTTCTCCTCCCTTCCAACGGTGTTGAGGCGGGTGGGAACAGCAGGGGGTGAAGGTGCTGTGTTTAAAGAGGTGGAGTTATGCAGATCTAAAACGCGTGGATTGCAGCAGCAGCAAGCCGAAAAGTGCAGGCATGTAAGGGATCTAGAGGTTGACAACATGTCTTCTTAACGGGAGTCCAGGAGCTCATCTCCACAAATGGACTTTTCAGGATCCTTGGGTGGCTCCGTAGTTTGAAACCAATTCTGGTTATCGCTTCTCGGCCTTTTGGCTAAGATCAAGTGTAGTATCTGTTCTTATCAGTTTAATATCTGATACGTCCCCTATCTGGGGACCATATATTAAATGGATTTTTAGAACAGGGAGATGGAAAAAGAGCTTGCTCTGTCCACTCCACGCATTGACCTGGTATTGCAGTATCTCCAGGACCGGTGCACCCCTTCTTTAATGCAGTTTCTAAAATCAGAAAGAATTGAATTCAATGTTTTTTGTTCATTTTGCTTGTTTGTCGGATTTTGGGATGGACTCTTTGGCTTTGCTTTTCTTCTCCTCATTGGATTTTTCATGTTCAAAGTTGCAGAAGCCAGATTACAAGCTCATTTTGGTTCAACTTCAGCAACTGTGCATTGCATTGCCATGTAATGTGATGCAATGCTATCTTTCTAGCTCTCCCTTTTTACTTCCTTTTGGATAAACAGACATATTAGGCAAGCATTTTGGAGCTTTCACCTAAATAACTACAGGTGGTGAGATAAGCTGCACAATATAATTGACCTTTCAGTATATTGTTGCACACACACCATCTATTTAGCAAATGCCCTTGTTATCAACAGCAGCCTTTTAAACTCACCTGAGCTAACAGGTATGTGCGCTGGTTACTCTGCTGCGCTTAAAATTTCTTTTTTGGTTTGCTACAATGCCTTTTCTGAAACGTTGTCTCCTTTTGCTGGAACACTGACTTCTTTCATTTAATGCCTGCAGACTATAAAAGAGAACCCAACCCAAAAAGTTTGGTTGATTAGTCTGTGGCATTCTGTTAAACTGTTGCTTATGGCGGTCTCTGTGAGCTTCTCAGCGACATTCAGCCAGCCAGGTATCCTGCCTGCAGTAGATGGAATGTGGCAATGGAACGCTGGCTGCGCGTGTCATAATAGGCTCTGAGCCTTTATATACCTGTGCACAGCAGCAGCCACCTTCAGTCTGCTGCTGGACAGCCAGCAGCAGCAGCAGCAGGAGAGGTATGTAATCAGGAGCCCTCCTGCTAAGGGTAGACAGCTGCTCGTTCCACCCCACCCCCCGCCTTAATTGGTTCTCCTCCCTTCCAACGGTGTTGAGGCGGGTGGGAACAGCAGGGGGTGAAGGTGCTGTGTTTAAAGAGGTGGAGTTATGCAGATCTAAAACGCGTGGATTGCAGCAGCAGCAAGCCGAAAAGTGCAGGCATGTAAGGGATCTAGAGGTTGACAACATGTCTTCTTAACGGGAGTCCAGGAGCTCATCTCCACAAATGGACTTTTCAGGATCCTTGGGTGGCTCCGTAGTTTGAAACCAATTCTGGTTATCGCTTCTCGGCCTTTTGGCTAAGATCAAGTGTAGTATCTGTTCTTATCAGTTTAATATCTGATACGTCCCCTATCTGGGGACCATATATTAAATGGATTTTTAGAACAGGGAGATGGAAAAAGAGCTTGCTCTGTCCACTCCACGCATTGACCTGGTATTGCAGTATCTCCAGGACCGGTGCACCCCTTCTTTAATGCAGTTTCTAAAATCAGAAAGAATTGAATTCAATGTTTTTTGTTCATTTTGCTTGTTTGTCGGATTTTGGGATGGACTCTTTGGCTTTGCTTTTCTTCTCCTCATTGGATTTTTCATGTTCAAAGTTGCAGAAGCCAGATTACAAGCTCATTTTGGTTCAACTTCAGCAACTGTGCATTGCATTGCCATGTAATGTGATGCAATGCTATCTTTCTAGCTCTCCCTTTTTACTTCCTTTTGGATAAACAGACATATTAGGCAAGCATTTTGGAGCTTTCACCTAAATAACTACAGGTGGTGAGATAAGCTGCACAATATAATTGACCTTTCAGTATATTGTTGCACACACACCATCTATTTAGCAAATGCCCTTGTTATCAACAGCAGCCTTTTAAACTCACCTGAGCTAACAGGTATGTGCGCTGGTTACTCTGCTGCGCTTAAAATTTCTTTTTTGGTTTGCTACAATGCCTTTTCTGAAACGTTGTCTCCTTCTGCTGGAACACTGACTTCTTTCATTTAATGCCTGCAGACTATAAAAGAGAACCCAACCCAAAAAGTTTGGTTGATTAGTCTGTGGCATTCTGTTAAACTGTTGCTTATGGCGGTCTCTGTGAGCTTCTCAGCGACATTCAGCCAGCCAGGTATCCTGCCTGCAGTAGATGGAATGTGGCAATGGAACGCTGGCTGCGCATGTCATAATAGGCTCTGAGCCTTTATATACCTGTGCACAGCAACAGCCACCTTCAGTCTGCTGCTGGACAGCCAGCAGCAGCAGCAGCAGGAGAGGTATGTAATCAGGAGCCCTCCTGCTAAGGGTAGACAGCTGCTCGTTCCACCCCACCCCCCGCCTTAATTGGTTCTCCTCCCTTCCAACGGTGTTGAGGCGGGTGGGAACAGCAGGGGGTGAAGGTGCTGTGTTTAAAGAGGTGGAGTTATGCAGATCTAAAACGCGTGGATTGCAGCAGCAGCAAGCCGAAAAGTGCAGGCATGTAAGGGATCTAGAGGTTGACAACATGTCTTCTTAACGGGAGTCCAGGAGCTCATCTCCACAAATGGACTTTTCAGGATCCTTGGGTGGCTCCGTAGTTTGAAACCAATTCTGGTTATCGCTTCTCGGCCTTTTGGCTAAGATCAAGTGTAGTATCTGTTCTTATCAGTTTAATATCTGATACGTCCCCTATCTGGGGACCATATATTAAATGGATTTTTAGAACAGGGAGATGGAAAAAGAGCTTGCTCTGTCCACTCCACGCATTGACCTGGTATTGCAGTATCTCCAGGACCGGTGCACCCCTTCTTTAATGCAGTTTCTAAAATCAGAAAGAATTGAATTCAATGTTTTTTGTTCATTTTGCTTGTTTGTCGGATTTTGGGATGGACTCTTTGGCTTTGCTTTTCTTCTCCTCATTGGATTTTTCATGTTCAAAGTTGCAGAAGCCAGATTACAAGCTCATTTTGGTTCAACTTCAGCAACTGTGCATTGCATTGCCATGTAATGTGATGCAATGCTATCTTTCTAGCTCTCCCTTTTTACTTCCTTTTGGATAAACAGACATATTAGGCAAGCATTTTGGAGCTTTCACCTAAATAACTACAGGTGGTGAGATAAGCTGCACAATATAATTGACCTTTCAGTATATTGTTGCACACACACCATCTATTTAGCAAATGCCCTTGTTATCAACAGCAGCCTTTTAAACTCACCTGAGCTAACAGGTATGTGCGCTGGTTACTCTGCTGCGCTTAAAATTTCTTTTTTGGTTTGCTACAATGCCTTTTCTGAAACGTTGTCTCCTTTTGCTGGAACACTGACTTCTTTCATTTAATGCCTGCAGACTATAAAAGAGAACCCAACCCAAAAAGTTTGGTTGATTAGTCTGTGGCATTCTGTTAAACTGTTGCTTATGGCGGTCTCTGTGAGCTTCTCAGCGACATTCAGCCAGCCAGGTATCCTGCCTGCAGTAGATGGAATGTGGCAATGGAACGCTGGCTGCGCGTGTCATAATAGGCTCTGAGCCTTTATATACCTGTGCACAGCAGCAGCCACCTTCAGTCTGCTGCTGGACAGCCAGCAGCAGCAGCAGCAGGAGAGGTATGTAATCAGGAGCCCTCCTGCTAAGGGTAGACAGCTGCTCGTTCCACCCCACCCCCCGCCTTAATTGGTTCTCCTCCCTTCCAACGGTGTTGAGGCGGGTGGGAACAGCAGGGGGTGAAGGTGCTGTGTTTAAAGAGGTGGAGTTATGCAGATCTAAAACGCGTGGATTGCAGCAGCAGCAAGCCGAAAAGTGCAGGCATGTAAGGGATCTAGAGGTTGACAACATGTCTTCTTAACGGGAGTCCAGGAGCTCATCTCCACAAATGGACTTTTCAGGATCCTTGGGTGGCTCCGTAGTTTGAAACCAATTCTGGTTATCGCTTCTCGGCCTTTTGGCTAAGATCAAGTGTAGTATCTGTTCTTATCAGTTTAATATCTGATACGTCCCCTATCTGGGGACCATATATTAAATGGATTTTTAGAACAGGGAGATGGAAAAAGAGCTTGCTCTGTCCACTCCACGCATTGACCTGGTATTGCAGTATCTCCAGGACCGGTGCACCCCTTCTTTAATGCAGTTTCTAAAATCAGAAAGAATTGAATTCAATGTTTTTTGTTCATTTTGCTTGTTTGTCGGATTTTGGGATGGACTCTTTGGCTTTGCTTTTCTTCTCCTCATTGGATTTTTCATGTTCAAAGTTGCAGAAGCCAGATTACAAGCTCATTTTGGTTCAACTTCAGCAACTGTGCATTGCATTGCCATGTAATGTGATGCAATGCTATCTTTCTAGCTCTCCCTTTTTACTTCCTTTTGGATAAACAGACATATTAGGCAAGCATTTTGGAGCTTTCACCTAAATAACTACAGGTGGTGAGATAAGCTGCACAATATAATTGACCTTTCAGTATATTGTTGCACACACACCATCTATTTAGCAAATGCCCTTGTTATCAACAGCAGCCTTTTAAACTCACCTGAGCTAACAGGTATGTGCGCTGGTTACTCTGCTGCGCTTAAAATTTCTTTTTTGGTTTGCTACAATGCCTTTTCTGAAACGTTGTCTCCTTCTGCTGGAACACTGACTTCTTTCATTTAATGCCTGCAGACTATAAAAGAGAACCCAACCCAAAAAGTTTGGTTGATTAGTCTGTGGCATTCTGTTAAACTGTTGCTTATGGCGGTCTCTGTGAGCTTCTCAGCGACATTCAGCCAGCCAGGTATCCTGCCTGCAGTAGATGGAATGTGGCAATGGAACGATGGCTGCGCGTGTCATAATAGGCTCTGAGCCTTTATATACCTGTGCACAGCAGCAGCCACCTTCAGTCTGCTGCTGGACAGCCAGCAGCAGCAGCAGCAGGAGAGGTATGTAATCAGGAGCCCTCCTGCTAAGGGTAGACAGCTGCTCGTTCCACCCCACCCCCCGCCTTAATTGGTTCTCCTCCCTTCCAACGGTGTTGAGGCGGGTGGGAACAGCAGGGGGTGAAGGTGCTGTGTTTAAAGAGGTGGAGTTATGCAGATCTAAAACGCGTGGATTGCAGCAGCAGCAAGCCGAAAAGTGCAGGCATGTAAGGGATCTAGAGGTTGACAACATGTCTTCTTAACGGGAGTCCAGGAGCTCATCTCCACAAATGGACTTTTCAGGATCCTTGGGTGGCTCCGTAGTTTGAAACCAATTCTGGTTATCGCTTCTCGGCCTTTTGGCTAAGATCAAGTGTAGTATCTGTTCTTATCAGTTTAATATCTGATACGTCCCCTATCTGGGGACCATATATTAAATGGATTTTTAGAACAGGGAGATGGAAAAAGAGCTTGCTCTGTCCACTCCACGCATTGACCTGGTATTGCAGTATCTCCAGGACCGGTGCACCCCTTCTTTAATGCAGTTTCTAAAATCAGAAAGAATTGAATTCAATGTTTTTTGTTCATTTTGCTTGTTTGTCGGATTTTGGGATGGACTCTTTGGCTTTGCTTTTCTTCTCCTCATTGGATTTTTCATGTTCAAAGTTGCAGAAGCCAGATTACAAGCTCATTTTGGTTCAACTTCAGCAACTGTGCATTGCATTGCCATGTAATGTGATGCAATGCTATCTTTCTAGCTCTCCCTTTTTACTTCCTTTTGGATAAACAGACATATTAGGCAAGCATTTTGGAGCTTTCACCTAAATAACTACAGGTGGTGAGATAAGCTGCACAATATAATTGACCTTTCAGTATATTGTTGCACACACACCATCTATTTAGCAAATGCCCTTGTTATCAACAGCAGCCTTTTAAACTCACCTGAGCTAACAGGTATGTGCGCTGGTTACTCTGCTGCGCTTAAAATTTCTTTTTTGGTTTGCTACAATGCCTTTTCTGAAACGTTGTCTCCTTCTGCTGGAACACTGACTTCTTTCATTTAATGCCTGCAGACTATAAAAGAGAACCCAACCCAAAAAGTTTGGTTGATTAGTCTGTGGCATTCTGTTAAACTGTTGCTTATGGCGGTCTCTGTGAGCTTCTCAGCGACATTCAGCCAGCCAGGTATCCTGCCTGCAGTAGATGGAATGTGGCAATGGAACGCTGGCTGCGCGTGTCATAATAGGCTCTGAGCCTTTATATACCTGTGCACAGCAGCAGCCACCTTCAGTCTGCTGCTGGACAGCCAGCAGCAGCAGCAGCAGGAGAGGTATGTAATCAGGAGCCCTCCTGCTAAGGGTAGACAGCTGCTCGTTCCACCCCACCCCCCGCCTTAATTGGTTCTCCTCCCTTCCAACGGTGTTGAGGCGGGTGGGAACAGCAGGGGGTGAAGGTGCTGTGTTTAAAGAGGTGGAGTTATGCAGATCTAAAACGCGTGGATTGCAGCAGCAGCAAGCCGAAAAGTGCAGGCATGTAAGGGATCTAGAGGTTGACAACATGTCTTCTTAACGGGAGTCCAGGAGCTCATCTCCACAAATGGACTTTTCAGGATCCTTGGGTGGCTCCGTAGTTTGAAACCAATTCTGGTTATCGCTTCTCGGCCTTTTGGCTCAGATCTGTAATGGGTCTAGTCATTTGGCTGTCTGTGCGTTAACTCTTGGCCCTGTGGCATCGCCATTTTATGGCTTAAGCCACTTGCTGCTATAAGGAGTTGGCCAGTAGACACGACTAGCGATAATGGGACGCATTCGATACGCTGGGCCCGGTGAGGCTCGAGTGAAGTTTGGAATCCAGATTGATGTGGAAGAAGGCAAAGAAGGAATCTTTACCCTCAGCTTCGTGGTGAAGGAGATTTTGTTTGGACTCCTTGAAGTGAAGAAGGAAGAAATCTTGTGCCTCCAGCAATTCAAAAGCAAGTATAATCTTGTATTTACTTCTATGGCTGTTTGCAACAATTTCTATGATTGTTTGAAAAAGAATCTGGACAATCAATATTTGGATGGGCTGACTTTTGTCATCTTGTATTGCTCCAAAGAGGTACCTCTGACTGTTTTCATGTACAACCCACATGTGGACTTGGCTTTGATTTATGCCTTTCTAAATAGGCACTGCTATATTACCAAGGTGGCAGTAAAAGTCATGAATGAGGAGGAACTATGGACCGGTAAATATCGTTTCATGGTCAAGTTCCGGGAAAGTCCTGATGAACCAGGGGGTATACATTATCCTCCATCAAATTTTTCCATTGGGAGTGAGCGGGGTTACCTGTTCTTCCCCAATGCGCCCAGGTTTTGTCGTCATTGTAGGAGGTATGGCCATACTCAGGAAGCATGCGACATCAGACAGATTATTTGCAGGAAGTGCAATGAGGTGGGTCATTCTTCCAATAATTGCAAAAATGAAATAGTCTGTAACCTCTGCGGAGAGAAGGGGCATGCCTTCAGAGACTGTATATTCCATCCTGGTTCATATGCGGGGGCAGCGGGAAGGGGAAGGAGAAGAAATGAATCTCCTGCACCCACAGCTACAACTCCGACTGCTCCAACTCCGACTGCTCCGATATCTACTCTGGCTTTCCTGGATGAGGAGGAGGCTCGGGTTGCTTTTCCAGAACTGGTTCGTGTGAATGTAAGAGGAAATATGGAGCTGGCACCTGAGCCACCGGTGCAGAGGGCCGCGTCTGTGGCTTCAGATGTCAGTGAGTCTGAGACGATAACTGATGATCGCATAGGCATGGAAGTGGCCCCGGTGGAGGATCTGGAGGCTGAAATTCCAGACATGATGGTTACATTGCAGGGGGAAGAGGAGTCTGATCTGACCAGAACACCGCATGTGGCCTGGAGCGATGTCGTTTCTGACCTTGAGGAGGAGGGATGTCAGGGGGACTTTGACCCCCAGCGGCGGGATTATAGTTCAGATGAAGATGGAGGCGCTTCAGTGAAGAAAAAGAAGAAAACTGAACCATCCTTTTCCCCTTTAAGTGACTGCAGTGTGAGTCCAGCCCGGGTGTACCCTACTGCATCCGATCCCCAAGATGTGTCTTTTTTGGGGGAAGGCACAAACTACGATATCTGCACGTCCAGCGTCCTACCCCCAGAAGGGTTAGGATGATGTACAGGTGGGCATGTTGTCGTGACCTGCCACATCAAATTAATAGATGGGTGCCCAAGTTGCTCTCAGCATCTTGTCGCTAAATGTTCGGCTGATTAAATCTGAGTCGAGAAGAGTGGCAATTTTGGACTACTTGAGCAACTTGGATGCGGACGTATACTGTGTGCAGGAGTGTGCGATCTCCGATCCCTTAAGTGAAAATGCATGGCCTTTAGGTCAAAGTGTGTGGTCTGGTTCTGTATGTAATAAAAATTGTGGGGTAGGTGTTTTGGTGAAGGGTTATAGTGTTAAGATAGAAAGTTACATGGTGGTGGAGGCGGGGAGGTGTGTAATATGTGAGTTAAATTGTAGGGGGTGGAGGGTTAGGGTGGTAAATATGTATGCACCAATAGATAAAGGGGAGAGGCTGGAAATTTTTGAGAAATTATGTTTTTTTTTATCTGGCAAAATGCCAATAATTTTTGTTGGAGATTTCAATTGTGTGACGGAGGGGGATAAGATGGATGTTACAGGTAAAAGACTCAAGAGTCTTGTGGCGGATTTTTCCTTACAGGATGCTGCGGAAGTTTTTTTAGGTAATCCACCTCCTGCGACCTATAAGGCCGACAGGGGAGGCATAGAGTCTAGAATAGACCGTATCTTCTTTTCTTCACAAAATGTTATTTGTAGGAATTTCCAGCAGGAAGATGTTCCCTTCTCTGACCATGTGTGTTTGAGGGCACGTCTAGAAGGTAAGATTTCCTTTGTATATGGTGGTGGCGTGTGGAAACTTAATGTGCGTTTGCTGGAAGATAATAGGATCATGCGTGATTTTAGGCGAATGTATGTTAGGTGGAGGGATAAAAAAAGTGATTACAGGAATGTGCTTGAGTGGTGGGACTGGATGAAGAGTGAGATTGTTTTTTTCTTTAGAAAAAGGGGCAGGAGGAAAGCAGCAATGAATAGAGCAAAATTTAATGATTTAAGCTCTAGACTGGAGTGGCTGAGGAAGTTAAGGATGATTGGAGTGGATGTGGATGTTTTGATGTGTCAAGTGAAAGAAGAGATTAAGAAATATATTGAGGGTAAAGGGAAAGAAATTATTTACCGTTCTAAGATTGAACATTTGGAGAAAAATGAGAAATGCACAAGGTTTTTTTTCAAAAAAGTTTTTGGGAAGAAAGTAGATATGGATGAGGTGGTGAATGGCGATGGGGTGTGTGTGAGTGGGAAGGATGTGATGCAGGAGGTGGTGTTGTTTTATAAGGAGTTGTATGGGGAAAAATGGGTTGATGATAGGATGTTGACTGATGCTTTGGGGTGTTTAGAAGGTTGTTTGGGTGAGGATGAACGTGAAATATTGGATGATGTAATTGTGTTGGATGAAGTTAAAAAAGTGGTGATGTCTGCGAGTAAGAATAAAACACCTGGGAAGGATGGACTGCCCGTGGAGTTATATGTTAAGGAATGGGACACGATGGGAAATGACTTATTGGAGGTGTGCCAGTATATGTTCACGGAGAATATGTTGAGTGAATCTATGAGAGATGGGGTGGTGGTTTTGGTTCATAAGAAAGGTGATAAAAAGGATTTGGGGAATTGGAGGCCAATCACCCTTTTGAATGCAGACTATAAGGTGTTTAGTAAATTGTTGGCTAGCCGGATGCGGGAAGTGATTGGCGGTGTGGTGGATGAAGATCAAGTGTGTGCAGTGCCTGGGAGAAGTATGACTGAAAATTTGGTGTTGTTGCGTGATGTGATTGGGGATTGTATGAGTCGTAAGCAGAAATGTTTGTTGTTTTCGGTTGATTTTGAAAAAGCTTTTGACCGTGTGTCACATAGCTTTATGTTTAAGGTTTTGTCTAAGATGGGTTATTCCAGGAATTTTGTAAACTGTGTTAGGAGTTTGTATTGTAATGTTTCAAGTGAATTTTTGGTGAATGGGTGGTTGAGTGAGAAAGTGAGAATTAAATCAGGAGTGCGTCAGGGGTGCCCTATGTCCCCTTTTTTGTTTATTAGTGTGATTGAAGTGTTGATGTGTATGGTTAGGAAGGATAAGTTTATGAGAGGTGTGATGATTCCTGGGAGTAATGGAAAGGATGTGAGAATTCTAGGTTACATGGATGATGTAGTGATTGTGAGTGGGAATATGGCTGCGATGAGTAGGGCAAGGTTGATATTAAGTTTGTTTTGTAGTGTCTCAGCTTTTAAGGTCAATTGGACTAAGAGTTCCTTTAAATGTTTTGGTGAGAGGAATGTACGGATGGATGGTGTGAGGTGTGAGGATGGTGCAATAAAGGTGCTTGGGATTAAGTTTAATGATGATTTGAAAGGAAATGAGAGTTGGGAACATTGTGGGGTGAGAGTGGTGCGCAAGTTGAATTTTTGGCGAATGAGAGAATTAACTCTGACTGGGAAAGTTCTGATTATTAAGGCGGTTATTTTGCCTATTTTGTTGTTTGTTGCGAATGTATATCCTGCTGCTTTTAAGAAAATTAGGAAAACTGAGAAATTCATCTTTAATTTTCTTTGGGGAAGTCGCATGGAGAAATTGAAACGGGAATATGTCTATAAGTTATGTGTAAATGGTGGTTTGGATTTTCCAAATATTGATTTCTTTTTAGGGATTAGTTACGTGAAAATGGTGGTGGTGGTTCTAGGGAAAAGTAATAAGTGTGCTTATATGATGAAGTATTCGGCTGGATGGATGCTTTATGGCTTAAAGTGGGTCAAAAGGGATGCTAGAGTGCCTGTTGCTTTTAAGTGTCCTGTATGGTATGGTTGTGTTGAGAAATTTGTAAGGAAGTATGATTTGTTGTCCGTTAACATGAGTGATTTTAGGCAAAAGAAGAAAGTCATTAGGATGGTGCGTGAGCGTGAGGTGGTATGTAATATCAATGGGTTGAGAGGGGAGGAAGTAACCGAGATGTGGAGAAAATTAAGTATAGATGGTTTGACTAACAGACAGAGAGATATCGCTTGGATGATATTGCATGACATTTTGCCTGTTAGAGATGTGCAAAAGAAGAGGGATTTAGTTAAATCTGAGGTATGCCCGAGGGATGGATGTGGTTTGAGAGAGCATGTTAGACATATGGTATGGGATTGTGATTTTGCATATGATGTATGGAAGGGTATAGGGGGACTTTGCAAGGAATTGGTGGGTGTAAAGTATGTAAATTGGAAACTTGCTATGTTTGGGATGGGTGCATGTAGTAGAATTAAGGATAGGATTTTATGGTTGTTGGTGGTGTGTGTAATTGAAAGTTTGTGGGATGCGAGGAATTTGTTAGTTTTTAAAAGGAAGAAAATGTCAGTTAATGAATGTTTGAGATTGATTCTGTCACGTATGTATGTAATATACCTCTGGGATCAGGAACGTGGAAGTATTATAGATGCTGAAGGGATCTGGAAGTTTAAAAAGTGGAGGTTTTTGGTAAAGTTTAATTAGTAGTGTATAATGTACCTGATGATAAGGTTTGGTTTTATTTTTGATTATATACCAAGTGTGATGAAAGGCTAAGTGTCAATGAAAGGCTTTTGTAAGTCGATTTGATTGAGCTTATGCTCCGGCCTATCTGATTTGGAAAAAAAAAAAAAAAAAAAAAAATCTGTTCTTATCAGTTTAATATCTGATACGTCCCCTATCTGGGGACCATATATTAAATGGATTTTTAGAACAGGGAGATGGAAAAAGAGCTTGCTCTGTCCACTCCACGCATTGACCTGGTATTGCAGTATCTCCAGGACTGGTGCACCCCTTCTTTAATGCAGTTTCTAAAATCAGAAAGAATTGAATTCAATGTTTTTTGTTCATTTTGCTTGTTTGTCGGATTTTGGGATGGACTCTTTGGCTTTGCTTTTCTTCTCCTCATTGGATTTTTCATGTTCAAAGTTGCAGAAGCCAGATTACAAGCTCATTTTGGTTCAACTTCAGCAACTGTGCATTGCATTGCCATGTAATGTGATGCAATGCTATCTTTCTAGCTCTCCCTTTTTACTTCCTTTTGGATAAACAGACATATTAGGCAAGCATTTTGGAGCTTTCACCTAAATAACTACAGGTGGTGAGATAAGCTGCACAATATAATTGACCTTTCAGTATATTGTTGCACACACACCATCTATTTAGCAAATGCCCTTGTTATCAACAGCAGCCTTTTAAACTCACCTGAGCTAACAGGTATGTGCGCTGGTTACTCTGCTGCGCTTAAAATTTCTTTTTTGGTTTGCTACAATGCCTTTTCTGAAACGTTGTCTCCTTCTGCTGGAACACTGACTTCTTTCATTTAATGCCTGCAGACTATAAAAGAGAACCCAACCCAAAAAGTTTGGTTGATTATTCTGTGGCACTCTGTTAAACTGTTGCTTATGGCGGTCTCTGTGAGCTTCTCAGCGACATTCAGCCAGCCAGGTATCCTGCCTGCAGTAGATGGAATGTGGCAATGGAACGCTGGCTGCGCGTGTCATAATAGGCTCTGAGCCTTTATATACCTGTGCACAGCAGCAGCCACCTTCAGTCTGCTGCTGGACAGCCAGCAGCAGCAGCAGCAGGAGAGGTATGTAATCAGGAGCATTCCTGCTAAGGGTAGACAGCTGCTCGTTCCACCCCACCCCCGCCTTAATTGGTTCTCCTCCCTTCCAACGGTGTTGAGGCGGGTGGGAACAGCAGGGGGTGAAGGTGCTGTGTTTAAAGAGGTGGAGTTATGCAGATCTAAAACGCGTGGATTGCAGCAGCAGCAAGCCGAAAAGTGCAGGCATGTAAGGGATCTAGAGGTTGACAACATGTCTTCTTAACGGGAGTCCAGGAGCTCATCTCCACAAATGGACTTTTCAGGATCCTTGGGTGGCTCCGTAGTTTGAAACCAACTCTGGTTATCGCTTCTCGGCCTTTTGGCTAAGATCAAGTGTAGTATCTGTTCTTATCAGTTTAATATCTGATACGTCCCCTATCTGGGGACCATATATTAAATGGATTTTTAGAACAGGGAGATGGAAAAAGAGCTTGCTCTGTCCACTCCACGCATTGACCTGGTATTGCAGTATCTCCAGGACCGGTGCACCCCTTCTTTAATGCAGTTTCTAAAATCAGAAAGAATTGAATTCAATGTTTTTTGTTCATTTTGCTTGTTTGTCGGATTTTGGGATGGACTCTTTGGCTTTGCTTTTCTTCTCCTCATTGGATTTTTCATGTTCAAAGTTGCAGAAGCCAGATTACAAGCTCATTTTGGTTCAACTTCAGCAACTGTGCATTGCATTGCCATGTAATGTGATGCAATGCTATCTTTCTAGCTCTCCCTTTTTACTTCCTTTTGGATAAACAGACATATTAGGCAAGCATTTTGGAGCTTTCACCTAAATAACTACAGGTGGTGAGATAAGCTGCACAATATAATTGACCTTTCAGTATATTGTTGCACACACACCATCTATTTAGCAAATGCCCTTGTTATCAACAGCAGCCTTTTAAACTCACCTGAGCTAACAGGTATGTGCGCTGGTTACTCTGCTGCGCTTAAAATTTCTTTTTTGGTTTGCTACAATGCCTTTTCTGAAACGTTGTCTCCTTCTGCTGGAACACTGACTTCTTTCATTTAATGCCTGCAGACTATAAAAGAGAACCCAACCCAAAAAGTTTGGTTGATTAGTCTGTGGCATTCTGTTAAACTGTTGCTTATGGCGGTCTCTGTGAGCTTCTCAGCGACATTCAGCCAGCCAGGTATCCTGCCTGCAGTAGATGGAATGTGGCAATGGAACGCTGGCTGCGCGTGTCATAATAGGCTCTGAGCCTTTATATACCTGTGCACAGCAGCAGCCACCTTCAGTCTGCTGCTGGACAGCCAGCAGCAGCAGCAGCAGGAGAGGTATGTAATCAGGAGCCCTCCTGCTAAGGGTAGACAGCTGCTCGTTCCACCCCACCCCCCGCCTTAATTGGTTCTCCTCCCTTCCAACGGTGTTGAGGCGGGTGGGAACAGCAGGGGGTGAAGGTGCTGTGTTTAAAGAGGTGGAGTTATGCAGATCTAAAACGCGTGGATTGCAGCAGCAGCAAGCCGAAAAGTGCAGGCATGTAAGGGATCTAGAGGTTGACAACATGTCTTCTTAACGGGAGTCCAGGAGCTCATCTCCACAAATGGACTTTTCAGGATCCTTGGGTGGCTCCGTAGTTTGAAACCAATTCTGGTTATCGCTTCTCGGCCTTTTGGCTAAGATCAAGTGCAGTGATCTACCGGTTGCTGCCTTGGTCTTGGCTGAGAGGTGCCTTGGGTACCCGGCTCCTTGGCCTCGGGGGATCGCTGCATGTAGCAGTGCGGCTTCACCCCCTTGCTGCTTTTGGGGAGCCGGATTAGTCCCGGGGCAACGAGGGGCGATCAGCCTGCCTGCTTTTTTTAAGTAGGCGAGGAGGATTTTTGCCACCTTTGGTGTGAAGATATGGACGGGAGAAGCCCAAATATGCTGACCTGTGAAGAGGTCCCAGTTTTTGCAAGATTGAAGAATGCAGTGCGGTTTATTTTTTTGGATCCAGAGAAGAAGAAGTCTGGCTTGTTTTTTTTGGTAGAGAAGATTTTGTTTGGACTATTGGAAGTTCAAATGGAACAAGTTTTGTCTATGTTGGAGTTCCCGAAGAGAGGGATATATGATGTTATTTTTTGTTCAGAAGATATCTTTTCTGACTTTTGGAAGAGAATGGATCTAGTGAAGGAAGATTCGATACTTGAAGGTGTTTTTTTTGTGTCGCATTTTCCTAGGAAGGAAAGGCTAATAGTAATAAGGATGTATAGTCCTTTCATATTGGAAGAAGAGATCATGACCTTTTTATCCCGGTACTGTGAGAAAGTGAGTTCTGCTGGCAAAATGTTTAACCGATATGGTTTTTGGACCACGAGGTGGAGGTTCCTGGTCAAGTTCAAGGAAAGTTCGGATGGTGTTGTGGTACTCCCACCAAGTAGATTCAAAATCGGGACAGTTAATGGAGATATGTTCTTTACAGGTATGCCGAAGTTTTGTAGGCGTTGTAAACAGTATGGCCATGAAAAGGATTCCTGTACATTACAGTGGTGTGCCAAGTGTGAAGAAGTGGGACATAAGGCAGAGAATTGTGAAAAAAGTAAGAAATGTAATCTATGTGGTGGCAGTGGTCATTTATATGATTGCTGTCCTGTCAATAAAAGGGAGGAGAAGTCAGTTGACAAGGAAGATGGAAAAGAAGAAGAGTCTGAAGCTGCCCCCCATGATGAAACGGAAGAGAACATATCTCAAAAGAAGGAGGAACAAATAAGAGATATAAGAAAAGAAGGTGATCATATGGAAGAAGATACTGAGAGTGATATCACAGACGTTGAGATTGAAAATACTAGCTTGGAAGAAGAAGTGGAGGTGGATAGGGAGTCAGAAGATCAGGAGGAAAGTGAGTCCTCCAGTCAGGATGAAAAGGAAGGTGCTGTAAGTAATATGGAAGAGGAGGAGGAGGGTGAAGAAACTAGTGAAGAAGAAAGAGAGGATGTCGCATGTGAAGCCAGAGAAGAAATTGAAGGAGTTTTGTCATCTGGGAAGGACTCTAGTAAAGCAAAGGATGTTTCAGAAAAAAATATGAGGGAGATGGAGGAGAGACAAGAAGTGTTGAAAATGCTAAAGAGTTGTGAAGGGGGGAGTCAGGCTAGTCTAAGGCGCAAAGTGTGGAATAACATTTATAGCGATATGCATCGTTTTTTTTCAACTTACAGAATACCTCAGTCGTTGGCTAAAGAGGTAGAAGAAGCTTGGGATGGTCGGTTTCTGGATGGAAGGCTTTTGAATGCCTTGGCAGCATATGGCCTGAAGAGAGGAATGTTGCCTTAAATCGTAATGGTAAAGATTGTAATCTTGTGATGTAAAGAATATGGAATAACTGTATTGTGATAATATAAACGTATATATATAAAATAAGATTGGAAAAATGGATATATGACCCACAATGATGGATAACAACCTAATACCATTTGGAAATCATTGCAAAGCATGAAATGGTAAATATGGGACTTGTAATCTGAGTGGAAAAAAAAAAAAAAAAAAATCTGTTCTTATCAGTTTAATATCTGATACGTCCCCTATCTGGGGACCATATATTAAATGGATTTTTAGAACAGGGAGATGGAAAAAGAGCTTGCTCTGTCCACTCCACGCATTGACCTGGTATTGCAGTATCTCCAGGACCGGTGCACCCCTTCTTTAATGCAGTTTCTAAAATCAGAAAGAATTGAATTCAATGTTTTTTGTTCATTTTGCTTGTTTGTCGGATTTTGGGATGGACTCTTTGGCTTTGCTTTTCTTCTCCTCATTGGATTTTTCATGTTCAAAGTTGCAGAAGCCAGATTACAAGCTCATTTTGGTTCAACTTCAGCAACTGTGCATTGCATTGCCATGTAATGTGATGCAATGCTATCTTTCTAGCTCTCCCTTTTTACTTCCTTTTGGATAAACAGACATATTAGGCAAGCATTTTGGAGCTTTCACCTAAATAACTACAGGTGGTGAGATAAGCTGCACAATATAATTGACCTTTCAGTATATTGTTGCACACACACCATCTATTTAGCAAATGCCCTTGTTATCAACAGCAGCCTTTTAAACTCACCTGAGCTAACAGGTATGTGCGCTGGTTACTCTGCTGCGCTTAAAATTTCTTTTTTGGTTTGCTACAATGCCTTTTCTGAAACGTTGTCTCCTTCTGCTGGAACACTGACTTCTTTCATTTAATGCCTGCAGACTATAAAAGAGAACCCAACCCAAAAAGTTTGGTTGATTAGTCTGTGGCATTCTGTTAAACTGTTGCTTATGGCGGTCTCTGTGAGCTTCTCAGCGACATTCAGCCAGCCAGGTATCCTGCCTGCAGTAGATGGAATGTGGCAATGGAACGCTGGCTGCGCGTGTCATAATAGGCTCTGAGCCTTTATATACCTGTGCACAGCAGCAGCCACCTTCAGTCTGCTGCTGGACAGCCAGCAGCAGCAGCAGCAGGAGAGGTATGTAATCAGGAGCCCTCCTGCTAAGGGTAGACAGCTGCTCGTTCCACCCCACCCCCCGCCTTAATTGGTTCTCCTCCCTTCCAACGGTGTTGAGGCGGGTGGGAACAGCAGGGGGTGAAGGTGCTGTGTTTAAAGAGGTGGAGTTATGCAGATCTAAAACGCGTGGATTGCAGCAGCAGCAAGCCGAAAAGTGCAGGCATGTAAGGGATCTAGAGGTTGACAACATGTCTTCTTAACGGGAGTCCAGGAGCTCATCTCCACAAATGGACTTTTCAGGATCCTTGGGTGGCTCCGTAGTTTGAAACCAATTCTGGTTATCGCTTCTCGGCCTTTTGGCTAAGATCAAGTGTAGTATCTGTTCTTATCAGTTTAATATCTGATACGTCCCCTATCTGGGGACCATATATTAAATGGATTTTTAGAACAGGGAGATGGAAAAAGAGCTTGCTCTGTCCACTCCACGCATTGACCTGGTATTGCAGTATCTCCAGGACCGGTGCACCCCTTCTTTAATGCAGTTTCTAAAATCAGAAAGAATTGAATTCAATGTTTTTTGTTCATTTTGCTTGTTTGTCGGATTTTGGGATGGACTCTTTGGCTTTGCTTTTCTTCTCCTCATTGGATTTTTCATGTTCAAAGTTGCAGAAGCCAGATTACAAGCTCATTTTGGTTCAACTTCAGCAACTGTGCATTGCATTGCCATGTAATGTGATGCAATGCTATCTTTCTAGCTCTCCCTTTTTACTTCCTTTTGGATAAACAGACATATTAGGCAAGCATTTTGGAGCTTTCACCTAAATAACTACAGGTGGTGAGATAAGCTGCACAATATAATTGACCTTTCAGTATATTGTTGCACACACACCATCTATTTAGCAAATGCCCTTGTTATCAACAGCAGCCTTTTAAACTCACCTGAGCTAACAGGTATGTGCGCTGGTTACTCTGCTGCGCTTAAAATTTCTTTTTTGGTTTGCTACAATGCCTTTTCTGAAACGTTGTCTCCTTCTGCTGGAACACTGACTTCTTTCATTTAATGCCTGCAGACTATAAAAGAGAACCCAACCCAAAAAGTTTGGTTGATTAGTCTGTGGCATTCTGTTAAACTGTTGCTTATGGCGGTCTCTGTGAGCTTCTCAGCGACATTCAGCCAGCCAGGTATCCTGCCTGCAGTAGATGGAATGTGGCAATGGAACGCTGGCTGCGCGTGTCATAATAGGCTCTGAGCCTTTATATACCTGTGCACAGCAGCAGCCACCTTCAGTCTGCTGCTGGACAGCCAGCAGCAGCAGCAGCAGGAGAGGTATGTAATCAGGAGCCCTCCTGCTAAGGGTAGACAGCTGCTCGTTCCACCCCACCCCCCGCCTTAATTGGTTCTCCTCCCTTCCAAAGGTGTTGAGGCGGGTGGGAACAGCAGGGGGTGAAGGTGCTGTGTTTAAAGAGGTGGAGTTATGCAGATCTAAAACGCGTGGATTGCAGCAGCAGCAAGCCGAAAAGTGCAGGCATGTAAGGGATCTAGAGGTTGACAACATGTCTTCTTAACGGGAGTCCAGGAGCTCATCTCCACAAATGGACTTTTCAGGATCCTTGGGTGGCTCCGTAGTTTGAAACCAATTCTGGTTATCGCTTCTCGGCCTTTTGGCTAAGATCAAGTGTAGTATCTGTTCTTATCAGTTTAATATCTGATACGTCCCCTATCTGGGGACCATATATTAAATGGATTTTTAGAACAGGGAGATGGAAAAAGAGCTTGCTCTGTCCACTCCACGCATTGACCTGGTATTGCAGTATCTCCAGGACCGGTGCACCCCTTCTTTAATGCAGTTTCTAAAATCAGAAAGAATTGAATTCAATGTTTTTTGTTCATTTTGCTTGTTTGTCGGATTTTGGGATGGACTCTTTGGCTTTGCTTTTCTTCTCCTCATTGGATTTTTCATGTTCAAAGTTGCAGAAGCCAGATTACAAGCTCATTTTGGTTCAACTTCAGCAACTGTGCATTGCATTGCCATGTAATGTGATGCAATGCTATCTTTCTAGCTCTCCCTTTTTACTTCCTTTTGGATAAACAGACATATTAGGCAAGCATTTTGGAGCTTTCACCTAAATAACTACAGGTGGTGAGATAAGCTGCACAATATAATTGACCTTTCAGTATATTGTTGCACACACACCATCTATTTAGCAAATGCCCTTGTTATCAACAGCAGCCTTTTAAACTCACCTGAGCTAACAGGTATGTGCGCTGGTTACTCTGCTGCGCTTAAAATTTCTTTTTTGGTTTGCTACAATGCCTTTTCTGAAACGTTGTCTCCTTCTGCTGGAACACTGACTTCTTTCATTTAATGCCTGCAGACTATAAAAGAGAACCCAACCCAAAAAGTTTGGTTGATTAGTCTGTGGCATTCTGTTAAACTGTTGCTTATGGCGGTCTCTGTGAGCTTCTCAGCGACATTCAGCCAGCCAGGTATCCTGCCTGCAGTAGATGGAATGTGGCAATGGAACGCTGGCTGCGCGTGTCATAATAGGCTCTGAGCCTTTATATACCTGTGCACAGCAGCAGCCACCTTCAGTCTGCTGCTGGACAGCCAGCAGCAGCAGCAGCAGGAGAGGTATGTAATCAGGAGCCCTCCTGCTAAGGGTAGACAGCTGCTCGTTCCACCCCACCCCCCGCCTTAATTGGTTCTCCTCCCTTCCAACGGTGTTGAGGCGGGTGGGAACAGCAGGGGGTGAAGGTGCTGTGTTTAAAGAGGTGGAGTTATGCAGATCTAAAACGCGTGGATTGCAGCAGCAGCAAGCCGAAAAGTGCAGGCATGTAAGGGATCTAGAGGTTGACAACATGTCTTCTTAACGGGAGTCCAGGAGCTCATCTCCACAAATGGACTTTTCAGGATCCTTGGGTGGCTCCGTAGTTTGAAACCAATTCTGGTTATCGCTTCTCGGCCTTTTGGCTAAGATCAAGTGTAGTATCTGTTCTTATCAGTTTAATATCTGATACGTCCCCTATCTGGGGACCATATATTAAATGGATTTTTAGAACAGGGAGATGGAAAAAGAGCTTGCTCTGTCCACTCCACGCATTGACCTGGTATTGCAGTATCTCCAGGACCGGTGCACCCCTTCTTTAATGCAGTTTCTAAAATCAGAAAGAATTGAATTCAATGTTTTTTGTTCATTTTGCTTGTTTGTCGGATTTTGGGATGGACTCTTTGGCTTTGCTTTTCTTCTCCTCATTGGATTTTTCATGTTCAAAGTTGCAGAAGCCAGATTACAAGCTCATTTTGGTTCAACTTCAGCAACTGTGCATTGCATTGCCATGTAATGTGATGCAATGCTATCTTTCTAGCTCTCCCTTTTTACTTCCTTTTGGATAAACAGACATATTAGGCAAGCATTTTGGAGCTTTCACCTAAATAACTACAGGTGGTGAGATAAGCTGCACAATATAATTGACCTTTCAGTATATTGTTGCACACACACCATCTATTTAGCAAATGCCCTTGTTATCAACAGCAGCCTTTTAAACTCACCTGAGCTAACAGGTATGTGCGCTGGTTACTCTGCTGCGCTTAAAATTTCTTTTTTGGTTTGCTACAATGCCTTTTCTGAAACGTTGTCTCCTTCTGCTGGAACACTGACTTCTTTCATTTAATGCCTGCAGACTATAAAAGAGAACCCAACCCAAAAAGTTTGGTTGATTAGTCTGTGGCATTCTGTTAAACTGTTGCTTATGGCGGTCTCTGTGAGCTTCTCAGCGACATTCAGCCAGCCAGGTATCCTGCCTGCAGTAGATGGAATGTGGCAATGGAACGCTGGCTGCGCGTGTCATAATAGGCTCTGAGCCTTTATATACCTGTGCACAGCAGCAGCCACCTTCAGTCTGCTGCTGGACAGCCAGCAGCAGCAGCAGCAGGAGAGGTATGTAATCAGGAGCCCTCCTGCTAAGGGTAGACAGCTGCTCGTTCCACCCCACCCCCCGCCTTAATTGGTTCTCCTCCCTTCCAACGGTGTTGAGGCGGGTGGGAACAGCAGGGGGTGAAGGTGCTGTGTTTAAAGAGGTGGAGTTATGCAGATCTAAAACGCGTGGATTGCAGCAGCAGCAAGCCGAAAAGTGCAGGCATGTAAGGGATCTAGAGGTTGACAACATGTCTTCTTAACGGGAGTCCAGGAGCTCATCTCCACAAATGGACTTTTCAGGATCCTTGGGTGGCTCCGTAGTTTGAAACCAATTCTGGTTATCGCTTCTCGGCCTTTTGGCTAAGATCAAGTGTAGTATCTGTTCTTATCAGTTTAATATCTGATACGTCCCCTATCTGGGGACCATATATTAAATGGATTTTTAGAACAGGGAGATGGAAAAAGAGCTTGCTCTGTCCACTCCACGCATTGACCTGGTATTGCAGTATCTCCAGGACCGGTGCACCCCTTCTTTAATGCAGTTTCTAAAATCAGAAAGAATTGAATTCAATGTTTTTTGTTCATTTTGCTTGTTTGTCGGATTTTGGGATGGACTCTTTGGCTTTGCTTTTCTTCTCCTCATTGGATTTTTCATGTTCAAAGTTGCAGAAGCCAGATTACAAGCTCATTTTGGTTCAACTTCAGCAACTGTGCATTGCATTGCCATGTAATGTGATGCAATGCTATCTTTCTAGCTCTCCCTTTTTACTTCCTTTTGGATAAACAGACATATTAGGCAAGCATTTTGGAGCTTTCACCTAAATAACTACAGGTGGTGAGATAAGCTGCACAATATAATTGACCTTTCAGTATATTGTTGCACACACACCATCTATTTAGCAAATGCCCTTGTTATCAACAGCAGCCTTTTAAACTCACCTGAGCTAACAGGTATGTGCGCTGGTTACTCTGCTGCGCTTAAAATTTCTTTTTTGGTTTGCTACAATGCCTTTTCTGAAACGTTGTCTCCTTCTGCTGGAACACTGACTTCTTTCATTTAATGCCTGCAGACTATAAAAGAGAACCCAACCCAAAAAGTTTGGTTGATTAGTCTGTGGCATTCTGTTAAACTGTTGCTTATGGCGGTCTCTGTGAGCTTCTCAGCGACATTCAGCCAGCCAGGTATCCTGCCTGCAGTAGATGGAATGTGGCAATGGAACGCTGGCTGCGCGTGTCATAATAGGCTCTGAGCCTTTATATACCTGTGCACAGCAGCAGCCACCTTCAGTCTGCTGCTGGACAGCCAGCAGCAGCAGCAGCAGGAGAGGTATGTAATCAGGAGCCCTCCTGCTAAGGGTAGACAGCTGCTCGTTCCACCCCACCCCCCGCCTTAATTGGTTCTCCTCCCTTCCAACGGTGTTGAGGCGGGTGGGAACAGCAGGGGGTGAAGGTGCTGTGTTTAAAGAGGTGGAGTTATGCAGATCTAAAACGCGTGGATTGCAGCAGCAGCAAGCCGAAAAGTGCAGGCATGTAAGGGATCTAGAGGTTGACAACATGTCTTCTTAACGGGAGTCCAGGAGCTCATCTCCACAAATGGACTTTTCAGGATCCTTGGGTGGCTCCGTAGTTTGAAACCAATTCTGGTTATCGCTTCTCGGCCTTTTGGCTAAGATCAAGTGTAGTATCTGTTCTTATCAGTTTAATATCTGATACGTCCCCTATCTGGGGACCATATATTAAATGGATTTTTAGAACAGGGAGATGGAAAAAGAGCTTGCTCTGTCCACTCCACGCATTGACCTGGTATTGCAGTATCTCCATGACCGGTGCACCCCTTCTTTAATGCAGTTTCTAAAATCAGAAAGAATTGAATTCAATGTTTTTTGTTCATTTTGCTTGTTTGTCGGATTTTGGGATGGACTCTTTGGCTTTGCTTTTCTTCTCCTCATTGGATTTTTCATGTTCAAAGTTGCAGAAGCCAGATTACAAGCTCATTTTGGTTCAACTTCAGCAACTGTGCATTGCATTGCCATGTAATGTGATGCAATGCTATCTTTCTAGCTCTCCCTTTTTACTTCCTTTTGGATAAACAGACATATTAGGCAAGCATTTTGGAGCTTTCACCTAAATAACTACAGCTGGTGAGATAAGCTGCACAATATAATTGACCTTTCAGTATATTGTTGCACACACACCATCTATTTAGCAAATGCCCTTGTTATCAACAGCAGCCTTTTAAACTCACCTGAGCTAACAGGTATGTGCGCTGGTTACTCTGCTGCGCTTAAAATTTCTTTTTTGGTTTGCTACAATGCCTTTTCTGAAACGTTGTCTCCTTCTGCTGGAACACTGACTTCTTTCATTTAATGCCTGCAGACTATAAAAGAGAACCCAACCCAAAAAGTTTGGTTGATTAGTCTGTGGCATTCTGTTAAACTGTTGCTTATGGCGGTCTCTGTGAGCTTCTCAGCGACATTCAGCCAGCCAGGTATCCTGCCTGCAGTAGATGGAATGTGGCAATGGAACGCTGGCTGCGCGTGTCATAATAGGCTCTGAGCCTTTATATACCTGTGCACAGCAGCAGCCACCTTCAGTCTGCTGCTGGACAGCCAGCAGCAGCAGCAGCAGGAGAGGTATGTAATCAGGAGCCCTCCTGCTAAGGGTAGACAGCTGCTCGTTCCACCCCACCCCCCGCCTTAATTGGTTCTCCTCCCTTCCAACGGTGTTGAGGCGGGTGGGAACAGCAGGGGGTGAAGGTGCTGTGTTTAAAGAGGTGGAGTTATGCAGATCTAAAACGCGTGGATTGCAGCAGCAGCAAGCCGAAAAGTGCAGGCATGTAAGGGATCTAGAGGTTGACAACATGTCTTCTTAACGGGAGTCCAGGAGCTCATCTCCACAAATGGA
This sequence comes from Phyllobates terribilis, assembly GCF_046119375.1. Lineage (NCBI taxonomy): Eukaryota > Metazoa > Chordata > Amphibia > Anura > Dendrobatidae > Phyllobates > Phyllobates terribilis. The sequence continues at coordinate 2,647,996 of NW_027362902.1, forward strand.
CTTTTCAGGATCCTTGGGTGGCTCCGTAGTTTGAAACCAATTCTGGTTATCGCTTCTCGGCCTTTTGGCTAAGATCAAGTGTAGTATCTGTTCTTATCAGTTTAATATCTGATACGTCCCCTATCTGGGGACCATATATTAAATGGATTTTTAGAACAGGGAGATGGAAAAAGAGCTTGCTCTGTCCACTCCACGCATTGACCTGGTATTGCAGTATCTCCAGGACCGGTGCACCCCTTCTTTAATGCAGTTTCTAAAATCAGAAAGAATTGAATTCAATGTTTTTTGTTCATTTTGCTTGTTTGTCGGATTTTCGGATGGACTCTTTGGCTTTGCTTTTCTTCTCCTCATTGGATTTTTCATGTTCAAAGTTGCAGAAGCCAGATTACAAGCTCATTTTGGTTCAACTTCAGCAACTGTGCATTGCATTGCCATGTAATGTGATGCAATGCTATCTTTCTAGCTCTCCCTTTTTACTTCCTTTTGGATAAACAGACATATTAGGCAAGCATTTTGGAGCTTTCACCTAAATAACTACAGGTGGTGAGATAAGCTGCACAATATAATTGACCTTTCAGTATATTGTTGCACACACACCATCTATTTAGCAAATGCCCTTGTTATCAACAGCAGCCTTTTAAACTCACCTGAGCTAACAGGTATGTGCGCTGGTTACTCTGCTGCGCTTAAAATTTCTTTTTTGGTTTGCTACAATGCCTTTTCTGAAACGTTGTCTCCTTCTGCTGGAACACTGACTTCTTTCATTTAATGCCTGCAGACTATAAAAGAGAACCCAACCCAAAAAGTTTGGTTGATTAGTCTGTGGCATTCTGTTAAACTGTTGCTTATGGCGGTCTCTGTGAGCATCTCAGCGACATTCAGCCAGCCAGGTATCCTGCCTGCAGTAGATGGAATGTGGCAATGGAACGCTGGCTGCGCGTGTCATAATAGGCTCTGAGCCTTTATATACCTGTGCACAGCAGCAGCCACCTTCAGTCTGCTGCTGGACAGCCAGCAGCAGCAGCAGCAGGAGAGGTATGTAATCAGGAGCCCTCCTGCTAAGGGTAGACAGCTGCTCGTTCCACCCCACCCCCCGCCTTAATTGGTTCTCCTCCCTTCCAATGGTGTTGAGGCGGGTGGGAACAGCAGGGGGTGAAGGTGCTGTGTTTAAAGAGGTGGAGTTATGCAGATCTAAAACGCGTGGATTGCAGCAGCAGCAAGCCGAAAAGTGCAGGCATGTAAGGGATCTAGAGGTTGACAACATGTCTTCTTAACGGGAGTCCAGGAGCTCATCTCCACAAATGGACTTTTCAGGATCCTTGGGTGGCTCCGTAGTTTGAAACCAATTCTGGTTATCGCTTCTCGGCCTTTTGGCTAAGATCAAGTGTAGTATCTGTTCTTATCAGTTTAATATCTGATACGTCCCCTATCTGGGGACCATATATTAAATGGATTTTTAGAACAGGGAGATGGAAAAAGAGCTTGCTCTGTCCACTCCACGCATTGACCTGGTATTGCAGTATCTCCAGGACCGGTGCACCCCTTCTTTAATGCAGTTTCTAAAATCAGAAAGAATTGAATTCAATGTTTTTTGTTCATTTTGCTTGTTTGTCGGATTTTGGGATGGACTCTTTGGCTTTGCTTTTCTTCTCCTCATTGGATTTTTCATGTTCAAAGTTGCAGAAGCCAGATTACAAGCTCATTTTGGTTCAACTTCAGCAACTGTGCATTGCATTGCCATGTAATGTGATGCAATGCTATTGTAGCACCCTGAGGATTCGGCTGCTACAGGGGTATTGCACCTCAACCCAGAGGTGTGATATTCCACTCCCGGGTAAGGATGGAGTGTGGAACTGAGCTCGGTAGGCTGCATGCACTACACACATCCCATTTCCGGGGAACAGGCCGACGGTACTCCCACTTAGAAATGTGCAGGTACGACCGAGTCTGTTCCTGGCTGGAGTGGGAGGGGGGTGGTACATCCCATGTAGTGTAGGGGCAGATAGGGGGAGCAGCCTGGGTAAAGATAGGAGCTCATTGGGTGCTGGTCACCTGAGCTCACACATAGAGGGTGTATATAAGGTGGGCACCAACAAAGAACAGGGTCAGATGCAGAGAACAAGTCAGTTGGAGACAGCAAGACAGCTGCAGAGGAGCAGACAGCAAGCAGAGAGGAAGTCAGCCTGCAGCAAGGGAGAAAAGAGAGAGACCCAGAGGAACAGAAGAGAGGACTCTAAGATCCCAACTAAAATCCCCGGGTGAAGAGTCGGCATCAGGGTACCGGAACCCAAGCTGGTGGGGGTAAAAACATTCCCCAGCCAGAGACCGGAGACCGTGGGCAGCGTTTGCCACGGTCACCCACCACATCCACCCCGAAGGCACACCACATGAAGGGTCAGGGAACCCAGGGCCAAGGGTGTCCCAACAGAAGGCCCGAGGGAGCTGGACCTAGGTGGATCACTGGTGGGGACGGCCAGAGAACGGGACAGAAGGAGAGCTCAGGGCCACGCTCCGGACTTGTTTGGGGGTTGGCTGGATCCAGGACCTGGTGGACGCAGCACGGCTCGGGTGGTCACTCGAAGCTGGAGTGACCAGTACAACATCTGCAGTAAGTAAACACCCTTAACTGCACAACCCGACTCTGTCTTCACTGCCGTCTGCACTGCACCACCACAACCCCCATCCTCTGCACCTGTCCCCTCTGAGGCTATACCCCTCCCGTTGGGGGTTATACCATCACAAGCTGCACCTACACCATCAGCCTCAGCGGACCCTGCTGCAGCGGCGGCCATAGTGACCGCAATACAACGGGTGGCGTAGTCGACATTAAGAACTTATTAACATCTGTAGGACTGCCACATACAACTGAGTTTGACACCCTGGGCACGGACCGGGTCATAGCCACTCGGAGACTACAACCCCCATCTGATCCGGCTCCGGATATTCCCATAAAGAATATGGCCCAGGGGGCGCGTCACTATCTTTCTAGCTCTCCCTTTTTACTTCCTTTTGGATAAACAGACATATTAGGCAAGCATTTTGGAGCTTTCACCTAAATAACTACAGGTGGTGAGATAAGCTGCACAATATAATTGACCTTTCAGTATATTGTTGCACACACACCATCTATTTAGCAAATGCCCTTGTTATCAACAGCAGCCTTTTAAACTCACCTGAGCTAACAGGTATGTGCGCTGGTTACTCTGCTGCGCTTAAAATTTCTTTTTTGGTTTGCTACAATGCCTTTTCTGAAACGTTGTCTCCTTCTGCTGGAACACTGACTTCTTTCATTTAATGCCTGCAGACTATAAAAGAGAACCCAACCCAAAAAGTTTGGTTGATTAGTCTGTGGCATTCTGTTAAACTGTTGCTTATGGCGGTCTCTGTGAGCTTCTCAGCGACATTCAGCCAGCCAGGTATCCTGCCTGCAGTAGATGGAATGTGGCAATGGAACGCTGGCTGCGCGTGTCATAATAGGCTCTGAGCCTTTATATACCTGTGCACAGCAGCAGCCACCTTCAGTCTGCTGCTGGACAGCCAGCAGCAGCAGCAGCAGCAGGAGAGGTATGTAATCAGGAGCCCTCCTGCTAAGGGTAGACAGCTGCTCGTTCCACCCCACCCCCCGCCTTAATTGGTTCTCCTCCCTTCCAACGGTGTTGAGGCGGGTGGGAACAGCAGGGGGTGAAGGTGCTGTGTTTAAAGAGGTGGAGTTATGCAGATCTAAAACGCGTGGATTGCAGCAGCAGCAAGCCGAAAAGTGCAGGCATGTAAGGGATCTAGAGGTTGACAACATGTCTTCTTAACGGGAGTCCAGGAGCTCATCTCCACAAATGGACTTTTCAGGATCCTTGGGTGGCTCCGTAGTTTGAAACCAATTCTGGTTATCGCTTCTCGGCCTTTTGGCTAAGATCAAGTGTAGTATCTGTTCTTATCAGTTTAATATCTGATACGTCCCCTATCTGGGGACCATATATTAAATGGATTTTTAGAACAGGGAGATGGAAAAAGAGCTTGCTCTGTCCACTCCACGCATTGACCTGGTATTGCAGTATCTCCAGGACCGGTGCACCCCTTCTTTAATGCAGTTTCTAAAATCAGAAAGAATTGAATTCAATGTTTTTTGTTCATTTTGCTTGTTTGTCGGATTTTGGGATGGACTCTTTGGCTTTGCTTTTCTTCTCCTCATTGGATTTTTCATGTTCAAAGTTGCAGAAGCCAGATTACAAGCTCATTTTGGTTCAACTTCAGCAACTGTGCATTGCATTGCCATGTAATGTGATGCAATGCTATCTTTCTAGCTCTCCCTTTTTACTTCCTTTTGGATAAACAGACATATTAGGCAAGCATTTTGGAGCTTTCACCTAAATAACTACAGGTGGTGAGATAAGCTGCACAATATAATTGACCTTTCAGTATATTGTTGCACACACACCATCTATTTAGCAAATGCCCTTGTTATCAACAGCAGCCTTTTAAACTCACCTGAGCTAACAGGTATGTGCGCTGGTTACTCTGCTGCGCTTAAAATTTCTTTTTTGGTTTGCTACAATGCCTTTTCTGAAACGTTGTCTCCTTCTGCTGGAACACTGACTTCTTTCATTTAATGCCTGCAGACTATAAAAGAGAACCCAACCCAAAAAGTTTGGTTGATTAGTCTGTGGCATTCTGTTAAACTGTTGCTTATGGCGGTCTCTGTGAGCTTCTCAGCGACATTCAGCCAGCCAGGTATCCTGCCTGCAGTAGATGGAATGTGGCAATGGAACGCTGGCTGCGCGTGTCATAATAGGCTCTGAGCCTTTATATACCTGTGCACAGCAGCAGCCACCTTCAGTCTGCTGCTGGACAGCCAGCAGCAGCAGCAGCAGGAGAGGTATGTAATCAGGAGCCCTCCTGCTAAGGGTAGACAGCTGCTCGTTCCACCCCACCCCCCGCCTTAATTGGTTCTCCTCCCTTCCAACGGTGTTGAGGCGGGTGGGAACAGCAGGGGGTGAAGGTGCTGTGTTTAAAGAGGTGGAGTTATGCAGATCTAAAACGCGTGGATTGCAGCAGCAGCAAGCCGAAAAGTGCAGGCATGTAAGGGATCTAGAGGTTGACAACATGTCTTCTTAACGGGAGTCCAGGAGCTCATCTCCACAAATGGACTTTTCAGGATCCTTGGGTGGCTCCGTAGTTTGAAACCAATTCTGGTTATCGCTTCTCGGCCTTTTGGCTAAGATCAAGTGTAGTATCTGTTCTTATCAGTTTAATATCTGATACGTCCCCTATCTGGGGACCATATATTAAATGGATTTTTAGAACAGGGAGATGGAAAAAGAGCTTGCTCTGTCCACTCCACGCATTGACCTGGTATTGCAGTATCTCCAGGACCGGTGCACCCCTTCTTTAATGCAGTTTCTAAAATCAGAAAGAATTGAATTCAATGTTTTTTGTTCATTTTGCTTGTTTGTCGGATTTTGGGATGGACTCTTTGGCTTTGCTTTTCTTCTCCTCATTGGATTTTTCATGTTCAAAGTTGCAGAAGCCAGATTACAAGCTCATTTTGGTTCAACTTCAGCAACTGTGCATTGCATTGCCATGTAATGTGATGCAATGCTATCTTTCTAGCTCTCCCTTTTTACTTCCTTTTGGATAAACAGACATATTAGGCAAGCATTTTGGAGCTTTCACCTAAATAACTACAGGTGGTGAGATAAGCTGCACAATATAATTGACCTTTCAGTATATTGTTGCACACACACCATCTATTTAGCAAATGCCCTTGTTATCAACAGCAGCCTTTTAAACTCACCTGAGCTAACAGGTATGTGCGCTGGTTACTCTGCTGCGCTTAAAATTTCTTTTTTGGTTTGCTACAATGCCTTTTCTGAAACGTTGTCTCCTTCTGCTGGAACACTGACTTCTTTCATTTAATGCCTGCAGACTATAAAAGAGAACCCAACCCAAAAAGTTTGGTTGATTAGTCTGTGGCATTCTGTTAAACTGTTGCTTATGGCGGTCTCTGTGAGCTTCTCAGCGACATTCAGCCAGCCAGGTATCCTGCCTGCAGTAGATGGAATGTGGCAATGGAACGCTGGCTGCGCGTGTCATAATAGGCTCTGAGCCTTTATATACCTGTGCACAGCAGCAGCCACCTTCAGTCTGCTGCTGGACAGCCAGCAGCAGCAGCAGCAGGAGAGGTATGTAATCAGGAGCCCTCCTGCTAAGGGTAGACAGCTGCTCGTTCCACCCCACCCCCCGCCTTAATTGGTTCTCCTCCCTTCCAACGGTGTTGAGGCGGGTGGGAACAGCAGGGGGTGAAGGTGCTGTGTTTAAAGAGGTGGAGTTATGCAGATCTAAAACGCGTGGATTGCAGCAGCAGCAAGCCGAAAAGTGCAGGCATGTAAGGGATCTAGAGGTTGACAACATGTCTTCTTAACGGGAGTCCAGGAGCTCATCTCCACAAATGGACTTTTCAGGATCCTTGGGTGGCTCCGTAGTTTGAAACCAATTCTGGTTATCGCTTCTCGGCCTTTTGGCTAAGATCAAGTGTAGTATCTGTTCTTATCAGTTTAATATCTGATACGTCCCCTATCTGGGGACCATATATTAAATGGATTTTTAGAACAGGGAGATGGAAAAAGAGCTTGCTCTGTCCACTCCACGCATTGACCTGGTATTGCAGTATCTCCAGGACCGGTGCACCCCTTCTTTAATGCAGTTTCTAAAATCAGAAAGAATTGAATTCAATGTTTTTTGTTCATTTTGCTTGTTTGTCGGATTTTGGGATGGACTCTTTGGCTTTGCTTTTCTTCTCCTCATTGGATTTTTCATGTTCAAAGTTGCAGAAGCCAGATTACAAGCTCATTTTGGTTCAACTTCAGCAACTGTGCATTGCATTGCCATGTAATGTGATGCAATGCTATCTTTCTAGCTCTCCCTTTTTACTTCCTTTTGGATAAACAGACATATTAGGCAAGCATTTTGGAGCTTTCACCTAAATAACTACAGGTGGTGAGATAAGCTGCACAATATAATTGACCTTTCAGTATATTGTTGCACACACACCATCTATTTAGCAAATGCCCTTGTTATCAACAGCAGCCTTTTAAACTCACCTGAGCTAACAGGTATGTGCGCTGGTTACTCTGCTGCGCTTAAAATTTCTTTTTTGGTTTGCTACAATGCCTTTTCTGAAACGTTGTCTCCTTCTGCTGGAACACTGACTTCTTTCATTTAATGCCTGCAGACTATAAAAGAGAACCCAACCCAAAAAGTTTGGTTGATTAGTCTGTGGCATTCTGTTAAACTGTTGCTTATGGCGGTCTCTGTGAGCTTCTCAGCGACATTCAGCCAGCCAGGTATCCTGCCTGCAGTAGATGGAATGTGGCAATGGAACGCTGGCTGCGCGTGTCATAATAAGCTCTGAGCCTTTATATACCTGTGCACAGCAGCAGCCACCTTCAGTCTGCTGCTGGACAGCCAGCAGCAGCAGCAGCAGGAGAGGTATGTAATCAGGAGCCCTCCTGCTAAGGGTAGACAGCTGCTCGTTCCACCCCACCCCCCGCCTTAATTGGTTCTCCTCCCTTCCAACGGTGTTGAGGCGGGTGGGAACAGCAGGGGGTGAAGGTGCTGTGTTTAAAGAGGTGGAGTTATGCAGATCTAAAACGCGTGGATTGCAGCAGCAGCAAGCCGAAAAGTGCAGGCATGTAAGGGATCTAGAGGTTGACAACATGTCTTCTTAACGGAAGTCCAGGAGCTCATCTCCACAAATGGACTTTTCAGGATCCTTGGGTGGCTCCGTAGTTTGAAACCAATTCTGGTTATCGCTTCTCGGCCTTTTGGCTAAGATCAAGTGTAGTATCTGTTCTTATCAGTTTAATATCTGATACGTCCCCTATCTGGGGACCATATATTAAATGGATTTTTAGAACAGGGAGATGGAAAAAGAGCTTGCTCTGTCCACTCCACGCATTGACCTGGTATTGCAGTATCTCCAGGACCGGTGCACCCCTTCTTTAATGCAGTTTCTAAAATCAGAAAGAATTGAATTCAATGTTTTTTGTTCATTTTGCTTGTTTGTCGGATTTTGGGATGGACTCTTTGGCTTTGCTTTTCTTCTCCTCATTGGATTTTTCATGTTCAAAGTTGCAGAAGCCAGATTACAAGCTCATTTTGGTTCAACTTCAGCAACTGTGCATTGCATTGCCATGTAATGTGATGCAGTGCTATCTTTCTAGCTCTCCCTTTTTACTTCCTTTTGGATAAACAGACATATTAGGCAAGCATTTTGGAGCTTTCACCTAAATAACTACAGGTGGTGAGATAAGCTGCACAATATAATTGACCTTTCAGTATATTGTTGCACACACACCATCTATTTAGCAAATGCCCTTGTTATCAACAGCAGCCTTTTAAACTCACCTGAGCTAACAGGTATGTGCGCTGGTTACTCTGCTGCGCTTAAAATTTCTTTTTTGGTTTGCTACAATGCCTTTTCTGAAACGTTGTCTCCTTCTGCTGGAACACTGACTTCTTTCATTTAATGCCTGCAGACTATAAAAGAGAACCCAACCCAAAAAGTTTGGTTGATTAGTCTGTGGCATTCTGTTAAACTGTTGCTTATGGCGGTCTCTGTGAGCTTCTCAGCGACATTCAGCCAGCCAGGTATCCTGCCTGCAGTAGATGGAATGTGGCAATGGAACGCTGGCTGCGCGTGTCATAATAGGCTCTGAGCCTTTATATACCTGTGCACAGCAGCAGCCACCTTCAGTCTGCTGCTGGACAGCCAGCAGCAGCAGCAGCAGGAGAGGTATGTAATCAGGAGCCCTCCTGCTAAGGGTAGACAGCTGCTCGTTCCACCCCACCCCCCGCCTTAATTGGTTCTCCTCCCTTCCAACGGTGTTGAGGCGGGTGGGAACAGCAGGGGGTGAAGGTGCTGTGTTTAAAGAGGTGGAGTTATGCAGATCTAAAACGCGTGGATTGCAGCAGCAGCAAGCCGAAAAGTGCAGGCATGTAAGGGATCTAGAGGTTGACAACATGTCTTCTTAACGGGAGTCCAGGAGCTCATCTCCACAAATGGACTTTTCAGGATCCTTGGGTGGCTCCGTAGTTTGAAACCAATTCTGGTTATCGCTTCTCGGCCTTTTGGCTAAGATCAAGTGTAGTATCTGTTCTTATCAGTTTAATATCTGATACGTCCCCTATCTGGGGACCATATATTAAATGGATTTTTAGAACAGGGAGATGGAAAAAGAGCTTGCTCTGTCCACTCCACGCATTGACCTGGTATTGCAGTATCTCCAGGACCGGTGCACCCCTTCTTTAATGCAGTTTCTAAAATCAGAAAGAATTGAATTCAATGTTTTTTGTTCATTTTGCTTGTTTGTCGGATTTTGGGATGGACTCTTTGGCTTTGCTTTTCTTCTCCTCATTGGATTTTTCATGTTCAAAGTTGCAGAAGCCAGATTACAAGCTCATTTTGGTTCAACTTCAGCAACTGTGCATTGCATTGCCATGTAATGTGATGCAATGCTATCTTTCTAGCTCTCCCTTTTTACTTCCTTTTGGATAAACAGACATATTAGGCAAGCATTTTGGAGCTTTCACCTAAATAACTACAGGTGGTGAGATAAGCTGCACAATATAATTGACCTTTCAGTATATTGTTGCACACACACCATCTATTTAGCAAATGCCCTTGTTATCAACAGCAGCCTTTTAAACTCACCTGAGCTAACAGGTATGTGCGCTGGTTACTCTGCTGCGCTTAAAATTTCTTTTTTGGTTTGCTACAATGCCTTTTCTGAAACGTTGTCTCCTTCTGCTGGAACACTGACTTCTTTCATTTAATGCCTGCAGACTATAAAAGAGAACCCAACCCAAAAAGTTTGGTTGATTAGTCTGTGGCATTCTGTTAAACTGTTGCTTATGGCGGTCTCTGTGAGCTTCTCAGCGACATTCAGCCAGCCAGGTATCCTGCCTGCAGTAGATGGAATGTGGCAATGGAACGCTGGCTGCGCGTGTCATAATAGGCTCTGAGCCTTTATATACCTGTGCACAGCAGCAGCCACCTTCAGTCTGCTGCTGGACAGCCAGCAGCAGCAGCAGCAGGAGAGGTATGTAATCAGGAGCCCTCCTGCTAAGGGTAGACAGCTGCTCGTTCCACCCCACCCCCCGCCTTAATTGGTTCTCCTCCCTTCCAACGGTGTTGAGGCGGGTGGGAACAGCAGGGGGTGAAGGTGCTGTGTTTAAAGAGGTGGAGTTATGCAGATCTAAAACGCGTGGATTGCAGCAGCAGCAAGCCGAAAAGTGCAGGCATGTAAGGGATCTAGAGGTTGACAACATGTCTTCTTAACGGGAGTCCAGGAGCTTATCTCCACAAATGGACTTTTCAGGATCCTTGGGTGGCTCCGTAGTTTGAAACCAATTCTGGTTATCGCTTCTCGGCCTTTTGGCTAAGATCAAGTGTAGTATCTGTTCTTATCAGTTTAATATCTGATACGTCCCCTATCTGGGGACCATATATTAAATGGATTTTTAGAACAGGGAGATGGAAAAAGAGCTTGCTCTGTCCACTCCACGCATTGACCTGGTATTGCAGTATCTCCAGGACCGGTGCACCCCTTCTTTAATGCAGTTTCTAAAATCAGAAAGAATTGAATTCAATGTTTTTTGTTCATTTTGCTTGTTTGTCGGATTTTGGGATGGACTCTTTGGCTTTGCTTTTCTTCTCCTCATTGGATTTTTCATGTTCAAAGTTGCAGAAGCCAGATTACAAGCTCATTTTGGTTCAACTTCAGCAACTGTGCATTGCATTGCCATGTAATGTGATGCAATGCTATCTTTCTAGCTCTCCCTTTTTACTTCCTTTTGGATAAACAGACATATTAGGCAAGCATTTTGGAGCTTTCACCTAAATAACTACAGGTGGTGAGATAAGCTGCACAATATAATTGACCTTTCAGTATATTGTTGCACACACACCATCTATTTAGCAAATGCCCTTGTTATCAACAGCAGCCTTTTAAACTCACCTGAGCTAACAGGTATGTGCGCTGGTTACTCTGCTGCGCTTAAAATTTCTTTTTTGGTTTGCTACAATGCCTTTTCTGAAACGTTGTCTCCTTTTGCTGGAACACTGACTTCTTTCATTTAATGCCTGCAGACTATAAAAGAGAACCCAACCCAAAAAGTTTGGTTGATTAGTCTGTGGCATTCTGTTAAACTGTTGCTTATGGCGGTCTCTGTGAGCTTCTCAGCGACATTCAGCCAGCCAGGTATCCTGCCTGCAGTAGATGGAATGTGGCAATGGAATGCTGGCTGCGCGTGTCATAATAGGCTCTGAGCCTTTATATACCTGTGCACAGCAGCAGCCACCTTCAGTCTGCTGCTGGACAGCCAGCAGCAGCAGCAGCAGGAGAGGTATGTAATCAGGAGCCCTCCTGCTAAGGGTAGACAGCTGCTCGTTCCACCCCACCCCCCGCCTTAATTGGTTCTCCTCCCTTCCAACGGTGTTGAGGCGGGTGGGAACAGCAGGGGGTGAAGGTGCTGTGTTTAAAGAGGTGGAGTTATGCAGATCTAAAACGCGTGGATTGCAGCAGCAGCAAGCCGAAAAGTGCAGGCATGTAAGGGATCTAGAGGTTGACAACATGTCTTCTTAACGGGAGTCCAGGAGCTCATCTCCACAAATGGACTTTTCAGGATCCTTGGGTGGCTCCGTAGTTTGAAACCAATTCTGGTTATCGCTTCTCGGCCTTTTGGCTAAGATCAAGTGTAGTATCTGTTCTTATCAGTTTAATATCTGATACGTCCCCTATCTGGGGACCATATATTAAATGGATTTTTAGAACAGGGAGATGGAAAAAGAGCTTGCTCTGTCCACTCCACGCATTGACCTGGTATTGCAGTATCTCCAGGACCGGTGCACCCCTTCTTTAATGCAGTTTCTAAAATCAGAAAGAATTGAATTCAATGTTTTTTGTTCATTTTGCTTGTTTGTCGGATTTTGGGATGGACTCTTTGGCTTTGCTTTTCTTCTCCTCATTGGATTTTTCATGTTCAAAGTTGCAGAAGCCAGATTACAAGCTCATTTTGGTTCAACTTCAGCAACTGTGCATTGCATTGCCATGTAATGTGATGCAATGCTATCTTTCTAGCTCTCCCTTTTTACTTCCTTTTGGATAAACAGACATATTAGGCAAGCATTTTGGAGCTTTCACCTAAATAACTACAGGTGGTGAGATAAGCTGCACAATATAATTGACCTTTCAGTATATTGTTGCACACACACCATCTATTTAGCAAATGCCCTTGTTATCAACAGCAGCCTTTTAAACTCACCTGAGCTAACAGGTATGTGCGCTGGTTACTCTGCTGCGCTTAAAATTTCTTTTTTGGTTTGCTACAATGCCTTTTCTGAAACGTTGTCTCCTTCTGCTGGAACACTGACTTCTTTCATTTAATGCCTGCAGACTATAAAAGAGAACCCAACCCAAAAAGTTTGGTTGATTAGTCTGTGGCATTCTGTTAAACTGTTGCTTATGGCGGTCTCTGTGAGCTTCTCAGCGACATTCAGCCAGCCAGGTATCCTGCCTGCAGTAGATGGAATGTGGCAATGGAACGCTGGCTGCGCGTGTCATAATAGGCTCTGAGCCTTTATATACCTGTGCACAGCAGCAGCCACCTTCAGTCTGCTGCTGGACAGCCAGCAGCAGCAGCAGCAGGAGAGGTATGTAATCAGGAGCACTCCTGCTAAGGGTAGACAGCTGCTCGTTCCACCCCACCCCCCGCCTTAATTGGTTCTCCTCCCTTCCAACGGTGTTGAGGCGGGTGGGAACAGCAGGGGGTGAAGGTGCTGTGTTTAAAGAGGTGGAGTTATGCAGATCTAAAACGCGTGGATTGCAGCAGCAGCAAGCCGAAAAGTGCAGGCATGTAAGGGATCTAGAGGTTGACAACATGTCTTCTTAACGGGAGTCCAGGAGCTTATCTCCACAAATGGACTTTTCAGGATCCTTGGGTGGCTCCGTAGTTTGAAACCAATTCTGGTTATCGCTTCTCGGCCTTTTGGCTAAGATCAAGTGTAGTATCTGTTCTTATCAGTTTAATATCTGATACGTCCCCTATCTGGGGACCATATATTAAATGGATTTTTAGAACAGGGAGATGGAAAAAGAGCTTGCTCTGTCCACTCCACGCATTGACCTGGTATTGCAGTATCTCCAGGACCGGTGCACCCCTTCTTTAATGCAGTTTCTAAAATCAGAAAGAATTGAATTCAATGTTTTTTGTTCATTTTGCTTGTTTGTCGGATTTTGGGATGGACTCTTTGGCTTTGCTTTTCTTCTCCTCATTGGATTTTTCATGTTCAAAGTTGCAGAAGCCAGATTACAAGCTCATTTTGGTTCAACTTCAGCAACTGTGCATTGCATTGCCATGTAATGTGATGCAATGCTATCTTTCTAGCTCTCCCTTTTTACTTCCTTTTGGATAAACAGACATATTAGGCAAGCATTTTGGAGCTTTCACCTAAATAACTACAGGTGGTGAGATAAGCTGCACAATATAATTGACCTTTCAGTATATTGTTGCACACACACCATCTATTTAGCAAATGCCCTTGTTATCAACAGCAGCCTTTTAAACTCACCTGAGCTAACAGGTATGTGCGCTGGTTACTCTGCTGCGCTTAAAATTTCTTTTTTGGTTTGCTACAATGCCTTTTCTGAAACGTTGTCTCCTTCTGCTGGAACACTGACTTCTTTCATTTAATGCCTGCAGACTATAAAAGAGAACCCAACCCAAAAAGTTTGGTTGATTAGTCTGTGGCATTCTGTTAAACTGTTGCTTATGGCGGTCTCTGTGAGCTTCTCAGCGACATTCAGCCAGCCAGGTATCCTGCCTGCAGTAGATGGAATGTGGCAATGGAACGCTGGCTGCGCGTGTCATAATAGGCTCTGAGCCTTTATATACCTGTGCACAGCAGCAGCCACCTTCAGTCTGCTGCTGGACAGCCAGCAGCAGCAGCAGCAGGAGAGGTATGTAATCAGGAGCCCTCCTGCTAAGGGTAGACAGCTGCTCGTTCCACCCCACCCCCCGCCTTAATTGGTTCTCCTCCCTTCCAACGGTGTTGAGGCGGGTGGGAACAGCAGGGGGTGAAGGTGCTGTGTTTAAAGAGGTGGAGTTATGCAGATCTAAAACGCGTGGATTGCAGCAGCAGCAAGCCGAAAAGTGCAGGCATGTAAGGGATCTAGAGGTTGACAACATGTCTTCTTAACGGGAGTCCAGGAGCTCATCTCCACAAATGGACTTTTCAGGATCCTTGGGTGGCTCCGTAGTTTGAAACCAATTCTGGTTATCGCTTCTCGGCCTTTTGGCTAAGATCAAGTGTAGTATCTGTTCTTATCAGTTTAATATCTGATACGTCCCCTATCTGGGGACCATATATTAAATGGATTTTTAGAACAGGGAGATGGAAAAAGAGCTTGCTCTGTCCACTCCACGCATTGACCTGGTATTGCAGTATCTCCAGGACCGGTGCACCCCTTCTTTAATGCAGTTTCTAAAATCAGAAAGAATTGAATTGAATGTTTTTTGTTCATTTTGCTTGTTTGTCGGATTTTGGGATGGACTCTTTGGCTTTGCTTTTCTTCTCCTCATTGGATTTTTCATGTTCAAAGTTGCAGAAGCCAGATTACAAGCTCATTTTGGTTCAACTTCAGCAACTGTGCATTGCATTGCCATGTAATGTGATGCAATGCTATCTTTCTAGCTCTCCCTTTTTACTTCCTTTTGGATAAACAGACATATTAGGCAAGCATTTTGGAGCTTTCACCTAAATAACTACAGGTGGTGAGATAAGCTGCACAATATAATTGACCTTTCAGTATATTGTTGCACACACACCATCTATTTAGCAAATGCCCTTGTTATCAACAGCAGCCTTTTAAACTCACCTGAGCTAACAGGTATGTGCGCTGGTTACTCTGCTGCGCTTAAAATTTCTTTTTTGGTTTGCTACAATGCCTTTTCTGAAACGTTGTCTCCTTCTGCTGGAACACTGACTTCTTTCATTTAATGCCTGCAGACTATAAAAGAGAACCCAACCCAAAAAGTTTGGTTGATTAGTCTGTGGCATTCTGTTAAACTGTTGCTTATGGCGGTCTCTGTGAGCTTCTCAGCGACATTCAGCCAGCCAGGTATCCTGCCTGCAGTAGATGGAATGTGGCAATGGAACGCTGGCTGCGCGTGTCATAATAGGCTCTGAGCCTTTATATACCTGTGCACAGCAGCAGCCACCTTCAGTCTGCTGCTGGACAGCCAGCAGCAGCAGCAGCAGGAGAGGTATGTAATCAGGAGCCCTCCTGCTAAGGGTAGACAGCTGCTCGTTCCACCCCACCCCCCGCCTTAATTGGTTCTCCTCCCTTCCAACGGTGTTGAGGCGGGTGGGAACAGCAGGGGGTGAAGGTGCTGTGTTTAAAGAGGTGGAGTTATGCAGATCTAAAACGCGTGGATTGCAGCAGCAGCAAGCCGAAAAGTGCAGGCATGTAAGGGATCTAGAGGTTGACAACATGTCTTCTTAACGGGAGTCCAGGAGCTCATCTCCACAAATGGACTTTTCAGGATCCTTGGGTGGCTCCGTAGTTTGAAACCAATTCTGGTTATCGCTTCTCGGCCTTTTGGCTAAGATCAAGTGTAGTATCTGTTCTTATCAGTTTAATATCTGATACGTCCCCTATCTGGGGACCATATATTAAATGGATTTTTAGAACAGGGAGATGGAAAAAGAGCTTGCTCTGTCCACTCCACGCATTGACCTGGTATTGCAGTATCTCCAGGACCGGTGCACCCCTTCTTTAATGCAGTTTCTAAAATCAGAAAGAATTGAATTGAATGTTTTTTGTTCATTTTGCTTGTTTGTCGGATTTTGGGATGGACTCTTTGGCTTTGCTTTTCTTCTCCTCATTGGATTTTTCATGTTCAAAGTTGCAGAAGCCAGATTACAAGCTCATTTTGGTTCAACTTCAGCAACTGTGCATTGCATTGCCATGTAATGTGATGCAATGCTATCTTTCTAGCTCTCCCTTTTTACTTCCTTTTGGATAAACAGACATATTAGGCAAGCATTTTGGAGCTTTCACCTAAATAACTACAGGTGGTGAGATAAGCTGCACAATATAATTGACCTTTCAGTATATTGTTGCACACACACCATCTATTTAGCAAATGCCCTTGTTATCAACAGCAGCCTTTTAAACTCACCTGAGCTAACAGGTATGTGCGCTGGTTACTCTGCTGCGCTTAAAATTTCTTTTTTGGTTTGCTACAATGCCTTTTCTGAAACGTTGTCTCCTTCTGCTGGAACACTGACTTCTTTCATTTAATGCCTGCAGACTATAAAAGAGAACCCAACCCAAAAAGTTTGGTTGATTAGTCTGTGGCATTCTGTTAAACTGTTGCTTATGGCGGTCTCTGTGAGCTTCTCAGCGACATTCAGCCAGCCAGGTATCCTGCCTGCAGTAGATGGAATGTGGCAATGGAACGCTGGCTGCGCGTGTCATAATAGGCTCTGAGCCTTTATATACCTGTGCACAGCAGCAGCCACCTTCAGTCTGCTGCTGGACAGCCAGCAGCAGCAGCAGCAGGAGAGGTATGTAATCAGGAGCCCTCCTGCTAAGGGTAGACAGCTGCTCGTTCCACCCCACCCCCCGCCTTAATTGGTTCTCCTCCCTTCCAACGGTGTTGAGGCGGGTGGGAACAGCAGGGGGTGAAGGTGCTGTGTTTAAAGAGGTGGAGTTATGCAGATCTAAAACGCGTGGATTGCAGCAGCAGCAAGCCGAAAAGTGCAGGCATGTAAGGGATCTAGAGGTTGACAACATGTCTTCTTAACGGGAGTCCAGGAGCTCATCTCCACAAATGGACTTTTCAGGATCCTTGGGTGGCTCCGTAGTTTGAAACCAATTCTGGTTATCGCTTCTCGGCCTTTTGGCTAAGATCAAGTGTAGTATCTGTTCTTATCAGTTTAATATCTGATACGTCCCCTATCTGGGGACCATATATTAAATGGATTTTTAGAACAGGGAGATGGAAAAAGAGCTTGCTCTGTCCACTCCACGCATTGACCTGGTATTGCAGTATCTCCAGGACCGGTGCACCCCTTCTTTAATGCAGTTTCTAAAATCAGAAAGAATTGAATTCAATGTTTTTTGTTCATTTTGCTTGTTTGTCGGATTTTGGGATGGACTCTTTGGCTTTGCTTTTCTTCTCCTCATTGGATTTTTCATGTTCAAAGTTGCAGAAGCCAGATTACAAGCTCATTTTGGTTCAACTTCAGCAACTGTGCATTGCATTGCCATGTAATGTGATGCAATGCTATCTTTCTAGCTCTCCCTTTTTACTTCCTTTTGGATAAACAGACATATTAGGTAAGCATTTTGGAGCTTTCACCTAAATAACTACAGGTGGTGAGATAAGCTGCACAATATAATTGACCTTTCAGTATATTGTTGCACACACACCATCTATTTAGCAAATGCCCTTGTTATCAACAGCAGCCTTTTAAACTCACCTGAGCTAACAGGTATGTGCGCTGGTTACTCTGCTGCGCTTAAAATTTCTTTTTTGGTTTGCTACAATGCCTTTTCTGAAACGTTGTCTCCTTCTGCTGGAACACTGACTTCTTTCATTTAATGCCTGCAGACTATAAAAGAGAACCCAACCCAAAAAGTTTGGTTGATTAGTCTGTGGCATTCTGTTAAACTGTTGCTTATGGCGGTCTCTGTGAGCTTCTCAGCGACATTCAGCCAGCCAGGCATCCTGCCTGCAGTAGATGGAATGTGGCAATGGAACGCTGGCTGCGCGTGTCATAATAAGCTCTGAGCCTTTATATACCTGTGCACAGCAGCAGCCACCTTCAGTCTGCTGCTGGACAGCCAGCAGCAGCAGCAGCAGGAGAGGTATGTAATCAGGAGCCCTCCTGCTAAGGGTAGACAGCTGCTCGTTCCACCCCACCCCCCGCCTTAATTGGTTCTCCTCCCTTCCAACGGTGTTGAGGCGGGTGGGAACAGCAGGGGGTGAAGGTGCTGTGTTTAAAGAGGTGGAGTTATGCAGATCTAAAACGCGTGGATTGCAGCAGCAGCAAGCCGAAAAGTGCAGGCATGTAAGGGATCTAGAGGTTGACAACATGTCTTCTTAACGGGAGTCCAGGAGCTCATCTCCACAAATGGACTTTTCAGGATCCTTGGGTGGCTCCGTAGTTTGAAACCAATTCTGGTTATCGCTTCTCGGCCTTTTGGCTAAGATCAAGTGTAGTATCTGTTCTTATCAGTTTAATATCTGATACGTCCCCTATCTGGGGACCATATATTAAATGGATTTTTAGAACAGGGAGATGGAAAAAGAGCTTGCTCTGTCCACTCCACGCATTGACCTGGTATTGCAGTATCTCCAGGACCGGTGCACCCCTTCTTTAATGCAGTTTCTAAAATCAGAAAGAATTGAATTCAATGTTTTTTGTTCATTTTGCTTGTTTGTCGGATTTTGGGATGGACTCTTTGGCTTTGCTTTTCTTCTCCTCATTGGATTTTTCATGTTCAAAGTTGCAGAAGCCAGATTACAAGCTCATTTTGGTTCAACTTCAGCAACTGTGCATTGCATTGCCATGTAATGTGATGCAATGCTATCTTTCTAGCTCTCCCTTTTTACTTCCTTTTGGATAAACAGACATATTAGGCAAGCATTTTGGAGCTTTCACCTAAATAACTACAGGTGGTGAGATAAGCTGCACAATATAATTGACCTTTCAGTATATTGTTGCACACACACCATCTATTTAGCAAATGCCCTTGTTATCAACAGCAGCCTTTTAAACTCACCTGAGCTAACAGGTATGTGCGCTGGTTACTCTGCTGCGCTTAAAATTTCTTTTTTGGTTTGCTACAATGCCTTTTCTGAAACGTTGTCTCCTTCTGCTGGAACACTGACTTCTTTCATTTAATGCCTGCAGACTATAAAAGAGAACCCAACCCAAAAAGTTTGGTTGATTAGTCTGTGGCATTCTGTTAAACTGTTGCTTATGGCGGTCTCTGTGAGCTTCTCAGCGACATTCAGCCAGCCAGGTATCCTGCCTGCAGTAGATGGAATGTGGCAATGGAACGCTGGCTGCGCGTGTCATAATAGGCTCTGAGCCTTTATATACCTGTGCACAGCAGCAGCCACCTTCAGTCTGCTGCTGGACAGCCAGCAGCAGCAGCAGCAGGAGAGGTATGTAATCAGGAGCCCTCCTGCTAAGGGTAGACAGCTGCTCGTTCCACCCCACCCCCCGCCTTAATTGGTTCTCCTCCCTTCCAACGGTGTTGAGGCGGGTGGGAACAGCAGGGGGTGAAGGTGCTGTGTTTAAAGAGGTGGAGTTATGCAGATCTAAAACGCGTGGATTGCAGCAGCAGCAAGCCGAAAAGTGCAGGCATGTAAGGGATCTAGAGGTTGACAACATGTCTTCTTAACGGGAGTCCAGGAGCTCATCTCCACAAATGGACTTTTCAGGATCCTTGGGTGGCTCCGTAGTTTGAAACCAATTCTGGTTATCGCTTCTCGGCCTTTTGGCTAAGATCAAGTGTAGTATCTGTTCTTATCAGTTTAATATCTGATACGTCCCCTATCTGGGGACCATATATTAAATGGATTTTTAGAACAGGGAGATGGAAAAAGAGCTTGCTCTGTCCACTCCACGCATTGACCTGGTATTGCAGTATCTCCAGGACCGGTGCACCCCTTCTTTAATGCAGTTTCTAAAATCAGAAAGAATTGAATTCAATGTTTTTTGTTCATTTTGCTTGTTTGTCGGATTTTGGGATGGACTCTTTGGCTTTGCTTTTCTTCTCCTCATTGGATTTTTCATGTTCAAAGTTGCAGAAGCCAGATTACAAGCTCATTTTGGTTCAACTTCAGCAACTGTGCATTGCATTGCCATGTAATGTGATGCAATGCTATCTTTCTAGCTCTCCCTTTTTACTTCCTTTTGGATAAACAGACATATTAGGCAAGCATTTTGGAGCTTTCACCTAAATAACTACAGGTGGTGAGATAAGCTGCACAATATAATTGACCTTTCAGTATATTGTTGCACACACACCATCTATTTAGCAAATGCCCTTGTTATCAACAGCAGCCTTTTAAACTCACCTGAGCTAACAGGTATGTGCGCTGGTTACTCTGCTGCGCTTAAAATTTCTTTTTTGGTTTGCTACAATGCCTTTTCTGAAACGTTGTCTCCTTCTGCTGGAACACTGACTTCTTTCATTTAATGCCTGCAGACTATAAAAGAGAACCCAACCCAAAAAGTTTGGTTGATTAGTCTGTGGCATTCTGTTAAACTGTTGCTTATGGCGGTCTCTGTGAGCTTCTCAGCGACATTCAGCCAGCCAGGTATCCTGCCTGCAGTAGATGGAATGTGGCAATGGAACGCTGGCTGCGCGTGTCATAATAGGCTCTGAGCCTTTATATACCTGTGCACAGCAGCAGCCACCTTCAGTCTGCTGCTGGACAGCCAGCAGCAGCAGCAGCAGGAGAGGTATGTAATCAGGAGCCCTCCTGCTAAGGGTAGACAGCTGCTCGTTCCACCCCACCCCCCGCCTTAATTGGTTCTCCTCCCTTCCAACGGTGTTGAGGCGGGTGGGAACAGCAGGGGGTGAAGGTGCTGTGTTTAAAGAGGTGGAGTTATGCAGATCTAAAACGCGTGGATTGCAGCAGCAGCAAGCCGAAAAGTGCAGGCATGTAAGGGATCTAGAGGTTGACAACATGTCTTCTTAACGGGAGTCCAGGAGCTCATCTCCACAAATGGACTTTTCAGGATCCTTGGGTGGCTCCGTAGTTTGAAACCAATTCTGGTTATCGCTTCTCGGCCTTTTGGCTAAGATCAGGTGCAGTGATCTACCAGTTGCTGCCTTGGCCTTGGCTAGGAGGTGCCCAGGGTACCCGGCTCCTTGGCCTGGGGGGATCGCTTTGTCTAACGGCAGGGCTTCACCCTCCTGCTGCTATTGGGGAGTCGGATTAGTCCCTGGGCAACGAGAGGCGATCATCGTGTCACCACACATAGCTGTGGGGGGCAGTTCTTTTGGAGGAAGAAGATGGAGTTGACGAGGAAGAGGAACTGTTTACGGTTCTATGTGAAGACGGAGTTGGAGGATTTTTCGTTGGAGGAGAATCAGATCTTGGATATTCTGTTCAAGTATGGAACGATCATTGAAGAGGACATTTTTTGTATGCAAGAAATCAAGTTTTAAAAGGTATTTGACGTAACACTGAAGTCTGAAGAAAAGTGTATTTGTCTTCTCAAGAATTGGGAAGGAAAAGAAATTGGAGTTAATGCTCTTTTTGCTGGAAGGCCGAAAAAGGTGGTTATCTGTATGGATGACCCCTTTGTAGAGATGGAGGAAGTGATGGAGTTTTTGAAGCCATGGAGTATTTTGGTAAAATTCCAGAAGGACTACTTAAATAAAGTGGGAGTCTGGAATGGGAAGAGAAGTTTCCTAGTTTGGGAAAATGGACAAAATGAACTAAGTTTAGGAAGGATTGTTATAAATGGTAAATGTGGATTCAGTTATGTGGAAAATGGTAAAAGAAGAATTGATAATGGGAAACCTGGATTTTGTTATGAGGAAGGTGGGAAAAAAGAGGAGAAAGGGAAAAAGATATTTGAAGAATCGTTTGAAGATTGTAAAGAGAAAGAAGACAAAGATATACAAGTAGTTGAAAATAAGAAGGAGTTTGTGGGAGAGAAGCAGGAGTTCTCAGGAGTTGGGGACTCTATGTTTTGCAGACTGGAGAGAGTACCTAGAAGTAAAGACGTTAAGGAAAAAAGGAAGGTGGATGATAAGGGAAAAGAGAAAGTAATGCAGGATTGTGTTGATACCAGTGCTGAAGCTGAAGAAGATGAAAAGATTTTGCTGCAAGGTTTTGACTGGAAATTGTTGGACATGTCATGGAGGAAGAAGAAACGTGGAAGAAGAAAAATGTTGAGTTGATGTTTTTGTTGGAAGTTTTTTGTTGTTGATGTAAGGATATGTTATGTTATGTTTTATTTATTAATTATCATTAAATTTTCTTAAAAAAAACAAAAAGTTGAATTCGGATGATGAAGGCGTAGGCGACATTTTTTTGGTTATCCATGCAAATGGAATTTAATTTATGTCGCGTCTTCTGACGCATTCAATTAAAAAAATCTGTTCTTATCAGTTTAATATCTGATACGTCCCCTATCTGGGGACCATATATTAAATGGATTTTTAGAACAGGGAGATGGAAAAAGAGCTTGCTCTGTCCACTCCACGCATTGACCTGGTATTGCAGTATCTCCAGGACCGGTGCACCCCTTCTTTAATGCAGTTTCTAAAATCAGAAAGAATTGAATTCAATGTTTTTTGTTCATTTTGCTTGTTTGTCGGATTTTGGGATGGACTCTTTGGCTTTGCTTTTCTTCTCCTCATTGGATTTTTCATGTTCAAAGTTGCAGAAGCCAGATTACAAGCTCATTTTGGTTCAACTTCAGCAACTGTGCATTGCATTGCCATGTAATGTGATGCAATGCTATCTTTCTAGCTCTCCCTTTTTACTTCCTTTTGGATAAACAGACATATTAGGCAAGCATTTTGGAGCTTTCACCTAAATAACTACAGGTGGTGAGATAAGCTGCACAATATAATTGACCTTTCAGTATATTGTTGCACACACACCATCTATTTAGCAAATGCCCTTGTTATCAACAGCAGCCTTTTAAACTCACCTGAGCTAACAGGTATGTGCGCTGGTTACTCTGCTGCGCTTAAAATTTCTTTTTTGGTTTGCTACAATGCCTTTTCTGAAACGTTGTCTCCTTCTGCTGGAACACTGACTTCTTTCATTTAATGCCTGCAGACTATAAAAGAGAACCCAACCCAAAAAGTTTGGTTGATTAGTCTGTGGCATTCTGTTAAACTGTTGCTTATGGCGGTCTCTGTGAGCTTCTCAGCGACATTCAGCCAGCCAGGTATCCTGCCTGCAGTAGATGGAATGTGGCAATGGAACGCTGGCTGCGCGTGTCATAATAGGCTCTGAGCCTTTATATACCTGTGCACAGCAGCAGCCACCTTCAGTCTGCTGCTGGACAGCCAGCAGCAGCAGCAGCAGGAGAGGTATGTAATCAGGAGCCCTCCTGCTAAGGGTAGACAGCTGCTCGTTCCACCCCACCCCCCGCCTTAATTGGTTCTCCTCCCTTCCAACGGTGTTGAGGCGGGTGGGAACAGCAGGGGGTGAAGGTGCTGTGTTTAAAGAGGTGGAGTTATGCAGATCTAAAACGCGTGGATTGCAGCAGCAGCAAGCCGAAAAGTGCAGGCATGTAAGGGATCTAGAAGTTGACAACATGTCTTCTTAACGGGAGTCCAGGAGCTCATCTCCACAAATGGACTTTTCAGGATCCTTGGGTGGCTCCGTAGTTTGAAACCAATTCTGGTTATCGCTTCTCGGCCTTTTGGCTAAGATCAAGTGTAGTATCTGTTCTTATCAGTTTAATATCTGATACGTCCCCTATCTGGGGACCATATATTAAATGGATTTTTAGAACAGGGAGATGGAAAAAGAGCTTGCTCTGTCCACTCCACGCATTGACCTGGTATTGCAGTATCTCCAGGACCGGTGCACCCCTTCTTTAATGCAGTTTCTAAAATCAGAAAGAATTGAATTCAATGTTTTTTGTTCATTTTGCTTGTTTGTCGGATTTTGGGATGGACTCTTTGGCTTTGCTTTTCTTCTCCTCATTGGATTTTTCATGTTCAAAGTTGCAGAAGCCAGATTACAAGCTCATTTTGGTTCAACTTCAGCAACTGTGCATTGCATTGCCATGTAATGTGATGCAATGCTATCTTTCTAGCTCTCCCTTTTTACTTCCTTTTGGATAAACAGACATATTAGGCAAGCATTTTGGAGCTTTCACCTAAATAACTACAGGTGGTGAGATAAGCTGCACAATATAATTGACCTTTCAGTATATTGTTGCACACACACCATCTATTTAGCAAATGCCCTTGTTATCAACAGCAGCCTTTTAAACTCACCTGAGCTAACAGGTATGTGCGCTGGTTACTCTGCTGCGCTTAAAATTTCTTTTTTGGTTTGCTACAATGCCTTTTCTGAAACGTTGTCTCCTTCTGCTGGAACACTGACTTCTTTCATTTAATGCCTGCAGACTATAAAAGAGAACCCAACCCAAAAAGTTTGGTTGATTAGTCTGTGGCATTCTGTTAAACTGTTGCTTATGGCGGTCTCTGTGAGCTTCTCAGCGACATTCAGCCAGCCAGGTATCCTGCCTGCAGTAGATGGAATGTGGCAATGGAACGCTGGCTGCGCGTGTCATAATAGGCTCTGAGCCTTTATATACCTGTGCACAGCAGCAGCCACCTTCAGTCTGCTGCTGGACAGCCAGCAGCAGCAGCAGCAGGAGAGGTATGTAATCAGGAGCCCTCCTGCTAAGGGTAGACAGCTGCTCGTTCCACCCCACCCCCCGCCTTAATTGGTTCTCCTCCCTTCCAACGGTGTTGAGGCGGGTGGGAACAGCAGGGGGTGAAGGTGCTGTGTTTAAAGAGGTGGAGTTATGCAGATCTAAAACGCGTGGATTGCAGCAGCAGCAAGCCGAAAAGTGCAGGCATGTAAGGGATCTAGAGGTTGACAACATGTCTTCTTAACGGGAGTCCAGGAGCTCATCTCCACAAATGGACTTTTCAGGATCCTTGGGTGGCTCCGTAGTTTGAAACCAATTCTGGTTATCGCTTCTCGGCCTTTTGGCTAAGATCAAGTGTAGTATCTGTTCTTATCAGTTTAATATCTGATACGTCCCCTATCTGGGGACCATATATTAAATGGATTTTTAGAACAGGGAGATGGAAAAAGAGCTTGCTCTGTCCACTCCACGCATTGACCTGGTATTGCAGTATCTCCAGGACCGGTGCACCCCTTCTTTAATGCAGTTTCTAAAATCAGAAAGAATTGAATTCAATGTTTTTTGTTCATTTTGCTTGTTTGTCGGATTTTGGGATGGACTCTTTGGCTTTGCTTTTCTTCTCCTCATTGGATTTTTCATGTTCAAAGTTGCAGAAGCCAGATTACAAGCTCATTTTGGTTCAACTTCAGCAACTGTGCATTGCATTGCCATGTAATGTGATGCAATGCTATCTTTCTAGCTCTCCCTTTTTACTTCCTTTTGGATAAACAGACATATTAGGCAAGCATTTTGGAGCTTTCACCTAAATAACTACAGGTGGTGAGATAAGCTGCACAATATAATTGACCTTTCAGTATATTGTTGCACACACACCATCTATTTAGCAAATGCCCTTGTTATCAACAGCAGCCTTTTAAACTCACCTGAGCTAACAGGTATGTGCGCTGGTTACTCTGCTGCGCTTAAAATTTCTTTTTTGGTTTGCTACAATGCCTTTTCTGAAACGTTGTCTCCTTCTGCTGGAACACTGACTTCTTTCATTTAATGCCTGCAGACTATAAAAGAGAACCCAACCCAAAAAGTTTGGTTGATTAGTCTGTGGCATTCTGTTAAACTGTTGCTTATGGCGGTCTCTGTGAGCTTCTCAGCGACATTCAGCCAGCCAGGTATCCTGCCTGCAGTAGATGGAATGTGGCAATGGAACGCTGGCTGCGCGTGTCATAATAGGCTCTGAGCCTTTATATACCTGTGCACAGCAGCAGCCACCTTCAGTCTGCTGCTGGACAGCCAGCAGCAGCAGCAGCAGGAGAGGTATGTAATCAGGAGCCCTCCTGCTAAGGGTAGACAGCTGCTCGTTCCACCCCACCCCCCGCCTTAATTGGTTCTCCTCCCTTCCAACGGTGTTGAGGCGGGTGGGAACAGCAGGGGGTGAAGGTGCTGTGTTTAAAGAGGTGGAGTTATGCAGATCTAAAACGCGTGGATTGCAGCAGCAGCAAGCCGAAAAGTGCAGGCATGTAAGGGATCTAGAAGTTGACAACATGTCTTCTTAACGGGAGTCCAGGAGCTCATCTCCACAAATGGACTTTTCAGGATCCTTGGGTGGCTCCGTAGTTTGAAACCAATTCTGGTTATCGCTTCTCGGCCTTTTGGCTAAGATCAAGTGTAGTATCTGTTCTTATCAGTTTAATATCTGATACGTCCCCTATCTGGGGACCATATATTAAATGGATTTTTAGAACAGGGAGATGGAAAAAGAGCTTGCTCTGTCCACTCCACGCATTGACCTGGTATTGCAGTATCTCCAGGACCGGTGCACCCCTTCTTTAATGCAGTTTCTAAAATCAGAAAGAATTGAATTCAATGTTTTTTGTTCATTTTGCTTGTTTGTCGGATTTTGGGATGGACTCTTTGGCTTTGCTTTTCTTCTCCTCATTGGATTTTTCATGTTCAAAGTTGCAGAAGCCAGATTACAAGCTCATTTTGGTTCAACTTCAGCAACTGTGCATTGCATTGCCATGTAATGTGATGCAATGCTATCTTTCTAGCTCTCCCTTTTTACTTCCTTTTGGATAAACAGACATATTAGGCAAGCATTTTGGAGCTTTCACCTAAATAACTACAGGTGGTGAGATAAGCTGCACAATATAATTGACCTTTCAGTATATTGTTGCACACACACCATCTATTTAGCAAATGCCCTTGTTATCAACAGCAGCCTTTTAAACTCACCTGAGCTAACAGGTATGTGCGCTGGTTACTCTGCTGCGCTTAAAATTTCTTTTTTGGTTTGCTACAATGCCTTTTCTGAAACGTTGTCTCCTTCTGCTGGAACACTGACTTCTTTCATTTAATGCCTGCAGACTATAAAAGAGAACCCAACCCAAAAAGTTTGGTTGATTAGTCTGTGGCATTCTGTTAAACTGTTGCTTATGGCGGTCTCTGTGAGCTTCTCAGCGACATTCAGCCAGCCAGGTATCCTGCCTGCAGTAGATGGAATGTGGCAATGGAACGCTGGCTGCGCGTGTCATAATAGGCTCTGAGCCTTTATATACCTGTGCACAGCAGCAGCCACCTTCAGTCTGCTGCTGGACAGCCAGCAGCAGCAGCAGCAGGAGAGGTATGTAATCAGGAGCCCTCCTGCTAAGGGTAGACAGCTGCTCGTTCCACCCCACCCCCCGCCTTAATTGGTTCTCCTCCCTTCCAACGGTGTTGAGGCGGGTGGGAACAGCAGGGGGTGAAGGTGCTGTGTTTAAAGAGGTGGAGTTATGCAGATCTAAAACGCGTGGATTGCAGCAGCAGCAAGCCGAAAAGTGCAGGCATGTAAGGGATCTAGAGGTTGACAACATGTCTTCTTAACGGGAGTCCAGGAGCTCATCTCCACAAATGGACTTTTCAGGATCCTTGGGTGGCTCCGTAGTTTGAAACCAATTCTGGTTATCGCTTCTCGGCCTTTTGGCTAAGATCAAGTGTAGTATCTGTTCTTATCAGTTTAATATCTGATACGTCCCCTATCTGGGGACCATATATTAAATGGATTTTTAGAACAGGGAGATGGAAAAAGAGCTTGCTCTGTCCACTCCACGCATTGACCTGGTATTGCAGTATCTCCAGGACCGGTGCACCCCTTCTTTAATGCAGTTTCTAAAATCAGAAAGAATTGAATTCAATGTTTTTTGTTCATTTTGCTTGTTTGTCGGATTTTGGGATGGACTCTTTGGCTTTGCTTTTCTTCTCCTCATTGGATTTTTCATGTTCAAAGTTGCAGAAGCCAGATTACAAGCTCATTTTGGTTCAACTTCAGCAACTGTGCATTGCATTGCCATGTAATGTGATGCAATGCTATCTTTCTAGCTCTCCCTTTTTACTTCCTTTTGGATAAACAGACATATTAGGCAAGCATTTTGGAGCTTTCACCTAAATAACTACAGGTGGTGAGATAAGCTGCACAATATAATTGACCTTTCAGTATATTGTTGCACACACACCATCTATTTAGCAAATGCCCTTGTTATCAACAGCAGCCTTTTAAACTCACCTGAGCTAACAGGTATGTGCGCTGGTTACTCTGCTGCGCTTAAAATTTCTTTTTTGGTTTGCTACAATGCCTTTTCTGAAACGTTGTCTCCTTCTGCTGGAACACTGACTTCTTTCATTTAATGCCTGCAGACTATAAAAGAGAACCCAACCCAAAAAGTTTGGTTGATTAGTCTGTGGCATTCTGTTAAACTGTTGCTTATGGCGGTCTCTGTGAGCTTCTCAGCGACATTCAGCCAGCCAGGTATCCTGCCTGCAGTAGATGGAATGTGGCAATGGAACGCTGGCTGCGCATGTCATAATAGGCTCTGAGCCTTTATATACCTGTGCACAGCAGCAGCCACCTTCAGTCTGCTGCTGGACAGCCAGCAGCAGCAGCAGCAGGAGAGGTATGTAATCAGGAGCCCTCCTGCTAAGGGTAGACAGCTGCTCGTTCCACCCCACCCCCCGCCTTAATTGGTTCTCCTCCCTTCCAATGGTGTTGAGGCGGGTGGGAACAGCAGGGGGTGAAGGTGCTGTGTTTAAAGAGGTGGAGTTATGCAGATCTAAAACGCGTGGATTGCAGCAGCAGCAAGCCGAAAAGTGCAGGCATGTAAGGGATCTAGAGGTTGACAACATGTCTTCTTAACGGGAGTCCAGGAGCTCATCTCCACAAATGGACCTTTCAGGATCCTTGGGTGGCTCCGTAGTTTGAAACCAATTCTGGTTATCGCTTCTCGGCCTTTTGGCTAAGATCAAGTGTAGTATCTGTTCTTATCAGTTTAATATCTGATACGTCCCCTATCTGGGGACCATATATTAAATGGATTTTTAGAACAGGGAGATGGAAAAAGAGCTTGCTCTGTCCACTCCACGCATTGACCTGGTATTGCAGTATCTCCAGGACCGGTGCACCCCTTCTTTAATGCAGTTTCTAAAATCAGAAAGAATTGAATTCAATGTTTTTTGTTCATTTTGCTTGTTTGTCGGATTTTGGGATGGACTCTTTGGCTTTGCTTTTCTTCTCCTCATTGGATTTTTCATGTTCAAAGTTGCAGAAGCCAGATTACAAGCTCATTTTGGTTCAACTTCAGCAACTGTGCATTGCATTGCCATGTAATGTGATGCAATGCTATCTTTCTAGCTCTCCCTTTTTACTTCCTTTTGGATAAACAGACATATTAGGCAAGCATTTTGGAGCTTTCACCTAAATAACTACAGGTGGTGAGATAAGCTGCACAATATAATTGACCTTTCAGTATATTGTTGCACACACACCATCTATTTAGCAAATGCCCTTGTTATCAACAGCAGCCTTTTAAACTCACCTGAGCTAACAGGTATGTGCGCTGGTTACTCTGCTGCGCTTAAAATTTCTTTTTTGGTTTGCTACAATGCCTTTTCTGAAACGTTGTCTCCTTCTGCTGGAACACTGACTTCTTTCATTTAATGCCTGCAGACTATAAAAGAGAACCCAACCCAAAAAGTTTGGTTGATTAGTCTGTGGCATTCTGTTAAACTGTTGCTTATGGCGGTCTCTGTGAGCTTCTCAGCGACATTCAGCCAGCCAGGTATCCTGCCTGCAGTAGATGGAATGTGGCAATGGAACGCTGGCTGCGCGTGTCATAATAGGCTCTGAGCCTTTATATACCTGTGCACAGCAGCAGGCACCTTCAGTCTGCTGCTGGACAGCCAGCAGCAGCAGCAGCAGGAGAGGTATGTAATCAGGAGCCCTCCTGCTAAGGGTAGACAGCTGCTCGTTCCACCCCACCCCCCGCCTTAATTGGTTCTCCTCCCTTCCAACGGTGTTGAGGCGGGTGGGAACAGCAGGGGGTGAAGGTGCTGTGTTTAAAGAGGTGGAGTTATGCAGATCTAAAACGCGTGGATTGCAGCAGCAGCAAGCCGAAAAGTGCAGGCATGTAAGGGATCTAGAGGTTGACAACATGTCTTCTTAACGGGAGTCCAGGAGCTCATCTCCACAAATGGACTTTTCAGGATCCTTGGGTGGCTCCGTAGTTTGAAACCAATTCTGGTTATCGCTTCTCGGCCTTTTGGCTAAGATCAAGTGTAGTATCTGTTCTTATCAGTTTAATATCTGATACGTCCCCTATCTGGGGACCATATATTAAATGGATTTTTAGAACAGGGAGATGGAAAAAGAGCTTGCTCTGTCCACTCCACGCATTGACCTGGTATTGCAGTATCTCCAGGACCGGTGCACCCCTTCTTTAATGCAGTTTCTAAAATCAGAAAGAATTGAATTCAATGTTTTTTGTTCATTTTGCTTGTTTGTCGGATTTTGGGATGGACTCTTTGGCTTTGCTTTTCTTCTCCTCATTGGATTTTTCATGTTCAAAGTTGCAGAAGCCAGATTACAAGCTCATTTTGGTTCAACTTCAGCAACTGTGCATTGCATTGCCATGTAATGTGATGCAATGCTATCTTTCTAGCTCTCCCTTTTTACTTCCTTTTGGATAAACAGACATATTAGGCAAGCATTTTGGAGCTTTCACCTAAATAACTACAGGTGGTGAGATAAGCTGCACAATATAATTGACCTTTCAGTATATTGTTGCACACACACCATCTATTTAGCAAATGCCCTTGTTATCAACAGCAGCCTTTTAAACTCACCTGAGCTAACAGGTATGTGCGCTGGTTACTCTGCTGCGCTTAAAATTTCTTTTTTGGTTTGCTACAATGCCTTTTCTGAAACGTTGTCTCCTTCTGCTGGAACACTGACTTCTTTCATTTAATGCCTGCAGACTATAAAAGAGAACCCAACCCAAAAAGTTTGGTTGATTAGTCTGTGGCATTCTGTTAAACTGTTGCTTATGGCGGTCTCTGTGAGCTTCTCAGCGACATTCAGCCAGCCAGGTATCCTGCCTGCAGTAGATGGAATGTGGCAATGGAACGCTGGCTGCGCGTGTCATAATAGGCTCTGAGCCTTTATATACCTGTGCACAGCAGCAGCCACCTTCAGTCTGCTGCTGGACAGCCAGCAGCAGCAGCAGCAGCAGGAGAGGTATGTAATCAGGAGCCCTCCTGCTAAGGGTAGACAGCTGCTCATTCCACCCCACCCCCCGCCTTAATTGGTTCTCCTCCCTTCCAACGGTGTTGAGGCGGGTGGGAACAGCAGGGGGTGAAGGTGCTGTGTTTAAAGAGGTGGAGTTATGCAGATCTAAAACGCGTGGATTGCAGCAGCAGCAAGCCGAAAAGTGCAGGCATGTAAGGGATCTAGAGGTTGACAACATGTCTTCTTAACGGGAGTCCAGGAGCTCATCTCCACAAATGGACTTTTCAGGATCCTTGGGTGGCTCCGTAGTTTGAAACCAATTCTGGTTATCGCTTCTCGGCCTTTTGGCTAAGATCAAGTGTAGTATCTGTTCTTATCAGTTTAATATCTGATACGTCCCCTATCTGGGGACCATATATTAAATGGATTTTTAGAACAGGGAGATGGAAAAAGAGCTTGCTCTGTCCACTCCACGCATTGACCTGGTATTGCAGTATCTCCAGGACCGGTGCACCCCTTCTTTAATGCAGTTTCTAAAATCAGAAAGAATTGAATTCAATGTTTTTTGTTCATTTTGCTTGTTTGTCGGATTTTGGGATGGACTCTTTGGCTTTGCTTTTCTTCTCCTCATTGGATTTTTCATGTTCAAAGTTGCAGAAGCCAGATTACAAGCTCATTTTGGTTCAACTTCAGCAACTGTGCATTGCATTGCCATGTAATGTGATGCAATGCTATCTTTCTAGCTCTCCCTTTTTACTTCCTTTTGGATAAACAGACATATTAGGCAAGCATTTTGGAGCTTTCACCTAAATAACTACAGGTGGTGAGATAAGCTGCACAATATAATTGACCTTTCAGTATATTGTTGCACACACACCATCTATTTAGCAAATGCCCTTGTTATCAACAGCAGCCTTTTAAACTCACCTGAGCAAACAGGTATGTGCGCTGGTTACTCTGCTGCGCTTAAAATTTCTTTTTTGGTTTGCTACAATGCCTTTTCTGAAACGTTGTCTCCTTCTGCTGGAACACTGACTTCTTTCATTTAATGCCTGCAGACTATAAAAGAGAACCCAACCCAAAAAGTTTGGTTGATTAGTCTGTGGCATTCTGTTAAACTGTTGCTTATGGAGGTCTCTGTGAGCTTCTCAGCGACATTCAGCCAGCCAGGTATCCTGCCTGCAGTAGATGGAATGTGGCAATGGAACGCTGGCTGCGCGTGTCATAATAGGCTCTGAGCCTTTATATACCTGTGCACAGCAGCAGCCACCTTCAGTCTGCTGCTGGACAGCCAGCAGCAGCAGCAGCAGCAGGAGAGGTATGTAATCAGGAGCCCTCCTGCTAAGGGTAGACAGCTGCTCGTTCCACCCCACCCGCCGCCTTAATTGGTTCTCCTCCCTTCCAACGGTGTTGAGGCGGGTGGGAACAGCAGGGGGTGAAGGTGCTGTGTTTAAAGAGGTGGAGTTATGCAGATCTAAAACGCGTGGATTGCAGCAGCAGCAAGCCGAAAAGTGCAGGCATGTAAGGGATCTAGAGGTTGACAACATGTCTTCTTAACGGGAGTCCAGGAGCTCATCTCCACAAATGGACTTTTCAGGATCCTTGGGTGGCTCCGTAGTTTGAAACCAATTCTGGTTATCGCTTCTCGGCCTTTTGGCTAAGATCAAGTGTAGTATCTGTTCTTATCAGTTTAATATCTGATACGTCCCCTATCTGGGGACCATATATTAAATGGATTTTTAGAACAGGGAGATGGAAAAAGAGCTTGCTCTGTCCACTCCACGCATTGACCTGGTATTGCAGTATCTCCAGGACCGGTGCACCCCTTCTTTAATGCAGTTTCTAAAATCAGAAAGAATTGAATTCAATGTTTTTTGTTCATTTTGCTTGTTTGTCGGATTTTGGGATGGACTCTTTGGCTTTGCTTTTCTTCTCCTCATTGGATTTTTCATGTTCAAAGTTGCAGAAGCCAGATTACAAGCTCATTTTGGTTCAACTTCAGCAACTGTGCATTGCATTGCCATGTAATGTGATGCAATGCTATCTTTCTAGCTCTCCCTTTTTACTTCCTTTTGGATAAACAGACATATTAGGCAAGCATTTTGGAGCTTTCACCTAAATAACTACAGGTGGTGAGATAAGCTGCACAATATAATTGACCTTTCAGTATATTGTTGCACACACACCATCTATTTAGCAAATGCCCTTGTTATCAACAGCAGCCTTTTAAACTCACCTGAGCTAACAGGTATGTGCGCTGGTTACTCTGCTGCGCTTAAAATTTCTTTTTTGGTTTGCTACAATGCCTTTTCTGAAACGTTGTCTCCTTCTGCTGGAACACTGACTTCTTTCATTTAATGCCTGCAGACTATAAAAGAGAACCCAACCCAAAAAGTTTGGTTGATTAGTCTGTGGCATTCTGTTAAACTGTTGCTTATGGCGGTCTCTGTGAGCTTCTCAGCGACATTCAGCCAGCCAGGTATCCTGCCTGCAGTAGATGGAATGTGGCAATGGAACGCTGGCTGCGCGTGTCATAATAGGCTCTGAGCCTTTATATACCTGTGCACAGCAGCAGCCACCTTCAGTCTGCTGCTGGACAGCCAGCAGCAGCAGCAGCAGCAGGAGAGGTATGTAATCAGGAGCCCTCCTGCTAAGGGTAGACAGCTGCTCGTTCCACCCCACCCGCCGCCTTAATTGGTTCTCCTCCCTTCCAACGGTGTTGAGGCGGGTGGGAACAGCAGGGGGTGAAGGTGCTGTGTTTAAAGAGGTGGAGTTATGCAGATCTAAAACGCGTGGATTGCAGCAGCAGCAAGCCGAAAAGTGCAGGCATGTAAGGGATCTAGAGGTTGACAACATGTCTTCTTAACGGGAGTCCAGGAGCTCATCTCCACAAATGGACTTTTCAGGATCCTTGGGTGGCTCCGTAGTTTGAAACCAATTCTGGTTATCGCTTCTCGGCCTTTTGGCTAAGATCAAGTGTAGTATCTGTTCTTATCAGTTTAATATCTGATACGTCCCCTATCTGGGGACCATATATTAAATGGATTTTTAGAACAGGGAGATGGAAAAAGAGCTTGCTCTGTCCACTCCACGCATTGACCTGGTATTGCAGTATCTCCAGGACCGGTGCACCCCTTCTTTAATGCAGTTTCTAAAATCAGAAAGAATTGAATTCAATGTTTTTTGTTCATTTTGCTTGTTTGTCGGATTTTGGGATGGACTCTTTGGCTTTGCTTTTCTTCTCCTCATTGGATTTTTCATGTTCAAAGTTGCAGAAGCCAGATTACAAGCTCATTTTGGTTCAACTTCAGCAACTGTGCATTGCATTGCCATGTAATGTGATGCAATGCTATCTTTCTAGCTCTCCCTTTTTACTTCCTTTTGGATAAACAGACATATTAGGCAAGCATTTTGGAGCTTTCACCTAAATAACTACAGGTGGTGAGATAAGCTGCACAATATAATTGACCTTTCAGTATATTGTTGCACACACACCATCTATTTAGCAAATGCCCTTGTTATCAACAGCAGCCTTTTAAACTCACCTGAGCTAACAGGTATGTGCGCTGGTTACTCTGCTGCGCTTAAAATTTCTTTTTTGGTTTGCTACAATGCCTTTTCTGAAACGTTGTCTCCTTCTGCTGGAACACTGACTTCTTTCATTTAATGCCTGCAGACTATAAAAGAGAACCCAACCCAAAAAGTTTGGTTGATTAGTCTGTGGCATTCTGTTAAACTGTTGCTTATGGCGGTCTCTGTGAGCTTCTCAGCGACATTCAGCCAGCCAGGTATCCTGCCTGCAGTAGATGGAATGTGGCAATGGAACGCTGGCTGCGCGTGTCATAATAGGCTCTGAGCCTTTATATACCTGTGCACAGCAGCAGCCACCTTCAGTCTGCTGCTGGACAGCCAGCAGCAGCAGCAGCAGCAGGAGAGGTATGTAATCAGGAGCCCTCCTGCTAAGGGTAGACAGCTGCTCTTTCCACCCCACCCGCCGCCTTAATTGGTTCTCCTCCCTTCCAACGGTGTTGAGGCGGGTGGGAACAGCAGGGGGTGAAGGTGCTGTGTTTAAAGAGGTGGAGTTATGCAGATCTAAAACGCGTGGATTGCAGCAGCAGCAAGCCGAAAAGTGCAGGCATGTAAGGGATCTAGAGGTTGACAACATGTCTTCTTAACGGGAGTCCAGGAGCTCATCTCCACAAATGGACTTTTCAGGATCCTTGGGTGGCTCCGTAGTTTGAAACCAATTCTGGTTATCGCTTCTCGGCCTTTTGGCTAAGATCAAGTGTAGTATCTGTTCTTATCAGTTTAATATCTGATACGTCCCCTATCTGGGGACCATATATTAAATGGATTTTTAGAACAGGGAGATGGAAAAAGAGCTTGCTCTGTCCACTCCACGCATTGACCTGGTATTGCAGTATCTCCAGGACCGGTGCACCCCTTCTTTAATGCAGTTTCTAAAATCAGAAAGAATTGAATTCAATGTTTTTTGTTCATTTTGCTTGTTTGTCGGATTTTGGGATGGACTCTTTGGCTTTGCTTTTCTTCTCCTCATTGGATTTTTCATGTTCAAAGTTGCAGAAGCCAGATTACAAGCTCATTTTGGTTCAACTTCAGCAACTGTGCATTGCATTGCCATGTAATGTGATGCAATGCTATCTTTCTAGCTCTCCCTTTTTACTTCCTTTTGGATAAACAGACATATTAGGCAAGCATTTTGGAGCTTTCACCTAAATAACTACAGGTGGTGAGATAAGCTGCACAATATAATTGACCTTTCAGTATATTGTTGCACACACACCATCTATTTAGCAAATGCCCTTGTTATCAACAGCAGCCTTTTAAACTCACCTGAGCTAACAGGTATGTGCGCTGGTTACTCTGCTGCGCTTAAAATTTCTTTTTTGGTTTGCTACAATGCCTTTTCTGAAACGTTGTCTCCTTCTGCTGGAACACTGACTTCTTTCATTTAATGCCTGCAGACTATAAAAGAGAACCCAACCCAAAAAGTTTGGTTGATTAGTCTGTGGCATTCTGTTAAACTGTTGCTTATGGCGGTCTCTGTGAGCTTCTCAGCGACATTCAGCCAGCCAGGTATCCTGCCTGCAGTAGATGGAATGTGGCAATGGAACGCTGGCTGCGCGTGTCATAATAGGCTCTGAGCCTTTATATACCTGTGCACAGCAGCAGACACCTTCAGTCTGCTGCTGGACAGCCAGCAGCAGCAGCAGCAGGAGAGGTATGTAATCAGGAGCCCTCCTGCTAAGGGTAGACAGCTGCTCGTTCCACCCCACCCCCCGCCTTAATTGGTTCTCCTCCCTTCCAACGGTGTTGAGGCGGGTGGGAACAGCAGGGGGTGAAGGTGCTGTGTTTAAAGAGGTGGAGTTATGCAGATCTAAAACGCGTGGATTGCAGCAGCAGCAAGCCGAAAAGTGCAGGCATGTAAGGGATCTAGAGGTTGACAACATGTCTTCTTAACGGGAGTCCAGGAGCTCATCTCCACAAATGGACTTTTCAGGATCCTTGGGTGGCTCCGTAGTTTGAAACCAATTCTGGTTATCGCTTCTCGGCCTTTTGGCTAAGATCAAGTGTAGTATCTGTTCTTATCAGTTTAATATCTGATACGTCCCCTATCTGGGGACCATATATTAAATGGATTTTTAGAACAGGGAGATGGAAAAAGAGCTTGCTCTGTCCACTCCACGCATTGACCTGGTATTGCAGTATCTCCAGGACCGGTGCACCCCTTCTTTAATGCAGTTTCTAAAATCAGAAAGAATTGAATTCAATGTTTTTTGTTCATTTTGCTTGTTTGTCGGATTTTGGGATGGACTCTTTGGCTTTGCTTTTCTTCTCCTCATTGGATTTTTCATGTTCAAAGTTGCAGAAGCCAGATTACAAGCTCATTTTGGTTCAACTTCAGCAACTGTGCATTGCATTGCCATGTAATGTGATGCAATGCTATCTTTCTAGCTCTCCCTTTTTACTTCCTTTTGGATAAACAGACATATTAGGCAAGCATTTTGGAGCTTTCACCTAAATAACTACAGGTGGTGAGATAAGCTGCACAATATAATTGACCTTTCAGTATATTGTTGCACACACACCATCTATTTAGCAAATGCCCTTGTTATCAACAGCAGCCTTTTAAACTCACCTGAGCTAACAGGTATGTGCGCTGGTTACTCTGCTGCGCTTAAAATTTCTTTTTTGGTTTGCTACAATGCCTTTTCTGAAACGTTGTCTCCTTCTGCTGGAACACTGACTTCTTTCATTTAATGCCTGCAGACTATAAAAGAGAACCCAACCCAAAAAGTTTGGTTGATTAGTCTGTGGCATTCTGTTAAACTGTTGCTTATGGCGGTCTCTGTGAGCTTCTCAGCGACATTCAGCCAGCCAGGTATCCTGCCTGCAGTAGATGGAATGTGGCAATGGAACGCTGGCTGCGCGTGTCATAATAGGCTCTGAGCCTTTATATACCTGTGCACAGCAGCAGACACCTTCAGTCTGCTGCTGGACAGCCAGCAGCAGCAGCAGCAGGAGAGGTATGTAATCAGGAGCCCTCCTGCTAAGGGTAGACAGCTGCTCGTTCCACCCCACCCCCCGCCTTAATTGGTTCTCCTCCCTTCCAACGGTGTTGAGGCGGGTGGGAACAGCAGGGGGTGAAGGTGCTGTGTTTAAAGAGGTGGAGTTATGCAGATCTAAAACGCGTGGATTGCAGCAGCAGCAAGCCGAAAAGTGCAGGCATGTAAGGGATCTAGAGGTTGACAACATGTCTTCTTAACGGGAGTCCAGGAGCTCATCTCCACAAATGGACTTTTCAGGATCCTTGGGTGGCTCCGTAGTTTGAAACCAATTCTGGTTATCGCTTCTCGGCCTTTTGGCTAAGATCAAGTGTAGTATCTGTTCTTATCAGTTTAATATCTGATACGTCCCCTATCTGGGGACCATATATTAAATGGATTTTTAGAACAGGGAGATGGAAAAAGAGCTTGCTCTGTCCACTCCACGCATTGACCTGGTATTGCAGTATCTCCAGGACCGGTGCACCCCTTCTTTAATGCAGTTTCTAAAATCAGAAAGAATTGAATTCAATGTTTTTTGTTCATTTTGCTTGTTTGTCGGATTTTGGGATGGACTCTTTGGCTTTGCTTTTCTTCTCCTCATTGGATTTTTCATGTTCAAAGTTGCAGAAGCCAGATTACAAGCTCATTTTGGTTCAACTTCAGCAACTGTGCATTGCATTGCCATGTAATGTGATGCAATGCTATCTTTCTAGCTCTTCCTTTTGGATAAACAGACATATTAGGCAAGCATTTTGGAGCTTTCACCTAAATAACTACAGGTGGTGAGATAAGCTGCACAATATAATTGACCTTTCAGTATATTGTTGCACACACACCATCTATTTAGCAAATGCCCTTGTTATCAACAGCAGCCTTTTAAACTCACCTGAGCTAACAGGTATGTGCGCTGGTTACTCTGCTGCGCTTAAAATTTCTTTTTTGGTTTGCTACAATGCCTTTTCTGAAACGTTGTCTCCTTCTGCTGGAACACTGACTTCTTTCATTTAATGCCTGCAGACTATAAAAGAGAACCCAACCCAAAAAGTTTGGTTGATTAGTCTGTGGCATTCTGTTAAACTGTTGCTTATGGCGGTCTCTGTGAGCTTCTCAGCGACATTCAGCCAGCCAGGTATCCTGCCTGCAGTAGATGGAATGTGGCAATGGAACGCTGGCTGCGCGTGTCATAATAGGCTCTGAGCCTTTATATACCTGTGCACAGCAGCAGACACCTTCAGTCTGCTGCTGGACAGCCAGCAGCAGCAGCAGCAGGAGAGGTATGTAATCAGGAGCCCTCCTGCTAAGGGTAGACAGCTGCTCGTTCCACCCCACCCCCCGCCTTAATTGGTTCTCCTCCCTTCCAACGGTGTTGAGGCGGGTGGGAACAGCAGGGGGTGAAGGTGCTGTGTTTAAAGAGGTGGAGTTATGCAGATCTAAAACGCGTGGATTGCAGCAGCAGCAAGCCGAAAAGTGCAGGCATGTAAGGGATCTAGAGGTTGACAACATGTCTTCTTAACGGGAGTCCAGGAGCTCATCTCCACAAATGGACTTTTCAGGATCCTTGGGTGGCTCCGTAGTTTGAAACCAATTCTGGTTATCGCTTCTCGGCCTTTTGGCTAAGATCAAGTGTAGTATCTGTTCTTATCAGTTTAATATCTGATACGTCCCCTATCTGGGGACCATATATTAAATGGATTTTTAGAACAGGGAGATGGAAAAAGAGCTTGCTCTGTCCACTCCACGCATTGACCTGGTATTGCAGTATCTCCAGGACCGGTGCACCCCTTCTTTAATGCAGTTTCTAAAATCAGAAAGAATTGAATTCAATGTTTTTTGTTCATTTTGCTTGTTTGTCGGATTTTGGGATGGACTCTTTGGCTTTGCTTTTCTTCTCCTCATTGGATTTTTCATGTTCAAAGTTGCAGAAGCCAGATTACAAGCTCATTTTGGTTCAACTTCAGCAACTGTGCATTGCATTGCCATGTAATGTGATGCAATGCTATCTTTCTAGCTCTCCCTTTTTACTTCCTTTTGGATAAACAGACATATTAGGCAAGCATTTTGGAGCTTTCACCTAAATAACTACAGGTGGTGAGATAAGCTGCACAATATAATTGACCTTTCAGTATATTGTTGCACACACACCATCTATTTAGCAAATGCCCTTGTTATCAACAGCAGCCTTTTAAACTCACCTGAGCTAACAGGTATGTGCGCTGGTTACTCTGCTGCGCTTAAAATTTCTTTTTTGGTTTGCTACAATGCCTTTTCTGAAACGTTGTCTCCTTCTGCTGGAACACTGACTTCTTTCATTTAATGCCTGCAGACTATAAAAGAGAACCCAACCCAAAAAGTTTGGTTGATTAGTCTGTGGCATTCTGTTAAACTGTTGCTTATGGCGGTCTCTGTGAGCTTCTCAGCGACATTCAGCCAGCCAGGTATCCTGCCTGCAGTAGATGGAATGTGGCAATGGAACGCTGGCTGCGCGTGTCATAATAGGCTCTGAGCCTTTATATACCTGTGCACAGCAGCAGCCACCTTCAGTCTGCTGCTGGACAGCCAGCAGCAGCAGCAGCAGGAGAGGTATGTAATCAGGAGCCCTCCTGCTAAGGGTAGACAGCTGCTCGTTCCACCCCACCCCCCGCCTTAATTGGTTCTCCTCCCTTCCAACGGTGTTGAGGCGGGTGGGAACAGCAGGGGGTGAAGGTGCTGTGTTTAAAGAGGTGGAGTTATGCAGATCTAAAACGCGTGGATTGCAGCAGCAGCAAGCCGAAAAGTGCAGGCATGTAAGGGATCTAGAGGTTGACAACATGTCTTCTTAACGGGAGTCCAGGAGCTCATCTCCACAAATGGACTTTTCAGGATCCTTGGGTGGCTCCGTAGTTTGAAACCAATTCTGGTTATCGCTTCTCGGCCTTTTGGCTAAGATCAAGTGTAGTATCTGTTCTTATCAGTTTAATATCTGATACGTCCCCTATCTGGGGACCATATATTAAATGGATTTTTAGAACAGGGAGATGGAAAAAGAGCTTGCTCTGTCCACTCCACGCATTGACCTGGTATTGCAGTATCTCCAGGACCGGTGCACCCCTTCTTTAATGCAGTTTCTAAAATCAGAAAGAATTGAATTCAATGTTTTTTGTTCATTTTGCTTGTTTGTCGGATTTTGGGATGGACTCTTTGGCTTTGCTTTTCTTCTCCTCATTGGATTTTTCATGTTCAAAGTTGCAGAAGCCAGATTACAAGCTCATTTTGGTTCAACTTCAGCAACTGTGCATTGCATTGCCATGTAATGTGATGCAATGCTATCTTTCTAGCTCTCCCTTTTTACTTCCTTTTGGATAAACAGACATATTAGGCAAGCATTTTGGAGCTTTCACCTAAATAACTACAGGTGGTGAGATAAGCTGCACAATATAATTGACCTTTCAGTATATTGTTGCACACACACCATCTATTTAGCAAATGCCCTTGTTATCAACAGCAGCCTTTTAAACTCACCTGAGCTAACAGGTATGTGCGCTGGTTACTCTGCTGCGCTTAAAATTTCTTTTTTGGTTTGCTACAATGCCTTTTCTGAAACGTTGTCTCCTTCTGCTGGAACACTGACTTCTTTCATTTAATGCCTGCAGACTATAAAAGAGAACCCAACCCAAAAAGTTTGGTTGATTAGTCTGTGGCATTCTGTTAAACTGTTGCTTATGGCGGTCTCTGTGAGCTTCTCAGCGACATTCAGCCAGCCAGGTATCCTGCCTGCAGTAGATGGAATGTGGCAATGGAACGCTGGCTGCGCGTGTCATAATAGGCTCTGAGCCTTTATATACCTGTGCACAGCAGCAGCCACCTTCAGTCTGCTGCTGGACAGCCAGCAGCAGCAGCAGCAGGAGAGGTATGTAATCAGGAGCCCTCCTGCTAAGGGTAGACAGCTGCTCGTTCCACCCCACCCCCCGCCTTAATTGGTTCTCCTCCCTTCCAACGGTGTTGAGGCGGGTGGGAACAGCAGAGGGTGAAGGTGCTGTGTTTAAAGAGGTGGAGTTATGCAGATCTAAAACGCGTGGATTGCAGCAGCAGCAAGCCGAAAAGTGCAGGCATGTAAGGGATCTAGAGGTTGACAACATGTCTTCTTAACGGGAGTCCAGGAGCTCATCTCCACAAATGGACTTTTCAGGATCCTTGGGTGGCTCCGTAGTTTGAAACCAATTCTGGTTATCGCTTCTCGGCCTTTTGGCTAAGATCAAGTGTAGTATCTGTTCTTATCAGTTTAATATCTGATACGTCCCCTATCTGGGGACCATATATTAAATGGATTTTTAGAACAGGGAGATGGAAAAAGAGCTTGCTCTGTCCACTCCACGCATTGACCTGGTATTGCAGTATCTCCAGGACCGGTGCACCCCTTCTTTAATGCAGTTTCTAAAATCAGAAAGAATTGAATTCAATGTTTTTTGTTCATTTTGCTTGTTTGTCGGATTTTGGGATGGACTCTTTGGCTTTGCTTTTCTTCTCCTCATTGGATTTTTCATGTTCAAAGTTGCAGAAGCCAGATTACAAGCTCATTTTGGTTCAACTTCAGCAACTGTGCATTGCATTGCCATGTAATGTGATGCAATGCTATCTTTCTAGCTCTCCCTTTTTACTTCCTTTTGGATAAACAGACATATTAGGCAAGCATTTTGGAGCTTTCACCTAAATAACTACAGGTGGTGAGATAAGCTGCACAATATAATTGACCTTTCAGTATATTGTTGCACACACACCATCTATTTAGCAAATGCCCTTGTTATCAACAGCAGCCTTTTAAACTCACCTGAGCTAACAGGTATGTGCGCTGGTTACTCTGCTGCGCTTAAAATTTCTTTTTTGGTTTGCTACAATGCCTTTTCTGAAACGTTGTCTCCTTCTGCTGGAACACTGACTTCTTTCATTTAATGCCTGCAGACTATAAAAGAGAACCCAACCCAAAAAGTTTGGTTGATTAGTCTGTGGCATTCTGTTAAACTGTTGCTTATGGCGGTCTCTGTGAGCTTCTCAGCGACATTCAGCCAGCCAGGTTTCCTGCCTGCAGTAGATGG
The DNA here is from genome assembly GCF_046119375.1 of Phyllobates terribilis. Taxonomy (NCBI): domain Eukaryota; kingdom Metazoa; phylum Chordata; class Amphibia; order Anura; family Dendrobatidae; genus Phyllobates; species Phyllobates terribilis. The sequence continues at coordinate 2,690,605 of NW_027362902.1, forward strand.
AATGTGGCAATGGAACGCTGGCTGCGCGTGTCATAATAGGCTCTGAGCCTTTATATACCTGTGCACAGCAGCAGCCACCTTCAGTCTGCTGCTGGACAGCCAGCAGCAGCAGCAGCAGGAGAGGTATGTAATCAGGAGCCCTCCTGCTAAGGGTAGACAGCTGCTCGTTCCACCCCACCCCCCGCCTTAATTGGTTCTCCTCCCTTCCAACGGTGTTGAGGCGGGTGGGAACAGCAGGGGGTGAAGGTGCTGTGTTTAAAGAGGTGGAGTTATGCAGATCTAAAACGCGTGGATTGCAGCAGCAGCAAGCCGAAAAGTGCAGGCATGTAAGGGATCTAGAGGTTGACAACATGTCTTCTTAACGGGAGTCCAGGAGCTCATCTCCACAAATGGACTTTTCAGGATCCTTGGGTGGCTCCGTAGTTTGAAACCAATTCTGGTTATCGCTCTCGGCCTTTTGGCTAAGATCAAGTGTAGTATCTGTTCTTATCAGTTTAATATCTGATACGTCCCCTATCTGGGGACCATATATTAAATGGATTTTTAGAACAGGGAGATGGAAAAAGAGCTTGCTCTGTCCACTCCACGCATTGACCTGGTATTGCAGTATCTCCAGGACCGGTGCACCCCTTCTTTAATGCAGTTTCTAAAATCAGAAAGAATTGAATTCAATGTTTTTTGTTCATTTTGCTTGTTTGTCGGATTTTGGGATGGACTCTTTGGCTTTGCTTTTCTTCTCCTCATTGGATTTTTCATGTTCAAAGTTGCAGAAGCCAGATTACAAGCTCATTTTGGTTCAACTTCAGCAACTGTGCATTGCATTGCCATGTAATGTGATGCAATGCTATCTTTCTAGCTCTCCCTTTTTACTTCCTTTTGGATAAACAGACATATTAGGCAAGCATTTTGGAGCTTTCACCTAAATAACTACAGGTGGTGAGATAAGCTGCACAATATAATTGACCTTTCAGTATATTGTTGCACACACACCATCTATTTAGCAAATGCCCTTGTTATCAACAGCAGCCTTTTAAACTCACCTGAGCTAACAGGTATGTGCGCTGGTTACTCTGCTGCGCTTAAAATTTCTTTTTTGGTTTGCTACAATGCCTTTTCTGAAACGTTGTCTCCTTCTGCTGGAACACTGACTTCTTTCATTTAATGCCTGCAGACTATAAAAGAGAACCCAACCCAAAAAGTTTGGTTGATTAGTCTGTGGCATTCTGTTAAACTGTTGCTTATGGCGGTCTCTGTGAGCTTCTCAGCGACATTCAGCCAGCCAGGTATCCTGCCTGCAGTAGATGGAATGGGGCAATGGAACGCTGGCTGCGCGTGTCATAATAGGCTCTGAGCCTTTATATACCTGTGCACAGCAGCAGCCACCTTCAGTCTGCTGCTGGACAGCCAGCAGCAGCAGCAGCAGGAGAGGTATGTAATCAGGAGCCCTCCTGCTAAGGCTAGACAGCTGCTCGTTCCACCCCACCCCCCGCCTTAATTGGTTCTCCTCCCTTCCAACGGTGTTGAGGTGGGTGGGAACAGCAGGGGGTGAAGGTGCTGTGTTTAAAGAGGTGGAGTTATGCAGATCTAAAACGCGTGGATTGCAGCAGCAGCAAGCCGAAAAGTGCAGGCATGTAAGGGATCTAGAGGTTGACAACATGTCTTCTTAACGGGAGTCCAGGAGCTCATCTCCACAAATGGACTTTTCAGGATCCTTGGGTGGCTCCGTAGTTTGAAACCAATTCTGGTTATCGCTTCTCGGCCTTTTGGCTAAGATCAAGTGTAGTATCTGTTCTTATCAGTTTAATATCTGATACGTCCCCTATCTGGGGACCATATATTAAATGGATTTTTAGAACAGGGAGATGGAAAAAGAGCTTGCTCTGTCCACTCCACGCATTGACCTGGTATTGCAGTATCTCCAGGACCGGTGCACCCCTTCTTTAATGCAGTTTCTAAAATCAGAAAGAATTGAATTCAATGTTTTTTGTTCATTTTGCTTGTTTGTCGGATTTTGGGATGGACTCTTTGGCTTTGCTTTTCTTCTCCTCATTGGATTTTTCATGTTCAAAGTTGCAGAAGCCAGATTACAAGCTCATTTTGGTTCAACTTCAGCAACTGTGCATTGCATTGCCATGTAATGTGATGCAATGCTATCTTTCTAGCTCTCCCTTTTTACTTCCTTTTGGATAAACAGACATATTAGGCAAGCATTTTGGAGCTTTCACCTAAATAACTACAGGTGGTGAGATAAGCTGCACAATATAATTGACCTTTCAGTATATTGTTGCACACACACCATCTATTTAGCAAATGCCCTTGTTATCAACAGCAGCCTTTTAAACTCACCTGAGCTAACAGGTATGTGCGCTGGTTACTCTGCTGCGCTTAAAATTTCTTTTTTGGTTTGCTACAATGCCTTTTCTGAAACGTTGTCTCCTTCTGCTGGAACACTGACTTCTTTCATTTAATGCCTGCAGACTATAAAAGAGAACCCAACCCAAAAAGTTTGGTTGATTAGTCTGTGGCATTCTGTTAAACTGTTGCTTATGGCGGTCTCTGTGAGCTTCTCAGCGACATTCAGCCAGCCAGGTATCCTGCCTGCAGTAGATGGAATGGGGCAATGGAACGCTGGCTGCGCGTGTCATAATAGGCTCTGAGCCTTTATATACCTGTGCACAGCAGCAGCCACCTTCAGTCTGCTGCTGGACAGCCAGCAGCAGCAGCAGCAGCAGGAGAGGTATGTAATCAGGAGCCCTCCTGCTAAGGGTAGACAGCTGCTCGTTCCACCCCACCCCCCGCCTTAATTGGTTCTCCTCCCTTCCAACGGTGTTGAGGCGGGTGGGAACAGCAGGGGGTGAAGGTGCTGTGTTTAAAGAGGTGGAGTTATGCAGATCTAAAACGCGTGGATTGCAGCAGCAGCAAGCCGAAAAGTGCAGGCATGTAAGGGATCTAGAGGTTGACAACATGTCTTCTTAACGGGAGTCCAGGAGCTCATCTCCACAAATGGACTTTTCAGGATCCTTGGGTGGCTCCGTAGTTTGAAACCAATTCTGGTTATCGCTTCTCGGCCTTTTGGCTAAGATCAAGTGTAGTATCTGTTCTTATCAGTTTAATATCTGATACGTCCCCTATCTGGGGACCATATATTAAATGGATTTTTAGAACAGGGAGATGGAAAAATAGCTTGCTCTGTCCACTCCACGCATTGACCTGGTATTGCAGTATCTCCAGGACCGGTGCACCCCTTCTTTAATGCAGTTTCTAAAATCAGAAAGAATTGAATTCAATGTTTTTTGTTCATTTTGCTTGTTTGTCGGATTTTGGGATGGACTCTTTGGCTTTGCTTTTCTTCTCCTCATTGGATTTTTCATGTTCAAAGTTGCAGAAGCCAGATTACAAGCTCATTTTGGTTCAACTTCAGCAACTGTGCATTGCATTGCCATGTAATGTGATGCAATGCTATCTTTCTAGCTCTCCCTTTTTACTTCCTTTTGGATAAACAGACATATTAGGCAAGCATTTTGGAGCTTTCACCTAAATAACTACAGGTGGTGAGATAAGCTGCACAATATAATTGACCTTTCAGTATATTGTTGCACACACACCATCTATTTAGCAAATGCCCTTGTTATCAACAGCAGCCTTTTAAACTCACCTGAGCAAACAGGTATGTGCGCTGGTTACTCTGCTGCGCTTAAAATTTCTTTTTTGGTTTGCTACAATGCCTTTTCTGAAACGTTGTCTCCTTCTGCTGGAACACTGACTTCTTTCATTTAATGCCTGCAGACTATAAAAGAGAACCCAACCCAAAAAGTTTGGTTGATTAGTCTGTGGCATTCTGTTAAACTGTTGCTTATGGCGGTCTCTGTGAGCTTCTCAGCGACATTCAGCCAGCCAGGTATCCTGCCTGCAGTAGATGGAATGTGGCAATGGAACGCTGGCTGCGCGTGTCATAATAGGCTCTGAGCCTTTATATACCTGTGCACAGCAGCAGCCACCTTCAGTCTGCTGCTGGACAGCCAGCAGCAGCAGCAGCAGCAGGAGAGGTATGTAATCAGGAGCCCTCCTGCTAAGGGTAGACAGCTGCTCGTTCCACCCCACCCGCCGCCTTAATTGGTTCTCCTCCCTTCCAACGGTGTTGAGGCGGGTGGGAACAGCAGGGGGTGAAGGTGCTGTGTTTAAAGAGGTGGAGTTATGCAGATCTAAAACGCGTGGATTGCAGCAGCAGCAAGCCGAAAAGTGCAGGCATGTAAGGGATCTAGAGGTTGACAACATGTCTTCTTAACGGGAGTCCAGGAGCTCATCTCCACAAATGGACTTTTCAGGATCCTTGGGTGGCTCCGTAGTTTGAAACCAATTCTGGTTATCGCTTCTCGGCCTTTTGGCTAAGATCAAGTGTAGTATCTGTTCTTATCAGTTTAATATCTGATACGTCCCCTATCTGGGGACCATATATTAAATGGATTTTTAGAACAGGGAGATGGAAAAAGAGCTTGCTCTGTCCACTCCACGCATTGACCTGGTATTGCAGTATCTCCAGGACCGGTGCACCCCTTCTTTAATGCAGTTTCTAAAATCAGAAAGAATTGAATTCAATGTTTTTTGTTCATTTTGCTTGTTTGTCGGATTTTGGGATGGACTCTTTGGCTTTGCTTTTCTTCTCCTCATTGGATTTTTCATGTTCAAAGTTGCAGAAGCCAGATTACAAGCTCATTTTGGTTCAACTTCAGCAACTGTGCATTGCATTGCCATGTAATGTGATGCAATGCTATCTTTCTAGCTCTCCCTTTTTACTTCCTTTTGGATAAACAGACATATTAGGCAAGCATTTTGGAGCTTTCACCTAAATAACTACAGGTGGTGAGATAAGCTGCACAATATAATTGACCTTTCAGTATATTGTTGCACACACACCATCTATTTAGCAAATGCCCTTGTTATCAACAGCAGCCTTTTAAACTCACCTGAGCTAACAGGTATGTGCGCTGGTTACTCTGCTGCGCTTAAAATTTCTTTTTTGGTTTGCTACAATGCCTTTTCTGAAACGTTGTCTCATTCTGCTGGAACACTGACTTCTTTCATTTAATGCCTGCAGACTATAAAAGAGAACCCAACCCAAAAAGTTTGGTTGATTAGTCTGTGGCATTCTGTTAAACTGTTGCTTATGGCGGTCTCTGTGAGCTTCTCAGCGACATTCAGCCAGCCAGGTATCCTGCCTGCAGTAGATGGAATGTGGCAATGGAACGCTGGCTGCGCGTGTCATAATAGGCTCTGAGCCTTTATATACCTGTGCACAGCAGCAGCCACCTTCAGTCTGCAGCTGGACAGCCAGCAGCAGCAGCAGCAGGAGAGGTATGTAATCAGGAGCCCTCCTGCTAAGGGTAGACAGCTGCTCGTTCCACCCCACCCGCCGCCTTAATTGGTTCTCCTCCCTTCCAACGGTGTTGAGGCGGGTGGGAACAGCAGGGGGTGAAGGTGCTGTGTTTAAAGAGGTGGAGTTATGCAGATCTAAAACGCGTGGATTGCAGCAGCAGCAAGCCGAAAAGTGCAGGCATGTAAGGGATCTAGAGGTTGACAACATGTCTTCTTAACGGGAGTCCAGGAGCTCATCTCCACAAATGGACTTTTCAGGATCCTTGGGTGGCTCCGTAGTTTGAAACCAATTCTGGTTATCGCTTCTCGGCCTTTTGGCTAAGATCAAGTGTAGTATCTTTTGAAAAGGCGGTTTTGGATGTTGGCCGCCCTAGTAGATTGATACATTATGCACACTGGGGTTTAGGCGCTTGTTAGTACGCCAGGTGGCTAATATAGTCATCTGGTGGAAAGCATGGCCCCCCAGGATCGACGCCATTGGGCCGGGGAAGATCGAAAGCCCGAAGTGTGAAGTGCCCCAGGAGTGGTGACACTGGGGTGCCTTAACTCACTGGGATTGGGAACCCCACTTGAGTTTATGGCACATTTGCACAAGCACTTCAAATTTTCTTTCTTCGCACACACCCTTATTCCGGGCCTTCTGGCCTTAGGATGGGGAATTTTTCAATTCCCGGTCGAAGGTCCGGGCAGTATTATACTGTGAAATCTTCACTATTTATTTAATTTCTTTGTCACTGTGTGTCCACTTATTCACGTGTGTCACGTCCTACTAGGATTTTGTCGGGATGCGGTTCCCTTACGGGTTCCTCTCTTGGCAGGTCTAGGGGGGGAGTGTGTGGCCATCAGGTTCCGCTCCCCCCTGAACCCCCCTGGCTCTCCTCTTTCGGGAGGAGAGCGTTGTTGGCTCCCCTCTTCCGGGAGGGGAGCACAGTCTTTGGCTCCCAGTGCCTTGCTCGGGTGAGAACTCGGGCAGGTGCTGGGGGTAAGATTGGGTCGCCTCTGGCTTCGGCTGGAGGTGGCTTTTTGTCCCTGTTCCTCGCTGTGGCCTTTTGGCTCGGAGGGACGGGGAATGGTTTGGGGGACCCTTCTCCTTTTGGAGAGGGTTTCAAGAAGACCAGCATCCTAGTGCACTTTTTTTGTGGCACTTGTCACTTTTTTAAGCGCACTCGGGTATTGTACACGAATTCGGGCTTTCGATAAAAAAAAATCTGTTCTTATCAGTTTAATATCTGATACGTCCCCTATCTGGGGACCATATATTAAATGGATTTTTAGAACAGGGAGATGGAAAAAGAGCTTGCTCTGTCCACTCCACGCATTGACCTGGTATTGCAGTATCTCCAGGACCGGTGCACCCCTTCTTTAATGCAGTTTCTAAAATCAGAAAGAATTGAATTCAATGTTTTTTGTTCATTTTGCTTGTTTGTCGGATTTTGGGATGGACTCTTTGGCTTTGCTTTTCTTCTCCTCATTGGATTTTTCATGTTCAAAGTTGCAGAAGCCAGATTACAAGCTCATTTTGGTTCAACTTCAGCAACTGTGCATTGCATTGCCATGTAATGTGATGCAATGCTATCTTTATAGCTCTCCCTTTTTACTTCCTTTTGGATAAACAGACATATTAGGCAAGCATTTTGGAGCCTTCACCTAAATTACTACAGGTGGTGAGATAAGCTGCACAATATAATTGACCTTTCAGTATATTGTTGCACACACACCATCTATTTAGCAAATGCCCTTGTTATCAACAGCAGCCTTTTATACTCACCTGAGCTAACAGGTATGTGCGCTGGTTACTCTGCTGCGCTTAAAATTTCTTTTTTGGTTTGCTACAATGCCTTTTCTGAAACGTTGTCTCCTTCTGCTGGAACACTGACTTCTTTCATTTAATGCCTGCAGACTATAAAAGAGAACCCAACCCAAAAAGTTTGGTTGATTAGTCTGTGGCATTCTGTTAAACTGTTGCTTATGGCGGTCTCTGTGAGCTTCTCAGCGACATTCAGCCAGCCAGGTATCCTGCCTGCAGTAGATGGAATGTGGCAATGGAACGCTGGCTGCGCGTGTCATAATAGGCTCTGAGCCTTTATATACCTGTGCACAGCAGCAGCCACCTTCAGTCTGCTGCTGGACAGCCAGCAGCAGCAGCAGCAGGAGAGGTATGTAATCAGGAGCCCTCCTGCTAAGGGTAGACAGCTGCTCGTTCCACCCCACCCCCCGCCTTAATTGGTTCTCCTCCCTTCCAACGGTGTTGAGGCGGGTGGGAACAGCAGGGGGTGAAGGTGCTGTGTTTAAAGAGGTGGAGTTATGCAGATCTAAAACGCGTGGATTGCAGCAGCAGCAAGCCGAAAAGTGCAGGCATGTAAGGGATCTAGAGGTTGACAACATGTCTTCTTAACGGGAGTCCAGGAGCTCATCTCCACAAATGGACTTTTCAGGATCCTTGGGTGGCTCCGTAGTTTGAAACCAATTCTGGTTATCGCTTCTCGGCCTTTTGGCTAAGATCAAGTGTAGTATCTGTTCTTATCAGTTTAATATCTGATACGTCCCCTATCTGGGGACCATATATTAAATGGATTTTTAGAACAGGGAGATGGAAAAAGAGCTTGCTCTGTCCACTCCACGCATTGACCTGGTATTGCAGTATCTCCAGGACCGGTGCACCCCTTCTTTAATGCAGTTTCTAAAATCAGAAAGAATTGAATTCAATGTTTTTTGTTCATTTTGCTTGTTTGTCGGATTTTGGGATGGACTCTTTGGCTTTGCTTTTCTTCTCCTCATTGGATTTTTCATGTTCAAAGTTGCAGAAGCCAGATTACAAGCTCATTTTGGTTCAACTTCAGCAACTGTGCATTGCATTGCCATGTAATGTGATGCAATGCTATTTTTCTAGCTCTCCCTTTTTACTTCCTTTTGGATAAACAGACATATTAGGCAAGCATTTTGGAGCTTTCACCTAAATAACTACAGGTGGTGAGATAAGCTGCACAATATAATTGACCTTTCAGTATATTGTTGCACACACACCATCTATTTAGCAAATGCCCTTGTTATCAACAGCAGCCTTTTAAACTCACCTGAGCTAACAGGTATGTGCGCTGGTTACTCTGCTGCGCTTAAAATTTCTTTTTTGGTTTGCTACAATGCCTTTTCTGAAACGTTGTCTCCTTCTGCTGGAACACTGACTTCTTTCATTTAATGCCTGCAGACTATAAAAGAGAACCCAACCCAAAAAGTTTGGTTGATTAGTCTGTGGCATTCTGTTAAACTGTTGCTTATGGCGGTATCTGTGAGCTTCTCAGCGACATTCAGCCAGCCAGGTATCCTGCCTGCAGTAGATGGAATGTGGCAATGGAACGCTGGCTGCGCGTGTCATAATAGGCTCTGAGCCTTTATATACCTGTGCACAGCAGCAGCCACCTTCAGTCTGCTGCTGGACAGCCAGCAGCAGCAGCAGCAGGAGAGGTATGTAATCAGGAGCCCTCCTGCTAAGGGTAGACAGCTGCTCGTTCCACCCCACCCCCCGCCTTAATTGGTTCTCCTCCCTTCCAACGGTGTTGAGGCGGGTGGGAACAGCAGGGGGTGAAGGTGCTGTGTTTAAAGAGGTGGAGTTATGCAGATCTAAAACGCGTGGATTGCAGCAGCAGCAAGCCGAAAAGTGCAGGCATGTAAGGGATCTAGAGGTTGACAACATGTCTTCTTAACGGGAGTCCAGGAGCTCATCTCCATAAATGGACTTTTCAGGATCCTTGGGTGGCTCCGTAGTTTGAAACCAATTCTGGTTATCGCTTCTCGGCCTTTTGGCTAAGATCAAGTGTAGTATCTGTTCTTATCAGTTTAATATCTGATACGTCCCCTATCTGGGGACCATATATTAAATGGATTTTTAGAACAGGGAGATGGAAAAAGAGCTTGCTCTGTCCACTCCACGCATTGACCTGGTATTGCAGTATCTCCAGGACCGGTGCACCCCTTCTTTAATGCAGTTTCTAAAATCAGAAAGAATTGAATTCAATGTTTTTTGTTCATTTTGCTTGTTTGTCGGATTTTGGGATGGACTCTTTGGCTTTGCTTTTCTTCTCCTCATTGGATTTTTCATGTTCAAAGTTGCAGAAGCCAGATTACAAGCTCATTTTGGTTCAACTTCAGCAACTGTGCATTGCATTGCCATGTAATGTGATGCAATGCTATCTTTCTAGCTCTCCCTTTTTACTTCCTTTTGGATAAACAGACATATTAGGCAAGCATTTTGGAGCTTTCACCTAAATAACTACAGGTGGTGAGATAAGCTGCACAATATAATTGGCCTTTCAGTATATTGTTGCACACACACCATCTATTTAGCAAATGCCCTTGTTATCAACAGCAGCCTTTTAAACTCACCTGAGCTAACAGGTATGTGCGCTGGTTACTCTGCTGCGCTTAAAATTTCTTTTTTGGTTTGCTACAATGCCTTTTCTGAAACGTTGTCTCCTTCTGCTGGAACACTGACTTCTTTCATTTAATGCCTGCAGACTATAAAAGAGAACCCAACCCAAAAAGTTTGGTTGATTAGTCTGTGGCATTCTGTTAAACTGTTGCTTATGGCGGTCTCTGTGAGCTTCTCAGCGACATTCAGCCAGCCAGGTATCCTGCCTGCAGTAGATGGAATGTGGCAATGGAACGCTGGCTGCGCGTGTCATAATAGGCTCTGAGCCTTTATATACCTGTGCACAGCAGCAGCCACCTTCAGTCTGCTGCTGGACAGCCAGCAGCAGCAGCAGCAGGAGAGGTATGTAATCAGGAGCCCTCCTGCTAAGGGTAGACAGCTGCTCGTTCCACCCCACCCCCCGCCTTAATTGGTTCTCCTCCCTTCCAACGGTGTTGAGGCGGGTGGGAACAGCAGGGGGTGAAGGTGCTGTGTTTAAAGAGGTGGAGTTATGCAGATCTAAAACGCGTGGATTGCAGCAGCAGCAAGCCGAAAAGTGCAGGCATGTAAGGGATCTAGAGGTTGACAACATGTCTTCTTAACGGGAGTCCAGGAGCTCATCTCCACAAATGGACTTTTCAGGATCCTTGGGTGGCTCCGTAGTTTGAAACCAATTCTGGTTATCGCTTCTCGGCCTTTTGGCTAAGATCAAGTGTAGTATCTGTTCTTATCAGTTTAATATCTGATACGTCCCCTATCTGGGGACCATATATTAAATGGATTTTTAGAACAGGGAGATGGAAAAAGAGCTTGCTCTGTCCACTCCACGCATTGACCTGGTATTGCAGTATCTCCAGGACCGGTGCACCCCTTCTTTAATGCAGTTTCTAAAATCAGAAAGAATTGAATTCAATGTTTTTTGTTCATTTTGCTTGTTTGTCGGATTTTGGGATGGACTCTTTGGCTTTGCTTTTCTTCTCCTCATTGGATTTTTCATGTTCAAAGTTGCAGAAGCCAGATTACAAGCTCATTTTGGTTCAACTTCAGCAACTGTGCATTGCATTGCCATGTAATGTGATGCAATGCTATCTTTCTAGCTCTCCCTTTTTACTTCCTTTTGGATAAACAGACATATTAGGCAAGCATTTTGGAGCTTTCACCTAAATAACTACAGGTGGTGAGATAAGCTGCACAATATAATTGACCTTTCAGTATATTGTTGCACACACACCATCTATTTAGCAAATGCCCTTGTTATCAACAGCAGCCTTTTAAACTCACCTGAGCTAACAGGTATGTGCGCTGGTTACTCTGCTGCGCTTAAAATTTCTTTTTTGGTTTGCTACAATGCCTTTTCTGAAACGTTGTCTCCTTCTGCTGGAACACTGACTTCTTTCATTTAATGCCTGCAGACTATAAAAGAGAACCCAACCCAAAAAGTTTGGTTGATTAGTCTGTGGCATTCTGTTAAACTGTTGCTTATGGCGGTCTCTGTGAGCTTCTCAGCGACATTCAGCCAGCCAGGTATCCTGCCTGCAGTAGATGGAATGTGGCAATGGAACGCTGGCTGCGCGTGTCATAATAGGCTCTGAGCCTTTATATACCTGTGCACAGCAGCAGCCACCTTCAGTCTGCTGCTGGACAGCCAGCAGCAGCAGCAGCAGGAGAGGTATGTAATCAGGAGCCCTCCTGCTAAGGGTAGACAGCTGCTCGTTCCACCCCACCCCCCGCCTTAATTGGTTCTCCTCCCTTCCAACGGTGTTGAGGCGGGTGGGAACAGCAGGGGGTGAAGGTGCTGTGTTTAAAGAGGTGGAGTTATGCAGATCTAAAACGCGTGGATTGCAGCAGCAGCAAGCCGAAAAGTGCAGGCATGTAAGGGATCTAGAGGTTGACAACATGTCTTCTTAACGGGAGTCCAGGAGCTCATCTCCACAAATGGACTTTTCAGGATCCTTGGGTGGCTCCGTAGTTTGAAACCAATTCTGGTTATCGCTTCTCGGCCTTTTGGCTAAGATCAAGTGTAGTATCTGTTCTTATCAGTTTAATATCTGATACGTCCCCTATCTGGGGACCATATATTAAATGGATTTTTAGAACAGGGAGATGGAAAAAGAGCTTGCTCTGTCCACTCCACGCATTGACCTGGTATTGCAGTATCTCCAGGACCGGTGCACCCCTTCTTTAATGCAGTTTCTAAAATCAGAAAGAATTGAATTCAATGTTTTTTGTTCATTTTGCTTGTTTGTCGGATTTTGGGATGGACTCTTTGGCTTTGCTTTTCTTCTCCTCATTGGATTTTTCATGTTCAAAGTTGCAGAAGCCAGATTACAAGCTCATTTTGGTTCAACTTCAGCAACTGTGCATTGCATTGCCATGTAATGTGATGCAATGCTATCTTTCTAGCTCTCCCTTTTTACTTCCTTTTGGATAAACAGACATATTAGGCAAGCATTTTGGAGCTTTCACCTAAATAACTACAGGTGGTGAGATAAGCTGCACAATATAATTGACCTTTCAGTATATTGTTGCACACACACCATCTATTTAGCAAATGCCCTTGTTATCAACAGCAGCCTTTTAAACTCACCTGAGCTAACAGGTATGTGCGCTGGTTACTCTGCTGCGCTTAAAATTTCTTTTTTGGTTTGCTACAATGCCTTTTCTGAAACGTTGTCTCCTTCTGCTGGAACACTGACTTCTTTCATTTAATGCCTGCAGACTATAAAAGAGAACCCAACCCAAAAAGTTTGGTTGATTAGTCTGTGGCATTCTGTTAAACTGTTGCTTATGGCGGTCTCTGTGAGCTTCTCAGCGACATTCAGCCAGCCAGGTATCCTGCCTGCAGTAGATGGAATGTGGCAATGGAACGCTGGCTGCGCGTGTCATAATAGGCTCTGAGCCTTTATATACCTGTGCACAGCAGCAGCCACCTTCAGTCTGCTGCTGGACAGCCAGCAGCAGCAGCAGCAGGAGAGGTATGTAATCAGGAGCCCTCCTGCTAAGGGTAGACAGCTGCTCGTTCCACCCCACCCCCCGCCTTAATTGGTTCTCCTCCCTTCCAACGGTGTTGAGGCGGGTGGGAACAGCAGGGGGTGAAGGTGCTGTGTTTAAAGAGGTGGAGTTATGCAGATCTAAAACGCGTGGATTGCAGCAGCAGCAAGCCGAAAAGTGCAGGCATGTAAGGGATCTAGAGGTTGACAACATGTCTTCTTAACGGGAGTCCAGGAGCTCATCTCCACAAATGGACTTTTCAGGATCCTTGGGTGGCTCCGTAGTTTGAAACCAATTCTGGTTATCGCTTCTCGGCCTTTTGGCTAAGATCAAGTGTAGTATCTGTTCTTATCAGTTTAATATCTGATACGTCCCCTATCTGGGGACCATATATTAAATGGATTTTTAGAACAGGGAGATGGAAAAAGAGCTTGCTCTGTCCACTCCACGCATTGACCTGGTATTGCAGTATCTCCAGGACCGGTGCACCCCTTCTTTAATGCAGTTTCTAAAATCAGAAAGAATTGAATTCAATGTTTTTTGTTCATTTTGCTTGTTTGTCGGATTTTGGGATGGACTCTTTGGCTTTGCTTTTCTTCTCCTCATTGGATTTTTCATGTTCAAAGTTGCAGAAGCCAGATTACAAGCTCATTTTGGTTCAACTTCAGCAACTGTGCATTGCATTGCCATGTAATGTGATGCAATGCTATCTTTCTAGCTCTCCCTTTTTACTTCCTTTTGGATAAACAGACATATTAGGCAAGCATTTTGGAGCTTTCACCTAAATAACTACAGGTGGTGAGATAAGCTGCACAATATAATTGACCTTTCAGTATATTGTTGCACACACACCATCTATTTAGCAAATGCCCTTGTTATCAACAGCAGCCTTTTAAACTCACCTGAGCTAACAGGTATGTGCGCTGGTTACTCTGCTGCGCTTAAAATTTCTTTTTTGGTTTGCTACAATGCCTTTTCTGAAACGTTGTCTCCTTCTGCTGGAACACTGACTTCTTTCATTTAATGCCTGCAGACTATAAAAGAGAACCGAACCCAAAAAGTTTGGTTGATTAGTCTGTGGCATTCTGTTAAACTGTTGCTTATGGCGGTCTCTGTGAGCTTCTCAGCGACATTCAGCCAGCCAGGTATCCTGCCTGCAGTAGATGGAATGTGGCAATGGAACGCTGGCTGCGCGTGTCATAATAGGCTCTGAGCCTTTATATACCTGTGCACAGCAGCAGCCACCTTCAGTCTGCTGCTGGACAGCCAGCAGCAGCAGCAGCAGGAGAGGTATGTAATCAGGAGCCCTCCTGCTAAGGGTAGACAGCTGCTCGTTCCACCCCACCCCCCGCCTTAATTGGTTCTCCTCCCTTCCAACGGTGTTGAGGCGGGTGGGAACAGCAGGGGGTGAAGGTGCTGTGTTTAAAGAGGTGGAGTTATGCAGATCTAAAACGCGTGGATTGCAGCAGCAGCAAGCCGAAAAGTGCAGGCATGTAAGGGATCTAGAGGTTGACAACATGTCTTCTTAACGGGAGTCCAGGAGCTCATCTCCACAAATGGACTTTTCAGGATCCTTGGGTGGCTCCGTAGTTTGAAACCAATTCTGGTTATCGCTTCTCGGCCTTTTGGCTAAGATCAAGTGTAGTATCTGTTCTTATCAGTTTAATATCTGATACGTCCCCTATCTGGGGACCATATATTAAATGGATTTTTAGAACAGGGAGATGGAAAAAGAGCTTGCTCTGTCCACTCCACGCATTGACCTGGTATTGCAGTATCTCCAGGACCGGTGCACCCCTTCTTTAATGCAGTTTCTAAAATCAGAAAGAATTGAATTCAATGTTTTTTGTTCATTTTGCTTGTTTGTCGGATTTTGGGATGGACTCTTTGGCTTTGCTTTTCTTCTCCTCATTGGATTTTTCATGTTCAAAGTTGCAGAAGCCAGATTACAAGCTCATTTTGGTTCAACTTCAGCAACTGTGCATTGCATTGCCATGTAATGTGATGCAATGCTATCTTTCTAGCTCTCCCTTTTTACTTCCTTTTGGATAAACAGACATATTAGGCAAGCATTTTGGAGCTTTCACCTAAATAACTACAGGTGGTGAGATAAGCTGCACAATATAATTGACCTTTCAGTATATTGTTGTACACACACCATCTATTTAGCAAATGCCCTTGTTATCAACAGCAGCCTTTTAAACTCACCTGAGCTAACAGGTATGTGCGCTGGTTACTCTGCTGCGCTTAAAATTTCTTTTTTGGTTTGCTACAATGCCTTTTCTGAAACGTTGTCTCCTTCTGCTGGAACACTGACTTCTTTCATTTAATGCCTGCAGACTATAAAAGAGAACCCAACCCAAAAAGTTTGGTTGATTAGTCTGTGGCATTCTGTTAAACTGTTGCTTATGGCGGTCTCTGTGAGCTTCTCAGCGACATTCAGCCAGCCAGGTATCCTGCCTGCAGTAGATGGAATGTGGCAATGGAACGCTGGCTGCGCGTGTCATAATAGGCTCTGAGCCTTTATATACCTGTGCACAGCAGCAGCCACCTTCAGTCTGCTGCTGGACAGCCAGCAGCAGCAGCAGCAGGAGAGGTATGTAATCAGGAGCCCTCCTGCTAAGGGTAGACAGCTGCTCGTTCCACCCCACCCCCCGCCTTAATTGGTTCTCCTCCCTTCCAACGGTGTTGAGGCGGGTGGGAACAGCAGGGGGTGAAGGTGCTGTGTTTAAAGAGGTGGAGTTATGCAGATCTAAAACGCGTGGATTGCAGCAGCAGCAAGCCGAAAAGTGCAGGCATGTAAGGGATCTAGAGGTTGACAACATGTCTTCTTAACGGGAGTCCAGGAGCTCATCTCCACAAATGGACTTTTCAGGATCCTTGGGTGGCTCCGTAGTTTGAAACCAATTCTGGTTATCGCTTCTCGGCCTTTTGGCTAAGATCAAGTGTAGTATCTGTTCTTATCAGTTTAATATCTGATACGTCCCCTATCTGGGGACCATATATTAAATGGATTTTTAGAACAGGGAGATGGAAAAAGAGCTTGCTCTGTCCACTCCACGCATTGACCTGGTATTGCAGTATCTCCAGGACCGGTGCACCCCTTCTTTAATGCAGTTTCTAAAATCAGAAAGAATTGAATTCAATGTTTTTTGTTCATTTTGCTTGTTTGTCGGATTTGGGGATGGACTCTTTGGCTTTGCTTTTCTTCTCCTCATTGGATTTTTCATGTTCAAAGTTGCAGAAGCCAGATTACAAGCTCATTTTGGTTCAACTTCAGCAACTGTGCATTGCATTGCCATGTAATGTGATGCAATGCTATCTTTCTAGCTCTCCCTTTTTACTTCCTTTTGGATAAACAGACATATTAGGCAAGCATTTTGGAGCTTTCACCTAAATAACTACAGGTGGTGAGATAAGCTGCACAATATAATTGACCTTTCAGTATATTGTTGCACACACACCATCTATTTAGCAAATGCCCTTGTTATCAACAGCAGCCTTTTAAACTCACCTGAGCTAACAGGTATGTGCGCTGGTTACTCTGCTGCGCTTAAAATTTCTTTTTTGGTTTGCTACAATGCCTTTTCTGAAACGTTGTCTCCTTCTGCTGGAACACTGACTTCTTTCATTTAATGCCTGCAGACTATAAAAGAGAACCCAACCCAAAAAGTTTGGTTGATTAGTCTGTGGCATTCTGTTAAACTGTTGCTTATGGCGGTCTCTGTGAGCTTCTCAGCGACATTCAGCCAGCCAGGTATCCTGCCTGCAGTAGATGGAATGTGGCAATGGAACGCTGGCTGCGCGTGTCATAATAGGCTCTGAGCCTTTATATACCTGTGCACAGCAGCAGCCACCTTCAGTCTGCTGCTGGACAGCCAGCAGCAGCAGCAGCAGGAGAGGTATGTAATCAGGAGCCCTCCTGCTAAGGGTAGACAGCTGCTCGTTCCACCCCACCCCCCGCCTTAATTGGTTCTCCTCCCTTCCAACGGTGTTGAGGCGGGTGGGAACAGCAGGGGGTGAAGGTGCTGTGTTTAAAGAGGTGGAGTTATGCAGATCTAAAACGCGTGGATTGCAGCAGCAGCAAGCCGAAAAGTGCAGGCATGTAAGGGATCTAGAGGTTGACAACATGTCTTCTTAACGGGAGTCCAGGAGCTCATCTCCACAAATGGACTTTTCAGGATCCTTGGGTGGCTCCGTAGTTTGAAACCAATTCTGGTTATCGCTTCTCGGCCTTTTGGCTAAGATCAAGTGTAGTATCTGTTCTTATCAGTTTAATATCTGATACGTCCCCTATCTGGGGACCATATATTAAATGGATTTTTAGAACAGGGAGATGGAAAAAGAGCTTGCTCTGTCCACTCCACGCATTGACCTGGTATTGCAGTATCTCCAGGACCGGTGCACCCCTTCTTTAATGCAGTTTCTAAAATCAGAAAGAATTGAATTCAATGTTTTTTGTTCATTTTGCTTGTTTGTCGGATTTTGGGATGGACTCTTTGGCTTTGCTTTTCTTCTCCTCATTGGATTTTTCATGTTCAAAGTTGCAGAAGCCAGATTACAAGCTCATTTTGGTTCAACTTCAGCAACTGTGCATTGCATTGCCATGTAATGTGATGCAATGCTATCTTTCTAGCTCTCCCTTTTTACTTCCTTTTGGATAAACAGACATATTAGGCAAGCATTTTGGAGCTTTCACCTAAATAACTACAGGTGGTGAGATAAGCTGCACAATATAATTGACCTTTCAGTATATTGTTGCACACACACCATCTATTTAGCAAATGCCCTTGTTATCAACAGCAGCCTTTTAAACTCACCTGAGCTAACAGGTATGTGCGCTGGTTACTCTGCTGCGCTTAAAATTTCTTTTTTGGTTTGCTACAATGCCTTTTCTGAAACGTTGTCTCCTTCTGCTGGAACACTGACTTCTTTCATTTAATGCCTGCAGACTATAAAAGAGAACCCAACCCAAAAAGTTTGGTTGATTAGTCTGTGGCATTCTGTTAAACTGTTGCTTATGGCGGTCTCTGTGAGCTTCTCAGCGACATTCAGCCAGCCAGGTATCCTGCCTGCAGTAGATGGAATGTGGCAATGGAACGCTGGCTGCGCGTGTCATAATAGGCTCTGAGCCTTTATATACCTGTGCACAGCAGCAGCCACCTTCAGTCTGCTGCTGGACAGCCAGCAGCAGCAGCAGCAGGAGAGGTATGTAATCAGGAGCCCTCCTGCTAAGGGTAGACAGCTGCTTGTTCCACCCCACCCCCCGCCTTAATTGGTTCTCCTCCCTTCCAACGGTGTTGAGGCGGGTGGGAACAGCAGGGGGTGAAGGTGCTGTGTTTAAAGAGGTGGAGTTATGCAGATCTAAAACGCGTGGATTGCAGCAGCAGCAAGCCGAAAAGTGCAGGCATGTAAGGGATCTAGAGGTTGACAACATGTCTTCTTAACGGGAGTCCAGGAGCTCATCTCCACAAATGGACTTTTCAGGATCCTTGGGTGGCTCCGTAGTTTGAAACCAATTCTGGTTATCGCTTCTCGGCCTTTTGGCTAAGATCAAGTGTAGTATCTGTTCTTATCAGTTTAATATCTGATACGTCCCCTATCTGGGGACCATATATTAAATGGATTTTTAGAACAGGGAGATGGAAAAAGAGCTTGCTCTGTCCACTCCACGCATTGACCTGGTATTGCAGTATCTCCAGGACCGGTGCACCCCTTCTTTAATGCAGTTTCTAAAATCAGAAAGAATTGAATTCAATGTTTTTTGTTCATTTTGCTTGTTTGTCGGATTTTGGGATGGACTCTTTGGCTTTGCTTTTCTTCTCCTCATTGGATTTTTCATGTTCAAAGTTGCAGAAGCCAGATTACAAGCTCATTTTGGTTCAACTTCAGCAACTGTGCATTGCATTGCCATGTAATGTGATGCAATGCTATCTTTCTAGCTCTCCCTTTTTACTTCCTTTTGGATAAACAGACATATTAGGCAAGCATTTTGGAGCTTTCACCTAAATAACTACAGGTGGTGAGATAAGCTGCACAATATAATTGACCTTTCAGTATATTGTTGCACACACACCATCTATTTAGCAAATGCCCTTGTTATCAACAGCAGCCTTTTAAACTCACCTGAGCTAACAGGTATGTGCGCTGGTTACTCTGCTGCGCTTAAAATTTCTTTTTTGGTTTGCTACAATGCCTTTTCTGAAACGTTGTCTCCTTCTGCTGGAACACTGACTTCTTTCATTTAATGCCTGCAGACTATAAAAGAGAACCCAACCCAAAAAGTTTGGTTGATTAGTCTGTGGCATTCTGTTAAACTGTTGCTTATGGCGGTCTCTGTGAGCTTCTCAGCGACATTCAGCCAGCCAGGTATCCTGCCTGCAGTAGATGGAATGTGGCAATGGAACGCTGGCTGCGCGTGTCATAATAGGCTCTGAGCCTTTATATACCTGTGCACAGCAGCAGCCACCTTCAGTCTGCTGCTGGACAGCCAGCAGCAGCAGCAGCAGGAGAGGTATGTAATCAGGAGCCCTCCTGCTAAGGGTAGACAGCTGCTCGTTCCACCCCACCCCCCGCCTTAATTGGTTCTCCTCCCTTCCAACGGTGTTGAGGCGGGTGGGAACAGCAGGGGGTGAAGGTGCTGTGTTTAAAGAGGTGGAGTTATGCAGATCTAAAACGCGTGGATTGCAGCAGCAGCAAGCCGAAAAGTGCAGGCATGTAAGGGATCTAGAGGTTGACAACATGTCTTCTTAACGGGAGTCCAGGAGCTCATCTCCACAAATGGACTTTTCAGGATCCTTGGGTGGCTCCGTAGTTTGAAACCAATTCTGGTTATCGCTTCTCGGCCTTTTGGCTAAGATCAAGTGTAGTATCTGTTCTTATCAGTTTAATATCTGATACGTCCCCTATCTGGGGACCATATATTAAATGGATTTTTAGAACAGGGAGATGGAAAAAGAGCTTGCTCTGTCCACTCCACGCATTGACCTGGTATTGCAGTATCTCCAGGACCGGTGCACCCCTTCTTTAATGCAGTTTCTAAAATCAGAAAGAATTGAATTCAATGTTTTTTGTTCATTTTGCTTGTTTGTCGGATTTTGGGATGGACTCTTTGGCTTTGCTTTTCTTCTCCTCATTGGATTTTTCATGTTCAAAGTTGCAGAAGCCAGATTACAAGCTCATTTTGGTTCAACTTCAGCAACTGTGCATTGCATTGCCATGTAATGTGATGCAATGCTATCTTTCTAGCTCTCCCTTTTTACTTCCTTTTGGATAAACAGACATATTAGGCAAGCATTTTGGAGCTTTCACCTAAATAACTACAGGTGGTGAGATAAGCTGCACAATATAATTGACCTTTCAGTATATTGTTGCACACACACCATCTATTTAGCAAATGCCCTTGTTATCAACAGCAGCCTTTTAAACTCACCTGAGCTAACAGGTATGTGCGCTGGTTACTCTGCTGCGCTTAAAATTTCTTTTTTGGTTTGCTACAATGCCTTTTCTGAAACGTTGTCTCCTTCTGCTGGAACACTGACTTCTTTCATTTAATGCCTGCAGACTATAAAAGAGAACCCAACCCAAAAAGTTTGGTTGATTAGTCTGTGGCATTCTGTTAAACTGTTGCTTATGGCGGTCTCTGTGAGCTTCTCAGCGACATTCAGCCAGCCAGGTATCCTGCCTGCAGTAGATGGAATGTGGCAATGGAACGCTGGCTGCGCGTGTCATAATAGGCTCTGAGCCTTTATATACCTGTGCACAGCAGCAGCCACCTTCAGTCTGCTGCTGGACAGCCAGCAGCAGCAGCAGCAGGAGAGGTATGTAATCAGGAGCCCTCCTGCTAAGGGTAGACAGCTGCTCGTTCCACCCCACCCCCCGCCTTAATTGGTTCTCCTCCCTTCCAACGGTGTTGAGGCGGGTGGGAACAGCAGGGGGTGAAGGTGCTGTGTTTAAAGAGGTGGAGTTATGCAGATCTAAAACGCGTGGATTGCAGCAGCAGCAAGCCGAAAAGTGCAGGCATGTAAGGGATCTAGAGGTTGACAACATGTCTTCTTAACGGGAGTCCAGGAGCTCATCTCCACAAATGGACTTTTCAGGATCCTTGGGTGGCTCCGTAGTTTGAAACCAATTCTGGTTATCGCTCTCGGCCTTTTGGCTAAGATCAAGTGTAGTATCTGTTCTTATCAGTTTAATATCTGATACGTCCCCTATCTGGGGACCATATATTAAATGGATTTTTAGAACAGGGAGATGGAAAAAGAGCTTGCTCTGTCCACTCCACGCATTGACCTGGTATTGCAGTATCTCCAGGACCGGTGCACCCCTTCTTTAATGCAGTTTCTAAAATCAGAAAGAATTGAATTCAATGTTTTTTGTTCATTTTGCTTGTTTGTCGGATTTTGGGATGGACTCTTTGGCTTTGCTTTTCTTCTCCTCATTGGATTTTTCATGTTCAAAGTTGCAGAAGCCAGATTACAAGCTCATTTTGGTTCAACTTCAGCAACTGTGCATTGCATTGCCATGTAATGTGATGCAATGCTATCTTTCTAGCTCTCCCTTTTTACTTCCTTTTGGATAAACAGACATATTAGGCAAGCATTTTGGAGCTTTCACCTAAATAACTACAGGTGGTGAGATAAGCTGCACAATATAATTGACCTTTCAGTATATTGTTGCACACACACCATCTATTTAGCAAATGCCCTTGTTATCAACAGCAGCCTTTTAAACTCACCTGAGCTAACAGGTATGTGCGCTGGTTACTCTGCTGCGCTTAAAATTTCTTTTTTGGTTTGCTACAATGCCTTTTCTGAAACGTTGTCTCCTTCTGCTGGAACACTGACTTCTTTCATTTAATGCCTGCAGACTATAAAAGAGAACCCAACCCAAAAAGTTTGGTTGATTAGTCTGTGGCATTCTGTTAAACTGTTGCTTATAGCGGTCTCTGTGAGCTTCTCAGCGACATTCAGCCAGCCAGGTATCCTGCCTGCAGTAGATGGAATGGGGCAATGGAACGCTGGCTGCGCGTGTCATAATAGGCTCTGAGCCTTTATATACCTGTGCACAGCAGCAGCCACCTTCAGTCTGCTGCTGGACAGCCAGCAGCAGCAGCAGCAGGAGAGGTATGTAATCAGGAGCCCTCCTGCTAAGGCTAGACAGCTGCTCGTTCCACCCCACCCCCCGCCTTAATTGGTTCTCCTCCCTTCCAACGGTGTTGAGGTGGGTGGGAACAGCAGGGGGTGAAGGTGCTGTGTTTAAAGAGGTGGAGTTATGCAGATCTAAAACGCGTGGATTGCAGCAGCAGCAAGCCGAAAAGTGCAGGCATGTAAGGGATCTAGAGGTTGACAACATGTCTTCTTAACGGGAGTCCAGGAGCTCATCTCCACAAATGGACTTTTCAGGATCCTTGGGTGGCTCCGTAGTTTGAAACCAATTCTGGTTATCGCTTCTCGGCCTTTTGGCTAAGATCAAGTGTAGTATCTGTTCTTATCAGTTTAATATCTGATACGTCCCCTATCTGGGGACCATATATTAAATGGATTTTTAGAACAGGGAGATGGAAAAAGAGCTTGCTCTGTCCACTCCACGCATTGACCTGGTATTGCAGTATCTCCAGGACCGGTGCACCCCTTCTTTAATGCAGTTTCTAAAATCAGAAAGAATTGAATTCAATGTTTTTTGTTCATTTTGCTTGTTTGTCGGATTTTGGGATGGACTCTTTGGCTTTGCTTTTCTTCTCCTCATTGGATTTTTCATGTTCAAAGTTGCAGAAGCCAGATTACAAGCTCATTTTGGTTCAACTTCAGCAACTGTGCATTGCATTGCCATGTAATGTGATGCAATGCTATCTTTCTAGCTCTCCCTTTTTACTTCCTTTTGGATAAACAGACATATTAGGCAAGCATTTTGGAGCTTTCACCTAAATAACTACAGGTGGTGAGATAAGCTGCACAATATAATTGACCTTTCAGTATATTGTTGCACACACACCATCTATTTAGCAAATGCCCTTGTTATCAACAGCAGCCTTTTAAACTCACCTGAGCTAACAGGTATGTGCGCTGGTTACTCTGCTGCGCTTAAAATTTCTTTTTTGGTTTGCTACAATGCCTTTTCTGAAACGTTGTCTCCTTCTGCTGGAACACTGACTTCTTTCATTTAATGCCTGCAGACTATAAAAGAGAACCCAACCCAAAAAGTTTGGTTGATTAGTCTGTGGCATTCTGTTAAACTGTTGCTTATGGCGGTCTCTGTGAGCTTCTCAGCGACATTCAGCCAGCCAGGTATCCTGCCTGCAGTAGATGGAATGTGGCAATGGAACGCTGGCTGCGCGTGTCATAATAGGCTCTGAGCCTTTATATACCTGTGCACAGCAGCAGCCACCTTCAGTCTGCTGCTGGACAGCCAGCAGCAGCAGCAGCAGGAGAGGTATGTAATCAGGAGCCCTCCTGCTAAGGGTAGACAGCTGCTCGTTCCACCCCACCCCCCGCCTTAATTGGTTCTCCTCCCTTCCAACGGTGTTGAGGCGGGTGGGAACAGCAGGGGGTGAAGGTGCTGTGTTTAAAGAGGTGGAGTTATGCAGATCTAAAACGCGTGGATTGCAGCAGCAGCAAGCCGAAAAGTGCAGGCATGTAAGGGATCTAGAGGTTGACAACATGTCTTCTTAACCGGAGTCCAGGAGCTCATCTCCACAAATGGACTTTTCAGGATCCTTGGGTGGCTCCGTAGTTTGAAACCAATTCTGGTTATCGCTTCTCGGCCTTTTGGCTAAGATCAAGTGTAGTATCTGTTCTTATCAGTTTAATATCTGATACGTCCCCTATCTGGGGACCATATATTAAATGGATTTTTAGAACAGGGAGATGGAAAAAGAGCTTGCTCTGTCCACTCCACGCATTGACCTGGTATTGCAGTATCTCCAGGACCGGTGCACCCCTTCTTTAATGCAGTTTCTAAAATCAGAAAGAATTGAATTCAATGTTTTTTGTTCATTTTGCTTGTTTGTCGGATTTTGGGATGGACTCTTTGGCTTTGCTTTTCTTCTCCTCATTGGATTTTTCATGTTCAAAGTTGCAGAAGCCAGATTACAAGCTCATTTTGGTTCAACTTCAGCAACTGTGCATTGCATTGCCATGTAATGTGATGCAATGCTATCTTTCTAGCTCTCCCTTTTTACTTCCTTTTGGATAAACAGACATATTAGGCAAGCATTTTGGAGCTTTCACCTAAATAACTACAGGTGGTGAGATAAGCTGCACAATATAATTGACCTTTCAGTATATTGTTGCACACACACCATCTATTTAGCAAATGCCCTTGTTATCAACAGCAGCCTTTTAAACTCACCTGAGCTAACAGGTATGTGCGCTGGTTACTCTGCTGCGCTTAAAATTTCTTTTTTGGTTTGCTACAATGCCTTTTCTGAAACGTTGTCTCCTTCTGCTGGAACACTGACTTCTTTCATTTAATGCCTGCAGACTATAAAAGAGAACCCAACCCAAAAAGTTTGGTTGATTAGTCTGTGGCATTCTGTTAAACTGTTGCTTATGGCGGTCTCTGTGAGCTTCTCAGCGACATTCAGCCAGCCAGGTATCCTGCCTGCAGTAGATGGAATGTGGCAATGGAACGCTGGCTGCGCGTGTCATAATAGGCTCTGAGCCTTTATATACCTGTGCACAGCAGCAGCCACCTTCAGTCTGCTGCTGGACAGCCAGCAGCAGCAGCAGCAGGAGAGGTATGTAATCAGGAGCCCTCCTGCTAAGGGTAGACAGCTGCTCGTTCCACCCCACCCCCCGCCTTAATTGGTTCTCCTCCCTTCCAACGGTGTTGAGGCGGGTGGGAACAGCAGGGGGTGAAGGTGCTGTGTTTAAAGAGGTGGAGTTATGCAGATCTAAAACGCGTGGATTGCAGCAGCAGCAAGCCGAAAAGTGCAGGCATGTAAGGGATCTAGAGGTTGACAACATGTCTTCTTAACGGGAGTCCAGGAGCTCATCTCCACAAATGGACTTTTCAGGATCCTTGGGTGGCTCCGTAGTTTGAAACCAATTCTGGTTATCGCTTCTCGGCCTTTTGGCTAAGATCAAGTGTAGTATCTGTTCTTATCAGTTTAATATCTGATACGTCCCCTATCTGGGGACCATATATTAAATGGATTTTTAGAACAGGGAGATGGAAAAAGAGCTTGCTCTGTCCACTCCACGCATTGACCTGGTATTGCAGTATCTCCAGGACCGGTGCACCCCTTCTTTAATGCAGTTTCTAAAATCAGAAAGAATTGAATTCAATGTTTTTTGTTCATTTTGCTTGTTTGTCGGATTTTGGGATGGACTCTTTGGCTTTGCTTTTCTTCTCCTCATTGGATTTTTCATGTTCAAAGTTGCAGAAGCCAGATTACAAGCTCATTTTGGTTCAACTTCAGCAACTGTGCATTGCATTGCCATGTAATGTGATGCAATGCTATCTTTCTAGCTCTCCCTTTTTACTTCCTTTTGGATAAACAGACATATTAGGCAAGCATTTTGGAGCTTTCACCTAAATAACTACAGGTGGTGAGATAAGCTGCACAATATAATTGACCTTTCAGTATATTGTTGCACACACACCATCTATTTAGCAAATGCCCTTGTTATCAACAGCAGCCTTTTAAACTCACCTGAGCTAACAGGTATGTGCGCTGGTTACTCTGCTGCGCTTAAAATTTCTTTTTTGGTTTGCTACAATGCCTTTTCTGAAACGTTGTCTCCTTCTGCTGGAACACTGACTTCTTTCATTTAATGCCTGCAGACTATAAAAGAGAACCCAACCCAAAAAGTTTGGTTGATTAGTCTGTGGCATTCTGTTAAACTGTTGCTTATGGCGGTCTCTGTGAGCTTCTCAGCGACATTCAGCCAGCCAGGTATCCTGCCTGCAGTAGATGGAATGTGGCAATGGAACGCTGGCTGCGCGTGTCATAATAGGCTCTGAGCCTTTATATACCTGTGCACAGCAGCAGCCACCTTCAGTCTGCTGCTGGACAGCCAGCAGCAGCAGCAGCAGCAGCAGGAGAGGTATGTAATCAGGAGCCCTCCTGCTAAGGGTAGACAGCTGCTCGTTCCACCCCACCCCCCGCCTTAATTGGTTCTCCTCCCTTCCAACGGTGTTGAGGTGGGTGGGAACAGCAGGGGGTGAAGGTGCTGTGTTTAAAGAGGTGGAGTTATGCAGATCTAAAACGCGTGGATTGCAGCAGCAGCAAGCCGAAAAGTGCAGGCATGTAAGGGATCTAGAGGTTGACAACATGTCTTCTTAACGGGAGTCCAGGAGCTCATCTCCACAAATGGACTTTTCAGGATCCTTGGGTGGCTCCGTAGTTTGAAACCAATTCTGGTTATCGCTTCTCGGCCTTTTGGCTAAGATCAAGTGTAGTATCTGTTCTTATCAGTTTAATATCTGATACGTCCCCTATCTGGGGACCATATATTAAATGGATTTTTAGAACAGGGAGATGGAAAAAGAGCTTGCTCTGTCCACTCCACGCATTGACCTGGTATTGCAGTATCTCCAGGACCGGTGCACCCCTTCTTTAATGCAGTTTCTAAAATCAGAAAGAATTGAATTCAATGTTTTTTGTTCATTTTGCTTGTTTGTCGGATTTTGGGATGGACTCTTTGGCTTTGCTTTTCTTCTCCTCATTGGATTTTTCATGTTCAAAGTTGCAGAAGCCAGATTACAAGCTCATTTTGGTTCAACTTCAGCAACTGTGCATTGCATTGCCATGTAATGTGATGCAATGCTATCTTTCTAGCTCTCCCTTTTTACTTCCTTTTGGATAAACAGACATATTAGGCAAGCATTTTGGAGCTTTCACCTAAATAACTACAGGTGGTGAGATAAGCTGCACAATATAATTGACCTTTCAGTATATTGTTGCACACACACCATCTATTTAGCAAATGCCCTTGTTATCAACAGCAGCCTTTTAAACTCACCTGAGCTAACAGGTATGTGCGCTGGTTACTCTGCTGCGCTTAAAATTTCTTTTTTGGTTTGCTACAATGCCTTTTCTGAAACGTTGTCTCCTTCTGCTGGAACACTGACTTCTTTCATTTAATGCCTGCAGACTATAAAAGAGAACCCAACCCAAAAAGTTTGGTTGATTAGTCTGTGGCATTCTGTTAAACTGTTGCTTATGGCGGTCTCTGTGAGCTTCTCAGCGACATTCAGCCAGCCAGGTATCCTGCCTGCAGTAGATGGAATGTGGCAATGGAACGCTGGCTGCGCGTGTCATAATAGGCTCTGAGCCTTTATATACCTGTGCACAGCAGCAGCCACCTTCAGTCTGCTGCTGGACAGCCAGCAGCAGCAGCAGCAGCAGGAGAGGTATGTAATCAGGAGCCCTCCTGCTAAGGGTAGACAGCTGCTCGTTCCACCCCACCCCCCGCCTTAATTGGTTCTCCTCCCTTCCAACGGTGTTGAGGCGGGTGGGAACAGCAGGGGGTGAAGGTGCTGTGTTTAAAGAGGTGGAGTTATGCAGATCTAAAACGCGTGGATTGCAGCAGCAGCAAGCCGAAAAGTGCAGGCATGTAAGGGATCTAGAGGTTGACAACATGCCTTCTTAACGGGAGTCCAGGAGCTCATCTCCACAAATGGACTTTTCAGGATCCTTGGGTGGCTCCGTAGTTTGAAACCAATTCTGGTTATCGCTTCTCGGCCTTTTGGCTAAGATCAAGTGTAGTATCTGTTCTTATCAGTTTAATATCTGATACGTCCCCTATCTGGGGACCATATATTAAATGGATTTTTAGAACAGGGAGATGGAAAAAGAGCTTGCTCTGTCCACTCCACGCATTGACCTGGTATTGCAGTATCTCCAGGACCGGTGCACCCCTTCTTTAATGCAGTTTCTAAAATCAGAAAGAATTGAATTCAATGTTTTTTGTTCATTTTGCTTGTTTGTCGGATTTTGGGATGGACTCTTTGGCTTTGCTTTTCTTCTCCTCATTGGATTTTTCATGTTCAAAGTTGCAGAAGCCAGATTACAAGCTCATTTTGGTTCAACTTCAGCAACTGTGCATTGCATTGCCATGTAATGTGATGCAATGCTATCTTTCTAGCTCTCCCTTTTTACTTCCTTTTGGATAAACAGACATATTAGGCAAGCATTTTGGAGCTTTCACCTAAATAACTACAGGTGGTGAGATAAGCTGCACAATATAATTGACCTTTCAGTATATTGTTGCACACACACCATCTATTTAGCAAATGCCCTTGTTATCAACAGCAGCCTTTTAAACTCACCTGAGCTAACAGGTATGTGCGCTGGTTACTCTGCTGCGCTTAAAATTTCTTTTTTGGTTTGCTACAATGCCTTTTCTGAAACGTTGTCTCCTTCTGCTGGAACACTGACTTCTTTCATTTAATGCCTGCAGACTATAAAAGAGAACCCAACCCAAAAAGTTTGGTTGATTAGTCTGTGGTATTCTGTTAAACTGTTGCTTATGGCGGTCTCTGTGAGCTTCTCAGCGACATTCAGCCAGCCAGGTATCCTGCCTGCAGTAGATGGAATGTGGCAATGGAACGCTGGCTGCGCGTGTCATAATAGGCTCTGAGCCTTTATATACCTGTGCACAGCAGCAGCCACCTTCAGTCTGCTGCTGGACAGCCAGCAGCAGCAGCAGCAGGAGAGGTATGTAATCAGGAGCCCTCCTGCTAAGGGTAGACAGCTGCTCGTTCCACCCCACCCCCCGCCTTAATTGGTTCTCCTCCCTTCCAACGGTGTTGAGGCGGGTGGGAACAGCAGGGGGTGAAGGTGCTGTGTTTAAAGAGGTGGAGTTATGCAGATCTAAAACGCGTGGATTGCAGCAGCAGCAAGCCGAAAAGTGCAGGCATGTAAGGGATCTAGAGGTTGACAACATGTCTTCTTAATGGGAGTCCAGGAGCTCATCTCCACAAATGGACTTTTCAGGATCCTTGGGTGGCTCCGTAGTTTGAAACCAATTCTGGTTATCGCTTCTCGGCCTTTTGGCTAAGATCAAGTGTAGTATCTGTTCTTATCAGTTTAATATCTGATACGTCCCCTATCTGGGGACCATATATTAAATGGATTTTTAGAACAGGGAGATGGAAAAAGAGCTTGCTCTGTCCACTCCACGCATTGACCTGGTATTGCAGTATCTCCAGGACCGGTGCACCCCTTCTTTAATGCAGTTTCTAAAATCAGAAAGAATTGAATTCAATGTTTTTTGTTCATTTTGCTTGTTTGTCGGATTTTGGGATGGACTCTTTGGCTTTGCTTTTCTTCTCCTCATTGGATTTTTCATGTTCAAAGTTGCAGAAGCCAGATTACAAGCTCATTTTGGTTCAACTTCAGCAACTGTGCATTGCATTGCCATGTAATGTGATGCAATGCTATCTTTCTAGCTCTCCCTTTTTACTTCCTTTTGGATAAACAGACATATTAGGCAAGCATTTTGGAGCTTTCACCTAAATAACTACAGGTGGTGAGATAAGCTGCACAATATAATTGACCTTTCAGTATATTGTTGCACACACACCATCTATTTAGCAAATGCCCTTGTTATCAACAGCAGCCTTTTAAACTCACCTGAGCTAACAGGTATGTGCGCTGGTTACTCTGCTGCGCTTAAAATTTCTTTTTTGGTTTGCTACAATGCCTTTTCTGAAACGTTGTCTCCTTCTGCTGGAACACTGACTTCTTTCATTTAATGCCTGCAGACTATAAAAGAGAACCCAACCCAAAAAGTTTGGTTGATTAGTCTGTGGCATTCTGTTAAACTGTTGCTTATGGCGGTCTCTGTGAGCTTCTCAGCGACATTCAGCCAGCCAGGTATCCTGCCTGCAGTAGATGGAATGTGGCAATGGAACGCTGGCTGCGCGTGTCATAATAGGCTCTGAGCCTTTATATACCTGTGCACAGCAGCAGCCACCTTCAGTCTGCTGCTGGACAGCCAGCAGCAGCAGCAGCAGGAGAGGTATGTAATCAGGAGCCCTCCTGCTAAGGGTAGACAGCTGCTCGTTCCACCCCACCCCCCGCCTTAATTGGTTCTCCTCCCTTCCAACGGTGTTGAGGCGGGTGGGAACAGCAGGGGGTGAAGGTGCTGTGTTTAAAGAGGTGGAGTTATGCAGATCTAAAACGCGTGGATTGCAGCAGCAGCAAGCCGAAAAGTGCAGGCATGTAAGGGATCTAGAGGTTGACAACATGTCTTCTTAATGGGAGTCCAGGAGCTCATCTCCACAAATGGACTTTTCAGGATCCTTGGGTGGCTCCGTAGTTTGAAACCAATTCTGGTTATCGCTTCTCGGCCTTTTGGCTAAGATCAAGTGTAGTATCTGTTCTTATCAGTTTAATATCTGATACGTCCCCTATCTGGGGACCATATATTAAATGGATTTTTAGAACAGGGAGATGGAAAAAGAGCTTGCTCTGTCCACTCCACGCATTGACCTGGTATTGCAGTATCTCCAGGACCGGTGCACCCCTTCTTTAATGCAGTTTCTAAAATCAGAAAGAATTGAATTCAATGTTTTTTGTTCATTTTGCTTGTTTGTCGGATTTTGGGATGGACTCTTTGGCTTTGCTTTTCTTCTCCTCATTGGATTTTTCATGTTCAAAGTTGCAGAAGCCAGATTACAAGCTCATTTTGGTTCAACTTCAGCAACTGTGCATTGCATTGCCATGTAATGTGATGCAATGCTATCTTTCTAGCTCTCCCTTTTTACTTCCTTTTGGATAAACAGACATATTAGGCAAGCATTTTGGAGCTTTCACCTAAATAACTACAGGTGGTGAGATAAGCTGCACAATATAATTGACCTTTCAGTATATTGTTGCACACACACCATCTATTTAGCAAATGCCCTTGTTATCAACAGCAGCCTTTTAAACTCACCTGAGCTAACAGGTATGTGCGCTGGTTACTCTGCTGCGCTTAAAATTTCTTTTTTGGTTTGCTACAATGCCTTTTCTGAAACGTTGTCTCCTTCTGCTGGAACACTGACTTCTTTCATTTAATGCCTGCAGACTATAAAAGAGAACCCAACCCAAAAAGTTTGGTTGATTAGTCTGTGGCATTCTGTTAAACTGTTGCTTATGGCGGTCTCTGTGAGCTTCTCAGCGACATTCAGCCAGCCAGGTATCCTGCCTGCAGTAGATGGAATGTGGCAATGGAACGCTGGCTGCGCGTGTCATAATAGGCTCTGAGCCTTTATATACCTGTGCACAGCAGCAGCCACCTTCAGTCTGCTGCTGGACAGCCAGCAGCAGCAGCAGCAGGAGAGGTATGTAATCAGGAGCCCTCCTGCTAAGGGTAGACAGCTGCTCGTTCCACCCCACCCCCCGCCTTAATTGGTTCTCCTCCCTTCCAACGGTGTTGAGGCGGGTGGGAACAGCAGGGGGTGAAGGTGCTGTGTTTAAAGAGGTGGAGTTATGCAGATCTAAAACGCGTGGATTGCAGCAGCAGCAAGCCGAAAAGTGCAGGCATGTAAGGGATCTAGAGGTTGACAACATGTCTTCTTAACGGGAGTCCAGGAGCTCATCTCCACAAATGGACTTTTCAGGATCCTTGGGTGGCTCCGTAGTTTGAAACCAATTCTGGTTATCGCTTCTCGGCCTTTTGGCTAAGATCAAGTGTAGTATCTGTTCTTATCAGTTTAATATCTGATACGTCCCCTATCTGGGGACCATATATTAAATGGATTTTTAGAACAGGGAGATGGAAAAAGAGCTTGCTCTGTCCACTCCACGCATTGACCTGGTATTGCAGTATCTCCAGGACCGGTGCACCCCTTCTTTAATGCAGTTTCTAAAATCAGAAAGAATTGAATTCAATGTTTTTTGTTCATTTTGCTTGTTTGTCGGATTTTGGGATGGACTCTTTGGCTTTGCTTTTCTTCTCCTCATTGGATTTTTCATGTTCAAAGTTGCAGAAGCCAGATTACAAGCTCATTTTGGTTCAACTTCAGCAACTGTGCATTGCATTGCCATGTAATGTGATGCAATGCTATCTTTCTAGCTCTCCCTTTTTACTTCCTTTTGGATAAACAGACATATTAGGCAAGCATTTTGGAGCTTTCACCTAAATAACTACAGGTGGTGAGATAAGCTGCACAATATAATTGACCTTTCAGTATATTGTTGCACACACACCATCTATTTAGCAAATGCCCTTGTTATCAACAGCAGCCTTTTAAACTCACCTGAGCTAACAGGTATGTGCGCTGGTTACTCTGCTGCGCTTAAAATTTCTTTTTTGGTTTGCTACAATGCCTTTTCTGAAACGTTGTCTCCTTCTGCTGGAACACTGACTTCTTTCATTTAATGCCTGCAGACTATAAAAGAGAACCCAACCCAAAAAGATTGGTTGATTAGTCTGTGGCATTCTGTTAAACTGTTGCTTATGGCGGTCTCTGTGAGCTTCTCAGCGACATTCAGCCAGCCAGGTATCCTGCCTGCAGTAGATGGAATGTGGCAATGGAACGCTGGCTGCGCGTGTCATAATAGGCTCTGAGCCTTTATATACCTGTGCACAGCAGCAGCCACCTTCAGTCTGCTGCTGGACAGCCAGCAGCAGCAGCAGCAGGAGAGGTATGTAATCAGGAGCCCTCCTGCTAAGGGTAGACAGCTGCTCGTTCCACCCCACCCCCCGCCTTAATTGGTTCTCCTCCCTTCCAACGGTGTTGAGGCGGGTGGGAACAGCAGGGGGTGAAGGTGCTGTGTTTAAAGAGGTGGAGTTATGCAGATCTAAAACGCGTGGATTGCAGCAGCAGCAAGCCGAAAAGTGCAGGCATGTAAGGGATCTAGAGGTTGACAACATGTCTTCTTAACGGGAGTCCAGGAGCTCATCTCCACAAATGGACTTTTCAGGATCCTTGGGTGGCTCCGTAGTTTGAAACCAATTCTGGTTATCGCTCTCGGCCTTTTGGCTAAGATCAAGTGTAGTATCTGTTCTTATCAGTTTAATATCTGATACGTCCCCTATCTGGGGACCATATATTAAATGGATTTTTAGAACAGGGAGATGGAAAAAGAGCTTGCTCTGTCCACTCCACGCATTGACCTGGTATTGCAGTATCTCCAGGACCGGTGCACCCCTTCTTTAATGCAGTTTCTAAAATCAGAAAGAATTGAATTCAATGTTTTTTGTTCATTTTGCTTGTTTGTCGGATTTTGGGATGGACTCTTTGGCTTTGCTTTTCTTCTCCTCATTGGATTTTTCATGTTCAAAGTTGCAGAAGCCAGATTACAAGCTCATTTTGGTTCAACTTCAGCAACTGTGCATTGCATTGCCATGTAATGTGATGCAATGCTATCTTTCTAGCTCTCCCTTTTTACTTCCTTTTGGATAAACAGACATATTAGGCAAGCATTTTGGAGCTTTCACCTAAATAACTACAGGTGGTGAGATAAGCTGCACAATATAATTGACCTTTCAGTATATTGTTGCACACACACCATCTATTTAGCAAATGCCCTTGTTATCAACAGCAGCCTTTTAAACTCACCTGAGCTAACAGGTATGTGCGCTGGTTACTCTGCTGCGCTTAAAATTTCTTTTTTGGTTTGCTACAATGCCTTTTCTGAAACGTTGTCTCCTTCTGCTGGAACACTGACTTCTTTCATTTAATGCCTGCAGACTATAAAAGAGAACCGAACCCAAAAAGTTTGGTTGATTAGTCTGTGGCATTCTGTTAAACTGTTGCTTATGGCGGTCTCTGTGAGCTTCTCAGCGACATTCAGCCAGCCAGGTATCCTGCCTGCAGTAGATGGAATGTGGCAATGGAACGCTGGCTGCGCGTGTCATAATAGGCTCTGAGCCTTTATATACCTGTGCACAGCAGCAGCCACCTTCAGTCTGCTGCTGGACAGCCAGCAGCAGCAGCAGCAGGAGAGGTATGTAATCAGGAGCCCTCCTGCTAAGGGTAGACAGCTGCTCGTTCCACCCCACCCCCCGCCTTAATTGGTTCTCCTCCCTTCCAACGGTGTTGAGGCGGGTGGGAACAGCAGGGGGTGAAGGTGCTGTGTTTAAAGAGGTGGAGTTATGCAGATCTAAAACGCGTGGATTGCAGCAGCAGCAAGCCGAAAAGTGCAGGCATGTAAGGGATCTAGAGGTTGACAACATGTCTTCTTAACGGGAGTCCAGGAGCTCATCTCCACAAATGGACTTTTCAGGATCCTTGGGTGGCTCCGTAGTTTGAAACCAATTCTGGTTATCGCTTCTCGGCCTTTTGGCTAAGATCAAGTGTAGTATCTGTTCTTATCAGTTTAATATCTGATACATCCCCTATCTGGGGACCATATATTAAATGGATTTTTAGAACAGGGAGATGGAAAAAGAGCTTGCTCTGTCCACTCCACGCATTGACCTGGTATTGCAGTATCTCCAGGACCGGTGCACCCCTTCTTTAATGCAGTTTCTAAAATCAGAAAGAATTGAATTCAATGTTTTTTGTTCATTTTGCTTGTTTGTCGGATTTTGGGATGGACTCTTTGGCTTTGCTTTTCTTCTCCTCATTGGATTTTTCATGTTCAAAGTTGCAGAAGCCAGATTACAAGCTCATTTTGGTTCAACTTCAGCAACTGTGCATTGCATTGCCATGTAATGTGATGCAATGCTATCTTTCTAGCTCTCCCTTTTTACTTCCTTTTGGATAAACAGACATATTAGGCAAGCATTTTGGAGCTTTCACCTAAATAACTACAGGTGGTGAGATAAGCTGCACAATATAATTGACCTTTCAGTATATTGTTGCACACACACCATCTATTTAGCAAATGCCCTTGTTATCAACAGCAGCCTTTTAAACTCACCTGAGCTAACAGGTATGTGCGCTGGTTACTCTGCTGCGCTTAAAATTTCTTTTTTGGTTTGCTACAATGCCTTTTCTGAAACGTTGTCTCCTTCTGCTGGAACACTGACTTCTTTCATTTAATGCCTGCAGACTATAAAAGAGAACCCAACCCAAAAAGTTTGGTTGATTAGTCTGTGGCATTCTGTTAAACTGTTGCTTATGGCGGTCTCTGTGAGCTTCTCAGCGACATTCAGCCAGCCAGGTATCCTGCCTGCAGTAGATGGAATGTGGCAATGGAACGCTGGCTGCGCGTGTCATAATAGGCTCTGAGCCTTTATATACCTGTGCACAGCAGCAGCCACCTTCAGTCTGCTGCTGGACAGCCAGCAGCAGCAGCAGCAGGAGAGGTATGTAATCAGGAGCCCTCCTGCTAAGGGTAGACAGCTGCTCGTTCCACCCCACCCCCCGCCTTAATTGGTTCTCCTCCCTTCCAACGGTGCTGAGGCGGGTGGGAACAGCAGGGGGTGAAGGTGCTGTGTTTAAAGAGGTGGAGTTATGCAGATCTAAAACGCGTGGATTGCAGCAGCAGCAAGCCGAAAAGTGCAGGCATGTAAGGGATCTAGAGGTTGACAACATGTCTTCTTAACGGGAGTCCAGGAGCTCATCTCCACAAATGGACTTTTCAGGATCCTTGGGTGGCTCCGTAGTTTGAAACCAATTCTGGTTATCGCTTCTCGGCCTTTTGGCTAAGATCAAGTGTAGTATCTGTTCTTATCAGTTTAATATCTGATACGTCCCCTATCTGGGGACCATATATTAAATGGATTTTTAGAACAGGGAGATGGAAAAAGAGCTTGCTCTGTCCACTCCACGCATTGACCTGGTATTGCAGTATCTCCAGGACCGGTGCACCCCTTCTTTAATGCATTTTCTAAAATCAGAAAGAATTGAATTCAATGTTTTTTGTTCATTTTGCTTGTTTGTCGGATTTTGGGATGGACTCTTTGGCTTTGCTTTTCTTCTCCTCATTGGATTTTTCATGTTCAAAGTTGCAGAAGCCAGATTACAAGCTCATTTTGGTTCAACTTCAGCAACTGTGCATTGCATTGCCATGTAATGTGATGCAATGCTATCTTTCTAGCTCTCCCTTTTTACTTCCTTTTGGATAAACAGACATATTAGGCAAGCATTTTGGAGCTTTCACCTAAATAACTACAGGTGGTGAGATAAGCTGCACAATATAATTGACCTTTCAGTATATTGTTGCACACACACCATCTATTTAGCAAATGCCCTTGTTATCAACAGCAGCCTTTTAAACTCACCTGAGCTAACAGGTATGTGCGCTGGTTACTCTGCTGCGCTTAAAATTTCTTTTTTGGTTTGCTACAATGACTTTTCTGAAACGTTGTCTCCTTCTGCTGGAACACTGACTTCTTTCATTTAATGCCTGCAGACTATAAAAGAGAACCCAACCCAAAAAGTTTGGTTGATTAGTCTGTGGCATTCTGTTAAACAGTTGCTTATGGTGGTCTCTGTGAGCTTCTCAGCGACATTCAGCCAGCCAGGTATCCTGCCTGCAGTAGATGGAATGTGGCAATGGAACGCTGGCTGCGCGTGTCATAATAGGCTCTGAGCCTTTATATACCTGTGCACAGCAGCAGCCACCTTCAGTCTGCTGCTGGACAGCCAGCAGCAGCAGCAGCAGGAGAGGTATGTAATCAGGAGCCCTCCTGCTAAGGGTAGACAGCTGCTCGTTCCACCCCACCCCCCGCCTTAATTGGTTCTCCTCCCTTCCAACGGTGTTGAGGCGGGTGGGAACAGCAGGGGGTGAAGGTGCTGTGTTTAAAGAGGTGGAGTTATGCAGATCTAAAACGCGTGGATTGCAGCAGCAGCAAGCCGAAAAGTGCAGGCATGTAAGGGATCTAGAGGTTGACAACATGTCTTCTTAACGGGAGTCCAGGAGCTCATCTCCACAAATGGACTTTTCAGGATCCTTGGGTGGCTCCGTAGTTTGAAACCAATTCTGGTTATCGCTTCTCGGCCTTTTGGCTAAGATCAAGTGTAGTATCTGTTCTTATCAGTTTAATATCTGATACGTCCCCTATCTGGGGACCATATATTAAATGGATTTTTAGAACAGGGAGATGGAAAAAGAGCTTGCTCTGTCCACTCCACGCATTGACCTGGTATTGCAGTATCTCCAGGACCGGTGCACCCCTTCTTTAATGCAGTTTCTAAAATCAGAAAGAATTGAATTCAATGTTTTTTGTTCATTTTGCTTGTTTGTCGGATTTTGGGATGGACTCTTTGGCTTTGCTTTTCTTCTCCTCATTGGATTTTTCATGTTCAAAGTTGCAGAAGCCAGATTACAAGCTCATTTTGGTTCAACTTCAGCAACTGTGCATTGCATTGCCATGTAATGTGATGCAATGCTATCTTTCTAGCTCTCCCTTTTTACTTCCTTTTGGATAAACAGACATATTAGGCAAGCATTTTGGAGCTTTCACCTAAATAACTACAGGTGGTGAGATAAGCTGCACAATATAATTGACCTTTCAGTATATTGTTGCACACACACCATCTATTTAGCAAATACCCTTGTTATCAACAGCAGCCTTTTAAACTCACCTGAGCTAACAGGTATGTGCGCTGGTTACTCTGCTGCGCTTAAAATTTCTTTTTTGGTTTGCTACAATGCCTTTTCTGAAACGTTGTCTCCTTCTGCTGGAACACTGACTTCTTTCATTTAATGCCTGCAGACTATAAAAGAGAACCCAACCCAAAAAGTTTGGTTGATTAGTCTGTGGCATTCTGTTAAACTGTTGCTTATGGCGGTCTCTGTGAGCTTCTCAGCGACATTCAGCCAGCCAGGTATCCTGCCTGCAGTAGATGGAATGTGGCAATGGAACGCTGGCTGCGCGTGTCATAATAGGCTCTGAGCCTTTATATACCTGTGCACAGCAGCAGCCACCTTCAGTCTGCTGCTGGACAGCCAGCAGCAGCAGCAGCAGGAGAGGTATGTAATCAGGAGCCCTCCTGCTAAGGGTAGACAGCTGCTCGTTCCACCCCACCCCCCGCCTTAATTGGTTCTCCTCCCTTCCAACGGTGTTGAGGCGGGTGGGAACAGCAGGGGGTGAAGGTGCTGTGTTTAAAGAGGTGGAGTTATGCAGATCTAAAACGCGTGGATTGCAGCAGCAGCAAGCCGAAAAGTGCAGGCATGTAAGGGATCTAGAGGTTGA
The DNA here is from genome assembly GCF_046119375.1 of Phyllobates terribilis. NCBI lineage: Eukaryota > Metazoa > Chordata > Amphibia > Anura > Dendrobatidae > Phyllobates > Phyllobates terribilis. Next base: position 2,728,402 of record NW_027362902.1, read on the forward strand.
CAACATGTCTTCTTAACGGGAGTCCAGGAGCTCATCTCCATAAATGGACTTTTCAGGATCCTTGGGTGGCTCCGTAGTTTGAAACCAATTCTGGTTATCGCTTCTCGGCCTTTTGGCTAAGATCAAGTGTAGTATCTGTTCTTATCAGTTTAATATCTGATACGTCCCCTATCTGGGGACCATATATTAAATGGATTTTTAGAACAGGGAGATGGAAAAAGAGCTTGCTCTGTCCACTCCACGCATTGACCTGGTATTGCAGTATCTCCAGGACCGGTGCACCCCTTCTTTAATGCAGTTTCTAAAATCAGAAAGAATTGAATTCAATGTTTTTTGTTCATTTTGCTTGTTTGTCGGATTTTGGGATGGACTCTTTGGCTTTGCTTTTCTTCTCCTCATTGGATTTTTCATGTTCAAAGTTGCAGAAGCCAGATGACAAGCTCATTTTGGTTCAACTTCAGCAACTGTGCATTGCATTGCCATGTAATGTGATGCAATGCTATCTTTCTAGCTCTCCCTTTTTACTTCCTTTTGGATAAACAGACATATTAGGCAAGCATTTTGGAGCTTTCACCTAAATAACTACAGGTGGTGAGATAAGCTGCACAATATAATTGACCTTTCAGTATATTGTTGCACACACACCATCTATTTAGCAAATGCCCTTGTTATCAACAGCAGCCTTTTAAACTCACCTGAGCTAACAGGTATGTGCGCTGGTTACTCTGCTGCGCTTAAAATTTCTTTTTTGGTTTGCTACAATGCCTTTTCTGAAACGTTGTCTCCTTCTGCTGGAACACTGACTTCTTTCATTTAATGCCTGCAGACTATAAAAGAGAACCCAACCCAAAAAGTTTGGTTGATTAGTCTGTGGCATTCTGTTAAACTGTTGCTTATGGCGGTCTCTGTGAGCTTCTCAGCGACATTCAGCCAGCCAGGTATCCTGCCTGCAGTAGATGGAATGTGGCAATGGAACGCTGGCTGCGCGTGTCATAATAGGCTCTGAGCCTTTATATACCTGTGCACAGCAGCAGCCACCTTCAGTCTGCTGCTGGACAGCCAGCAGCAGCAGCAGCAGCAGGAGAGGTATGTAATCAGGAGCCCTCCTGCTAAGGGTAGACAGCTGCTCGTTCCACCCCACCCCCCGCCTTAATTGGTTCTCCTCCCTTCCAACGGTGTTGAGGCGGGTGGGAACAGCAGGGGGTGAAGGTGCTGTGTTTAAAGAGGTGGAGTTATGCAGATCTAAAACGCGTGGATTGCAGCAGCAGCAAGCCGAAAAGTGCAGGCATGTAAGGGATCTAGAGGCTGACAACATGTCTTCTTAACGGGAGTCCAGGAGCTCATCTCCACAAATGGACTTTTCAGGATCCTTGGGTGGCTCCGTAGTTTGAAACCAATTCTGGTTATCGCTTCTCGGCCTTTTGGCTAAGATCAAGTGTAGTATCTGTTCTTATCAGTTTAATATCTGATACGTCCCCTATCTGGGGACCATATATTAAATGGATTTTTAGAACAGGGAGATGGAAAAAGAGCTTGCTCTGTCCACTCCACGCATTGACCTGGTATTGCAGTATCTCCAGGACCGGTGCACCCCTTCTTTAATGCAGTTTCTAAAATCAGAAAGAATTGAATTCAATGTTTTTTGTTCATTTTGCTTGTTTGTCGGATTTTGGGATGGACTCTTTGGCTTTGCTTTTCTTCTCCTCATTGGATTTTTCATGTTCAAAGTTGCAGAAGCCAGATTACAAGCTCATTTTGGTTCAACTTCAGCAACTGTGCATTGCATTGCCATGTAATGTGATGCAATGCTATCTTTCTAGCTCTCCCTTTTTACTTCCTTTTGGATAAACAGACATATTAGGCAAGCATTTTGGAGCTTTCACCTAAATAACTACAGGTGGTGAGATAAGCTGCACAATATAATTGACCTTTCAGTATATTGTTGCACACACACCATCTATTTAGCAAATACCCTTGTTATCAACAGCAGCCTTTTAAACTCACCTGAGCTAACAGGTATGTGCGCTGGTTACTCTGCTGCGCTTAAAATTTCTTTTTTGGTTTGCTACAATGCCTTTTCTGAAACGTTGTCTCCTTCTGCTGGAACACTGACTTCTTTCATTTAATGCCTGCAGACTATAAAAGAGAACCCAACCCAAAAAGTTTGGTTGATTAGTCTGTGGCATTCTGTTAAACTGTTGCTTATGGCGGTCTCTGTGAGCTTCTCAGCGACATTCAGCCAGCCAGGTATCCTGCCTGCAGTAGATGGAATGTGGCAATGGAACGCTGGCTGCGCGTGTCATAATAGGCTCTGAGCCTTTATATACCTGTGCACAGCAGCAGCCACCTTCAGTCTGCTGCTGGACAGCCAGCAGCAGCAGCAGCAGCAGGAGAGGTATGTAATCAGGAGCCCTCCTGCTAAGGGTAGACAGCTGCTCGTTCCACCCCACCCCCCGCCTTAATTGGTTCTCCTCCCTTCCAACGGTGTTGAGGCGGGTGGGAACAGCAGGGGGTGAAGGTGCTGTGTTTAAAGAGGTGGAGTTATGCAGATCTAAAACGCGTGGATTGCAGCAGCAGCAAGCCGAAAAGTGCAGGCATGTAAGGGATCTAGAGGTTGACAACATGTCTTCTTAACGGGAGTCCAGGAGCTCATCTCCACAAATGGACTTTTCAGGATCCTTGGGTGGCTCCGTAGTTTGAAACCAATTCTGGTTATCGCTTCTCGGCCTTTTGGCTAAGATCAAGTGTAGTATCTGTTCTTATCAGTTTAATATCTGATACGTCCCCTATCTGGGGACCATATATTAAATGGATTTTTAGAACAGGGAGATGGAAAAAGAGCTTGCTCTGTCCACTCCACGCATTGACCTGGTATTGCAGTATCTCCAGGACCGGTGCACCCCTTCTTTAATGCAGTTTCTAAAATCAGAAAGAATTGAATTCAATGTTTTTTGTTCATTTTGCTTGTTTGTCGGATTTTGGGATGGACTCTTTGGCTTTGCTTTTCTTCTCCTCATTGGATTTTTCATGTTCAAAGTTGCAGAAGCCAGATTACAAGCTCATTTTGGTTCAACTTCAGCAACTGTGCATTGCATTGCCATGTAATGTGATGCAATGCTATCTTTCTAGCTCTCCCTTTTTACTTCCTTTTGGATAAACAGACATATTAGGCAAGCATTTTGGAGCTTTCACCTAAATAACTACAGGTGGTGAGATAAGCTGCACAATATAATTGACCTTTCAGTATATTGTTGCACACACACCATCTATTTAGCAAATGCCCTTGTTATCAACAGCAGCCTTTTAAACTCACCTGAGCTAACAGGTATGTGCGCTGGTTACTCTGCTGCGCTTAAAATTTCTTTTTTGGTTTGCTACAATGCCTTTTCTGAAACGTTGTCTCCTTCTGCTGGAACACTGACTTCTTTCATTTAATGCCTGCAGACTATAAAAGAGAACCCAACCCAAAAAGTTTGGTTGATTAGTCTGTGGCATTCTGTTAAACTGTTGCTTATGGTGGTCTCTGTGAGCTTCTCAGCGACATTCAGCCAGCCAGGTATCCTGCCTGCAGTAGATGGAATGTGGCAATGGAACGCTGGCTGCGCGTGTCATAATAGGCTCTGAGCCTTTATATACCTGTGCACAGCAGCAGCCACCTTCAGTCTGCTGCTGGACAGCCAGCAGCAGCAGCAGCAGGAGAGGTATGTAATCAGGAGCCCTCCTGCTAAGGGTAGACAGCTGCTCGTTCCACCCCACCCCCCGCCTTAATTGGTTCTCCTCCCTTCCAACGGTGTTGAGGCGGGTGGGAACAGCAGGGGGTGAAGGTGCTGTGTTTAAAGAGGTGGAGTTATGCAGATCTAAAACGCGTGGATTGCAGCAGCAGCAAGCCGAAAAGTGCAGGCATGTAAGGGATCTAGAGGTTGACAACATGTCTTCTTAACGGGAGTCCAGGAGCTCATCTCCACAAATGGACTTTTCAGGATCCTTGGGTGGCTCCGTAGTTTGAAACCAATTCTGGTTATCGCTTCTCGGCCTTTTGGCTAAGATCAAGTGTAGTATCTGTTCTTATCAGTTTAATATCTGATACGTCCCCTATCTGGGGACCATATATTAAATGGATTTTTAGAACAGGGAGATGGAAAAAGAGCTTGCTCTGTCCACTCCACGCATTGACCTGGTATTGCAGTATCTCCAGGACCGGTGCACCCCTTCTTTAATGCAGTTTCTAAAATCAGAAAGAATTGAATTCAATGTTTTTTGTTCATTTTGCTTGTTTGTCGGATTTTGGGATGGACTCTTTGGCTTTGCTTTTCTTCTCCTCATTGGATTTTTCATGTTCAAAGTTGCAGAAGCCAGATTACAAGCTCATTTTGGTTCAACTTCAGCAACTGTGCATTGCATTGCCATGTAATGTGATGCAATGCTATCTTTCTAGCTCTCCCTTTTTACTTCCTTTTGGATAAACAGACATATTAGGCAAGCATTTTGGAGCTTTCACCTAAATAACTACAGGTGGTGAGATAAGCTGCACAATATAATTGACCTTTCAGTATATTGTTGCACACACACCATCTATTTAGCAAATGCCCTTGTTATCAACAGCAGCCTTTTAAACTCACCTGAGCTAACAGGTATGTGCACTGGTTACTCTGCTGCGCTTAAAATTTCTTTTTTGGTTTGCTACAATGCCTTTTCTGAAACGTTGTCTCCTTCTGCTGGAACACTGACTTCTTTCATTTAATGCCTGCAGACTATAAAAGAGAACCCAACCCAAAAAGTTTGGTTGATTAGTCTGTGGCATTCTGTTAAACTGTTGCTTATGGCGGTCTCTGTGAGCTTCTCAGCGACATTCAGCCAGCCAGGTATCCTGCCTGCAGTAGATGGAATGTGGCAATGGAACGCTGGCTGCGCGTGTCATAATAGGCTCTGAGCCTTTATATACCTGTGCACAGCAGCAGCCACCTTCAGTCTGCTGCTGGACAGCCAGCAGCAGCAGCAGCAAGAGAGGTATGTAATCAGGAGCCCTCCTGCTAAGGGTAGACAGCTGCTCGTTCCACCCCACCCCCCGCCTTAATTGGTTCTCCTCCCTTCCAACGGTGTTGAGGCGGGTGGGAACAGCAGGGGGTGAAGGTGCTGTGTTTAAAGAGGTGGAGTTATGCAGATCTAAAACGCGTGGATTGCAGCAGCAGCAAGCCGAAAAGTGCAGGCATGTAAGGGATCTAGAGGTTGACAACATGTCTTCTTAACGGGAGTCCAGGAGCTCATCTCCACAAATGGACTTTTCAGGATCCTTGGGTGGCTCCGTAGTTTGAAACCAATTCTGGTTATCGCTTCTCGGCCTTTTGGCTAAGATCAAGTGTAGTATCTGTTCTTATCAGTTTAATATCTGATACGTCCCCTATCTGGGGACCATATATTAAATGGATTTTTAGAACAGGGAGATGGAAAAAGAGCTTGCTCTGTCCACTCCACGCATTGACCTGGTATTGCAGTATCTCCAGGACCGGTGCACCCCTTCTTTAATGCAGTTTCTAAAATCAGAAAGAATTGAATTCAATGTTTTTTGTTCATTTTGCTTGTTTGTCGGATTTTGGGATGGACTCTTTGGCTTTGCTTTTCTTCTCCTCATTGGATTTTTCATGTTCAAAGTTGCAGAAGCCAGATTACAAGCTCATTTTGGTTCAACTTCAGCAACTGTGCATTGCATTGCCATGTAATGTGATGCAATGCTATCTTTCTAGCTCTCCCTTTTTACTTCCTTTTGGATAAACAGACATATTAGGCAAGCATTTTGGAGCTTTCACCTAAATAACTACAGGTGGTGAGATAAGCTGCACAATATAATTGACCTTTCAGTATATTGTTGCACACACACCATCTATTTAGCAAATACCCTTGTTATCAACAGCAGCCTTTTAAACTCACCTGAGCTAACAGGTATGTGCGCTGGTTACTCTGCTGCGCTTAAAATTTCTTTTTTGGTTTGCTACAATGCCTTTTCTGAAACGTTGTCTCCTTCTGCTGGAACACTGACTTCTTTCATTTAATGCCTGCAGACTATAAAAGAGAACCCAACCCAAAAAGTTTGGTTGATTAGTCTGTGGCATTCTGTTAAGCTGTTGCTTATGGCGGTCTCTGTGAGCTTCTCAGCGACATTCAGCCAGCCAGGTATCCTGCCTGCAGTAGATGGAATGTGGCAATGGAACGCTGGCTGCGCGTGTCATAATAGGCTTTGAGCCTTTATATACCTGTGCACAGCAGCAGCCACCTTCAGTCTGCTGCTGGACAGCCAGCAGCAGCAGCAGCAGGAGAGGTATGTAATCAGGAGCCCTCCTGCTAAGGGTAGACAGCTGCTCGTTCCACCCCACCCCCCGCCTTAATTGGTTCTCCTCCCTTCCAACGGTGTTGAGGCGGGTGGGAACAGCAGGGGGTGAAGGTGCTGTGTTTAAAGAGGTGGAGTTATGCAGATCTAAAACGCGTGGATTGCAGCAGCAGCAAGCCGAAAAGTGCAGGCATGTAAGGGATCTAGAGGTTGACAACATGTCTTCTTAACGGGAGTCCAGGAGCTCATCTCCACAAATGGACTTTTCAGGATCCTTGGGTGGCTCCGTAGTTTGAAACCAATTCTGGTTATCGCTTCTCGGCCTTTTGGCTAAGATCAAGTGTAGTATCTGTTCTTATCAGTTTAATATCTGATACGTCCCCTATCTGGGGACCATATATTAAATGGATTTTTAGAACAGGGAGATGGAAAAAGAGCTTGCTCTGTCCACTCCACGCATTGACCTGGTATTGCAGTATCTCCAGGACCGGTGCACCCCTTCTTTAATGCAGTTTCTAAAATCAGAAAGAATTGAATTCAATGTTTTTTGTTCATTTTGCTTGTTTGTCGGATTTTGGGATGGACTCTTTGGCTTTGCTTTTCTTCTCCTCATTGGATTTTTCATGTTCAAAGTTGCAGAAGCCAGATTACAAGCTCATTTTGGTTCAACTTCAGCAACTGTGCATTGCATTGCCATGTAATGTGATGCAATGCTATCTTTCTAGCTCTCCCTTTTTACTTCCTTTTGGATAAACAGACATAGTAGGCAAGCATTTTGGAGCTTTCACCTAAATAACTACAGGTGTTGAGATAAGCTGCACAATATAATTGAACTTTCAGTATATTGTTGCACACACACCATCTATTTAGCAAATGCCCTTGTTATCAACAGCAGCCTTTTAAACTCACCTGAGCTAACAGGTATGTGCGCTGGTTACTCTGCTGCGCTTAAAATTTCTTTTTTGGTTTGCTACAATGCCTTTTCTGAAACGTTGTCTCCTTCTGCTGGAACACTGACTTCTTTCATTTAATGCCTGCAGACTATAAAAGAGAACCCAACCCAAAAAGTTTGGTTGATTAGTCTGTGGCATTCTGTTAAACTGTTGCTTATGGCGGTCTCTGTGAGCTTCTCAGCGACATTCAGCCAGCCAGGTATCCTGCGTGCAGTAGATGGAATGTGGCAATGGAACGCTGGCTGCGCGTGTCATAATAGGCTCTGAGCCTTTATATACCTGTGCACAGCAGCAGCCACCTTCAGTCTGCTGCTGGACAGCCAGCAGCAGCAGCAGCAGGAGAGGTATGTAATCAGGAGCCCTCCTGCTAAGGGTAGACAGCTGCTCGTTCCACCCCACCCCCCGCCTTAATTGGTTCTCCTCCCTTCCAACGGTGTTGAGGCGGGTGGGAACAGCAGGGGGTGAAGGTGCTGTGTTTAAAGAGGTGGAGTTATGCAGATCTAAAACGCGTGGATTGCAGCAGCAGCAAGCCGAAAAGTGCAGGCATGTAAGGGATCTAGAGGTTGACAACATGTCTTCTTAACGGGAGTCCAGGAGCTCATCTCCACAAATGGACTTTTCAGGATCCTTGGGTGGCTCCGTAGTTTGAAACCAATTCTGGTTATCGCTTCTCGGCCTTTTGGCTAAGATCAAGTGTAGTATCTGTTCTTATCAGTTTAATATCTGATACGTCCCCTATCTGGGGACCATATATTAAATGGATTTTTAGAACAGGGAGATGGAAAAAGAGCTTGCTCTGTCCACTCCACGCATTGACCTGGTATTGCAGTATCTCCAGGACCGGTGCACCCCTTCTTTAATGCAGTTTCTAAAATCAGAAAGAATTGAATTCAATGTTTTTTGTTCATTTTGCTTGTTTGTCGGATTTTGGGATGGACTCTTTGGCTTTGCTTTTCTTCTCCTCATTGGATTTTTCATGTTCAAAGTTGCAGAAGCCAGATTACAAGCTCATTTTGGTTCAACTTCAGCAACTGTGCATTGCATTGCCATGTAATGTGATGCAATGCTATCTTTCTAGCTCTCCCTTTTTACTTCCTTTTGGATAAACAGACATATTAGGCAAGCATTTTGGAGCTTTCACCTAAATAACTACAGGTGGTGAGATAAGCTGCACAATATAATTGACCTTTCAGTATATTGTTGCACACACACCATCTATTTAGCAAATACCCTTGTTATCAACAGCAGCCTTTTAAACTCACCTGAGCTAACAGGTATGTGCGCTGGTTACTCTGCTGCGCTTAAAATTTCTTTTTTGGTTTGCTACAATGCCTTTTCTGAAACGTTGTCTCCTTCTGCTGGAACACTGACTTCTTTCATTTAATGCCTGCAGACTATAAAAGAGAACCCAACCCAAAAAGTTTGGTTGATTAGTCTGTGGCATTCTGTTAAGCTGTTGCTTATGGCGGTCTCTGTGAGCTTCTCAGCGACATTCAGCCAGCCAGGTATCCTGCCTGCAGTAGATGGAATGTGGCAATGGAACGCTGGCTGCGCGTGTCATAATAGGCTTTGAGCCTTTATATACCTGTGCACAGCAGCAGCCACCTTCAGTCTGCTGCTGGACAGCCAGCAGCAGCAGCAGCAGGAGAGGTATGTAATCAGGAGCCCTCCTGCTAAGGGTAGACAGCTGCTCGTTCCACCCCACCCCCCGCCTTAATTGGTTCTCCTCCCTTCCAACGGTGTTGAGGCGGGTGGGAACAGCAGGGGGTGAAGGTGCTGTGTTTAAAGAGGTGGAGTTATGCAGATCTAAAACGCGTGGATTGCAGCAGCAGCAAGCCGAAAAGTGCAGGCATGTAAGGGATCTAGAGGTTGACAACATGTCTTCTTAACGGGAGTCCAGGAGCTCATCTCCACAAATGGACTTTTCAGGATCCTTGGGTGGCTCCGTAGTTTGAAACCAATTCTGGTTATCGCTTCTCGGCCTTTTGGCTAAGATCAAGTGTAGTATCTGTTCTTATCAGTTTAATATCTGATACGTCCCCTATCTGGGGACCATATATTAAATGGATTTTTAGAACAGGGAGATGGAAAAAGAGCTTGCTCTGTCCACTCCACGCATTGACCTGGTATTGCAGTATCTCCAGGACCGGTGCACCCCTTCTTTAATGCAGTTTCTAAAATCAGAAAGAATTGAATTCAATGTTTTTTGTTCATTTTGCTTGTTTGTCGGATTTTGGGATGGACTCTTTGGCTTTGCTTTTCTTCTCCTCATTGGATTTTTCATGTTCAAAGTTGCAGAAGCCAGATTACAAGCTCATTTTGGTTCAACTTCAGCAACTGTGCATTGCATTGCCATGTAATGTGATGCAATGCTATCTTTCTAGCTCTCCCTTTTTACTTCCTTTTGGATAAACAGACATAGTAGGCAAGCATTTTGGAGCTTTCACCTAAATAACTACAGGTGTTGAGATAAGCTGCACAATATAATTGAACTTTCAGTATATTGTTGCACACACACCATCTATTTAGCAAATGCCCTTGTTATCAACAGCAGCCTTTTAAACTCACCTGAGCTAACAGGTATGTGCGCTGGTTACTCTGCTGCGCTTAAAATTTCTTTTTTGGTTTGCTACAATGCCTTTTCTGAAACGTTGTCTCCTTCTGCTGGAACACTGACTTCTTTCATTTAATGCCTGCAGACTATAAAAGAGAACCCAACCCAAAAAGTTTGGTTGATTAGTCTGTGGCATTCTGTTAAACTGTTGCTTATGGCGGTCTCTGTGAGCTTCTCAGCGACATTCAGCCAGCCAGGTATCCTGCGTGCAGTAGATGGAATGTGGCAATGGAACGCTGGCTGCGCGTGTCATAATAGGCTCTGAGCCTTTATATACCTGTGCACAGCAGCAGCCACCTTCAGTCTGCTGCTGGACAGCCAGCAGCAGCAGCAGCAGGAGAGGTATGTAATCAGGAGCCCTCCTGCTAAGGGTAGACAGCTTCTCGTTCCACCCCACCCCCCGCCTTAATTGGTTCTCCTCCCTTCCAACGGTGTTGAGGCGGGTGGGAACAGCAGGGGGTGAAGGTGCTGTGTTTAAAGAGGTGGAGTTATGCAGATCTAAAACGCGTGGATTGCAGCAGCAGCAAGCCGAAAAGTGCAGGCATGTAAGGGATCTAGAGGTTGACAACATGTCTTCTTAACGGGAGTCCAGGAGCTCATCTCCACAAATGGACTTTACAGGATCCTTGGGTGGCTCCGTAGTTTGAAACTAATTCTGGTTATCGCTTCTCGGCCTTTTGGCTAAGATCAAGTGTAGTATCTGTTCTTATCAGTTTAATATCTGATACGTCCCCTATCTGGGGACCATATATTAAATGGATTTTTAGAACAGGGAGATGGAAAAAGAGCTTGCTCTGTCCACTCCACGCATTGACCTGGTATTGCAGTATCTCCAGGACCGGTGCACCCCTTCTTTAATGCAGTTTCTAAAATCAGAAAGAATTGAATTCAATGTTTTTTGTTCATTTTGCTTGTTTGTCGGATTTTGGGATGGACTCTTTGGCTTTGCTTTTCTTCTCCTCATTGGATTTTTCATGTTCAAAGTTGCAGAAGCCAGATTACAAGCTCATTTTGGTTCAACTTCAGCAACTGTGCATTGCATTGCCATGTAATGTGATGCAATGCTATCTTTCTAGCTCTCCCTTTTTACTTCCTTTTGGATAAACAGACATATTAGGCAAGCATTTTGGAGCTTTCACCTAAATAACTACAGGTGGTGAGATAAGCTGCACAATATAATTGACCTTTCAGTATATTGTTGCACACACACCATCTATTTAGCAAATGCCCTTGTTATCAACAGCAGCCTTTTAAACTCACCTGAGCTAACAGGTATGTGCGCTGGTTACTCTGCTGCGCTTAAAATTTCTTTTTTGGTTTGCTACAATGCCTTTTCTGAAACGTTGTCGCCTTCTGCTGGAACACTGACTTCTTTCATTTAATGCCTGCAGACTATAAAAGAGAACCCAACCCAAAAAGTTTGGTTGATTAGTCTGTGGCATTCTGTTAAACTGTTGCTTATGGCGGTCTCTGTGAGCTTCTCTACGACATTCAGCCAGCCAGGTATCCTGCCTGCAGTAGATGGAATGTGGCAATGGAACGCTGGCTGCGCGTGTCATAATAGGCTCTGAGCCTTTATATACCTGTGCACAGCAGCAGCCACCTTCAGTCTGCTGCTGGACAGCCAGCAGCAGCAGCAGCAGGAGAGGTATGTAATCAGGAGCCCTCCTGCTAAGGGTAGACAGCTGCTCGTTCCACCCCACCCCCCGCCTTAATTGGTTCTCCTCCCTTCCAACGGTGTTGAGGCGGGTGGGAACAGCAGGGGATGAAGGTGCTGTGTTTAAAGAGGTGGAGTTATGCAGATCTAAAACGCGTGGATTGCAGCAGCAGCAAGCCGAAAAGTGCAGGCATGTAAGGGATCTAGAGGTTGACAACATGTCTTCTTAACGGGAGTCCAGGAGCTCATCTCCACAAATGGACTTTTCAGGATCCTTGGGTGGCTCCGTAGTTTGAAACCAATTCTGGTTATCGCTTCTCGGCCTTTTGGCTAAGATCAAGTGTAGTATCTTTTGAAAAGGCAGTTTTGTCCTTGGGCTGCCCTAGTAAATTGATGCATATTACACACTGGTTTGGTGCACTTGTTAGTACGCCAGGTGGCTCATAGAGTTATCTGATGGAAAACATGGCCCTCCAGGATTGAAGTCACTAGGCTGGGTAAGTGTGAGGGCTTTGGAGCAATGTGCCCCAGGAGTAGGCGCCCTGGTGGGAGTCCAAGCTTACTGGGACTGGGAACCCCAGAAAGACTTGGCTTCGTAGCACGCCGCACCTTTGCCAATCATACTTTCTGAGCAACCCCCCCTATTCCTGGCCTCCGGGCTAGGAAGGGGAATTTTTATAAACCCGGTCGGAGGTCCGGTCAGCTTTGGGCTGAGAAACCAACACAGGCTCCAGCTCCACTAGGGTGGCAGCCTAGATGGAAGCTGGGAGCACGAAAACGGCTCTTCTCCGGCTTCGGCTAGGGAGAGCATCGGAGATCCCTGACCCTCGCTGTGGCCTTCTGGCTCGGAGGGATGGGGATGGTTTATTGGGGACCCTCTCCTCCGGGAAGTGTCCACATGAATCCTCGCCTCGTGCGCTGTTTTGGTGTGACTTCGGTCACATTTTTCAGTGCCTTGGATGCAGCTTCAATCAAAAAAAAATCTGTTCTTATCAGTTTAATATCTGATACGTCCCCTATCTGGGGACCATATATTAAATGGATTTTTAGAACAGGGAGATGGAAAAAGAGCTTGCTCTGTCCACTCCACGCATTGACCTGGTATTGCAGTATCTCCAGGACCGGTGCACCCCTTCTTTAATGCAGTTTCTAAAATCAGAAAGAATTGAATTCAATGTTTTTTGTTCATTTTGCTTGTTTGTCGGATTTTGGGATGGACTCTTTGGCTTTGCTTTTCTTCTCCTCATTGGATTTTTCATGTTCAAAGTTGCAGAAGCCAGATTACAAGCTCATTTTGGTTCAACTTCAGCAACTGTGCATTGCATTGCCATGTAATGTGATGCAATGCTATCTTTCTAGCTCTCCCTTTTTACTTCCTTTTGGATAAACAGACATATTAGGCAAGCATTTTGGAGCTTTCACCTAAATAACTACAGGTGGTGAGATAAGCTGCACAATATAATTGACCTTTCAGTATATTGTTGCACACACACCATCTATTTAGCAAATGCCCTTGTTATCAACAGCAGCCTTTTAAACTCACCTGAGCTAACAGGTATGTGCACTGGTTACTCTGCTGCGCTTAAAATTTCTTTTTTGGTTTGCTACAATGCCTTTTCTGAAACGTTGTCTCCTTCTGCTGGAACACTGACTTCTTTCATTTAATGCCTGCAGACTATAAAAGAGAACCCAACCCAAAAAGTTTGGTTGATTAGTCTGTGGCATTCTGTTAAACTGTTGCTTATGGCGGTCTCTGTGAGCTTCTCAGCGACATTCAGCCAGCCAGGTATCCTGCCTGCAGTAGATGGAATGTGGCAATGGAACGCTGGCTGCGCGTGTCATAATAGGCTCTGAGCCTTTATATACCTGTGCACAGCAGCAGCCACCTTCAGTCTGCTGCTGGACAGCCAGCAGCAGCAGCAGCAAGAGAGGTATGTAATCAGGAGCCCTCCTGCTAAGGGTAGACAGCTGCTCGTTCCACCCCACCCCCCGCCTTAATTGGTTCTCCTCCCTTCCAACGGTGTTGAGGCGGGTGGGAACAGCAGGGGGTGAAGGTGCTGTGTTTAAAGAGGTGGAGTTATGCAGATCTAAAACGCGTGGATTGCAGCAGCAGCAAGCCGAAAAGTGCAGGCATGTAAGGGATCTAGAGGTTGACAACATGTCTTCTTAACGGGAGTCCAGGAGCTCATCTCCACAAATGGACTTTTCAGGATCCTTGGGTGGCTCCGTAGTTTGAAACCAATTCTGGTTATCGCTTCTCGGCCTTTTGGCTAAGATCAAGTGTAGTATCTGTTCTTATCAGTTTAATATCTGATACGTCCCCTATCTGGGGACCATATATTAAATGGATTTTTAGAACAGGGAGATGGAAAAAGAGCTTGCTCTGTCCACTCCACGCATTGACCTGGTATTGCAGTATCTCCAGGACCGGTGCACCCCTTCTTTAATGCAGTTTCTAAAATCAGAAAGAATTGAATTCAATGTTTTTTGTTCATTTTGCTTGTTTGTCGGATTTTGGGATGGACTCTTTGGCTTTGCTTTTCTTCTCCTCATTGGATTTTTCATGTTCAAAGTTGCAGAAGCCAGATTACAAGCTCATTTTGGTTCAACTTCAGCAACTGTGCATTGCATTGCCATGTAATGTGATGCAATGCTATCTTTCTAGCTCTCCCTTTTTACTTCCTTTTGGATAAACAGACATATTAGGCAAGCATTTTGGAGCTTTCACCTAAATAACTACAGGTGGTGAGATAAGCTGCACAATATAATTGACCTTTCAGTATATTGTTGCACACACACCATCTATTTAGCAAATGCCCTTGTTATCAACAGCAGCCTTTTAAACTCACCTGAGCTAACAGGTATGTGCGCTGGTTACTCTGCTGCGCTTAAAATTTCTTTTTTGGTTTGCTACAATGCCTTTTCTGAAACGTTGTCTCCTTCTGCTGGAACACTGACTTCTTTCATTTAATGCCTGCAGACTATAAAAGAGAACCCAACCCAAAAAGTTTGGTTGATTAGTCTGTGGCATTCTGTTAAGCTGTTGCTTATGGCGGTCTCTGTGAGCTTCTCAGCGACATTCAGCCAGCCAGGTATCCTGCCTGCAGTAGATGGAATGTGGCAATGGAACGCTGGCTGCGCGTGTCATAATAGGCTCTGAGCCTTTATATACCTGTGCACAGCAGCAGCCACCTTCAGTCTGCTGCTGGACAGCCAGCAGCAGCAGCAGCAGGAGAGGTATGTAATCAGGAGCCCTCCTGCTAAGGGTAGACAGCTGCTCGTTCCACCCCACCCCCCGCCTTAATTGGTTCTCCTCCCTTCCAACGGTGTTGAGGCGGGTGGGAACAGCAGGGGGTGAAGGTGCTGTGTTTAAAGAGGTGGAGTTATGCAGATCTAAAATGCGTGGATTGCAGCAGCAGCAAGCCGAAAAGTGCAGGCATGTAAGGGATCTAGAGGTTGACAACATGTCTTCTTAACGGGAGTCCAGGAGCTCATCTCCACAAATGGACTTTTCAGGATCCTTGGGTGGCTCCGTAGTTTGAAACCAATTCTGGTTATCGCTTCTCGGCCTTTTGGCTAAGATCAAGTGTAGTATCTGTTCTTATCAGTTTAATATCTGATACGTCCCCTATCTGGGGACCATATATTAAATGGATTTTTAGAACAGGGAGATGGAAAAAGAGCTTGCTCTGTCCACTCCACGCATTGACCTGGTATTGCAGTATCTCCAGGACCGGTGCACCCCTTCTTTAATGCAGTTTCTAAAATCAGAAAGAATTGAATTCAATGTTTTTTGTTCATTTTGCTTGTTTGTCGGATTTTGGGATGGACTCTTTGGCTTTGCTTTTCTTCTCCTCATTGGATTTTTCATGTTCAAAGTTGCAGAAGCCAGATTACAAGCTCATTTTGGTTCAACTTCAGCAACTGTGCATTGCATTGCCATGTAATGTGATGCAATGCTATCTTTCTAGCTCTCCCTTTTTACTTCCTTTTGGATAAACAGACATAGTAGGCAAGCATTTTGGAGCTTTCACCTAAATAACTACAGGTGGTGAGATAAGCTGCACAATATAATTGACCTTTCAGTATATTGTTGCACACACACCATCTATTTAGCAAATGCCCTTGTTATCAACAGCAGCCTTTTAAACTCACCTGAGCTAACAGGTATGTGCGCTGGTTACTCTGCTGCGCTTAAAATTTCTTTTTTGGTTTGCTACAATGCCTTTTCTGAAACGTTGTCTCCTTCTGCTGGAACACTGACTTCTTTCATTTAATGCCTGCAGACTATAAAAGAGAACCCAACCCAAAAAGTTTGGTTGATTAGTCTGTGGCATTCTGTTAAACTGTTGCTTATGGCGGTCTCTGTGAGCTTCTCAGCGACATTCAGCCAGCCAGGTATCCTGCGTGCAGTAGATGGAATGTGGCAATGGAACGCTGGCTGCGCGTGTCATAATAGGCTCTGAGCCTTTATATACCTGTGCACAGCAGCAGCCACCTTCAGTCTGCTGCTGGACAGCCAGCAGCAGCAGCAGCAGGAGAGGTATGTAATCAGGAGCCCTCCTGCTAAGGGTAGACAGCTTCTCGTTCCACCCCACCCCCCGCCTTAATTGGTTCTCCTCCCTTCCAACGGTGTTGAGGCGGGTGGGAACAGCAGGGGGTGAAGGTGCTGTGTTTAAAGAGGTGGAGTTATGCAGATCTAAAACGCGTGGATTGCAGCAGCAGCAAGCCGAAAAGTGCAGGCATGTAAGGGATCTAGAGGTTGACAACATGTCTTCTTAACGGGAGTCCAGGAGCTCATCTCCACAAATGGACTTTACAGGATCCTTGGGTGGCTCCGTAGTTTGAAACCAATTCTGGTTATCGCTTCTCGGCCTTTTGGCTAAGATCAAGTGTAGTATCTGTTCTTATCAGTTTAATATCTGATACGTCCCCTATCTGGGGACCATATATTAAATGGATTTTTAGAACAGGGAGATGGAAAAAGAGCTTGCTCTGTCCACTCCACGCATTGACCTGGTATTGCAGTATCTCCAGGACCGGTGCACCCCTTCTTTAATGCAGTTTCTAAAATCAGAAAGAATTGAATTCAATGTTTTTTGTTCATTTTGCTTGTTTGTCGGATTTTGGGATGGACTCTTTGGCTTTGCTTTTCTTCTCCTCATTGGATTTTTCATGTTCAAAGTTGCAGAAGCCAGATTACAAGCTCATTTTGGTTCAACTTCAGCAACTGTGCATTGCATTGCCATGTAATGTGATGCAATGCTATCTTTCTAGCTCTCCCTTTTTACTTCCTTTTGGATAAACAGACATATTAGGCAAGCATTTTGGAGCTTTCACCTAAATAACTACAGGTGGTGAGATAAGCTGCACAATATAATTGACCTTTCAGTATATTGTTGCACACACACCATCTATTTAGCAAATGCCCTTGTTATCAACAGCAGCCTTTTAAACTCACCTGAGCTAACAGGTATGTGCGCTGGTTACTCTGCTGCGCTTAAAATTTCTTTTTTGGTTTGCTACAATGCCTTTTCTGAAACGTTGTCGCCTTCTGCTGGAACACTGACTTCTTTCATTTAATGCCTGCAGACTATAAAAGAGAACCCAACCCAAAAAGTTTGGTTGATTAGTCTGTGGCATTCTGTTAAACTGTTGCTTATGGCGGTCTCTGTGAGCTTCTCTACGACATTCAGCCAGCCAGGTATCCTGCCTGCAGTAGATGGAATGTGGCAATGGAACGCTGGCTGCGCGTGTCATAATAGGCTCTGAGCCTTTATATACCTGTGCACAGCAGCAGCCACCTTCAGTCTGCTGCTGGACAGCCAGCAGCAGCAGCAGCAGGAGAGGTATGTAATCAGGAGCCCTCCTGCTAAGGGTAGACAGCTGCTCGTTCCACCCCACCCCCCGCCTTAATTGGTTCTCCTCCCTTCCAACGGTGTTGAGGCGGGTGGGAACAGCAGGGGATGAAGGTGCTGTGTTTAAAGAGGTGGAGTTATGCAGATCTAAAACGCGTGGATTGCAGCAGCAGCAAGCCGAAAAGTGCAGGCATGTAAGGGATCTAGAGGTTGACAACATGTCTTCTTAACGGGAGTCCAGGAGCTCATCTCCACAAATGGACTTTTCAGGATCCTTGGGTGGCTCCGTAGTTTGAAACCAATTCTGGTTATCGCTTCTCGGCCTTTTGGCTAAGATCAAGTGTAGTATCTTTTGAAAAGGCAGTTTTGTCCTTGGGCTGCCCTAGTAAATTGATGCATATTACACACTGGTTTGGTGCACTTGTTAGTACGCCAGGTGGCTCATAGAGTTATCTGATGGAAAACATGGCCCTCCAGGATTGAAGTCACTAGGCTGGGTAAGTGTGAGGGCTTTGGAGCAATGTGCCCCAGGAGTAGGCGCCCTGGTGGGAGTCCAAGCTTACTGGGACTGGGAACCCCAGAAAGACTTGGCTTCGTAGCACGCCGCACCTTTGCCAATCATACTTTCTGAGCAACCCCCCCTATTCCTGGCCTCCGGGCTAGGAAGGGGAATTTTTATAAACCCGGTCGGAGGTCCGGTCAGCTTTGGGCTGAGAAACCAACACAGGCTCCAGCTCCACTAGGGTGGCAGCCTAGATGGAAGCTGGGAGCACGAAAACGGCTCTTCTCCGGCTTCGGCTAGGGAGAGCATCGGAGATCCCTGACCCTCGCTGTGGCCTTCTGGCTCGGAGGGATGGGGATGGTTTATTGGGGACCCTCTCCTCCGGGAAGGGTCCACATGAATCCTCGCCTCGTGCGCTGTTTTGGTGTGACTTCGGTCACATTTTTCAGTGCCTTGGATGCAGCTTCAATCAAAAAAAAATCTGTTCTTATCAGTTTAATATCTGATACGTCCCCTATCTGGGGACCATATATTAAATGGATTTTTAGAACAGGGAGATGGAAAAAGAGCTTGCTCTGTCCACTCCACGCATTGACCTGGTATTGCAGTATCTCCAGGACCGGTGCACCCCTTCTTTAATGCAGTTTCTAAAATCAGAAAGAATTGAATTCAATGTTTTTTGTTCATTTTGCTTGT
This sequence comes from Phyllobates terribilis, assembly GCF_046119375.1. Classification (NCBI taxonomy): domain Eukaryota; kingdom Metazoa; phylum Chordata; class Amphibia; order Anura; family Dendrobatidae; genus Phyllobates; species Phyllobates terribilis. The sequence continues at coordinate 2,747,004 of NW_027362902.1, forward strand.
TTGTCGGATTTTGGGATGGACTCTTTGGCTTTGCTTTTCTTCTCCTCATTGGATTTTTCATGTTCAAAGTTGCAGAAGCCAGATTACAAGCTCATTTTGGTTCAACTTCAGCAACTGTGCATTGCATTGCCATGTAATGTGATGCAATGCTATCTTTCTAGCTCTCCCTTTTTACTTCCTTTTGGATAAACAGACATATTAGGCAAGCATTTTGGAGCTTTCACCTAAATAACTACAGGTGGTGAGATAAGCTGCACAATATAATTGACCTTTCAGTATATTGTTGCACACACACCATCTATTTAGCAAATGCCCTTGTTATCAACAGCAGCCTTTTAAACTCACCTGAGCTAACAGGTATGTGCGCTGGTTACTCTGCTGCGCTTAAAATTTCTTTTTTGGTTTGCTACAATGCCTTTTCTGAAACGTTGTCTCCTTCTGCTGGAACACTGACTTCTTTCATTTAATGCCTGCAGACTATAAAAGAGAACCCAACCCAAAAAGTTTGGTTGATTAGTCTGTGGCATTCTGTTAAACTGTTGCTTATGGCGGTCTCTGTGAGCTTCTCAGCGACATTCAGCCAGCCAGGTATCCTGCCTGCAGTAGATGGAATGTGGCAATGGAACGCTGGCTGCGCGTGTCATAATAGGCTCTGAGCCTTTATATACCTGTGCACAGCAGCAGCCACCTTCAGTCTGCTGCTGGACAGCCAGCAGCAGCAGCAGCAGGAGAGGTATGTAATCAGGAGCCCTCCTGCTAACGGTAGACAGCTGCTCGTTCCAACCCACCCCCCGCCTTAATTGGTTCTCCTCCCTTCCAACGGTGTTGAGGCGGGTGGGAACAGCAGGGGGTGAAGGTGCTGTGTTTAAAGAGGTGGAGTTATGCAGATCTAAAACGCGTGGATTGCAGCAGCAGCAAGCCGAAAAGTGCAGGCATGTAAGGGATCTAGAGGTTGACAACATGTCTTCTTAACGGGAGTCCAGGAGCTCATCTCCACAAATGGACTTTTCAGGATGCTTGGGTGGCTCCGTAGTTTGAAACCAATTCTGGTTATCGCTTCTCGGCCTTTTGGCTAAGATCAAGTGTAGTATCTGTTCTTATCAGTTTAATATCTGATACGTCCCCTATCTGGGGACCATATATTAAATGGATTTTTAGAACAGGGAGATGGAAAAAGAGCTTGCTCTGTCCACTCCACGCATTGACCTGGTATTGCAGTATCTCCAGGACCGGTGCACCCCTTCTTTAATGCAGTTTCTAAAATCAGAAAGAATTGAATTCAATGTTTTTTGTTCATTTTGCTTGTTTGTCGGATTTTGGGATGGACTCTTTGGCTTTGCTTTTCTTCTCCTCATTGGATTTTTCATGTTCAAAGTTGCAGAAGCCAGATTACAAGCTCATTTTGGTTCAACTTCAGCAACTGTGCATTGCATTGCCATGTAATGTGATGCAATGCTATCTTTCTAGCTCTCCCTTTTTACTTCCTTTTGGATAAACAGACATATTAGGCAAGCATTTTGGAGCTTTCACCTAAATAACTACAGGTGGTGAGATAAGCTGCACAATATAATTGACCTTTCAGTATATTGTTGCACACACACCATCTATTTAGCAAATGCCCTTGTTATCAACAGCAGCCTTTTAAACTCACCTGAGCTAACAGGTATGTGCGCTGGTTACTCTGCTGCGCTTAAAATTTCTTTTTTGGTTTGCTACAATGCCTTTTCTGAAACGTTGTCTCCTTCTGCTGGAACACTGACTTCTTTCATTTAATGCCTGCAGACTATAAAAGAGAACCCAACCCAAAAAGTTTGGTTGATTAGTCTGTGGCATTCTGTTAAACTGTTGCTTATGGCGGTCTCTGTGAGCTTCTCAGCGACATTCAGCCAGCCAGGTATCCTGCCTGCAGTAGATGGAATGTGGCAATGGAACGCTGGCTGCGCGTGTCATAATAGGCTCTGAGCCTTTATATACCTGTGCACAGCAGCAGCCACCTTCAGTCTGCTGCTGGACAGCCAGCAGCAGCAGCAGCAGGAGAGGTATGTAATCAGGAGCCCTCCTGCTAAGGGTAGACAGCTGCTCGTTCCACCCCACCCCCCGCCTTAATTGGTTCTCCTCCCTTCCAACGGTGTTGAGGCGGGTGGGAACAGCAGGGGGTGAAGGTGCTGTGTTTAAAGAGGTGGAGTTATGCAGATCTAAAACGCGTGGATTGCAGCAGCAGCAAGCCGAAAAGTGCAGGCATGTAAGGGATCTAGAGGTTGACAACATGTCTTCTTAACGGGAGTCCAGGAGCTCATCTCCACAAATGGACTTTTCAGGATCCTTGGGTGGCTCCGTAGTTTGAAACCAATTCTGGTTATCGCTTCTCGGCCTTTTGGCTAAGATCAAGTGTAGTATCTGTTCTTATCAGTTTAATATCTGATACGTCCCCTATCTGGGGACCATATATTAAATGGATTTTTAGAACAGGGAGATGGAAAAAGAGCTTGCTCTGTCCACTCCACGCATTGACCTGGTATTGCAGTATCTCCAGGACCGGTGCACCCCTTCTTTAATGCAGTTTCTAAAATCAGAAAGAATTGAATTCAATGTTTTTTGTTCATTTTGCTTGTTTGTCGGATTTTGGGATGGACTCTTTGGCTTTGCTTTTCTTCTCCTCATTGGATTTTTCATGTTCAAAGTTGCAGAAGCCAGATTACAAGCTCATTTTGGTTCAACTTCAGCAACTGTGCATTGCATTGCCATGTAATGTGATGCAATGCTATCTTTCTAGCTCTCCCTTTTTACTTCCTTTTGGATAAACAGACATATTAGGCAAGCATTTTGGAGCTTTCACCTAAATAACTACAGGTGGTGAGATAAGCTGCACAATATAATTGACCTTTCAGTATATTGTTGCACACACACCATCTATTTAGCAAATGCCCTTGTTATCAACAGCAGCCTTTTAAACTCACCTGAGCTAACAGGTATGTGCGCTGGTTACTCTGCTGCGCTTAAAATTTCTTTTTTGGTTTGCTACAATGCCTTTTCTGAAACGTTGTCTCCTTCTGCTGGAACACTGACTTCTTTCATTTAATGCCTGCAAACTATAAAAGAGAACCCAACCCAAAAAGTTTGGTTGATTAGTCTGTGGCATTCTGTTAAACTGTTGCTTATGGCGGTCTCTGTGAGCTTCTCAGCGACATTCAGCCAGCCAGGTATCCTGCCTGCAGTAGATGGAATGTGGCAATGGAACGCTGGCTGCGCGTGTCATAATAGGCTCTGAGCCTTTATATACCTGTGCACAGCAGCAGCCACCTTCAGTCTGCTGCTGGACAGCCAGCAGCAGCAGCAGCAGGAGAGGTATGTAATCAGGAGCCCTCCTGCTAAGGGTAGACAGCTGCTCGTTCCACCCCACCCCCCGCCTTAATTGGTTCTCCTCCCTTCCAACGGTGTTGAGGCGGGTGGGAACAGCAGGGGGTGAAGGTGCTGTGTTTAAAGAGGTGGAGTTATGCAGATCTAAAACGCGTGGATTGCAGCAGCAGCAAGCCGAAAAGTGCAGGCATGTAAGGGATCTAGAGGTTGACAACATGTCTTCTTAACGGGAGTCCAGGAGCTCATCTCCACAAATGGACTTTTCAGGATCCTTGGGTGGCTCCGTAGTTTGAAACCAATTCTGGTTATCGCTTCTCGGCCTTTTGGCTAAGATCAAGTGTAGTATCTGTTCTTATCAGTTTAATATCTGATACGTCCCCTATCTGGGGACCATATATTAAATGGATTTTTAGAACAGGGAGATGGAAAAAGAGCTTGCTCTGTCCACTCCACGCATTGACCTGGTATTGCAGTATCTCCAGGACCGGTGCACCCCTTCTTTAATGCAGTTTCTAAAATCAGAAAGAATTGAATTCAATGTTTTTTGTTCATTTTGCTTGTTTGTCGGATTTTGGGATGGACTCTTTGGCTTTGCTTTTCTTCTCCTCATTGGATTTTTCATGTTCAAAGTTGCAGAAGCCAGATTACAAGCTCATTTTGGTTCAACTTCAGCAACTGTGCATTGCATTGCCATGTAATGTGATGCAATGCTATCTTTCTAGCTCTCCCTTTTTACTTCCTTTTGGATAAACAGACATATTAGGCAAGCATTTTGGAGCTTTCACCTAAATAACTACAGGTGGTGAGATAAGCTGCACAATATAATTGACCTTTCAGTATATTGTTGCACACACACCATCTATTTAGCAAATGCCCTTGTTATCAACAGCAGCCTTTTAAACTCACCTGAGCTAACAGGTATGTGCGCTGGTTACTCTGCTGCGCTTAAAATTTCTTTTTTGGTTTGCTACAATGCCTTTTCTGAAACGTTGTCTCCTTCTGCTGGAACACTGACTTCTTTCATTTAATGCCTGCAGACTATAAAAGAGAACCCAACCCAAAAAGTTTGGTTGATTAGTCTGTGGCATTCTGTTAAACTGTTGCTTATGGCGGTCTCTGTGAGCTTCTCAGCGACATTCAGCCAGCCAGGTATCCTGCCTGCAGTAGATGGAATGTGGCAATGGAACGCTGGCTGCGCGTGTCATAATAGGCTCTGAGCCTTTATATACCTGTGCACAGCAGCAGCCACCTTCAGTCTGCTGCTGGACAGCCAGCAGCAGCAGCAGCAGGAGAGGTATGTAATCAGGAGCCCTCCTGCTAAGGGTAGACAGCTGCTCGTTCCACCCCACCCCCCGCCTTAATTGGTTCTCCTCCCTTCCAACGGTGTTGAGGCGGGTGGGAACAGCAGGGGGTGAAGGTGCTGTGTTTAAAGAGGTGGAGTTATGCAGATCTAAAACGCGTGGATTGCAGCAGCAGCAAGCCGAAAAGTGCAGGCATGTAAGGGATCTAGAGGTTGACAACATGTCTTCTTAATGGGAGTCCAGGAGCTCATCTCCACAAATGGACTTTTCAGGATCCTTGGGTGGCTCCGTAGTTTGAAACCAATTCTGGTTATCGCTTCTCGGCCTTTTGGCTAAGATCAAGTGTAGTATCTGTTCTTATCAGTTTAATATCTGATACGTCCCCTATCTGGGGACCATATATTAAATGGATTTTTAGAACAGGGAGATGGAAAAAGAGCTTGCTCTGTCCACTCCACGCATTGACCTGGTATTGCAGTATCTCCAGGACCGGTGCACCCCTTCTTTAATGCAGTTTCTAAAATCAGAAAGAATTGAATTCAATGTTTTTTGTTCATTTTGCTTGTTTGTCGGATTTTGGGATGGACTCTTTGGCTTTGCTTTTCTTCTCCTCATTGGATTTTTCATGTTCAAAGTTGCAGAAGCCAGATTACAAGCTCATTTTGGTTCAACTTCAGCAACTGTGCATTGCATTGCCATGTAATGTGATGCAATGCTATCTTTCTAGCTCTCCCTTTTTACTTCCTTTTGGATAAACAGACATATTAGGCAAGCATTTTGGAGCTTTCACCTAAATAACTACAGGTGGTGAGATAAGCTGCACAATATAATTGACCTTTCAGTATATTGTTGCACACACACCATCTATTTAGCAAATGCCCTTGTTATCAACAGCAGCCTTTTAAACTCACCTGAGCTAACAGGTATGTGCGCTGGTTACTCTGCTGCGCTTAAAATTTCTTTTTTGGTTTGCTACAATGCCTTTTCTGAAACGTTGTCTCCTTCTGCTGGAACACTGACTTCTTTCATTTAATGCCTGCAGACTATAAAAGAGAACCCAACCCAAAAAGTTTGGTTGATTAGTCTGTGGCATTCTGTTAAACTGTTGCTTATGGCGGTCTCTGTGAGCTTCTCAGCGACATTCAGCCAGCCAGGTATCCTGCCTGCAGTAGATGGAATGTGGCAATGGAACGCTGGCTGCGCGTGTCATAATAGGCTCTGAGCCTTTATATACCTGTGCACAGCAGCAGCCACCTTCAGTCTGCTGCTGGACAGCCAGCAGCAGCAGCAGCAGGAGAGGTATGTAATCAGGAGCCCTCCTGCTAAGGGTAGACAGCTGCTCGTTCCACCCCACCCCCCGCCTTAATTGGTTCTCCTCCCTTCCAACGGTGTTGAGGCGGGTGGGAACAGCAGGGGGTGAAGGTGCTGTGTTTAAAGAGGTGGAGTTATGCAGATCTAAAACGCGTGGATTGCAGCAGCAGCAAGCCGAAAAGTGCAGGCATGTAAGGGATCTAGAGGTTGACAACATGTCTTCTTAACGGGAGTCCAGGAGCTCATCTCCACAAATGGACTTTTCAGGATCCTTGGGTGGCTCCGTAGTTTGAAACCAATTCTGGTTATCGCTTCTCGGCCTTTTGGCTAAGATCAAGTGTAGTATCTGTTCTTATCAGTTTAATATCTGATACGTCCCCTATCTGGGGACCATATATTAAATGGATTTTTAGAACAGGGAGATGGAAAAAGAGCTTGCTCTGTCCACTCCACGCATTGACCTGGTATTGCAGTATCTCCAGGACCGGTGCACCCCTTCTTTAATGCAGTTTCTAAAATCAGAAAGAATTGAATTCAATGTTTTTTGTTCATTTTGCTTGTTTGTCGGATTTTGGGATGGACTCTTTGGCTTTGCTTTTCTTCTCCTCATTGGATTTTTCATGTTCAAAGTTGCAGAAGCCAGATTACAAGCTCATTTTGGTTCAACTTCAGCAACTGTGCATTGCATTGCCATGTAATGTGATGCAATGCTATCTTTCTAGCTCTCCCTTTTTACTTCCTTTTGGATAAACAGACATATTAGGCAAGCATTTTGGAGCTTTCACCTAAATAACTACAGGTGGTGAGATAAGCTGCACAATATAATTGACCTTTCAGTATATTGTTGCACACACACCATCTATTTAGCAAATGCCCTTGTTATCAACAGCAGCCTTTTAAACTCACCTGAGCTAACAGGTATGTGCGCTGGTTACTCTGCTGCGCTTAAAATTTCTTTTTTGGTTTGCTACAATGCCTTTTCTGAAACGTTGTCTCCTTCTGCTGGAACACTGACTTCTTTCATTTAATGCCTGCAGACTATAAAAGAGAACCCAACCCAAAAAGTTTGGTTGATTAGTCTGTGGCATTCTGTTAAACTGTTGCTTATGGCGGTCTCTGTGAGCTTCTCAGCGACATTCAGCCAGCCAGGTATCCTGCCTGCAGTAGATGGAATGTGGCAATGGAACGCTGGCTGCGCGTGTCATAATAGGCTCTGAGCCTTTATATACCTGTGCACAGCAGCAGCCACCTTCAGTCTGCTGCTGGACAGCCAGCAGCAGCAGCAGCAGGAGAGGTATGTAATCAGGAGCCCTCCTGCTAAGGGTAGACAGCTGCTCGTTCCACCCCACCCCCCGCCTTAATTGGTTCTCCTCCCTTCCAACGGTGTTGAGGCGGGTGGGAACAGCAGGGGGTGAAGGTGCTGTGTTTAAAGAGGTGGAGTTATGCAGATCTAAAACGCGTGGATTGCAGCAGCAGCAAGCCGAAAAGTGCAGGCATGTAAGGGATCTAGAGGTTGACAACATGTCTTCTTAATGGGAGTCCAGGAGCTCATCTCCACAAATGGACTTTTCAGGATCCTTGGGTGGCTCCGTAGTTTGAAACCAATTCTGGTTATCGCTTCTCGGCCTTTTGGCTAAGATCAAGTGTAGTATCTGTTCTTATCAGTTTAATATCTGATACGTCCCCTATCTGGGGACCATATATTAAATGGATTTTTAGAACAGGGAGATGGAAAAAGAGCTTGCTCTGTCCACTCCACGCATTGACCTGGTATTGCAGTATCTCCAGGACCGGTGCACCCCTTCTTTAATGCAGTTTCTAAAATCAGAAAGAATTGAATTCAATGTTTTTTGTTCATTTTGCTTGTTTGTCGGATTTTGGGATGGACTCTTTGGCTTTGCTTTTCTTCTCCTCATTGGATTTTTCATGTTCAAAGTTGCAGAAGACAGATTACAAGCTCATTTTGGTTCAACTTCAGCAACTGTGCATTGCATTGCCATGTAATGTGATGCAATGCTATCTTTCTAGCTCTCCCTTTTTACTTCCTTTTGGATAAACAGACATATTAGGCAAGCATTTTGGAGCTTTCACCTAAATAACTACAGGTGGTGAGATAAGCTGCACAATATAATTGACCTTTCAGTATATTGTTGCACACACACCATCTATTTAGCAAATGCCCTTGTTATCAACAGCAGCCTTTTAAACTCACCTGAGCTAACAGGTATGTGCGCTGGTTACTCTGCTGCGCTTAAAATTTCTTTTTTGGTTTGCTACAATGCCTTTTCTGAAACGTTGTCTCCTTCTGCTGGAACACTGACTTCTTTCATTTAATGCCTGCAGACTATAAAAGAGAACCCAACCCAAAAAGTTTGGTTGATTAGTCTGTGGCATTCTGTTAAACTGTTGCTTATGGCGGTCTCTGTGAGCTTCTCAGCGACATTCAGCCAGCCAGGTATCCTGCCTGCAGTAGATGGAATGTGGCAATGGAACGCTGGCTGCGCGTGTCATAATAGGCTCTGAGCCTTTATATACCTGTGCACAGCAGCAGCCACCTTCAGTCTGCTGCTGGACAGCCAGCAGCAGCAGCAGCAGGAGAGGTATGTAATCAGGAGCCCTCCTGCTAAGGGTAGACAGCTGCTCGTTCCACCCCACCCCCCGCCTTAATTGGTTCTCCTCCCTTCCAACGGTGTTGAGGCGGGTGGGAACAGCAGGGGGTGAAGGTGCTGTGTTTAAAGAGGTGGAGTTATGCAGATCTAAAACGCGTGGATTGCAGCAGCAGCAAGCCGAAAAGTGCAGGCATGTAAGGGATCTAGAGGTTGACAACATGTCTTCTTAACGGGAGTCCAGGAGCTCATCTCCACAAATGGACTTTTCAGGATCCTTGGGTGGCTCCGTAGTTTGAAACCAATTCTGGTTATCGCTTCTCGGCCTTTTGGCTAAGATCAAGTGTAGTATCTTTCGAAAAGGCGGTTTTGGATGTTGGCCGCCCTAGTAGATTGATACATTATGCACACTGGGGTTTAGGCGCTTGTTAGTACGCCAGGTGGCTAATATAGTCATCTGGTGGAAAGCATGGCCCCCCAGGATCGACGCCATTGGGCCGGGGAAGATCGAAAGCCCGAAGTGTGAAGTGCCCCAGGAGTGGTGACCCTGGGGTGCCTTAACTCACTGGGATTGGGAACCCCACTTGAGTTTATGGCACATTTGCACTAGCACTTCAATATTTCTTTCTTCACACACACCCTTATTCCGGGCCTTCTGGCCTTAGGATGGGGAATTTTTCAATTCCCGGTCGAAGGTCCGGGCAGTATTATACTGTGAAACCTTCACTATTTATTTAATTTTTTTTTGTCACTGTGTGTCCACTTTTTCACGTGTGTCCACGTCCTTACTAGGATTTTGTCGGGATGCGGTTCCCTTACGGGTTCCTCTCTTGGCAGGTCTAGGGGGGGAGTGTGTGGCCATCAGGTTCCGCTCCCCCCTGAACCCCCCTGGCTCTCCTCTTTCGGGAGGAGAGCGTTGTTGGCTCCCCTCTTCCGGGAGGGGAGCACAGTCTTTGGCTCCCAGTGCCTTGCTCGGGTGAGAACTCGGGCAGGTATTGAGGGTAAGATTGGGCCGCCTATGGCTCCGGCTGGAGGTGGCTATTTGTCCCTGTGCCTCGCTGTGGCCTTCTGGCTCGGAGGGACGGGGAATGGTTTGTGGGACCCTTCTCCTTTTGGAGAGGGTTTCAAGAAGACCAGCATCCTAGTGCACTTTTTTTTGTGGCACTTGTCACTTTTTTAAGCGCACTCGGGTTTTGTACACGAATTCGGGCTTTCGATAAAAAAAAAAAAATCTGTTCTTATCAGTTTAATATCTGATACGTCCCCTATCTGGGGACCATATATTAAATGGATTTTTAGAACAGGGAGATGGAAAAAGAGCTTGCTCTGTCCACTCCACGCATTGACCTGGTATTGCAGTATCTCCAGGACCGGTGCACCCCTTCTTTAATGCAGTTTCTAAAATCAGAAAGAATTGAATTCAATGTTTTTTGTTCATTTTGCTTGTTTGTCGGATTTTGGGATGGACTCTTTGGCTTTGCTTTGCTTCTCCTCATTGGATTTTTCATGTTCAAAGTTGCAGAAGCCAGATTACAAGCTCATTTTGGTTCAACTTCAGCAACTGTGCATTGCATTGCCATGTAATGTGATGCAATGCTATCTTTCTAGCTCTCCCTTTTTACTTCCTTTTGGATAAACAGACATATTAGGCAAGCATTTTGGAGCTTTCACCTAAATAACTACAGGTGGTGAGATAAGCTGCACAATATAATTGACCTTTCAGTATATTGTTGCACACACACCATCTATTTAGCAAATGCCCTTGTTATCAACAGCAGCCTTTTAAACTCACCTGAGCTAACAGGTATGTGCGCTGGTTACTCTGCTGCGCTTAAAATTTCTTTTTTGGTTTGCTACAATGCCTTTTCTGAAACGTTGTCTCCTTCTGCTGGAACACTGACTTCTTTCATTTAATGCCTGCAGACTATAAAAGAGAACCCAACCCAAAAAGTTTGGTTGATTAGTCTGTGGCATTCTGTTAAACTGTTGCTTATGGCGGTCTCTGTGAGCTTCTCAGCGACATTCAGCCAGCCAGGTATCCTGCCTGCAGTAGATGGAATGTGGCAATGGAACGCTGGCTGCGCGTGTCATAATAGGCTCTGAGCCTTTATATACCTGTGCACAGCAGCAGCCACCTTCAGTCTGCTGCTGGACAGCCAGCAGCAGCAGCAGCAGGAGAGGTATGTAATCAGGAGCCCTCCTGCTAAGGGTAGACAGCTGCTCGTTCCACCCCACCCCCCGCCTTAATTGGTTCTCCTCCCTTCCAACGGTGTTGAGGCGGGTGGGAACAGCAGGGGGTGAAGGTGCTGTGTTTAAAGAGGTGGAGTTATGCAGATCTAAAACGCGTGGATTGCAGCAGCAGCAAGCCGAAAAGTGCAGGCATGTAAGGGATCTAGAGGTTGACAACATGTCTTCTTAACGGGAGTCCAGGAGCTCATCTCCACAAATGGACTTTTCAGGATCCTTGGGTGGCTCCGTAGTTTGAAACCAATTCTGGTTATCGCTTCTCGGCCTTTTGGCTAAGATCAAGTGTAGTATCTGTTCTTATCAGTTTAATATCTGATACGTCCCCTATCTGGGGACCATATATTAAATGGATTTTTAGAACAGGGAGATGGAAAAAGAGCTTGCTCTGTCCACTCCACGCATTGACCTGGTATTGCAGTATCTCCAGGACCGGTGCACCCCTTCTTTAATGCAGTTTCTAAAATCAGAAAGAATTGAATTCAATGTTTTTTGTTCATTTTGCTTGTTTGTCGGATTTTGGGATGGACTCTTTGGCTTTGCTTTTCTTCTCCTCATTGGATTTTTCATGTTCAAAGTTGCAGAAGCCAGATTACAAGCTCATTTTGGTTCAACTTCAGCAACTGTGCATTGCATTGCCATGTAATGTGATGCAATGCTATCTTTCTAGCTCTCCCTTTTTACTTCCTTTTGGATAAACAGACATATTAGGCAAGCATTTTGGAGCTTTCACCTAAATAACTACAGGTGGTGAGATAAGCTGCACAATATAATTGACCTTTCAGTATATTGTTGCACACACACCATCTATTTAGCAAATGCCCTTGTTATCAACAGCAGCCTTTTAAACTCACCTGAGCTAACAGGTATGTGCGCTGGTTACTCTGCTGCGCTTAAAATTTCTTTTTTGGTTTGCTACAATGCCTTTTCTGAAACGTTGTCTCCTTCTGCTGGAACACTGACTTCTTTCATTTAATGCCTGCAGACTATAAAAGAGAACCCAACCCAAAAAGTTTGGTTGATTAGTCTGTGGCATTCTGTTAAACTGTTGCTTATGGCGGTCTCTGTGAGCTTCTCAGCGACATTCAGCCAGCCAGGTATCCTGCCTGCAGTAGATGGAATGTGGCAATGGAACGCTGGCTGCGCGTGTCATAATAGGCTCTGAGCCTTTATATACCTGTGCACAGCAGCAGCCACCTTCAGTCTGCTGCTGGACAGCCAGCAGCAGCAGCAGGAGAGGTATGTAATCAGGAGCCCTCCTGCTAAGGGTAGACAGCTGCTCGTTCCACCCCACCCCCCGCCTTAATTGGTTCTCCTCCCTTCCAACGGTGTTGAGGCGGGTGGGAACAGCAGGGGGTGAAGGTGCTGTGTTTAAAGAGGTGGAGTTATGCAGATCTAAAACGCGTGGATTGCAGCAGCAGCAAGCCGAAAAGTGCAGGCATGTAAGGGATCTAGAGGTTGACAACATGTCTTCTTAACGGGAGTCCAGGAGCTCATCTCCACAAATGGACTTTTCAGGATCCTTGGGTGGCTCCGTAGTTTGAAACCAATTCTGGTTATCGCTTCTTGGCCTTTTGGCTAAGATCAAGTGTAGTATCTGTTCTTATCAGTTTAATATCTGATACGTCCCCTATCTGGGGACCATATATTAAATGGATTTTTAGAACAGGGAGATGGAAAAAGAGCTTGCTCTGTCCACTCCACGCATTGACCTGGTATTGCAGTATCTCCAGGACCGGTGCACCCCTTCTTTAATGCAGTTTCTAAAATCAGAAAGAATTGAATTCAATGTTTTTTGTTCATTTTGCTTGTTTGTCGGATTTTGGGATGGACTCTTTGGCTTTGCTTTTCTTCTCCTCATTGGATTTTTCATGTTCAAAGTTGCAGAAGCCAGATTACAAGCTCATTTTGGTTCAACTTCAGCAACTGTGCATTGCATTGCCATGTAATGTGATGCAATGCTATCTTTCTAGCTCTCCCTTTTTACTTCCTTTTGGATAAACAGACATATTAGGCAAGCATTTTGGAGCTTTCACCTAAATAACTACAGGTGGTGAGATAAGCTGCACAATATAATTGACCTTTCAGTATATTGTTGCACACACACCATCTATTTAGCAAATGCCCTTGTTATCAACAGCAGCCTTTTAAACTCACCTGAGCTAACAGGTATGTGCGCTGGTTACTCTGCTGCGCTTAAAATTTCTTTTTTGGTTTGCTACAATGCCTTTTCTGAAACGTTGTCTCCTTCTGCTGGAACACTGACTTCTTTCATTTAATGCCTGCAGACTATAAAAGAGAACCCAACCCAAAAAGTTTGGTTGATTAGTCTGTGGCATTCTGTTAAACTGTTGCTTATGGCGGTCTCTGTGAGCTTCTCAGCGACATTCAGCCAGCCAGGTATCCTGCCTGCAGTAGATGGAATGTGGCAATGGAACGCTGGCTGCGCGTGTCATAATAGGCTCTGAGCCTTTATATACCTGTGCACAGCAGCAGCCACCTTCAGTCTGCTGCTGGACAGCCAGCAGCAGCAGCAGTAGGAGAGGTATGTAATCAGGAGCCCTCCTGCTAAGGGTAGACAGCTGCTCGTTCCACCCCACCCCCCGCCTTAATTGGTTCTCCTCCCTTCCAACGGTGTTGAGGCGGGTGGGAACAGCAGGGGGTGAAGGTGCTGTGTTTAAAGAGGTGGAGTTATGCAGATCTAAAACGCGTGGATTGCAGCAGCAGCAAGCCGAAAAGTGCAGGCATGTAAGGGATCTAGAGGTTGACAACATGTCTTCTTAACGGGAGTCCAGGAGCTCATCTCCACAAATGGACTTTTCAGGATCCTTGGGTGGCTCCGTAGTTTGAAACCAATTCTGGTTATCGCTTCTCGGCCTTTTGGCTAAGATCAAGTGTAGTATCTGTTCTTATCAGTTTAATATCTGATACGTCCCCTATCTGGGGACCATATATTAAATGGATTTTTAGAACAGGGAGATGGAAAAAGAGCTTGCTCTGTCCACTCCACGCATTGACCTGGTATTGCAGTATCTCCATGACCGGTGCACCCCTTCTTTAATGCAGTTTCTAAAATCAGAAAGAATTGAATTCAATGTTTTTTGTTCATTTTGCTTGTTTGTCGGATTTTGGGATGGACTCTTTGGCTTTGCTTTTCTTCTCCTCATTGGATTTTTCATGTTCAAAGTTGCAGAAGCCAGATTACAAGCTCATTTTGGTTCAACTTCAGCAACTGTGCATTGCATTGCCATGTAATGTGATGCAATGCTATCTTTCTAGCTCTCCCTTTTTACTTCCTTTTGGATAAACAGACATATTAGGCAAGCATTTTGGAGCTTTCACCTAAATAACTACAGGTGGTGAGATAAGCTGCACAATATAATTGACCTTTCAGTATATTGTTGCACACACACCATCTATTTAGCAAATGCCCTTGTTATCAACAGCAGCCTTTTAAACTCACCTGAGCTAACAGGTATGTGCGCTGGTTACTCTGCTGCGCTTAAAATTTCTTTTTTGGTTTGCTACAATGCCTTTTCTGAAACGTTGTCTCCTTCTGCTGGAACACTGACTTCTTTCATTTAATGCCTGCAGACTATAAAAGAGAACCCAACCCAAAAAGTTTGGTTGATTAGTCTGTGGCATTCTGTTAAACTGTTGCTTATGGCGGTCTCTGTGAGCTTCTCAGCGACATTCAGCCAGCCAGGTATCCTGCCTGCAGTAGATGGAATGTGGCAATGGAACGCTGGCTGCGCGTGTCATAATAGGCTCTGAGCCTTTATATACCTGTGCACAGCAGCAGCCACCTTCAGTCTGCTGCTGGACAGCCAGCAGCAGCAGCAGCAGGAGAGGTATGTAATCAGGAGCCCTCCTGCTAAGGGTAGACAGCTGCTCGTTCCACCCCACCCCCCGCCTTAATTGGTTCTCCTCCCTTCCAACGGTGTTGAGGCGGGTGGGAACAGCAGGGGGTGAAGGTGCTGTGTTTAAAGAGGTGGAGTTATGCAGATCTAAAACGCGTGGATTGCAGCAGCAGCAAGCCGAAAAGTGCAGGCATGTAAGGGATCTAGAGGTTGACAACATGTCTTCTTAACGGGAGTCCAGGAGCTCATCTCCACAAATGGACTTTTCAGGATCCTTGGGTGGCTCCGTAGTTTGAAACCAATTCTGGTTATCGCTTCTCGGCCTTTTGGCTAAGATCAAGTGTAGTATCTGTTCTTATCAGTTTAATATCTGATACGTCCCCTATCTGGGGACCATATATTAAATGGATTTTTAGAACAGGGAGATGGAAAAAGAGCTTGCTCTGTCCACTCCACGCATTGACCTGGTATTGCAGTACCTCCAGGACCGGTGCACCCCTTCTTTAATGCAGTTTCTAAAATCAGAAAGAATTGAATTCAATGTTTTTTGTTCATTTTGCTTGTTTGTCGGATTTTGGGATGGACTCTTTGGCTTTGCTTTTCTTCTCCTCATTGGATTTTTCATGTTCAAAGTTGCAGAAGCCAGATTACAAGCTCATTTTGGTTCAACTTCAGCAACTGTGCATTGCATTGCCATGTAATGTGATGCAATGCTATCTTTCCAGCTCTCCCTTTTTACTTCCTTTTGGATAAACAGACATATTAGGCAAGCATTTTGGAGCTTTCACCTAAATAACTACAGGTGGTGAGATAAGCTGCACAATATAATTGACCTTTCAGTATATTGTTGCACACACACCATCTATTTAGCAAATGCCCTTGTTATCAACAGCAGCCTTTTAAACTCACCTGAGCTAACAGGTATGTGCGCTGGTTACTCTGCTGCGCTTAAAATTTCTTTTTTGGTTTGCTACAATGCCTTTTCTGAAACGTTGTCTCCTTCTGCTGGAACACTGACTTCTTTCATTTAATGCCTGCAGACTATAAAAGAGAACCCAACCCAAAAAGTTTGGTTGATTAGTCTGTGGCATTCTGTTAAACTCTTGCTTATGGCGGTCTCTGTGAGCTTCTCAGCGACATTCAGCCAGCCAGGTATCCTGCCTGCAGTAGATGGAATGTGGCAATGGAACGCTGGCTGCGCGTGTCATAATAGGCTCTGAGCCTTTATATACCTGTGCACAGCAGCAGCCACCTTCAGTCTGCTGCTGGACAGCCAGCAGCAGCAGCAGCAGGAGAGGTATGTAATCAGGAGCCCTCCTGCTAAGGGTAGACAGCTGCTCGTTCCACCCCACCCCCCGCCTTAATTGGTTCTCCTCCCTTCCAACGGTGTTGAGGCGGGTGGGAACAGCAGGGGGTGAAGGTGCTGTGTTTAAAGAGGTGGAGTTATGCAGATCTAAAACGCGTGGATTGCAGCAGCAGCAAGCCGAAAAGTGCAGGCATGTAAGGGATCTAGAGGTTGACAACATGTCTTCTTAACGGGAGTCCAGGAGCTCATCTCCACAAATGGACTTTTCAGGATCCTTGGGTGGCTCCGTAGTTTGAAACCAATTCTGGTTATCGCTTCTCGGCCTTTTGGCTAAGATCAAGTGTAGTATCTGTTCTTATCAGTTTAATATCTGATACGTCCCCTATCTGGGGACCATATATTAAATGGATTTTTAGAACAGGGAGATGGAAAAAGAGCTTGCTCTGTCCACTCCACGCATTGACCTGGTATTGCAGTATCTCCAGGACCGGTGCACCCCTTCTTTAATGCAGTTTCTAAAATCAGAAAGAATTGAATTCAATGTTTTTTGTTCATTTTGCTTGTTTGTCGGATTTTGGGATGGACTCTTTGGCTTTGCTTTTCTTCTCCTCATTGGATTTTTCATGTTCAAAGTTGCAGAAGCCAGATTACAAGCTCATTTTGGTTCAACTTCAGCAACTGTGCATTGCATTGCCATGTAATGTGATGCAATGCTATCTTTCTAGCTCTCCCTTTTTACATCCTTTTGGATAAACAGACATATTAGGCAAGCATTTTGGAGCTTTCACCTAAATAACTACAGGTGGTGAGATAAGCTGCACAATATAATTGACCTTTCAGTATATTGTTGCACACACACCATCTATTTAGCAAATGCCCTTGTTATCAACAGCAGCCTTTTAAACTCACCTGAGCTAACAGGTATGTGCGCTGGTTACTCTGCTGCGCTTAAAATTTCTTTTTTGGTTTGCTACAATGCCTTTTCTGAAACGTTGTCTCCTTCTGCTGGAACACTGACTTCTTTCATTTAATGCCTGCAGACTATAAAAGAGAACCCAACCCAAAAAGTTTGGTTGATTAGTCAGTGGCATTCTGTTAAACTGTTGCTTATGGCGGTCTCTGTGAGCTTCTCAGCGACATTCAGCCAGCCAGGTATCCTGCCTGCAGTAGATGGAATGTGGCAATGGAACGCTGGCTGCGCGTGTCATAATAGGCTCTGAGCCTTTATATACCTGTGCACAGCAGCAGCCACCTTCAGTCTGCTGCTGGACAGCCAGCAGCAGCAGGAGAGGTATGTAATCAGGAGCCCTCCTGCTAAGGGTAGACAGCTGCTCGTTCCACCCCACCCCCCGCCTTAATTGGTTCTCCTCCCTTCCAACGGTGTTGAGGCGGGTGGGAACAGCAGGGGGTGAAAGTGCTGTGTTTAAAGAGGTGGAGTTATGCAGATCTAAAACGCGTGGATTGCAGCAGCAGCAAGCCGAAAAGTGCAGGCATGTAAGGGATCTAGAGGTTGACAACATGTCTTCTTAACGGGAGTCCAGGTGCTCATCTCCACAAATGGACTTTTCAGGATCCTTGGGTGGCTCCGTAGTTTGAAACCAATTCTGGTTATCGCTTCTCGGCCTTTTGGCTAAGATCAAGTGTAGTATCTGTTCTTATCAGTTTAATATCTGATACGTCCCCTATCTGGGGACCATATATTAAATGGATTTTTAGAACAGGGAGATGGAAAAAGAGCTTGCTCTGTCCACTCCACGCATTGACCTGGTATTGCAGTATCTCCAGGACCGGTGCACCCCTTCTTTAATGCAGTTTCTAAAATCAGAAAGAATTGAATTCAATGTTTTTTGTTCATTTTGCTTGTTTGTCGGATTTTGGGATGGACTCTTTGGCTTTGCTTTTCTTCTCCTCATTGGATTTTTCATGTTCAAAGTTGCAGAAGCCAGATTACAAGCTCATTTTGGTTCAACTTCAGCAACTGTGCATTGCATTGCCATGTAATGTGATGCAATGCTATCTTTCTAGCTCTCCCTTTTTACTTCCTTTTGGATAAACAGACATATTAGGCAAGCATTTTGGAGCTTTCACCTAAATAACTACAGGTGGTGAGATAAGCTGCACAATATAATTGACCTTTCAGTATATTGTTGCACACACACCATCTATTTAGCAAATGCCCTTGTTATCAACAGCAGCCTTTTAAACTCACCTGAGCTAACAGGTATGTGCGCTGGTTACTCTGCTGCGCTTAAAATATCTTTTTTGGTTTGCTACAATGCCTTTTCTGAAACGTTGTCTCCTTCTGCTGGAACACTGACTTCTTTCATTTAATGCCTGCAGACTATAAAAGAGAACCCAACCCAAAAAGTTTGGTTGATTAGTCTGTGGCATTCTGTTAAACTGTTGCTTATGGCGGTCTCTGTGAGCTTCTCAGCGACATTCAGCCAGCCAGGTATCCTGCCTGCAGTAGATGGAATGTGGCAATGGAACGCTGGCTGCGCGTGTCATAATAGGCTCTGAGCCTTTATATACCTGTGCACAGCAGCAGCCACCTTCAGTCTGCTGCTGGACAGCCAGCAGCAGCAGCAGCAGGAGAGGTATGTAATCAGGAGCCCTCCTGCTAAGGGTAGACAGCTGCTCGTTCCACCCCACCCCCCGCCTTAATTGGTTCTCCTCCCTTCCAACGGTGTTGAGGCGGGTGGGAACAGCAGGGGGTGAAGGTGCTGTGTTTAAAGAGGTGGAGTTATGCAGATCTAAAACGCGTGGATTGCAGCAGCAGCAAGCCGAAAAGTGCAGGCATGTAAGGGATCTAGAGGTTGACAACATGTCTTCTTAACGGGAGTCCAGGAGCTCATCTCCACAAATGGACTTTTCAGGATCCTTGGGTGGCTCCGTAGTTTGAAACCAATTCTGGTTATCGCTTCTCGGCCTTTTGGCTAAGATCAAGTGTAGTATCTGTTCTTATCAGTTTAATATCTGATACGTCCCCTATCTGGGGACCATATATTAAATGGATTTTTAGAACAGGGAGATGGAAAAAGAGCTTGCTCTGTCCACTCCACGCATTGACCTGGTATTGCAGTATCTCCAGGACCGGTGCACCCCTTCTTTAATGCAGTTTCTAAAATCAGAAAGAATTGAATTCAATGTTTTTTGTTCATTTTGCTTGTTTGTCGGATTTTGGGATGGACTCTTTGGCTTTGCTTTTCTTCTCCTCATTGGATTTTTCATGTTCAAAGTTGCAGAAGCCAGATTACAAGCTCATTTTGGTTCAACTTCAGCAACTGTGCATTGCATTGCCATGTAATGTGATGCAATGCTATCTTTCTAGCTCTCCCTTTTTACTTCCTTTTGGATAAACAGACATATTAGGCAAGCATTTTGGAGCTTTCACCTAAATAACTACAGGTGGTGAGATAAGCTGCACAATATAATTGACCTTTCAGTATATTGTTGCACACACACCATCTATTTAGCAAATGCCCTTGTTATCAACAGCAGCCTTTTAAACTCACCTGAGCTAACAGGTATGTGCGCTGGTTACTCTGCTGCGCTTAAAATTTCTTTTTTGGTTTGCTACAATGCCTTTTCTGAAACGTTGTCTCCTTCTGCTGGAACACTGACTTCTTTCATTTAATGCCTGCAGACTATAAAAGAGAACCCAACCCAAAAAGTTTGGTTGATTAGTCTGTGGCATTCTGTTAAACTGTTGCTTATGGCGGTCTCTGTGAGCTTCTCAGCGACATTCAGCCAGCCAGGTATCCTGCCTGCAGTAGATGGAATGTGGCAATGGAACGCTGGCTGCGCGTGTCATAATAGGCTCTGAGCATTTATATACCTGTGCACAGCAGCAGCCACCTTCAGTCTGCTGCTGGACAGCCAGCAGCAGCAGCAGCAGGAGAGGTATATAATCAGGAGACCTCCTGCTAAGGGTAGACAGCTGCTCGTTCCACCCCACCCCCCGCCTTAATTGGTTCTCCTCCCTTCCAACGGTGTTGAGGCGGGTGGGAACAGCAGGGGGTGAAGGTGCTGTGTTTAAAGAGGTGGAGTTATGCAGATCTAAAACGCGTGGATTGCAGCAGCAGCAGCAAGCCGAAAAGTGCAGGCATGTAAGGGATCTAGAGGTTGACAACATGTCTTCTTAACGGGAGTCCAGGAGCTCATCTCCACAAATGGACTTTTCAGGATCCTTGGGTGGCTCCGTAGTTTGAAACCAATTCTGGTTATCGCTTCTCGGCCTTTTGGCTAAGATCAAGTGTAGTATCTGTTCTTATCAGTTTAATATCTGATACGTCCCCTATCTGGGGACCATATATTAAATGGATTTTTAGAACAGGGAGATGGAAAAAGAGCTTGCTCTGTCCACTCCACGCATTGACCTGGTATTGCAGTATCTCCAGGACCGGTGCACCCCTTCTTTAATGCAGTTTCTAAAATCAGAAAGAATTGAATTCAATGTTTTTTGTTCATTTTGCTTGTTTGTCGGATTTTGGGATGGACTCTTTGGCTTCGCTTTTCTTCTCCTCATTGGATTTTTCATGTTCAAAGTTGCAGAAGCCAGATTACAAGCTCATTTTGGTTCAACTTCAGCAACTGTGCATTGCATTGCCATGTAATGTGATGCAATGCTATCTTTCTAGCTCTCCCTTTTTACTTCCTTTTGGATAAACAGACATATTAGGCAAGCATTTTGGAGCTTTCACCTAAATAACTACAGGTGGTGAGATAAGCTGCACAATATAATTGACCTTTCAGTATATTGTTGCACACACATCATCTATTTAGCAAATGCCCTTGTTATCAACAGCAGCCTTTTAAACTCACCTGAGCTAACAGGTATGTGCGCTGGTTACTCTGCTGCGCTTAAAA
This sequence comes from Phyllobates terribilis, assembly GCF_046119375.1. Lineage (NCBI taxonomy): Eukaryota > Metazoa > Chordata > Amphibia > Anura > Dendrobatidae > Phyllobates > Phyllobates terribilis. The sequence continues at coordinate 2,767,858 of NW_027362902.1, forward strand.
TTTCTTTTTTGGTTTGCTACAATGCCTTTTCTGAAACGTTGTCTCCTTCTGCTGGAACACTGACTTCTTTCATTTAATGCCTGCAGACTATAAAAGAGAACCCAACCCAAAAAGTTTGGTTGATTAGTCTGTGGCATTCTGTTAAACTGTTGCTTATGGCGGTCTCTGTGAGCTTCTCAGCGACATTCAGCCAGCCAGGTATCCTGCCTGCAGTAGATGGAATGTGGCAATGGAACGCTGGCTGCGCGTGTCATAATAGGCTCTGAGCCTTTATATACCTGTGCACAGCAGCAGCCACCTTCAGTCTGCTGCTGGACAGCCAGCAGCAGCAGCAGCAGGAGAGGTATGTAATCAGGAGCCCTCCTGCTAAGGGTAGACAGCTGCTCGTTCCACCCCACCCCCCGCCTTAATTGGTTCTCCTCCCTTCCAACGGTGTTGAGGCGGGAACAGCAGGGGGTGAAGGTGCTGTGTTTAAAGAGGTGGAGTTATGCAGATCTAAAACGCGTGGATTGCAGCAGCAGCAAGCCGAAAAGTGCAGGCATGTAAGGGATCTAGAGGTTGACAACATGTCTTCTTAACGGGAGTCCAGGAGCTCATCTCCACAAATGGACTTTTCAGGATCCTTGGGTGGCTCCGTAGTTTGAAACCAATTCTGGTTATCGCTTCTCGGCCTTTTGGCTAAGATCAAGTGTAGTATCTGTTCTTATCAGTTTAATATCTGATACGTCCCCTATCTGGGGACCATATATTAAATGGATTTTTAGAACAGGGAGATGGAAAAAGAGCTTGCTCTGTCCACTCCACGCATTGACCTGGTATTGCAGTATCTCCAGGACCGGTGCACCCCTTCTTTAATGCAGTTTCTAAAATCAGAAAGAATTGAATTCAATGTTTTTTGTTCATTTTGCTTGTTTGTCGGATTTTGGGATGGACTCTTTGGCTTTGCTTTTCTTCTCCTCATTGGATTTTTCATGTTCAAAGTTGCAGAAGCCAGATTACAAGCTCATTTTGGTTCAACTTCAGCAACTGTGCATTGCATTGCCATGTAATGTGATGCAATGCTATCTTTCTAGCTCTCCCTTTTTACTTCCTTTTGGATAAACAGACATATTAGGCAAGCATTTTGGAGCTTTCACCTAAATAACTACAGGTGGTGAGATAAGCTGCACAATATAATTGACCTTTCAGTATATTGTTGCACACACACCATCTATTTAGCAAATGCCCTTGTTATCAACAGCAGCCTTTTAAACTCACCTGAGCTAGCAGGTATGTGCGCTGGTTACTCTGCTGCGCTTAAAATTTCTTTTTTGGTTTGCTACAATGCCTTTTCTGAAACGTTGTCTCCTTCTGCTGGAACACTGACTTCTTTCATTTAATGCCTGCAGACTATAAAAGAGAACCCAACCCAAAAAGTTTGGTTGATTAGTCTGTGGCATTCTGTTAAACTGTTGCTTATGGCGGTCTCTGTGAGCTTCTCAGCGACATTCAGCCAGCCAGGTATCCTGCCTGCAGTAGATGGAATGTGGCAATGGAACGCTGGCTGCGCGTGTCATAATAGGCTCTGAGCCTTTATATACCTGTGCACAGCAGCAGCCACCTTCAGTCTGCTGCTGGACAGCCAGCAGCAGCAGGAGAGGTATGTAATCAGGAGCCCTCCTGCTAAGGGTAGACAGCTGCTCGTTCCACCCCACCCCCCGCCTTAATTGGTTCTCCTCCCTTCCAACGGTGTTGAGGCGGGTGGGAACAGCAGGGGGTGAAGGTGCTGTGTTTAAAGAGGTGGAGTTATGCAGATCTAAAACGCGTGGATTGCAGCAGCAGCAAGCCGAAAAGTGCAGGCATGTAAGGGATCTAGAGGTTGACAACATGTCTTCTTAACGGGAGTCCAGGAGCTCATCTCCACAAATGGACTTTTCAGGATCCTTGGGTGGCTCCGTAGTTTGAAACCAATTCTGGTTATCGCTTCTCGGCCTTTTGGCTAAGATCAAGTGCAGTGATCTACCGGTTGCTGCCTTGGTCTTGGCTGAGAGGTGCCTTGGGTACCCGGCTCCTTGGCCTCGGGGGATCGCTGCATGTAGCAGTGCGGCTTCACCCCCTTGCTGCTTTTGGGGAGCCGGATTAGTCCCGGGGCAACGAGGGGCGATCAGCCTGCCTGCTTTTTTTAAGTAGGCGAGGAGGATTTTTGCCACGTTTGGTGTGAAGATATGGACGGGAGAAGCCCAAATATGCTGACCTGTGAAGAGGTCCCAGTTTTTGCAAGATTGAAGAATGCAGTGCGGTTTATTTTTTTGGATCCAGAGAAGAAGAAGTCTGGCTTGTTTTTTTTGGTAGAGAAGATTTTGTTTGGACTTTTGGAAGTTCAAATGGAACAAGTTTTGTCTATGTTGGAGTTCCCGAAGAGAGGGATATATGATGTTATTTTTTGTTCAGAAGATATCTTTTCTGACTTTTGGAAGAGAATGGATCTAGTGAAGGAAGATTCGATACTTGAAGGTGTTTTTTTTGTGTCGCATTTTCCTAGGAAGGAAAGGCTAATAGTAATAAGGATGTATAGTCCTTTCATATTGGAAGAAGAGATCATGACCTTTTTATCCCGGTACTGTGAGAAAGTGAGTTCTGCTGGCAAAATGTTTAACCGATATGGTTTTTGGACCACGAGGTGGAGGTTCCTGGTCAAGTTCAAGGAAAGTTCGGATGGTGTTGTGGTACTCCCACCAAGTAGATTCAAAATCGGGACAGTTAATGGAGATAAGTTCTTTACAGGTATGCCGAAGTTTTGTAGGCGTTGTAAACAGTATGGCCATGAAAAGGATTCCTGTACATTACAGTGGTGTGCCAAGTGTGAAGAAGTGGGACATAAGGCAGAGAATTGTGAAAAAAGTAAGAAATGTAATCTATGTGGTGGCAGTGGTCATTTATATGATTGCTGTCCTGTCAATAAAAGGGAGGAGAAGTCAGTTGACAAGGAAGATGGAAAAGAAGAAGAGTCTGAAGCTGCCCCCCATGATGAAACGGAAGAGAACATATCTCAAAAGAAGGAGGAACAAATAAGAGATATAAGAAAAGAAGGTGATCATATGGAAGAAGATACTGAGAGTGATATCACAGACGTTGAGATTGAAAATACTAGCTTGGAAGAAGAAGTGGAGGTGGATAGGGAGTCAGAAGATCAGGAGGAAAGTGAGTCCTCCAGTCAGGATGAAAAGGAAGGTGCTGTAAGTAATATGGAAGAGGAGGAGGAGGGTGAAGAAACTAGTGAAGAAGAAAGAGAGGATGTCGCATGTGAAGCCAGAGAAGAAATTGAAGGAGTTTTGTCATCTGGGAAGGACTCTAGTAAAGCAAAGGATGTTTCAGAAAAAAATATGAGGGAGATGGAGGAGAGACAAGAAGTGTTGAAAATGCTAAAGAGTTGTGAAGGGGGGAGTCAGGCTAGTCTAAGGCGCAAAGTGTGGAATAACATTTATAGCGATATGCATCGTTTTTTTTCAACTTACAGAATACCTCAGTCGTTGGCTAAAGAGGTAGAAGAAGCTTGGGATGGTCGGTTTCTGGATGGAAGGCTTTTGAATGCCTTGGCAGCATATGGCCTGAAGAGAGGAATGTTGCCTTAAATCGTAATGGTAAAGATTGTAATGTTGTGATGTAAAGAATATGGAATAACTGTATTGTGATAATATAAACGTATATATATAAAATAAGATTGTAAAAATGGATATATGACCCACAATGATGGATAACAACCTAATACCATTTGGAAATCATTGCAAAGCATGAAATGGTAAATATGGGACTTGTAATCTGAGTGGAAAAAAAAAAAAAAAAAAATCTGTTCTTATCAGTTTAATATCTGATACGTCCCCTATCTGGGGACCATATATTAAATGGATTTTTAGAACAGGGAGATGGAAAAAGAGCTTGCTCTGTCCACTCCACGCATTGACCTGGTATTGCAGTATCTCCAGGACCGGTGCACCCCTTCTTTAATGCAGTTTCTAAAATCAGAAAGAATTGAATTCAATGTTTTTTGTTCATTTTGCTTGTTTGTCGGATTTTGGGATGGACTCTTTGGCTTTGCTTTTCTTCTCCTCATTGGATTTTTCATGTTCAAAGTTGCAGAAGCCAGATTACAAGCTCATTTTGGTTCAACTTCAGCAACTGTGCATTGCATTGCCATGTAATGTGATGCAATGCTATCTTTCTAGCTCTCCCTTTTTACTTCCTTTTGGATAAACAGACATATTAGGCAAGCATTTTGGAGCTTTCACCTAAATAACTACAGGTGGTGAGATAAGCTGCACAATATAATTGACCTTTCAGTATATTGTTGCACACACACCATCTATTTAGCAAATGCCCTTGTTATCAACAGCAGCTTTTTAAACTCACTTGAGCTAACAGGTATGTGCGCTGGTTACTCTGCTGCGCTTAAAATTTCTTTTTTGGTTTGCTACAATGCCTTTTCTGAAACGTTGTCTCCTTCTGCTGGAACACTGACTTCTTTCATTTAATGCCTGCAGACTATAAAAGAGAACCCAACCCAAAAAGTTTGGTTGATTAGTCTGTGGCATTCTGTTAAACTGTTGCTTATGGCGGTCTCTGTGAGCTTCTCAGCGACATTAAGCCAGCCAAGTATCCTGCCTGCAGTAGATGGAATGTGGCAATGGAACGCTGGCTGCGCGTGTCATAATAGGCTCTGAGCCTTTATATACCTGTGCACAGCAGCAGCCACCTTCAGTCTGCTGCTGGACAGCCAGCAGCAGCAGCAGCAGGAGAGGTATGTAATCAGGAGCCCTCCTGCTAAGGGTAGACAGCTGCTCGTTCCACCCCACCCCCCGCCTTAATTGGTTCTCCTCCCTTCCAACGGTGTTGAGGCGGGTGGGAACAGCAGGGGGTGAAGGTGCTGTGTTTAAAGAGGTGGAGTTATGCAGATCTAAAACGCGTGGATTGCAGCAGCAGCAAGCCGAAAAGTGCAGGCATGTAAGGGATCTAGAGGTTGACAACATGTCTTCTTAACGGGAGTCCAGGAGCTCATCTCCACAAATGGACTTTTCAGGATCCTTGGGTGGCTCCGTAGTTTGAAACCAATTCTGGTTATCGCTTCTCGGCCTTTTGGCTAAGAACAAGTGTAGTATCTGTTCTTATCAGTTTAATATCTGATACGTCCCCTATCTGGGGACCATATATTAAATGGATTTTTAGAACAGGGAGATGGAAAAAGAGCTTGCTCTGTCCACTCCACGCATTGACCTGGTATTGCAGTATCTCCAGGACCGGTGCACCCCTTCTTTAATGCAGTTTCTAAAATCAGAAAGAATTGAATTCAATGTTTTTTGTTCATTTTGCTTGTTTGTCGGATTTTGGGATGGACTCTTTGGCTTTGCTTTTCTTCTCCTCATTGGATTTTTCATGTTCAAAGTTGCAGAAGCCAGATTACAAGCTCATTTTGGTTCAACTTCAGCAACTGTGCATTGCATTGCCATGTAATGTGATGCAATGCTATCTTTCTAGCTCTCCCTTTTTACTTCCTTTTGGATAAACAGACATATTAGGCAAGCATTTTGGAGCTTTCACCTAAATAACTACAGGTGGTGAGATAAGCTGCACAATATAATTGACCTTTCAGTATATTGTTGCACACACACCATCTATTTAGCAAATGCCCTTGTTATCAACAGCAGCCTTTTAAACTCACCTGAGCTAACAGGTATGTGCGCTGGTTACTCTGCTGCGCTTAAAATTTCTTTTTTGGTTTGCTACAATGCCTTTTCTGAAACGTTGTCTCCTTCTGCTGGAACACTGACTTCTTTCATTTAATGCCTGCAGACTATAAAAGAGAACCCAACCCAAAAAGTTTGGTTGATTAGTCTGTGGCATTCTGTTAAACTGTTGCTTATGGCGGTCTCTGTGAGCTTCTCAGCGACATTCAGCCAGCCAGGTATCCTGCCTGCAGTAGATGGAATGTGGCAATGGAACGCTGGCTGCGCGTGTCATAATAGGCTCTGAGCCTTTATATACCTGTGCACAGCAGCAGCCACCTTCAGTCTGCTGCTGGACAGCCAGCAGCAGCAGCAGCAGGAGAGGTATGTAATCAGGAGCCCTCCTGCTAAGGGTAGACAGCTGCTCGTTCCACCCCACCCCCCGCCTTAATTGGTTCTCCTCCCTTCCAACGGTGTTGAGGCGGGTGGGAACAGCAGGGGGTGAAGGTGCTGTGTTTAAAGAGGTGGAGTTATGCAGATCTAAAACGCGTGGATTGCAGCAGCAGCAAGCCGAAAAGTGCAGGCATGTAAGGGATCTAGAGGTTGACAACATGTCTTCTTAACGGGAGTCCAGGAGCTCATCTCCATAAATGGACTTTTCAGGATCCTTGGGTGGCTCCGTAGTTTGAAACCCATTCTGGTTATCGCTTCTCGGCCTTTTGGCTAAGATCAAGTGTAGTATCTGTTCTTATCAGTTTAATATCTGATACGTCCCCTATCTGGGGACCATATATTAAATGGATTTTTAGAACAGGGAGATGGAAAAAGAGCTTGCTCTGTCCACTCCACGCATTGACCTGGTATTGCAGTATCTCCAGGACCGGTGCACCCCTTCTTTAATGCAGTTTCTAAAATCAGAAAGAATTGAATTCAATGTTTTTTGTTCATTTTGCTTGTTTGTCGGATTTTGGGATGGACTCTTTGGCTTTGCTTTTCTTCTCCTCATTGGATTTTTCATGTTCAAAGTTGCAGAAGCCAGATTACAAGCTCATTTTGGTTCAACTTCAGCAACTGTGCATTGCATTGCCATGTAATGTGATGCAATGCTATCTTTCTAGCTCTCCCTTTTTACTTCCTTTTGGATAAACAGACATATTAGGCAAGCATTTTGGAGCTTTCACCTAAATAACTACAGGTGGTGAGATAAGCTGCACAATATAATTGACCTTTCAGTACATTGTTGCACACACACCATCTATTTAGCAAATGCCCTTGTTATCAACAGCAGCCTTTTAAACTCACCTGAGCTAACAGGTATGTGCGCTGGTTACTCTGCTGCGCTTAAAATTTCTTTTTTGGTTTGCTACAATGCCTTTTCTGAAACGTTGTCTCCTTCTGCTGGAACACTGACTTCTTTCATTTAATGCCTGCAGACTATAAAAGAGAACCCAACCCAAAAAGTTTGGTTGATTAGTCTGTGGCATTCTGTTAAACTGTTGCTTATGGCGGTCTCTGTGAGCTTCTCAGCGACATTCAGCCAGCCAGGTATCCTGCCTGCAGTAGATGGAATGTGGCAATGGAACGCTGGCTGCGCGTGTCATAATAGGCTCTGAGCCTTTATATACCTGTGCACAGCAGCAGCCACCTTCAGTCTGCTGCTGGACAGCCAGCAGCAGCAGCAGCAGGAGAGGTATGTAATCAGGAGCCCTCCTGCTAAGGGTAGACAGCTGCTTGTTCCACCCCACCCCCCGTCTTAATTGGTTCTCCTCCCTTCCAACGGTGTTGAGGCGGGTGGGAACAGCAGGGGGTGAAGGTGCTGTGTTTAAAGAGGTGGAGTTATGCAGATCTAAAACGCGTGGATTGCAGCAGCAGCAAGCCGAAAAGTGCAGGCATGTAAGGGATCTAGAGGTTGACAACATGTCTTCTTAACGGGAGTCCAGGAGCTCATCTCCACAAATGGACTTTTCAGGATCCTTGGGTGGCTCCGTAGTTTGAAACCAATTCTGGTTATCGCTTCTCGGCCTTTTGGCTAAGATCAAGTGTAGTATCTGTTCTTATCAGTTTAATATCTGATACGTCCCCTATCTGGGGACCATATATTAAATGGATTTTTAGAACAGGGAGATGGAAAAAGAGCTTGCTCTGTCCACTCCACGCATTGACCTGGTATTGCAGTATCTCCAGGACCGGTGCACCCCTTCTTTAATGCAGTTTCTAAAATCAGAAAGAATTGAATTCAATGTTTTTTGTTCATTTTGCTTGTTTGTCGGATTTTGGGATGGACTCTTTGGCTTTGCTTTTCTTCTCCTCATTGGATTTTTCATGTTCAAAGTTGCAGAAGCCAGATTACAAGCTCATTTTGGTTCAACTTCAGCAACTGTGCATTGCATTGCCATGTAATGTGATGCAATGCTATCTTTCTAGCTCTCCCTTTTTACTTCCTTTTGGATAAACAGACATATTAGGCAAGCATTTTGGAGCTTTCACCTAAATAACTACAGGTGGTGAGATAAGCTGCACAATATAATTGACCTTTCAGTATATTGTTGCACACACACCATCTATTTAGCAAATGCCCTTGTTATCAACAGCAGCCTTTTAAACTCACCTGAGCTAACAGGTATGTGCGCTGGTTACTCTGCTGCGCTTAAAATTTCTTTTTTGGTTTGCTACAATGCCTTTTCTGAAACGTTGTCTCCTTCTGCTGGAACACTGACTTCTTTCATTTAATGCCTGCAGACTATAAAAGAGAACCCAACCCAAAAAGTTTGGTTGATTAGTCTGTGGCATTCTGTTAAACTGTTGCTTATGGCGGTCTCTGTGAGCTTCTCAGCGACATTCAGCCAGCCAGGTATCCTGCCTGCAGTAGATGGAATGTGGCAATGGAACGCTGGCTGCGCGTGTCATAATAGGCTCTGAGCCTTTATATACCTGTGCACAGCAGGAGCAACCTTCAGTCTGCTGCTGGACAGCCAGCAGCAGCAGCAGCAGGAGAGGTATGTAATCAGGAGCCCTCCTGCTAAGGGTAGACAGCTGCTCGTTCCACCCCACCCCCCGCCTTAATTGGTTCTCCTCCCTTCCAACGGTGTTGAGGCGGGTGGGAACAGCAGGGGGTGAAGGTGCTGTGTTTAAAGAGGTGGAGTTATGCAGATCTAAAACGCGTGGATTGCAGCAGCAGCAAGCCGAAAAGTGCAGGCATGTAAGGGATCTAGAGGTTGACAACATGTCTTCTTAACGGGAGTCCAGGAGCTCATCTCCACAAATGGACTTTTCAGGATCCTTGGGTGGCTCCGTAGTTTGAAACCAATTCTGGTTATCGCTTCTCGGCCTTTTGGCTAAGATCAAGTGTAGTATCTGTTCTTATCAGTTTAATATCTGATACGTCCCCTATCTGGGGACCATATATTAAATGGATTTTTAGAACAGGGAGATGGAAAAAGAGCTTGCTCTGTCCACTCCACGCATTGACCTGGTATTGCAGTATCTCCAGGACCGGTGCACCCCTTCTTTAATGCAGTTTCTAAAATCAGAAAGAATTGAATTCAATGTTTTTTGTTCATTTTGCTTGTTTGTCGGATTTTGGGATGGACTCTTTGGCTTTGCTTTTCTTCTCCTCATTGGATTTTTCATGTTCAAAGTTGCAGAAGCCAGATTACAAGCTCATTTTGGTTCAACTTCAGCAACTGTGCATTGCATTGCCATGCAATGTGATGCAATGCTATCTTTCTAGCTCTCCCTTTTTACTTCCTTTTGGATAAACAGACATATTAGGCAAGCATTTTGGAGCTTTCACCTAAATAACTACAGGTGGTGAGATAAGCTGCACAATATAATTGACCTTTCAGTATATTGTTGCACACACACCATCTATTTAGCAAATGCCCTTGTTATCAACAGCAGCCTTTTAAACTCACCTGAGCTAACAGGTATGTGCGCTGGTTACTCTGCTGCGCTTAAAATTTCTTTTTTGGTTTGCTACAATGCCTTTTCTGAAACGTTGTCTCCTTCTGCTGGAACACTGACTTCTTTCATTTAATGCCTGCAGACTATAAAAGAGAACCCAACCCAAAAAGTTTGGTTGATTAGTCTGTGGCATTCTGTTAAACTGTTGCTTATGGCGGTCTCTGTGAGCTTCTCAGCGACATTCAGCCAGCCAGGTATCCTGCCTGCAGTAGATGGAATGTGGCAATGGAACGCTGGCTGCGCGTGTCATAATAGGCTCTGAGCCTTTATATACCTGTGCACAGCAGGAGCAACCTTCAGTCTGCTGCTGGACAGCCAGCAGCAGCAGCAGCAGGAGAGGTATGTAATCAGGAGCCCTCCTGCTAAGGGTAGACAGCTGCTCGTTCCACCCCACCCCCCGCCTTAATTGGTTCTCCTCCCTTCCAACGGTGTTGAGGCGGGTGGGCACAGCAGGGGGTGAAGGTGCTGTGTTTAAAGAGGTGGAGTTATGCAGATCTAAAACGCGTGGATTGCAGCAGCAGCAAGCCGAAAAGTGCAGGCATGTAAGGGATCTAGAGGTTGACAACATGTCTTCTTAACGGGAGTCCAGGAGCTCATCTCCACAAATGGACTTTTCAGGATCCTTGGGTGGCTCCCTAGTTTGAAACCAATTCTGGTTATCGCTTCTCGGCCTTTTGGCTAAGATCAAGTGTAGTATCTGTTCTTATCAGTTTAATATCTGATACGTCCCCTATCTGGGGACCATATATTAAATGGATTTTTAGAACAGGGAGATGGAAAAAGAGCTTGCTCTGTCCACTCCACGCATTGACCTGGTATTGCAGTATCTCCAGGACCGGTGCACCCCTTCTTTAATGCAGTTTCTAAAATCAGAAAGAATTGAATTCAATGTTTTTTGTTCATTTTGCTTGTTTGTCGGATTTTGGGATGGACTCTTTGGCTTTGCTTTTCTTCTCCTCATTGGATTTTTCATGTTCAAAGTTGCAGAAGCCAGATTACAAGCTCATTTTGGTTCAACTTCAGCAACTGTGCATTGCATTGCCATGTAATGTGATGCAATGCTATCTTTCTAGCTCTCCCTTTTTACTTCCTTTTGGATAAACAGACATATTAGGCAAGCATTTTGGAGCTTTCACCTAAATAACTACAGGTGGTGAGATAAGCTGCACAATATAATTGACCTTTCAGTATATTGTTGCACACACACCATCTATTTAGCAAATGCCCTTGTTATCAACAGCAGCCTTTTAAACTCACCTGAGCTAACAGGTATGTGCGCTGGTTACTCTGCTGCGCTTAAAATTTCTTTTTTGGTTTGCTACAATGCCTTTTCTGAAACGTTGTCTCCTTCTGCTGGAACACTGACTTCTTTCATTTAATGCCTGCAGACTATAAAAGAGAACCCAACCCAAAAAGTTTGGTTGATTAGTCTGTGGCATTCTGTTAAACTGTTGCTTATGGCGGTCTCTGTGAGCTTCTCAGCGACATTCAGCCAGCCAGGTATCCTGCCTGCAGTAGATGGAATGTGGCAATGGAACGCTGGCTGCGCGTGTCATAATAGGCTCTGAGCCTTTATATACCTGTGCACAGCAGCAGCCACCTTCAGTCTGCTGCTGGACAGCCAGCAGCAGCAGCAGCAGGAGAGGTATGTAATCAGGAGCCCTCCTGCTAAGGGTAGACAGCTGCTCGTTCCACCCCACCCCCCGCCTTAATTGGTTCTCCTCCCTTCCAACGGTGTTGAGGCGGGTGGGAACAGCAGGGGGTGAAGGTGCTGTGTTTAAAGAGGTGGAGTTATGCAGATCTAAAACGCGTGGATTGCAGCAGCAGCAAGCCGAAAAGTGCAGGCATGTAAGGGATCTAGAGGTTGACAACATGTCTTCTTAACGGGAGTCCAGGAGCTCATCTCCACAAATGGACTTTTCAGGATCCTTGGGTGGCTCCCTAGTTTGAAACCAATTCTGGTTATCGCTTCTCGGCCTTTTGGCTAAGATCAAGTGTAGTATCTGTTCTTATCAGTTTAATATCTGATACGTCCCCTATCTGGGGACCATATATTAAATGGATTTTTAGAACAGGGAGATGGAAAAAGAGCTTGCTCTGTCCACTCCACGCATTGACCTGGTATTGCAGTATCTCCAGGACCGGTGCACCCCTTCTTTAATGCAGTTTCTAAAATCAGAAAGAATTGAATTCAATGTTTTTTGTTCATTTTGCTTGTTTGTCGGATTTTGGGATGGACTCTTTGGCTTTGCTTTTCTTCTCCTCATTGGATTTTTCATGTTCAAAGTTGCAGAAGCCAGATTACAAGCTCATTTTGGTTCAACTTCAGCAACTGTGCATTGCATTGCCATGTAATGTGATGCAATGCTATCTTTCTAGCTCTCCCTTTTTACTTCCTTTTGGATAAACAGACATATTAGGCAAGCATTTTGGAGCTTTCACCTAAATAACTACAGGTGGTGAGATAAGCTGCACAATATAATTGACCTTTCAGTATATTGTTGCACACACACCATCTATTTAGCAAATGCCCTTGTTATCAACAGCAGCCTTTTAAACTCACCTGAGCTAACAGGTATGTGCGCTGGTTACTCTGCTGCGCTTAAAATTTCTTTTTTGGTTTGCTACAATGCCTTTTCTGAAACGTTGTCTCCTTCTGCTGGAACACTGACTTCTTTCATTTAATGCCTGCAGACTATAAAAGAGAACCCAACCCAAAAAGTTTGGTTGATTAGTCTGTGGCATTCTGTTAAACTGTTGCTTATGGCGGTCTCTGTGAGCTTCTCAGCGACATTCAGCCAGCCAGGTATCCTGCCTGCAGTAGATGGAATGTGGCAATGGAACGCTGGCTGCGCGTGTCATAATAGGCTCTGAGCCTTTATATACCTGTGCACAGCAGCAGCCACCTTCAGTCTGCTGCTGGACAGCCAGCAGCAGCAACAGCAGGAGAGGTATGTAATCAGGAGCCCTCCTGCTAAGGGTAGACAGCTGCTCGTTCCACCCCACCCCCCGCCTTAATTGGTTCTCCTCCCTTCCAACGGTGTTGAGGCGGGTGGGAACAGCAGGGGGTGAAGGTGCTGTGTTTAAAGAGGTGGAGTTATGCAGATCTAAAACGCGTGGATTGCAGCAGCAGCAAGCCGAAAAGTGCAGGCATGTAAGGGATCTAGAGGTTGACAACATGTCTTCTTAACGGGAGTCCAGGAGCTCATCTCCACAAATGGACTTTTCAGGATCCTTGGGTGGCTCCCTAGTTTGAAACCAATTCTGGTTATCGCTTCTCGGCCTTTTGGCTAAGATCAAGTGTAGTATCTGTTCTTATCAGTTTAATATCTGATACGTCCCCTATCTGGGGACCATATATTAAATGGATTTTTAGAACAGGGAGATGGAAAAAGAGCTTGCTCTGTCCACTCCACGCATTGACCTGGTATTGCAGTATCTCCAGGACCGGTGCACCCCTTCTTTAATGCAGTTTCTAAAATCAGAAAGAATTGAATTCAATGTTTTTTGTTCATTTTGCTTGTTTGTCGGATTTTGGGATGGACTCTTTGGCTTTGCTTTTCTTCTCCTCATTGGATTTTTCATGTTCAAAGTTGCAGAAGCCAGATTACAAGCTCATTTTGGTTCAACTTCAGCAACTGTGCATTGCATTGCCATGTAATGTGATGCAATGCTATCTTTCTAGCTCTCCCTTTTTACTTCCTTTTGGATAAACAGACATATTAGGCAAGCATTTTGGAGCTTTCACCTAAATAACTACAGGTGGTGAGATAAGCTGCACAATATAATTGACCTTTCAGTATATTGTTGCACACACACCATCTATTTAGCAAATGCCCTTGTTATCAACAGCAGCCTTTTAAACTCACCTGAGCTAACAGGTATGTGCGCTGGTTACTCTGCTGCGCTTAAAATTTCTTTTTTGGTTTGCTACAATGCCTTTTCTGAAACGTTGTCTCCTTCTGCTGGAACACTGACTTCTTTCATTTAATGCCTGCAGACTATAAAAGAGAACCCAACCCAAAAAGTTTGGTTGATTAGTCTGTGGCATTCTGTTAAACTGTTGCTTATGGCGGTCTCTGTGAGCTTCTCAGCGACATTCAGCCAGCCAGGTATCCTGCCTGCAGTAGATGGAATGTGGCAATGGAACGCTGGCTGCGCGTGTCATAATAGGCTCTGAGCCTTTATATACCTGTGCACAGCAGCAGCCACCTTCAGTCTGCTGCTGGACAGCCAGCAGCAGCAGCAGCAGGAGAGGTATGTAATCAGGAGCCCTCCTGCTAAGGGTAGACAGCTGCTCGTTCCACCCCACCCCCCGCCTTAATTGGTTCTCCTCCCTTCCAACGGTGTTGAGGCGGGTGGGAACAGCAAGGGGTGAAGGTGCTGTGTTTAAAGAGGTGGAGTTATGCAGATCTAAAACGCGTGGATTGCAGCAGCAGCAAGCCGAAAAGTGCAGGCATGTAAGGGATCTAGAGGTTGACAACATGTCTTCTTAACGGGAGTCCAGGAGCTCATCTCCACAAATGGACTTTTCAGGATCCTTGGGTGGCTCCGTAGTTTGAAACCAATTCTGGTTATCGCTTCTCGGCCTTTTGGCTAAGATCAAGTGTAGTATCTGTTCTTATCAGTTTAATATCTGATACGTCCCCTATCTGGGGACCATATATTAAATGGATTTTTAGAACAGGGAGATGGAAAAAGAGCTTGCTCTGTCCACTCCACGCATTGACCTGGTATTGCAGTATCTCCAGGACCGGTGCACCCCTTCTTTAATGCAGTTTCTAAAATCAGAAAGAATTGAATTCAATGTTTTTTGTTCATTTTGCTTGTTTGTCGGATTTTGGGATGGACTCTTTGGCTTTGCTTTTCTTCTCCTCATTGGATTTTTCATGTTCAAAGTTGCAGAAGCCAGATTACAAGCTCATTTTGGTTCAACTTCAGCAACTGTGCATTGCATTGCCATGTAATGTGATGCAATGCTATCTTTCTAGCTCTCCCTTTTTACTTCCTTTTGGATAAACAGACATATTAGGCAAGCATTTTGGAGCTTTCACCTAAATAACTACAGGTGGTGAGATAAGCTGCACAATATAATTGACCTTTCAGTATATTGTTGCACACACACCATCTATTTAGCAAATGCCCTTGTTATCAACAGCAGCCTTTTAAACTCACCTGAGCTAACAGGTATGTGCGCTGGTTACTCTGCTGCGCTTAAAATTTCTTTTTTGGTTTGCTACAATGCCTTTTCTGAAACGTTGTCTCCTTCTGCTGGAACACTGACTTCTTTCATTTAATGCCTGCAGACTATAAAAGAGAACCCAACCCAAAAAGTTTGGTTGATTAGTCTGTGGCATTCTGTTAAACTGTTGCTTATGGCGGTCTCTGTGAGCTTCTCAGCGACATTCAGCCAGCCAGGTATCCTGCCTGCAGTAGATGGAATGTGGCAATGGAACGCTGGCTGCGCGTGTCATAATAGGCTCTGAGCCTTTATATACCTGTGCACAGCAGCAGCCACCTTCAGTCTGCTGCTGGACAGCCAGCAGCAGCAGCAGCAGGAGAGGTATGTAATCAGGAGCCCTCCTGCTAAGGGTAGACAGCTGCTCGTTCCACCCCACCCCCCGCCTTAATTGGTTCTCCTCCCTTCCAACGGTGTTGAGGCGGGTGGGAACAGCAGGGGGTGAAGGTGCTGTGTTTAAAGAGGTGGAGTTATGCAGATCTAAAACGCGTGGATTGCAGCAGCAGCAAGCCGAAAAGTGCAGGCATGTAAGGGATCTAGAGGTTGACAACATGTCTTCTTAACGGGAGTCCAGGAGCTCATCTCCACAAATGGACTTTTCAGGATCCTTGGGTGGCTCCGTAGTTTGAAACCAATTCTGGTTATCGCTTCTCGGCCTTTTGGCTAAGATCAAGTGTAGTATCTGTTCTTATCAGTTTAATATCTGATACGTCCCCTATCTGGGGACCATATATTAAATGGATTTTTAGAACAGGGAGATGGAAAAAGAGCTTGCTCTGTCCACTCCACGCATTGACCTGGTATTGCAGTATCTCCAGGACTGGTGCACCCCTTCTTTAATGCAGTTTCTAAAATCAGAAAGAATTGAATTCAATGTTTTTTGTTCATTTTGCTTGTTTGTCGGATTTTGGGATGGACTCTTTGGCTTTGCTTTTCTTCTCCTCATTGGATTTTTCATGTTCAAAGTTGCAGAAGCCAGATTACAAGCTCATTTTGGTTCAACTTCAGCAACTGTGCATTGCATTGCCATGTAATGTGATGCAATGCTATCTTTCTAGCTCTCCCTTTTTACTTCCTTTTGGATAAACAGACATATTAGGCAAGCATTTTGGAGCTTTCACCTAAATAACTACAGGTGGTGAGATAAGCTGCACAATATAATTGACCTTTCAGTATATTGTTGCACACACACCATCTATTTAGCAAATGCCCTTGTTATCAACAGCAGCCTTTTAAACTCACCTGAGCTAACAGGTATGTGCGCTGGTTACTCTGCTGCGCTTAAAATTTCTTTTTTGGTTTGCTACAATGCCTTTTCTGAAACGTTGTCTCCTTCTGCTGGAACACTGACTTCTTTCATTTAATGCCTGCAGACTATAAAAGAGAACCCAACCCAAAAAGTTTGGTTGATTAGTCTGTGGCATTCTGTTAAACTGTTGCTTATGGCGGTCTCTGTGAGCTTCTCAGCGACATTCAGCCAGCCAGGTATCCTGCCTGCAGTAGATGGAATGTGGCAATGGAACGCTGGCTGCGCGTGTCATAATAGGCTCTGAGCCTTTATATACCTGTGCACAGCAGCAGCCACCTTCAGTCTGCTGCTGGACAGCCAGCAGCAGCAGCAGCAGGAGAGGTATGTATTCAGGAGCCCTCCTGCTAAGGGTAGACAGCTGCTCGTTCCACCCCACCCCCCGCCTTAATTGGTTCTCCTCCCTTCCAACGGTGTTGAGGCGGGTGGGAACAGCAGGGGGTGAAGGTGCTGTGTTTAAAGAGGTGGAGTTATGCAGATCTAAAACGCGTGGATTGCAGCAGCAGCAAGCCGAAAAGTGCAGGCATGTAAGGGATCTAGAGGTTGACAACATGTCTTCTTAACGGGAGTCCAGGAGCTCATCTCCACAAATGGACTTTTCAGGATCCTTGGGTGGCTCCGTAGTTTGAAACCAATTCTGGTTATCGCTTCTCGGCCTTTTGGCTAAGATCAAGTGTAGTATCTGTTCTTATCAGTTTAATATCTGATACGTCCCCTATCTGGGGACCATATATTAAATGGATTTTTAGAACAGGGAGATGGAAAAAGAGCTTGCTCTGTCCACTCCACGCATTGACCTGGTATTGCAGTATCTCCAGGACCGGTGCACCCCTTCTTTAATGCAGTTTCTAAAATCAGAAAGAATTGAATTCAATGTTTTTTGTTCATTTTGCTTGTTTGTCGGATTTTGGGATGGACTCTTTGGCTTTGCTTTTCTTCTCCTCATTGGATTTTTCATGTTCAAAGTTGCAGAAGCCAGATTACAAGCTCATTTTGGTTCAACTTCAGCAACTGTGCATTGCATTGCCATGTAATGTGATGCAATGCTATCTTTCTAGCTCTCCCTTTTTACTTCCTTTTGGATAAACAGACATATTAGGCAAGCATTTTGGAGCTTTCACCTAAATAACTACAGGTGGTGAGATAAGCTGCACAATATAATTGACCTTTCAGTATATTGTTGCACACACACCATCTATTTAGCAAATGCCCTTGTTATCAACAGCAGCCTTTTAAACTCACCTGAGCTAACAGGTATGTGCGCTGGTTACTCTGCTGCGCTTAAAATTTCTTTTTTGGTTTGCTACAATTACTTTTCTGAAACGTTGTCTCCTTCTGCTGGAACACTGACTTCTTTCATTTAATGCCTGCAGACTATAAAAGAGAACCCAACCCAAAAAGTTTGGTTGATTAGTCTGTGGCATTCTGTTAAACTGTTGCTTATGGCGGTCTCTGTCAGCTTCTCAGCGACATTCAGCCAGCCAGGTATCCTGCCTGCAGTAGATGGAATGTGGCAATGGAACGCTGGCTGCGCGTGTCATAATAGGCTCTGAGCCTTTATATACCTGTGCACAGCAGCAGCCACCTTCAGTCTGCTGCTGGACAGCCAGCAGCAGCAGCAGCAGGAGAGGTATGTAATCAGGAGCCCTCCTGCTAAGGGTAGACAGCTGCTCGTTCCACCCCACCCCCCGCCTTAATTGGTTCTCCTCCCTTCCAACGGTGTTGAGGCGGGTGGGAACAGCAGGGGGTGAAGGTGCTGTGTTTAAAGAGGTGGAGTTATGCAGATCTAAAACGCGTGGATTGCAGCAGCAGCAAGCCGAAAAGTGCAGGCATGTAAGGGATCTAGAGGTTGACAACATGTCTTCTTAACGGGAGTCCAGGAGCTCATCTCCACAAATGGACTTTTCAGGATCCTTGGGTGGCTCCGTAGTTTGAAACCAATTCTGGTTATCGCTTCTCGGCCTTTTGGCTAAGATCAAGTGTAGTATCTGTTCTTATCAGTTTAATATCTGATACGTCCCCTATCTGGGGACCATATATTAAATGGATTTTTAGAACAGGGAGATGGAAAAAGAGCTTGCTCTGTCCAATCCACGCATTGACCTGGTATTGCAGTATCTCCAGGACCGGTGCACCCCTTCTTTAATGCAGTTTCTAAAATCAGAAAGAATTGAATTCAATGTTTTTTGTTCATTTTGCTTGTTTGTCGGATTTTGGGATGGACTCTTTGGCTTTGCTTTTCTTCTCCTCATTGGATTTTTCATGTTCAAAGTTGCAGAAGCCAGATTACAAGCTCATTTTGGTTCAACTTCAGCAACTGTGCATTGCATTGCCATGTAATGTGATGCAATGCTATCTTTCTAGCTCTCCCTTTTTACTTCCTTTTGGATAAACAGACATATTAGGCAAGCATTTTGGAGCTTTCACCTAAATAACTACAGGTGGTGAGATAAGCTGCACAATATAATTGACCTTTCAGTATATTGTTGCACACACACCATCTATTTAGCAAATGCCCTTGTTATCAACAGCAGCCTTTTAAACTCACCTGAGCTAACAGGTATGTGCGCTGGTTACTCTGCTGCGCTTAAAATTTCTTTTTTGGTTTGCTACAATGCCTTTTCTGAAACGTTGTCTCCTTCTGCTGGAACACTGACTTCTTTCATTTAATGCCTGCAGACTATAAAAGAGAACCCAACCCAAAAAGTTTGGTTGATTAGTCTGTGGCATTCTGTTAAACTGTTGCTTATGGCGGTCTCTGTGAGCTTCTCAGCGACATTCAGCCAGCCAGGTATCCTGCCTGCAGTAGATGGAATGTGGCAATGGAACGCTGGCTGCGCGTGTCATAATAGGCTCTGAGCCTTTATATACCTGTGCACAGCAGCAGCCACCTTCAGTCTGCTGCTGGACAGCCAGCAGCAGCAGCAGCAGGAGAGGTATGTAATCAGGAGCCCTCCTGCTAAGGGTAGACAGCTGCTCGTTCCACCCCACCCCCCGCCTTAATTGGTTCTCCTCCCTTCCAACGGTGTTGAGGCGGGTGGGAACAGCAGGGGGTCAAGGTGCTGTGTTTAAAGAGGTGGAGTTATGCAGATCTAAAACGCGTGGATCGCAGCAGCAGCAAGCCGAAAAGTGCAGGCATGTAAGGGATCTAGAGGTTGACAACATGTCTTCTTAACGGGAGTCCAGGAGCTCATCTCCACAAATGGACTTTTCAGGATCCTTGGGTGGCTCCCTAGTTTGAAACCAATTCTGGTTATCGCTTCTCGGCCTTTTGGCTAAGATCAAGTGTAGTATCTGTTCTTATCAGTTTAATATCTGATACGTCCCCTATCTGGGGACCATATATTAAATGGATTTTTAGAACAGGGAGATGGAAAAAGAGCTTGCTCTGTCCACTCCACGCATTGACCTGGTATTGCAGTATCTCCAGGACCGGTGCACCCCTTCTTTAATGCAGTTTCTAAAATCAGAAAGAATTGAATTCAATGTTTTTTGTTCATTTTGCTTGTTTGTCGGATTTTGGGATGGACTCTTTGGCTTTGCTTTTCTTCTCCTCATTGGATTTTTCATGTTCAAAGTTGCAGAAGCCAGATTACAAGCTCATTTTGGTTCAACTTCAGCAACTGTGCATTGCATTGCCATGTAATGTGATGCAATGCTATCTTTCTAGCTCTCCCTTTTTACTTCCTTTTGGATAAACAGACATATTAGGCAAGCATTTTGGAGCTTTCACCTAAATAACTACAGGTGGTGAGATAAGCTGCACAATATAATTGACCTTTCAGTATATTGTTGCACACACACCATCTATTTAGCAAATGCCCTTGTTATCAACAGCAGCCTTTTAAACTCACCTGAGCTAACAGGTATGTGCGCTGGTTACTCTGCTGCGCTTAAAATTTCTTTTTTGGTTTGCTACAATGCCTTTTCTGAAACGTTGTCTCCTTCTACTGGAACACTGACTTCTTTCATTTAATGCCTGCAGACTATAAAAGAGAACCCAACCCAAAAAGTTTGGTTGATTAGTCTGTGGCATTCTGTTAAACTGTTGCTTATGGCGGTCTCTGTGAGCTTCTCAGCGACATTCAGCCAGCCAGGTATCCTGCCTGCAGTAGATGGAATGTGGCAATGGAACGCTGGCTGCGCGTGTCATAATAGGCTCTGAGCCTTTATATACCTGTGCACAGCAGCAGCCACCTTCAGTCTGCTGCTGGACAGCCAGCAGCAGCAGCAGCAGGAGAGGTATGTAATCAGGAGCCCTCCTGCTAAGGGTAGACAGCTGCTCGTTCCACCCCACCCCCCGCCTTAATTGGTTCTCCTCCCTTCCAACGGTGTTGAGGCGGGTGGGAACAGCAGGGGGTGAAGGTGCTGTGTTTAAAGAGGTGGAGTTATGCAGATCTAAAACGCGTGGATTGCAGCAGCAGCAAGCCGAAAAGTGCAGGCATGTAAGGGATCTAGAGGTTGACAACATGTCTTCTTAACGGGAGTCCAGGAGCTCATCTCCACAAATGGACTTTTCAGGATCCTTGGGTGGCTCCGTAGTTTGAAACCAATTCTGGTTTTCGCTTCTCGGCCTTTTGGCTAAGATCAAGTGTAGTATCTGTTCTTATCAGTTTAATATCTGATACGTCCCCTATCTGGGGACCATATATTAAATGGATTTTTAGAACAGGGAGATGGAAAAAGAGCTTGCTCTGTCCACTCCACGCATTGACCTGGAATTGCAGTATCTCCAGGACCGGTGCACCCCTTCTTTAATGCAGTTTCTAAAATCAGAAAGAATTGAATTCAATGTTTTTTGTTCATTTTGCTTGTTTGTCGGATTTTGGGATGGACTCTTTGGCTTTGCTTTTCTTCTCCTCATTGGATTTTTCATGTTCAAAGTTGCAGAAGCCAGATTACAAGCTCATTTTGGTTCAACTTCAGCAACTGTGCATTGCATTGCCATGTAATGTGATGCAATGCTATCTTTCTAGCTCTCCCTTTTTACTTCCTTTTGGATAAACAGACATATTAGGCAAGCATTTTGGAGCTTTCACCTAAATAACTACAGGTGGTGAGATAAGCTGCACAATATAATTGACCTTTCAGTATATTGTTGCACACACACCATCTATTTAGCAAATGCCCTTGTTATCAACAGCAGCCTTTTAAACTCACCTGAGCTAACAGGTATGTGCGCTGGTTACTCTGCTGCGCTTAAAATTTCTTTTTTGGTTTGCTACAATGCCTTTTCTGAAACGTTGTCTCCTTCTGCTGGAACACTGACTTCTTTCATTTAATGCCTGCAGACTATAAAAGAGAACCCAACCCAAAAAGTTTGGTTGATTAGTCTGTGGCATTCTGTTAAACTGTTGCTTATGGCGGTCTCTGTGAGCTTCTCAGCGACATTCAGCCAGCCAGGTATCCTGCCTGCAGTAGATGGAATGTGGCAATGGAACGCTGGCTGCGCGTGTCATAATAGGCTCTGAGCCTTTATATACCTGTGCACAGCAGCAGCCACCTTCAGTCTGCTGCTGGACAGCCAGCAGCAGCAGCAGCAGGAGAGGTATGTAATCAGGAGCCCTCCTGCTAAGGGTAGACAGCTGCTCGTTCCACCCCACCCCCCGCCTTAATTGGTTCTCCTCCCTTCCAACGGTGTTGAGGCGGGTGGGAACAGCAGGGGGTGAAGGTGCTGTGTTTAAAGAGGTGGAGTTATGCAGATCTAAAACGCGTGGATCGCAGCAGCAGCAAGCCGAAAAGTGCAGGCATGTAAGGGATCTAGAGGTTGACAACATGTCTTCTTAACGGGAGTCCAGGAGCTCATCTCCACAAATGGACTTTTCAGGATCCTTGGGTGGCTCCGTAGTTTGAAACCAATTCTGGTTATCGCTTCTCGGCCTTTTGGCTAAGATCAAGTGTAGTATCTGTTCTTATCAGTTTAATATCTGATACGTCCCCTATCTGGGGACCATATATTAAATGGATTTTTAGAACAGGGAGATGGAAAAAGAGCTTGCTCTGTCCACTCCACGCATTGACCTGGTATTGCAGTATCTCCAGGACCGGTGCACCCCTTCTTTAATGCAGTTTCTAAAATCAGAAAGAATTGAATTCAATGTTTTTTGTTCATTTTGCTTGTTTGTCGGATTTTGGGATGGACTCTTTGGCTTTGCTTTTCTTCTCCTCATTGGATTTTTCATGTTCAAAGTTGCAGAAGCCAGATTACAAGCTCATTTTGGTTCAACTTCAGCAACTGTGCATTGCATTGCCATGTAATGTGATGCAATGCTATCTTTCTAGCTCTCCCTTTTTACTTCCTTTTGGATAAACAGACATATTAGGCAAGCATTTTGGAGCTTTCACCTAAATAACTACAGGTGGTGAGATAAGCTGCACAATATAATTGACCTTTCAGTATATTGTTGCACACACACCATCTATTTAGCAAACGCCCTTGTTATCAACAGCAGCCTTTTAAACTCACCTGAGCTAACAGGTATGTGCGCTGGTTACTCTGCTGCGCTTAAAATTTCTTTTTTGGTTTGCTACAATGCCTTTTCTGAAACGTTGTCTCCTTCTGCTGGAACACTGACTTCTTTCATTTAATGCCTGCAGACTATAAAAGAGAACCCAACCCAAAAAGTTTGGTTGATTAGTCTGTGGCATTCTGTTAAACTGTTGCTTATGGCGGTCTCTGTGAGCTTCTCAGCGACATTCAGCCAGCCAGGTATCCTGCCTGCAGTAGATGGAATGTGGCAATGGAACGCTGGCTGCGCGTGTCATAATAGGCTCTGAGCCTTTATATACCTGTGCACAGCAGCAGCCACCTTCAGTCTGCTGCTGGACGGCCAGCAGCAGCAGCAGCAGGAGAGGTATGTAATCAGGAGCCCTCCTGCTAAGGGTAGACAGCTGCTCGTTCCACCCCACCCCCCGCCTTAATTGGTTCTCCTCCCTTCCAACGGTGTTGAGGCGGGTGGGAACAGCAGGGGGTGAAGGTGCTGTGTTTAAAGAGGTGGAGTTATGCAGATCTAAAACGCGTGGATCGCAGCAGCAGCAAGCCGAAAAGTGCAGGCATGTAAGGGATCTAGAGGTTGACAACATGTCTTCTTAACGGGAGTCCAGGAGCTCATCTCCACAAATGGACTTTTCAGGATCCTTGGGTGGCTCCGTAGTTTGAAACCAATTCTGGTTATCGCTTCTCGGCCTTTTGGCTAAGATCAAGTGTAGTATCTGTTCTTATCAGTTTAATATCTGATACGTCCCCTATCTGGGGACCATATATTAAATGGATTTTTAGAACAGGGAGATGGAAAAAGAGCTTGCTGTGTCCACTCCACGCATTGACCTGGTATTGCAGTATCTCCAGGACCGGTGCACCCCTTCTTTAATGCAGTTTCTAAAATCAGAAAGAATTGAATTCAATGTTTTTTGTTCATTTTGCTTGTTTGTCGGATTTTGGGATGGACTCTTTGGCTTTGCTTTTCTTCTCCTCATTGGATTTTTCATGTTCAAAGTTGCAGAAGCCAGATTACAAGCTCATTTTGGTTCAACTTCAGCAACTGTGCATTGCATTGCCATGTAATGTGATGCAATGCTATCTTTCTAGCTCTCCCTTTTTACTTCCTTTTGGATAAACAGACATATTAGGCAAGCATTTTGGAGCTTTCACCTAAATAACTACAGGTGGTGAGATAAGCTGCACAATATAATTGACCTTTCAGTATATTGTTGCACACACACCATCTATTTAGCAAATGCCCTTGTTATCAACAGCAGCCTTTTAAACTCACCTGAGCTAACAGGTATGTGCGCTGGTTACTCTGCTGCGCTTAAAATTTCTTTTTTGGTTTGCTACAATGCCTTTTCTGAAACGTTGTCTCCTTCTGCTGGAACACTGACTTCTTTCATTTAATGCCTGCAGACTATAAAAGAGAACCCAACCCAAAAAGTTTGGTTGATTAGTCTGTGGCATTCTGTTAAACTGTTGCTTATGGCGGTCTCTGTGAGCTTCTCAGCGACATTCAGCCAGCCAGGTATCCTGCCTGCAGTAGATGGAATGTGGCAATGGAACGCTGGCTGCGCGTGTCATAATAGGCTCTGAGCCTTTATATACCTGTGCACAGCAGCAGCCACCTTCAGTCTGCTGCTGGACAGCCAGCAGCAGCAGCAGCAGGAGAGGTATGTAATCAGGAGCCCTCCTGCTAAGGGTAGACAGCTGCTCGTTCCACCCCACCCCCCGCCTTAATTGGTTCTCCTCCCTTCCAACGGTGTTGAGGCGGGTGGGAACAGCAGGGGGTGAAGGTGCTGTGTTTAAAGAGGTGGAGTTATGCAGATCTAAAACGCGTGGATCGCAGCAGCAGCAAGCCGAAAAGTGCAGGCATGTAAGGGATCTAGAGGTTGACAACATGTCTTCTTAACGGGAGTCCAGGAGCTCATCTCCACAAATGGACTTTTCAGGATCCTTGGGTGGCTCCGTAGTTTGAAACCAATTCTGGTTATCGCTTCTCGGCCTTTTGGCTAAGATCAAGTGTAGTATCTGTTCTTATCAGTTTAATATCTGATACGTCCCCTATCTGGGGACCATATATTAAATGGATTTTTAGAACAGGGAGATGGAAAAAGAGCTTGCTCTGTCCACTCCACGCATTGACCTGGTATTGCAGTATCTCCAGGACCGGTGCACCCCTTCTTTAATGCAGTTTCTAAAATCAGAAAGAATTGAATTCAATGTTTTTTGTTCATTTTGCTTGTTTGTCGGATTTTGGGATGGACTCTTTGGCTTTGCTTTTCCTCTCCTCATTGGATTTTTCATGTTCAAAGTTGCAGAAGCCAGATTACAAGCTCATTTTGGTTCAACTTCAGCAACTGTGCATTGCATTGCCATGTAATGTGATGCAATGCTATCTTTCTAGCTCTCCCTTTTTACTTCCTTTTGGATAAACAGACATATTAGGCAAGCATTTTGGAGCTTTCACCTAAATAACTACAGGTGGTGAGATAAGCTGCACAATATAATTGACCTTTCAGTATATTGTTGCACACACACCATCTATTTAGCAAATGCCCTTGTTATCAACAGCAGCCTTTTAAACTCACCTGAGCTAACAGGTATGTGCGCTGGTTACTCTGCTGCGCTTAAAATTTCTTTTTTGGTTTGCTACAATGCCTTTTCTGAAACGTTGTCTCCTTCTGCTGGAACACTGACTTCTTTCATTTAATGCCTGCAGACTATAAAAGAGAACCCAACCCAAAAAGTTTGGTTGATTAGTCTGTGGCATTCTGTTAAACTGTTGCTTATGGCGGTCTCTGTGAGCTTCTCAGCGACATTCAGCCAGCCAGGTATCCTGCCTGCAGTAGATGGAATGTGGCAATGGAACGCTGGCTGCGCGTGTCATAATAGGCTCTGAGCCTTTATATACCTGTGCACAGCAGCAGCCACCTTCAGTCTGCTGCTGGACAGCCAGCAGCAGCAGCAGCAGGAGAGGTATGTAATCAGGAGCCCTCCTGCTAAGGGTAGACAGCTGCTCGTTCCACCCCACCCCCCGCCTTAATTGGTTCTCCTCCCTTCCAACGGTGTTGAGGCGGGTGGGAACAGCAGGGGGTGAAGGTGCTGTGTTTAAAGAGGTGGAGTTATGCAGATCTAAAACGCGTGGATCGCAGCAGCAGCAAGCCGAAAAGTGCAGGCATGTAAGGGATCTAGAGGTTGACAACATGTCTTCTTAACGGGAGTCCAGGAGCTCATCTCCACAAATGGACTTTTCAGGATCCTTGGGTGGCTCCGTAGTTTGAAACCAATTCTGGTTATCGCTTCTCGGCCTTTTGGCTAAGATCAAGTGTAGTATCTGTTCTTATCAGTTTAATATCTGAT
Organism: Phyllobates terribilis; assembly: GCF_046119375.1. NCBI lineage: Eukaryota > Metazoa > Chordata > Amphibia > Anura > Dendrobatidae > Phyllobates > Phyllobates terribilis. Next base: position 2,793,912 of record NW_027362902.1, read on the forward strand.
ACGTCCCCTATCTGGGGACCATATATTAAATGGATTTTTAGAACAGGGAGATGGAAAAAGAGCTTGCTCTGTCCACTCCACGCATTGACCTGGTATTGCAGTATCTCCAGGACCGGTGCACCCCTTCTTTAATGCAGTTTCTAAAATCAGAAAGAATTGAATTCAATGTTTTTTGTTCATTTTGCTTGTTTGTCGGATTTTGGGATGGACTCTTTGGCTTTGCTTTTCCTCTCCTCATTGGATTTTTCATGTTCAAAGTTGCAGAAGCCAGATTACAAGCTCATTTTGGTTCAACTTCAGCAACTGTGCATTGCATTGCCATGTAATGTGATGCAATGCTATCTTTCTAGCTCTCCCTTTTTACTTCCTTTTGGATAAACAGACATATTAGGCAAGCATTTTGGAGCTTTCACCTAAATAACTACAGGTGGTGAGATAAGCTGCACAATATAATTGACCTTTCAGTATATTGTTGCACACACACCATCTATTTAGCAAATGCCCTTGTTATCAACAGCAGCCTTTTAAACTCACCTGAGCTAACAGGTATGTGCGCTGGTTACTCTGCTGCGCTTAAAATTTCTTTTTTGGTTTGCTACAATGCCTTTTCTGAAACGTTGTCTCCTTCTGCTGGAACACTGACTTCTTTCATTTAATGCCTGCAGACTATAAAAGAGAACCCAACCCAAAAAGTTTGGTTGATTAGTCTGTGGCATTCTGTTAAACTGTTGCTTATGGCGGTCTCTGTGAGCTTCTCAGCGACATTCAGCCAGCCAGGTATCCTGCCTGCAGTAGATGGAATGTGGCAATGGAACGCTGGCTGCGCGTGTCATAATAGGCTCTGAGCCTTTATATACCTGTGCACAGCAGCAGCCACCTTCAGTCTGCTGCTGGACAGCCAGCAGCAGCAGCAGCAGGAGAGGTATGTAATCAGGAGCCCTCCTGCTAAGGGTAGACAGCTGCTCGTTCCACCCCACCCCCCGCCTTAATTGGTTCTCCTCCCTTCCAACGGTGTTGAGGTGGGTGGGAACAGCAGGGGGTGAAGGTGCTGTGTTTAAAGAGGTGGAGTTATGCAGATCTAAAACGCGTGGATTGCAGCAGCAGCAAGCCGAAAAGTGCAGGCATGTAAGGGATCTAGAGGTTGACAACATGTCTTCTTAACGGGAGTCCAGGAGCTCATCTCCACAAATGGACTTTTCAGGATCCTTGGGTGGCTCCGTAGTTTGAAACCAATTCTGGTTATCGCTTCTCGGCCTTTTGGCTAAGATCAAGTGCAGTGATCTAACGGTTGTTGCCTTGGTCTCGGCTAGGAGGTGCCTGGGGTACCCGGCTTGTTGGCCTTGGGGGATCGCTCTCTCTTAACGGAGGGAGCTTCACCCCCTTGCTGCTATTGGCAAGTCGGATTAGTCCCCAGGCAACGAGAGGCGATCACCCTTGTCACTACTTCGGTAGGGGGCAACTGTTCCCACACATAGCTGTGGGGACAACATTGTGGAAGGACTTGAAGATGGAGGACGTAATGAAGTGGAATTGCTTACGCTTTTCTGCGAAGATGGACTGTTTGTTGGAGGAAGAAGAAGTTCTGGATTTGCTGGAGGAATATGGAGCAGTAGAAAAGAACGATATCTTGTGCATGCAAGAGCTAAGGTACAAGAAGATGTATGATGTGACTTTACGCTTGGAGGAGAAATGTCTTCATTTCTTGAAGTGTTGGAATGGAGGGAAGGTTGGAGTGAAGCCACTTTTTTTGGGAAAACCAAGAACTGTGGTAGTAAGTATGGACGATCCTTTTGTGATAATGGAGGAAGTGCTGGAGTATTTAAAGAAGAAATGTGTGTTGGTAAAGTTCCAGAAGGACTATTTGAACAAAATTGGAGTATGGAACGGAAAAAGACGATTTGTAGTATGGATGAAGAGAGAAGAAGAGTTGGTTATGGGAAAAATTGTGATAAATGGCAGGACTGGTTTCTGTTATATGGAAAAAGACAAGAAGAGTTTTGAAGAATGTAAAGAGGAGCAGAGAGAGTTGCAAGTAGTTAAAGAGAAAGAAGAAATTGTGAAAAAGAAGCAAGATTTGGTGAGAAGTAAAGACTCATTGTTAGAAGGAGTAAAGATTGAAGATTGTGCTGTGGGAGAAGAGGAGATACAAGTAAAGCAGATATTTGTAAGGAGAGAACTAAAGGAAAATGATAAAGAAAAGAGACGTAAGTCGGAGGACAAGAAAGAAGAGAAAGTAACATGTGATAGTGCTGAAGGTGAAAAGATTTTGTTGGAAGGTTTTTTGGATAGTGACTGGGATATGTGGGACAGGTCTTGGAGTAGGAAAAGACGTGGAAGGAAAAAAGCTTTGAGTTAATTGTTAATGTCTTGTAGGAAGGTTTTTTTGCTGATGTAAGATTGTTTTATGTTTGTTAAATTTAATAAGTATTATTATTAAATTTTGTTATAAAAAAAAGTTGAATTCGGATGATGAAGGCGTAGGCGACATTTTTGTTGTCCATGCATATGGAATTTAATTTATGTCGCGTCTTCTGACGCATTCAATTAAGAAAAAAAAAAAAAAAAAAATCTGTTCTTATCAGTTTAATTTCTGATACGTCCCCTATCTGGGGACCATATATTAAATGGATTTTTAGAACAGGGAGATGGAAAAAGAGCTTGCTCTGTCCACTCCATGCATTGACCTGGTATTGCAGTATCTCCAGGACCGGTGCACCCCTTCTTTAATGCAGTTTCTAAAATCAGAAAGAATTGAATTCAATGTTTTTTGTTCATTTTGCTTGTTTGTCGGATTTTGGGATGGACTCTTTGGCTTTGCTTTTCTTCTCCTCATTGGATTTTTCATGTTCAAAGTTGCAGAAGCCAGATTACAAGCTCATTTTGGTTCAACTTCAGCAACTGTGCATTGCATTGCCATGTAATGTGATGCAATGCTATCTTTCTAGCTCTCCCTTTTTACTTCCTTTTGGATAAACAGACATATTAGGCAAGCATTTTGGAGCTTTCACCTAAATAACTACAGGTGGTGAGATAAGCTGCACAATATAATTGACCTTTCAGTATATTGTTGCACACACACCATCTATTTAGCAAATGCCCTTGTTATCAACAGCAGCCTTTTAAACTCACCTGAGCTAACAGGTATGTGCGCTGGTTACTCTGCTGCGCTTAAAATTTCTTTTTTGGTTTGCTACAATGCCTTTTCTGAAATGTTGTCTCCTTCTGCTGGAACACTGACTTCTTTCATTTAATGCCTGCAGACTATAAAAGAGAACCCAACCCAAAAAGTTTGGTTGATTAGTCTGTGGCATTCTGTTAAACTGTTGCTTATGGCGGTCTCTGTGAGCTTCTCAGCGACATTCAGCCAGCCAGGTATCCTGCCTGCAGTAGATGGAATGTGGCAATGGAACGCTGGCTGCGCGTGTCATAATAGGCTCTGAGCCTTTATATACCTGTGCACAGCAGCAGCCACCTTCAGTCTGCTGCTGGACAGCCAGCAGCAGCAGCAGCAGGAGAGGTATGTAATCAGGAGCCCTCCTGCTAAGGGTAGACAGCTGCTCGTTCCACCCCACCCCCCGCCTTAATTGGTTCTCCTCCCTTCCAACGGTGTTGAGGCGGGTGGGAACAGCAGGGGGTGAAGGTGCTGTGTTTAAAGAGGTGGAGTTATGCAGATCTAAAACGCGTGGATTGCAGCAGCAGCAAGCCGAAAAGTGCAGGCATGTAAGGGATCTAGAGGTTGACAACATGTCTTCTTAACGGGAGTCCAGGAGCTCATCTCCACAAATGGACTTTTCAGGATCCTTGGGTGGCTCCGTAGTTTGAAACCAATTCTGGTTATCGCTTCTCGGCCTTTTGGCTAAGATCAAGTGTAGTATCTGTTCTTATCAGTTTAATATCTGATACGTCCCCTATCTGGGGACCTATATTAAATGGATTTTTAGAACAGGGAGATGGAAAAAGAGCTTGCTCTGTCCACTCCACGCATTGACCTGGTATTGCAGTATCTCCAGGACCGGTGCACCCCTTCTTTAATGCAGTTTCTAAAATCAGAAAGAATTGAATTCAATGTTTTTTGTTCATTTTGCTTGTTTGTCGGATTTTGGGATGGACTCTTTGGCTTTGCTTTTCTTCTCCTCATTGGATTTTTCATGTTCAAAGTTGCAGAAGCCAGATTACAAGCTCATTTTGGTTCAACTTCAGCAACTGTGCATTGCATTGCCATGTAATGTGATGCAATGCTATCTTTCTAGCTCTCCCTTTTTACTTCCTTTTGGATAAACAGACATATTAGGCAAGCATTTTGGAGCTTTCACCTAAATAACTACAGGTGGTGAGATAAGCTGCACAATATAATTGACCTTTCAGTATATTGTTGCACACACACCATCTATTTAGCAAATGCCCTTGTTATCAACAGCAGCCTTTTAAACTCACCTGAGCTAACAGGTATGTGCGCTGGTTACTCTGCTGCGCTTAAAATTTCTTTTTTGGTTTGCTACAATGCCTTTTCTGAAACGTTGTCTCCTTCTGCTGGAACACTGACTTCTTTCATTTAATGCCTGCAGACTATAAAAGAGAACCCAACCCAAAAAGTTTGGTTGATTAGTCTGTCGCATTCTGTTAAATTGTTGCTTATGGCGGTCTCTGTGAGCTTCTCAGCGACATTCAGCCAGCCAGGTATCCTGCCTGCAGTAGATGGAATGTGGCAATGGAACGCTGGCTGCGCGTGTCATAATAGGCTCTGAGCCTTTATATACCTGTGCACAGCAGCAGCCACCTTCAGTCTGCTGCTGGACAGCCAGCAGCAGCAGCAGCAGGAGAGGTATGTAATCAGGAGCCCTCCTGCTAAGGGTAGACAGCTGCTCGTTCCACCCCACCCCCCGCCTTAATTGGTTCTCCTCCCTTCCAACGGTGTTGAGGCGGGTGGGAACAGCAGGGGGTGAAGGTGCTGTGTTTAAAGAGGTGGAGTTATGCAGATCTAAAACGCGTGGATTGCAGCAGCAGCAAGCCGAAAAGTGCAGGCATGTAAGGGATCTAGAGGTTGACAACATGTCTTCTTAACGGGAGTCCAGGAGCTCATCTCCACAAATGGACTTTTCAGGATCCTTGGGTGGCTCCGTAGTTTGAAACCAATTCTGGTTATCGCTTCTCGGCCTTTTGGCTAAGATCAAGTGTAGTATCTGTTCTTATCAGTTTAATATCTGATACGTCCCCTATCTGGGGACCATATATTAAATGGATTTTTAGAACAGGGAGATGGAAAAAGAGCTTGCTCTGTCCACTCCACGCATTGACCTGGAATTGCAGTATCTCCAGGACCGGTGCACCCCTTCTTTAATGCAGTTTCTAAAATCAGAAAGAATTGAATTCAATGTTTTTTGTTCATTTTGCTTGTTTGTCGGATTTTGGGATGGACTCTTTGGCTTTGCTTTTCTTCTCCTCATTGGATTTTTCATGTTCAAAGTTGCAGAAGCCAGATTACAAGCTCATTTTGGTTCAACTTCAGCAACTGTGCATTGCATTGCCATGTAATGTGATGCAATGCTATCTTTCTAGCTCTCCCTTTTTACTTCCTTTTGGATAAACAGACATATTAGGCAAGCATTTTGGAGCTTTCACCTAAATAACTACAGGTGGTGAGATAAGCTGCACAATATAATTGACCTTTCAGTATATTGTTGCACACACACCATCTATTTAGCAAATGCCCTTGTTATCAACAGCAGCCTTTTAAACTCACCTGAGCTAACAGGTATGTGCGCTGGTTACTCTGCTGCGCTTAAAATTTCTTTTTTGGTTTGCTACAATGCCTTTTCTGAAACGTTGTCTCCTTCTGCTGGAACACTGACTTCTTTCATTTAATGCCTGCAGACTATAAAAGAGAACCCAACCCAAAAAGTTTGGTTGATTAGTCTGTGGCATTCTGTTAAACTGTTGCTTATGGCGGTCTCTGTGAGCTTCTCAGCGACATTCAGCCAGCCAGGTATCCTGCCTGCAGTAGATGGAATGTGGCAATGGAACGCTGGCTGCGCGTGTCATAATAGGCTCTGAGCCTTTATATACCTGTGCACAGCAGCAGCCACCTTCAGTCTGCTGCTGGACAGCCAGCAGCAGCAGCAGCAGGAGAGGTATGTAATCAGGAGCCCTCCTGCTAAGGGTAGACAGCTGCTCGTTCCACCCCACCCCCCGCCTTAATTGGTTCTCCTCCCTTCCAACGGTGTTGAGGCGGGTGGGAACAGCAGGGGGTGAAGGTGCTGTGTTTAAAGAGGTGGAGTTATGCAGATCTAAAACGCGTGGATTGCAGCAGCAGCAAGCCGAAAAGTGCAGGCATGTAAGGGATCTAGAGGTTGACAACATGTCTTCTTAACGGGAGTCCAGGAGCTCATCTCCACAAATGGACTTTTCAGGATCCTTGGGTGGCTCCGTAGTTTGAAACCAATTCTGGTTATCGCTTCTCGGCCTTTTGGCTAAGATCAAGTGTAGTATCTGTTCTTATCAGTTTAATATCTGATACGTCCCCTATCTGGGGACCATATATTAAATGGATTTTTAGAACAGGGAGATGGAAAAAGAGCTTGCTCTGTCCACTCCACGCATTGACCTGGTATTGCAGTATCTCCAGGACCGGTGCACCCCTTCTTTAATGCAGTTTCTAAAATCAGAAAGAATTGAATTCAATGTTTTTTGTTCATTTTGCTTGTTTGTCGGATTTTGGGATGGACTCTTTGGCTTTGCTTTTCTTCTCCTCATTGGATTTTTCATGTTCAAAGTTGCAGAAGCCAGATTACAAGCTCATTTTGGTTCAACTTCAGCAACTGTGCATTGCATTGCCATGTAATGTGATGCAATGCTATCTTTCTAGCTCTCCCTTTTTACTTCCTTTTGGATAAACAGACATATTAGGCAAGCATTTTGGAGCTTTCACCTAAATAACTACAGGTGGTGAGATAAGCTGCACAATATAATTGACCTTTCAGTATATTGTTGCACACACACCATCTATTTAGCAAATGCCCTTGTTATCAACAGCAGCCTTTTAAACTCACCTGAGCTAACAGGTATGTGCGCTGGTTACTCTGCTGCGCTTAAAATTTCTTTTTTGGTTTGCTACAATGCCTTTTCTGAAACGTTGTCTCCTTCTGTTGGAACACTGACTTCTTTCATTTAATGCCTGCAGACTATAAAAGAGAACCCAACCCAAAAAGTTTGGTTGATTAGTCTGTGGCATTCTGTTAAACTGTTGCTTATGGCGGTCTCTGTGAGCTTCTCAGCGACATTCAGCCAGCCAGGTATCCTGCCTGCAGTAGATGGAATGTGGCAATGGAACGCTGGCTGCGCGTGTCATAATAGGCTCTGAGCCTTTATATACCTGTGCACAGCAGCAGCCACCTTCAGTCTGCTGCTGGACAGCCAGCAGCAGCAGCAGCAGGAGAGGTATGTAATCAGGAGCCCTCCTGCTAAGGGTAGACAGCTGCTCGTTCCACCCCACCCCCCGCCTTAATTGGTTCTCCTCCCTTCCAACGGTGTTGAGGCGGGTGGGAACAGCAGGGGGTAAAGGTGCTGTGTTTAAAGAGGTGGAGTTATGCAGATCTAAAACGCGTGGATTGCAGCAGCAGCAAGCCGAAAAGTGCAGGCATGTAAGGGATCTAGAGGTTGACAACATGTCTTCTTAACGGGAGTCCAGGAGCTCATCTCCACAAATGGACTTTTCAGGATCCTTGGGTGGCTCCGTAGTTTGAAACCAATTCTGGTTATCGCTTCTCGGCCTTTTGGCTAAGATCAAGTGTAGTATCTGTTCTTTTAAGAACACAAGAGCTACGATCTACACTTGACGAGAGCGATCGAACTCGGAAGGAGAAGAGCTTCGGAGCCCAGCTGACATCGGAGAAGGAAGGCGGATATCGGTGGGAGGAAGAAGCTCTAAAGAATCCAGAAGAAGACGAAGACTCGGAGAAGAATCGGGCTGTCCTGTGGAATCTTCGAGGAAGAAAATCATCGAGACAAAGACCTTTCGGGGAATTTGTCCAGAACACGACGGGAGAAGAATCTGCATAGCTCCACCCATTCCGGGAAGAGTTCCAGATCCAGCTCCAAGAAGTAACTGCAGGAGGAAAGCCATGGCAAGCGCTGCGAGGAAGGCCGAAAAGAAGAGCCTGGAGCAGGGGACAGCCAGGAGGGCCCAGCCAGGAGCCGATTCTGACCCCAAGGACTCTGCCTCCACGACTGGCCAGCAGAAGGGACCCCAGAAGCCCCGCCACGAAGCTCCAGCCCTGGAGCCATGGATGCGGCAGACGGTGGCCCTGAAGCTGAAGGAAGTGGATGGGAGGGTGCCGGACATGTCCTCGGACGTGTTCTGCCAGAAGATGCTGCTGGATCGAGGCTTCTCCAGGTCGGACACCCTCAGCATCCAGACCTTCTTGACGGGGATCTTCTTCGTCACTTTCGCCACTGTGAACACCTGCAGGAGGTTCTGGGAAATGGTAAGCGCAAAAGGACCGGATAATTCTTTCTCTGCCTTTACAGGTAGCTGCCCTATCCAGAGGGACGAAAGGAGGATCACGGTCTCCATGCGCAACCCGCACACCCCAGGCCAAGACATCTGTACCTTCCTGAGACGCTTCTGTTTGGTTGTGAAGGAACCCTCTCACATCCTGAATGGACTCGGCTTCTGGACAGGTAAGTGGTCGGTGACCGTTAGACTTCACAGGGACCTGGCGTACTCAGACGGACTTCGGCACCTGCCCCCGACATTCTCCCTGGGCAACTCCTACGGCCTCATCTATTACCCGGACATGCCGCGGAACTGCAGGAGATGCGGCAAGAACGGCCACGAGATGAAGGACTGCAAGGAGGATGCCTGCAGGATTTGTCGAGTGACGGGACACAGCTCGAAGGACTGCCCGAAGAAGACGTCCTGCAACCTGTGTGGGCTGGCGGCTCATCTGTACAAGGATTGCCCCAAGCGTGAGAGATCCTGGGCATCGGTGGTTGCGACGACCCCAGCTACGGAGGACAAGGCCCCGACGACCAGGCCTGTGAAGGTCAAGGACGCGACGACCAAGGCCCCAGCGGCCAAGGCCGAGACGACCAAGGCCAATGCGGTCAAGGAGTCGGTGGCCAAAGCCCCAGCGACGGTCCCAGCAGCTCCGAAGCAGAAGAAAAAGTCAAAGGAGGGTAAGAGTTCTGTCACCCCTCTCTCGATCCCTCCCCCTGCCACCCCCGTCCAATCCCCCCCCACCCCGGCCACCCCTGCTGAGGATTCCACTTCCTCTTCCTCCTTCCCCTACTCCTCAGCAGGTGTCCTTTCCCCTGCCCCGGCAGCCACTCTCCCTCCCCAGACCATGGTAGCGGTGGAATTAACCTTTCCTCCACCCGCCGCTATCTATTCCGAGGAGGATTTTCCTCTTCTTGTCTCCCCAGTTCCAACCCGGGGAAAGAGGAAGGTGGAGGACAGCCCTGCTACTGAATCCTCCAAAAAGAAGATTCTGGATTTCGTAGGCGAAAAGGAGGATACCCTCCCTGAGCCAGAAGAGATGGAGCACATGGTTGAGACCCTGGTGGCCGAGCCAGAAGAGGAGGAACTGGTGGTCGCCGAGATCGAGGCCGCGCTGCTTGACCAGATGGAGGAAGAGGGCCTGCTGGTGATCCCGTCACCAGCAGTCAACACCGACGAGGGACCACCCGACCGGAGTGGTAACTAAGGTGTATTGCCTGCGCTAACTTTTTCTTTTTTCCCTACATGATGGCTAATATTAACTTATTTTCCATTAATGTCAGGAGCATCAAGGACAAGTTCAGACGTCAGACTATTTATGCCTTCCTTACTTCCCAGTTGTGTGATGTTTATATGTTGCAGGAATGTTCCCTTCCCTCCTCTAGGTCCTTCAAACATCTGGCCAGGGAGTGGTCCCACGGTCCATCCTACTGGTCCGGTGGGGGTGACTGCAAGTCTGCGGGGGTCGCAATTCTGATCAGGGGGGGCGCATTCACGCTTGAGTCCGTCCAGGAGCTCATCTGCGGCAGGGCTCTTGTTGTAGATGGCAACTGGGCGGGAGAACCTGTCAGGTTCATCAACGTGTATGCGTCCCCACTGAAGAATGAGCGTTTGGAGCTTTTCCAGACCCTGCGGCTTCAGCTTGCCACCACCAGGACCTTAGTGATGGCCGGGGATTTCAACTGCCCCATCGAGGAGGATGGTCGTAGTTCTGGCACATCTGCCAAGTTGGACATCACGTCCAAGCTGCTCATCGAGATGGTAACCGAGGCCTCTCTTCAGGACGTGGTGGGCTCCATGGGGAGAGGCTCCACGAACTATTCGTGGAGCCGACCCGATGGCTCACTCCGCTCCAGGATTGACTTTGTGTTCACCTCTCGGGCAGTCAGGCAGAGTAGGCACTCGATGGTCTCCTGCTTCTTCTCCGACCACAGAGCCATTCACTTACAAGGTGTCCTCGGCGACGGTTTTCCGTCCGGCCCCGGCTCCTGGAAGCTGAATTGTGCTCTGCTGGCTCAGGATGAAGTCGTGGAGGAGCTGAGAGCAGCCTACGCAATGTGGCAGTCCTACAAGGGTAGCTTCCAAACAGTCTCTGATTGGTGGGAATATGTTAAACTTGAGTTTCGCTGTTTCTTTCAGGCCAAGGGTCGACAACAGGCGTGTGAGAAGAGGAGGGACTTCAGAGGGCTGCAGCGCGAGCTGCGGTCGCTGCAGGACCTTCTTCACTGCGGCTGGGACGTGAGGGAGGAGCTGGAGGAGACCAAGAAGAGCCTGAAAAGGCACTTTGAGGAGGAGTCCAAGCGAATCGTCTTCCGTTCCAAAGTGGAGAATCTGGAGAAGGGTGAGAAATGTAACTCATTCTTTTTCAGGAAACTTCATGCCGGTCACACGCCCCTGAACGAGCTGCGAGACGAGAGCGGAAACATGCGACGTGGGAAGGAGGACGTGATGAGGGTCGTCAGCGACTTCTACAGCGAACTCTACTCCCACAAGACTACCGACCCCGACGCTGCTGATAAGTTCCTGTCAGGTATCACTAACCATCTTGATCCTGCAGGCACGGCAGCCTTGGACAAACCTCTGATGGTGGGCGAATTGCTCTCTGCCGCTAAATCCTTTAGGACCGGCAGGACCCCGGGCAGTGATGGTCTTCCAGCGGAGCTCTATGTAGCGCTGGGAGACCTCATCTGTCCGGACCTGTTGGACCTGTACGAGGAGATGGTGGTGGAGGGTAGAATGCCTCCATCTTTGAGGGAAGGAATGGTCACGATCCTGTACAAGCGGAAGGGAGAGAGGTGCGACCTGAGGAATTGGCGTCCCATCACTCTGCTCAACGTGGACTACAAGATCCTGGCCAAGACGATGGCGACACGACTTAAGACGGTGATCGGACGGATCATCCACCCGGACCAGACCTGCGGCATCCCTGGACGTCGCATCGCAGACAGCCTCGCTCTCGTGCGGGACACGGTCGAGTACATCAAGGTCCGCCGCGCACACGCGGCCCTGGTCTCCTTGGATCAGGAGAAGGCCTTCGACCGGGTTTCCCACGAGTTCATGGGCCGAGCTCTGCACCGGTTAGGTTTGGGTAACATGTTTTGTTCGTATGTCCGTCTGATGTATTTTGATATCCACAGCTCGGTGTTGGTGAACGGCTGGAAGACTGACCCCTTCCCTGTCCTCTCTGGGGTCAGACAAGGCTGCCCTCTATCACCTCTTCTTTTTGTTTGTGTTATAGAACTCTTCGGAGAGGCTATCCGGCAGAATGGAGAGATCAGAGGGATCACCGCACCGGGTCCGGGACGACACGAGGTCAAGTGCTCGCTCTACATGGACGACGTCACCGTCTTCTGCGCTGATCGTGGTTCAGTCGACGCCCTCGTCCAGATGTGTGAGAGGTTCGGCCGGGCTTCAGGGGCCAAAGTCAACTGCAGGAAGTCGGAAGCCATGCTCTTCGGGGATTGGCAGCCGGCCTCCTCCGCCCCCTTCCCCTTCAACATTCAACCGGATTTCCTCAAGGTGCTGGGAGTCTGGTTCGGGAAGGAAGGAGCGGCCCTCAAGTCCTGGCAAGAACGCTTGGCCAAGGTGAAGCAACGGATCGGACTCTGGAGCCTCAGACACCTCACTTGTGAGGGTAAGGCACTCGTCCTGCGTAATGAGGTCCTGCCCGTCTTGCAGTACACGGCGCAGGCCTGGCCCCCACACGTCACTGTGTGCAGGGCCATTACCAGGACAGTGTTTCACTTTGTCTGGGGATCCAAGATGGACAGAGTCAGGCGGGCCGTCATGTACAAGGAGCCTCGCAAGGGTGGGAAGGGCGTTCCAGATATCCCCACCCTCCTGCGATCCTCTTTTGTGTGTGATTGTGTCCGCCGGACTTTGCAAGTCAAGAATGGCTCCGCGGGCAGGTCCATGTCTCGCTTCTTCCTGCTTCCTCTTTGGAGGCGACTTGGCTGGGACAAGTGGGACAGCTCCTTCCCCTACAACTGGACGACGCCATGGTTCTACGGAGACGTCGTTCGATTTGTGGGGGAGCATCAACTGGAGGGACTCAAGCCCGACTTGTGGAAGCCCAAAACTATCCACAAGCTAATCAGAGCCAAGGATGACGTGGAGAACATCACAGGACTTCACCAGGACACGCTGGAGACTGTGTGGACAAATGTGTCGTCTGACAGGCTGACCAACGGGCACAAGGACTTGTCGTGGATGGCGATTCAGGGCGGACTGCCCGTCCGGTCATTCATGCATGCCCGGAACCTGTGCAAGACCCGGTACTGCCCAAGGTGCCCCTTCGTGGAGGAAACATCTTTGCACACTTTTTGGGACTGCGGATTTGCACAGCGCCTATTGACTGCACTTGAGGACGACCTGAGGAACTCTGTCCCCAGGGCGAGCCTATCGCACCATTCTGTGCTTTATGGACTCTTCCCTGGGGTTCATACCGTCGGAGCCATCCAGGAGGCTTGGCGCCTTATGAACTGCTTCAAGGATGCACTTTGGGTCGCCAGGAACCGGCTCATCTTGAGGAGGGAGAGGATGTCCATCCAGGACTGCCGCAGGCTGATCCACAGCCTGCTCAGAGACTATTCCATCATGGACGGTCCGGAGGACGAGGATGAGGACTAAACCCCTCCTCCCCCTCTCCCCTTATGTGTCTTGTCTTTCAATAAAGCTTCGGGCCTGTGATTTTCCCCTCCCCATCCCTTTTTTCCCAATCCCCATCTCTTATCACGATTCTTCGTACTGTATTGATTGACATGCTTTTTCTTTCAGATTGAGTGTTTTGTGTAGCATAGGGGTGTGATGTGTCTAGTTAGTGCGTCGTATCCTCATGCTATGTAAATATGATGTAGAATTCTGTGTGTACTGGGCTGCGGCACTGTACACTGTCTGTTAACTTATTTTTTGTGCTAATAAAAGATATATTCAATCAAAAAAAAAAAAAAATCTGTTCTTATCAGTTTAATATCTGATACGTCCCCTATCTGGGGACCATATATTAAATGGATTTTTAGAACAGGGAGATGGAAAAAGAGCTTGCTCTGTCCACTCCACGCATTGACCTGGTATTGCAGTATCTCCAGGACCGGTGCACCCCTTCTTTAATGCAGTTTCTAAAATCAGAAAGAATTGAATTCAATGTTTTTTGTTCATTTTGCTTGTTTGTCGGATTTTGGGATGGACTCTTTGGCTTTGCTTTTCCTCTCCTCATTGGATTTTTCATGTTCAAAGTTGCAGAAGCCAGATTACAAGCTCATTTTGGTTCAACTTCAGCAACTGTGCATTGCATTGCCATGTAATGTGATGCAATGCTATCTTTCTAGCTCTCCCTTTTTACTTCCTTTTGGATAAACAGACATATTAGGCAAGCATTTTGGAGCTTTCACCTAAATAACTACAGGTGGTGAGATAAGCTGCACAATATAATTGACCTTTCAGTATATTGTTGCACACACACCATCTATTTAGCAAATGCCCTTGTTATCAACAGCAGCCTTTTAAACTCACCTGAGCTAACAGGTATGTGCGCTGGTTACTCTGCTGCTTAAAATTTCTTTTTTGGTTTGCTACAATGCCTTTTCTGAAACGTTGTCTCCTTCTGCTGGAACACTGATTTCTTTCATTTAATGCCTGCAGACTATAAAAGAGAACCCAACCCAAAAAGTTTGGTTGATTAGTCTGTGGCATTCTGTTAAACTGTTGCTTATGGCGGTCTCTGTGAGCTTCTCAGCGACATTCAGCCAGCCAGGTATCCTGCCTGCAGTAGATGGAATGTGGCAATGGAACGCTGGCTGCGCGTGTCATAGTAGGCTCTGAGCCTTTATATACCTGTGCACAGCAGCAGCCACCTTCAGTCTGCTGCTGGACAGCCAGCAGCAGCAGCAGCAGGAGAGGTATGTAATCAGGAGCCCTCCTGCTAAGGGTAGACAGCTGCTCGTTCCACCCCACCCCCCGCCTTAATTGGTTCTCCTCCCTTCCAACGGTGTTGAGGCGGGTGGGAACAGCAGGGGGTGAAGGTGCTGTGTGTAAAGAGGTGGAGTTATGCAGATCTAAAACGCGTGGATTGCAGCAGCAGCAAGCCGAAAAGTGCAGGCATGTAAGGGATCTAGAGGTTGACAACATGTCTTCTTAACGGGAGTCCAGGAGCTCATCTCCACAAATGGACTTTTCAGGATCCTTGGGTGGCTCCGTAGTTTGAAACCAATTCTGGTTATCGCTTCTCGGCCTTTTGGCTAAGATCAAGTGTAGTATCTGTTCTTATCAGTTTAATATCTGATACGTCCCCTATCTGGGGACCATATATTAAATGGATTTTTAGAACAGGGAGATGGAAAAAGAGCTTGCTCTGTCCACTCCACGCATTGACCTGGTATTGCAGTATCTCCAGGACCGGTGCACCCCTTCTTTAATGCAGTTTCTAAAATCAGAAAGAATTGAATTCAATGTTTTTTGTTCATTTTGCTTGTTTGTCGGATTTTGGGATGGACTCTTTGGCTTTGCTTTTCCTCTCCTCATTGGATTTTTCATGTTCAAAGTTGCAGAAGCCAGATTACAAGCTCATTTTGGTTCAACTTCAGCAACTGTGCATTGCATTGCCATGTAATGTGATGCAATGCTATCTTTCTAGCTCTCCCTTTTTACTTCCTTTTGGATAAACAGACATATTAGGCAAGCATTTTGGAGCTTTCACCTAAATAACTACAGGTGGTGAGATAAGCTGCACAATATAATTGACCTTTCAGTATATTGTTGCACACACACCATCTATTTAGCAAATGCCCTTGTTATCAACAGCAGCCTTTTAAACTCACCTGAGCTAACAGGTATGTGCGCTGGTTACTCTGCTGCGCTTAAAATTTCTTTTTTGGTTTGCTACAATGCCTTTTCTGAAACGTTGTCTCCTTCTGCTGGAACACTGACTTCTTTCATTTAATGCCTGCAGACTATAAAAGAGAACCCAACCCAAAAAGTTTGGTTGATTAGTCTGTGGCATTCTGTTAAACTGTTGCTTATGGCGGTCTCTGTGAGCTTCTCAGCGACATTCAGCCAGCCAGGTATCCTGCCTGCAGTAGATGGAATGTGGCAATGGAACGCTGGCTGCGCGTGTCATAATAGGCTCTGAGCCTTTATATACCTGTGCACAGCAGCAGCCACCTTCAGTCTGCTGCTGGACAGCCAGCAGCAGCAGCAGCAGGAGAGGTATGTAATCAGGAGCCCTCCTGCTAAGGGTAGACAGCTGCTCGTTCCACCCCACCCCCCGCCTTAATTGGTTCTCCTCCCTTCCAACGGTGTTGAGGCGGGTGGGAACAGCAGGGGGTGAAGGTGCTGTGTTTAAAGAGGTGGAGTTATGCAGATCTAAAACGCGTGGATTGCAGCAGCAGCAAGCCGAAAAGTGCAGGCATGTAAGGGATCTAGAGGTTGACAACATGTCTTCTTAACGGGAGTCCAGGAGCTCATCTCCACAAATGGACTTTTCAGGATCCTTGGGTGGCTCCGTAGTTTGAAACCAATTCTGGTTATAGTTTCTCGGCCTTTTGGCTAAGATCAAGTGTAGTATCTGTTCTTATCAGTTTAATATCTGATGCGTCCCCTATCTGGGGACCATATATTAAATGGATTTTTAGAACAGGGAGATGGAAAAAGAGCTTGCTCTGTCCACTCCACGCATTGACCTGGTATTGCAGTATCTCCAGGACCGGTGCACCCCTTCTTTAATGCAGTTTCTAAAATCAGAAAGAATTGAATTCAATGTTTTTTGTTCATTTTGCTTGTTTGTCGGATTTTGGGATGGACTCTTTGGCTTTGCTTTTCCTCTCCTCATTGGATTTTTCATGTTCAAAGTTGCAGAAGCCAGATTACAAGCTCATTTTGGTTCAACTTCAGCAACTGTGCATTGCATTGCCATGTAATGTGATGCAATGCTATCTTTCTAGCTCTCCCTTTTTACTTCCTTTTGGATAAACAGACATATTAGGCAAGCATTTTGGAGCTTTCACCTAAATAACTACAGGTGGTGAGATAAGCTGCACAATATAATTGACCTTTCAGTATATTGTTGCACACACACCATCTATTTAGCAAATGCCCTTGTTATCAACAGCAGCCTTTTAAACTCACCTGAGCTAACAGGTATGTGCGCTGGTTACTCTGCTGCGCTTAAAATTTCTTTTTTGGTTTGCTACAATACCTTTTCTGAAACGTTGTCTCCTTCTGCTGGAACACTGATTTCTTTCATTTAATGCCTGCAGACTATAAAAGAGAACCCAACCCAAAAAGTTTGGTTGATTAGTCTGTGGCATTCTGTTAAACTGTTGCTTATGGCGGTCTCTGTGAGCTTCTCAGCGACATTCAGCCAGCCAGGTATCCTGCCTGCAGTAGATGGAATGTGGCAATGGAACGCTGGCTGCGCGTGTCATAATAGGCTCTGAGCCTTTATATACCTGTGCACAGCAGCAGCCACCTTCAGTCTGCTGCTGGACAGCCAGCAGCAGCAGCAGCAGGAGAGGTATGTAATCAGGAGCCCTCCTGCTAAGGGTAGACAGCTGCTCGTTCCACCCCACCCCCCGCCTTAATTGGTTCTCCTCCCTTCCAACGGTGTTGAGGCGGGTGGGAACAGCAGGGGGTGAAGGTGCTGTGTTTAAAGAGGTGGAGTTATGCAGATCTAAAACGCGTGGATTGCAGCAGCAGCAAGCCGAAAAGTGCAGGCATGTAAGGGATCTAGAGGTTGACAACATGTCTTCTTAACGGGAGTCCAGGAGCTCATCTCCACAAATGGACTTTTCAGGATCCTTGGGTGGCTCCGTAGTTTGAAACCAATTCTGGTTATCGCTTCTCGGCCTTTTGGCTAAGATCAAGTGTAGTATCTGTTCTTATCAGTTTAATATCTGATACGTCCCCTATCTGGGGACCATATATTAAATGGATTTTTAGAACAGGGAGATGGAAAAAGAGCTTGCTCTGTCCACTCCACGCATTGACCTGGTATTGCAGTATCTCCAGGACCGGTGCACCCCTTCTTTAATGCAGTTTCTAAAATCAGAAAGAATTGAATTCAATGTTTTTTGTTCATTTTGCTTGTTTGTCGGATTTTGGGATGGACTCTTTGGCTTTGCTTTTCTTCTCCTCATTGGATATTTCATGTTCAAAGTTGCAGAAGCCAGATTACAAGCTCATTTTGGTTCAACTTCAGCAACTGTGCATTGCATTGCCATGTAATGTGATGCAATGCTATCTTTCTAGCTCTCCCTTTTTACTTCCTTTTGGATAAACAGACATATTAGGCAAGCATTTTGGAGCTTTCACCTAAATAACTACAGGTGGTGAGATAAGCTGCACAATATAATTGACCTTTCAGTATATTGTTGCACACACACCATCTATTTAGCAAATGCCCTTGTTATCAACAGCAGCCTTTTAAACTCACCTGAGCTAACAGGTATGTGCGCTGGTTACTCTGCTGCGCTTAAAATTTCTTTTTTGGTTTGCTACAATGCCTTTTCTGAAACGTTGTCTCCTTCTGCTGGAACACTGACTTCTTTCATTTAATGCCTGCAGACTATAAAAGAGAACCCAACCCAAAAAGTTTGGTTGATTAGTCTGTGGCATTCTGTTAAACTGTTGCTTATGGCGGTCTCTGTGAGCTTCTCAGCGACATTCAGCCAGCCAGGTATCCTGCCTGCAGTAGATGGAATGTGGCAATGGAACGCTGGCTGCGCGTGTCATAATAGGCTCTGAGCCTTTATATACCTGTGCACAGCAGCAGCCACCTTCAGTCTGCTGCTGGACAGCCAGCAGCAGCAGCAGCAGGAGAGGTATGTAATCAGGAGCCCTCCTGCTAAGGGTAGACAGCTGCTCGTTCCACCCCACCCCCCGCCTTAATTGGTTCTCCTCCCTTCCAACGGTGTTGAGGCGGGTGGGAACAGCAGGGGGTGAAGGTGCTGTGTTTAAAGAGCTGGAGTTATGCAGATCTAAAACGCGTGAATTGCAGCAGCAGCAAGCCGAAAAGTGCAGGCATGTAAGGGATCTAGAGGTTGACAACATGTCTTCTTAACGGGAGTCCAGGAGCTCATCTCCACAAATGGACTTTTCAGGATCCTTGGGTGGCTCCGTAGTTTGAAACCAATTCTGGTTATCGCTTCTCGGCCTTTTGGCTAAGATCAAGTGTAGTATCTGTTCTTATCAGTTTAATATCTGATACGTCCCCTATCTGGGGACCATATATTAAATGGATTTTTAGAACAGGGAGATGGAAAAAGAGCTTGCTCTGTCCACTCCACGCATTGACCTGGTATTGCAGTATCTCCAGGACCGGTGCACCCCTTCTTTAATGCAGTTTCTAAAATCAGAAAGAATTGAATTCAATGTTTTTTGTTCATTTTGCTTGTTTGTCGGATTTTGGGATGGACTCTTTGGCTTTGCTTTTCTTCTCCTCATTGGATTTTTCATGTTCAAAGTTGCAGAAGCCAGATTACAAGCTCATTTTGGTTCAACTTCAGCAACTGTGCATTGCATTGCCATGTAATGTGATGCAATGCTATCTTTCTAGCTCTCCCTTTTTACTTCCTTTTGGATAAACAGACATATTAGGCAAGCATTTTGGAGCTTTCACCTAAATAACTACAGGTGGTGAGATAAGCTGCACAATATAATTGACCTTTCAGTATATTGTTGCACACACACCATCTATTTAGCAAATGCCCTTGTTATCAACAGCAGCCTTTTAAACTCACCTGAGCTAACAGGTATGTGCGCTGGTTACTCTGCTGCGCTTAAAATTTCTTTTTTGGTTTGCTACAATGCCTTTTCTGAAACGTTGTCTCCTTCTGCTGGAACACTGACTTCTTTCATTTAATGCCTGCAGACTATAAAAGAGAACCCAACCCAAAAAGTTTGGTTGATTAGTCTGTGGCATTCTGTTAAACTGTTGCTTATGGCGGTCTCTGTGAGCTTCTCAGCGACATTCAGCCAGCCAGGTATCCTGCCTGCAGTAGATGGAATGTGGCAATGGAACGCTGGCTGCGCGTGTCATAATAGGCTCTGAGCCTTTATATACCTGTGCACAGCAGCAGCCACCTTCAGTCTGCTGCTGGACAGCCAGCAGCAGCAGCAGCAGGAGAGGTATGTAATCAGGAGCCCTCCTGCTAAGGGTAGACAGCTGCTCGTTCCACCCCACCCCCCGCCTTAATTGGTTCTCCTCCCTTCCAACGGTGTTGAAGCGGGTGGGAACAGCAGGGGGTGAAGGTGCTGTGTTTAAAGGGGTGGAGTTATGCAGATCTAAAACGCGTGGATTGCAGCAGCAGCAAGCCGAAAAGTGCAGGCATGTAAGGGATCTAGAGGTTGACAACATGTCTTCTTAACGGGAGTCCAGGAGCTCATCTCCACAAATGGACTTTTCAGGATCCTTGGGTGGCTCCGTAGTTTGAAACCAATTCTGGTTATCGCTTCTCGGCCTTTTGGCTAAGACCAAGTGTCTTGTCTGGGGTCCTTGAGTGTTTTCCCTTGGCCTTCCGGCATCGCCATCTTGATGGCTTAAGCCGGTTGCTGCTTTAGGGGGAGAACGAGGAGGAACGAGAGAGTGATCATAATGGGCGTGAAGATACGCTATGCTGGGACCGATGACAATCGGGTTCGCAATGCATTCCGCATTGAAGTTGATGCTGCTGTCAGAGAGCGTTTCAATCTGTCGTATATGGTGCACGAGGTGATCTTCAAAATCCTGGAAGTGACAAGAGAAAACATCGTCTGCCTGCAGGAATCCCGGAAAGAAGGACGGTATGTCTTGGTGCTACAATCTATGGCGGCTTGCCGGAACCTGTATAAGAAGTTGAGGGAGCAGGAGAAGAATCCAACCTTGCATGGTTTGACTTTTACAGTCTTGTACTCCAAAGGTGATGTTCCCCTAGTCATATTTATGTATAATCCCTTTGTGCACGAACATGACATTGCGACTTTTCTTAAGAGGCATTGTGACTTTGTGAGCAACAGTCACAAAATCATGAACGAGGAGAACTTATGGACTGGCAAATACAGATATTTTGTCAGATTTGGGGAAAGTTCTTCGGAGCCTGGAGGTGTTCATTACCCTCCCCAAAGTTTCTCTATCGGGAGAGATAGGGGTATTCTCTTCTTTCCTGAGGCCCCAGTTTTTTGCAGGAAATGTAAGAAGTACGGACACTTACAAGAGGTTTGTACTGCTGTGCCTGTTTGCTCCAAGTGCAACCAAAGTGGGCATGTTGCTAAGGACTGTACCAATCCAATTGTTTGCAATGCTTGTGGTATGGAGGGGCATGCCTTTAAGGATTGTACTCGTCGTGCGAACGAGGGCAAGGCAAGGGCATACTCTGAGGTGGTCTCGAACTCTCCGAGGCCTAAGAGTGTGGCACCTGAGGCCGCAGTTTCTTCCAGGTTGAAGGTAGTGGAACAGCGTGTGGAGACTGCTCCAGTGAGGGCGTCTGCTGACCTACTGGTGGAGCCCGGGAGAGTGGAAGAGGTTCTGGCAGCTGAGATGGACATTTCTTCCTATCAGGGGGGTTTCATTGACTCCTTTTGTGAAGAACGTGAGGGAGCCTTGGAAATCCCAGGGGACCCGGCTCTCAGTTGGAGCAGTGAAAGTATGGATGAAGAGGGAGCTGGAGGTCAAGGAGACTTCACTGAGACTGGGGTGAGGTCTTCTGAGGAACCGGACCGCGCTAAGAATAAAAGGGCCCGGTTGTCTGAACCATCAAGTAGCCAATGCGTGGCAAGTCCGGTGAGTGAGCGGGATTACCCAGTGGTTTCTCTTTCTCCTGCGTCAACGGCTTACCTGGAGGAGAATTTGGAGTCCACTATCTTTCAGCTAAGTGGGAGTTCGCCGGATGACAAAGGATAAGGAAGGCATGTTTTTTTGCTGAGACTGGTGTTTCTGGTTTTTGAGCCAAAGAATGGTCTCTAAACCAAATTGGGACATTGCGTCCCTTAATGTAAGACTTTTAAAGTCTAGAGTTAGAAGATCTGTGATTCTGGACTTCTTACATAACCATTCTTTTGATATTATGTGTCTACAGGAGTGTGGTATAGAAGAACCCCTGGAAGACGCTGATTGGCCATATGGCCAGCATATCTGGTCTGGCTCTAGTGGGAATAAAAATGATGGAGTTGGGATAGTATTAAATAATAGAAATTTTGTTTTTGAATATTATAAGGTAATAGAGGTGGGTCGTTGCATCTCTGCAGTTGTGTGTGGGAGGGGGTGGAAAGTTAAAATTATAAATATTTATGGTCCTACAAAAAAAGAAGACAGGTTAAGTTTATTAGATAAATTATGTTTAGAATTACCTGGTAGGATCCCTGTGATAGTAACAGGTGATTTTAACTGTGTAACTGAGGGGAAAGTTGAAGCCTCAGGAAAAAAATTGGCAAACATTATTTCTGATTTTTTCTTTTTTGATGCTGCTGAGGTTTATTTGAGGAAGCCACCACCACCAACCTATAAAGCTGACAGGGGTGGGATAACATCTAGGATTGATAGGATGTTTTTTTCTAAAAATATAATATGTGATGGTTTTTCTCAATTTTCAGTTCCTTTTTCGGACCATGTGTGCCTGAAAGGTGAGTTTAGAGGGGATTTAAGGCGGGTGCATGGGAGAGGTGTGTGGAAATTGAATGTGAGTTTGCTTGAGGATGAGAGAATTGTGAATGATTTTAAGAAAAAATATAGTTGGTGTAAATCTCAAAAGAGTAAGTTTGAAAGTGTGTTGGTGTGGTGGGATTGGATGAAGCATGAAGTGCAAAAGTTTTTTCGTCGATGGGGCTATAAAAAGGCTGCCATGGTTAGGAGTCAATATAAAGATTTAATGATGAGGGTGGAATGGCTGGAGAAAATGAGGATGTGTGGTGTGGATGTGGATGATTTGTTAAGAAGTGCGAGAGAGGATTTGAAGAGGACTTTGGAGAGGAAGGGAAGGGAAATAATTTTTAGGTCAAAGGTGGTCCATCTTGATAAAGATGAAAAGTGTTCAAGATATTTCTTTAAAAAAATAAATGGTAAGAAGGAGGGTATGGAGGAGATTTTTGATGTGGATGGTGTTTGTGTGAGTGGGGAGGATGTAATGAAGGAAGTGGTCACGTTTTATGCTGAGTTGTTTGGCAGGAAGTGGGTGGATGAGAGTTTGAAAGAAGAAGTGCTTAAGACTTTGGATTGTAAGGTGGATAAGGATGGATGTTCTGGTCTATGTGAGGCAGTGATTGAGGAGGAAGTTAAGAAAGCGGTGTTTGGTGCAAGGAAAAATGTGACGCCTGGGAAGGATGGTTTGCCTGTGGAGCTATATGTTATGATGTGGGAAGTGATGGGTATGGATTTAGTGGAAGTGTGTCAGTTTATGTGGGAGAATGGGATGCTTGCGGGTTCAATGAAGGAGGGAGTGGTGGTCTTAATCCATAAGAAAGGGGATAAAAGGTGTTTGAGTAATTGGAGGCCAATTACGCTTCTGAACGCCGATTACAAGGTATTCAGTAAAATTTTGGCGTGTCGGATGCGTGTGGTTATAGCTGATGTGATTGGTAAAGATCAAGTGTGTGCAGTGCCTGGTAGATGTATGACGGATAATCTGTGTCTTTTAAGAGATGTGTTGTGGGATTGTAAAGTAAGAAAGCAGAAGTGTATGGTGATGGCTGTTGACTTTGAAAAGGCGTTTGATCGCGTGTCTCATGTGTTTCTATTTGAGGTTTTGCGTAGAATGGGTTTTCCGGAGAAATTTGTGCGTGCCGTGAGAGGATTGTATGGGGAGGTGGTGAGTGAATTTCTGGTGAATGGGTTTTTGAGTGAGAAAGTGTGTATTAGGTCTGGTGTGAGGCAAGGTTGTCCCATGTCACCGGTATTATTTGTGTGTGTGATTGAGCCACAGCTGTGTATGATTCGGAAAGAGAAAGTGGTGCGTGGTTTGTTAGTGCCAGGGAGTGGTGGAATGACTGTGAAAGTCTTAGGATATATGGATGATGTAGTAGTGGTGAGTGAGAGTGTGGCCTCTATGGAGAGAGTAAAATTGTTGTTGAATTTTTTTTGTGGCGCGTCAGCGTTTCGTGTGAATTGGAACAAATGCATGTTTAAATGTTTTGGTGACAATAGGATTAAGATGGATGGTGTGGCTGGTGTGGATGGTGCAATTAAAGTGTTGGGAGTTTTTTTTAATGATGATTTGAAAGGTTATGAGAGTTGGGATGAATGTGGTGAGCGGATTGTGCGGAAGATGAATTTTTGGAAGTTACGTTCTTTGTCTTTGGTAGGGAAGGTTCTTATTATTAAGGCTGTTATTCTCCCTATTTTGCTTTATGTTTCTTGTATTTTTCCAGTGCCCTATAGGAAAATTAAAAAAGTGGAGAAACTAATTTTTGTGTTTTTTTGGGGCAGTAGGATGGAAAGACTTAAGAGAGAGATTTTGTTTAAGCAATATTTGTATGGGGGACTGAAGTTTCCGAATATTGAAGTGTTTCTAACATTGCATTTTATTAAGACTACGGTCATTTTGATTGGGAAGAATAATAAAGGGGCATTTATGTGTAAGTATTTGGCTGGATGGATGCTGTATGGTCTGAATTGGGTGAAGCGTGATAAGAATGTGCCTGTTGCTTTTAAGTGTCCTGAGTGGTATGGTTTGATTGAGAAGTTTGTGAGGAAGAATGATTTGTTAGCAGTTGCAATGAAAGACTTTACGTTTGTTAAGAAGGTGATGGGGAAGATGTGTGTGAATGAGTGTGAGAGTAATGTGGTGGGATTGCGTTCTATGGAAGTTGCGCGGGTATGGAAGAAGTTAAGCATTCAAGGTGTGTCGAATAGACAGCGAGATATAGTATGGATGGGCCTTCATAATATTTTGCCAGTGAGGGATTTTCAGAAGAAAAGAGATCTCATAAGATCTGCAGTATGTCCAAGGGATGGTTGTGGAGCGAATGAGACGGTGAGGCACCTTATGTGGGATTGTAATTTTGCGTATGATGTGTGGAAAGGTGTGGGTGGACTGTGTAAAGGGGTTGCTGGTGTGAAGTTTATTGATTGGAGAGTGGCTATGTTTGGTTTTGGTGCTAGTCGTCGTGGCCTAGAAAGGATGATGTGGTTTATTATGGTGTGTGTGCAGGAGAGCTTATGGGATGTGAGAAATTTGTGTGTGTTTAAAAGAGTAAATTTAACAGTAAATGATTGTATTAGGTTGATCTTAGCAAGACTATATGTAATCTATTTGTGGGATACAAGAGAAGGTGGTGGTGGTGGAACAGATTCTGAAGGTGTGTGGAAATACCTTAAGTGGCAGGATATGGTTAAATACCGTTGATATTTTTTCTGGAAATTTCTCTGGCATAGGATTACTTGTTTGTATTTTTGTTGAATAATACTTTAATAAAGAAACCACAATGATGTTTATGAAGTGGCAGTATAACTTATGACGAAGTCTGGTTAACTGTTTGCTTATATCTAAACCTGAGTGGTTTTAAAAAAAAAAAAAAAAAAAAAAAAAAAAAAAATCTGTTCTTATCAGTTTAATATCTGATACGTCCCCTATCTGGGGACCATATATTAAATGGATTTTTAGAACAGGGAGATGGAAAAAGAGCTTGCTCTGTCCACTCCACGCATTGACCTGGTATTGCAGTATCTCCAGGACCGGTGCACCCCTTCTTTAATGCAGTTTCTAAAATCAGAAAGAAGTGAATTCAATGTTTTTTGTTCATTTTGCTTGTTTGTCGGATTTTGGGATGGACTCTTTGGCTTTGCTTTTCTTCTCCTCATTGGATTTTTCATGCTCAAAGTTGCAGAAGCCAGATTACAAGCTCATTTTGGTTCAACTTCAGCAACTGTGCATTGCATTGCCATGTAATGTGATGCAATGCTATCTTTCTAGCTCTCCCTTTTTACTACCTTTTGGATAAACAGACATATTAGGCAAGCATTTTGGAGCTTTCACCTAAATAACTACAGGTGGTGAGATAAGCTGCACAATATAATTGACCTTTCAGTATATTGTTGCACACACACCATCTATTTAGCAAATGCCCTTGTTATCAACAGCAGCCTTTTAAACTCACCTGAGCTAACAGGTATGTGCGCTGGTTACTCTGCTGCGCTTAAAATTTCTTTTTTGGTTTGCTACAATGCCTTTTCTGAAACGTTGTCTCCTTCTGCTGGAACACTGACTTCTTTCATTTAATGCCTGCAGACTATAAAAGAGAACCCAACCCAAAAAGTTTGGTTGATTAGTCTGTGGCATTCTGTTAAACTGTTGCTTATGGCGGTCTCTGTGAGCTTCTCAGCGACATTCAGCCAGCCAGGTATCCAGCCTGCAGTAGATGGAATGTGGCAATGGAACGCTGGCTGCGCGTGTCATAATAGGCTCTGAGCCTTTATATACCTGTGCACAGCAGCAGCCACCTTCAGTCTGCTGCTGGACAGCCAGCAGCAGCAGCAGCAGGAGAGGTATGTAATCAGGAGCCCTCCTGCTAAGGGTAGACAGCTGCTCGTTCCACCCCACCCCCCGCCTTAATTGGTTCTCCTCCCTTCCAACGGTGTTGAGGCGGGTGGGAACAGCAGGGGGTGAAGGTGCTGTGTTTAAAGAGGTGGAGTTATGCAGATCTAAAACGCGTGGATTGCAGCAGCAGCAAGCCGAAAAGTGCAGGCATGTAAGGGATCTAGAGGTTGACAACATGTCTTCTTAACGGGAGTCCAGGAGCTCATCTCCACAAATGGACTTTTCAGGATCCTTGGGTGGCTCCGTAGTTTGAAACCAATTCTGGTTATCGCTTCTCGGCCTTTTGGCTAAGATCAAGTGTAGTATCTGTTCTTATCAGTTTAATATCTGATACGTCCCCTATCTGGGGACCATATATTAAATGGATTTTTAGAACAGGGAGATGGAAAAAGAGCTTGCTCTGTCCACTCCACGCATTGACCTGGTATTGCAGTATCTCCAGGACCGGTGCACCCCTTCTTTAATGCAGTTTCTAAAATCAGAAAGAATTGAATTCAATGTTTTTTGTTCATTTTGCTTGTTTGTCGGATTTTGGGATGGACTCTTTGGCTTTGCTTTTCTTCTCCTCATTGGATTTTTCATGTTCAAAGTTGCAGAAGCCAGATTACAAGCTCATTTTGGTTCAACTTCAGCAACTGTGCATTGCATTGCCATGTAATGTGATGCAATGCTATCTTTCTAGCTCTCCCTTTTTACTTCCTTTTGGATAAACAGACATATTAGGCAAGCATTTTGGAGCTTTCACCTAAATAACTACAGGTGGTGAGATAAGCTGCACAATATAATTGACCTTTCAGTATATTGTTGCACACACACCATCTATTTAGCAAATGCCCTTGCTATCAACAGCAGCCTTTTAAACTCACCTGAGCTAACAGGTATGTGCGCTGGTTACTCTGCTGCGCTTAAAATTTCTTTTTTGGTTTGCTACAATGCCTTTTCTGAAACGTTGTCTCCCTCTGCTGGAACACTGACTTCTTTCATTTAATGCCTGCAGACTATAAAAGAGAACCCAACCCAAAAAGTTTGGTTGACTAGTCTGTGGCATTCTGTTAAACTGTTGCTTATGGCGGTCTCTGTGAGCTTCTCAGCGACATTCAGCCAGCCAGGTATCCTGCCTGCAGTAGATGGAATGTGGCAATGGAACGCTGGCTGCGCGTGTCATAATAGGCTCTGAGCCTTTATATACCTGTGCACAGCAGCAGCCACCTTCAGTCTGCTGCTGGACAGCCAGCAGCAGCAGCAGCAGGAGAGGTATGTAATCAGGAGCCCTCCTGCTAAGGGTAGACAGCTGCTCGTTCCACCCCACCCCTCGCCTTAATTGGTTCTCCTCCCTTCCAATGGTGTTGAGGCGGGTGGGAACAGCAGGGGGTGAAGGTGCTGTGTTTAAAGAGGTGGAGTTATGCAGATCTAAAACGCGTGGATTGCAGCAGCAGCAAGCCGAAAAGTGCAGGCATGTAAGGGATCTAGAGGTTGACAACATGTCTTCTTAACGGGAGTCCAGGAGCTCATCTCCACAAATGGACTTTTCAGGATCCTTGGGTGGCTCCGTAGTTTGAAACCAATTCTGGTTATCGCTTCTCGGCCTTTTGGCTAAGATCAAGTGTAGTATCTGTTCTTATCAGTTTAATATCTGATACGTCCCCTATCTGGGGACCATATATTAAATGGATTTTTAGAACAGGGAGATGGAAAAAGAGCTTGCTCTGTCCACTCCACGCATTGACCTGGTATTGCAGTATCTCCAGGACCGGTGCACCCCTTCTTTAATGCAGTTTCTAAAATCAGAAAGAATTGAATTCAATGTTTTTTGTTCATTTTGCTTGTTTGTCGGATTTTGGGATGGACTCTTTGGCTTTGCTTTTCTTCTCCTCATTGGATTTTTCATGTTCAAAGTTGCAGAAGCCAGATTACAAGCTCATTTTGGTTCAACTTCAGCAACTGTGCATTGCATTGCCATGTAATGTGATGCAATGCTATCTTTCTAGCTCTCCCTTTTTACTTCCTTTTGGATAAACAGACATATTAGGCAAGCATTTTGGAGCTTTCACCTAAATAACTACAGGTGGTGAGATAAGCTGCACAATATAATTGACCTTTCAGTATATTGTTGCACACACACCATCTATTTAGCAAATGCCCTTGTTATCAACAGCAGCCTTTTAAACTCACCTGAGCTAACAGGTATGTGCGCTGGTTACTCTGCTGCGCTTAAAATTTCTTTTTTGGTTTGCTACAATGCCTTTTCTGAAACGTTGTCTCCTTCTGCTGGAACACTGACTTCTTTCATTTAATGCCTGCAGACTATAAAAGAGAACCCAACCCAAAAAGTTTGGTTGATTAGTCTGTGGCATTCTGTTAAACTGTTGCTTATGGCGGTCTCTGTGAGCTTCTCAGCGACATTCAGCCAGCCAGGTATCCTGCCTGCAGTAGATGGAATGTGGCAATGGAACGCTGGCTGCGCGTGTCATAATAGGCTCTGAGCCTTTATATACCTGTGCACAGCAGCAGCCACCTTCAGTCTGCTGCTGGACAGCCAGCAGCAGCAGCAGCAGGAGAGGTATGTAATCAGGAGCCCTCCTGCTAAGGGTAGACAGCTGCTCGTTCCACCCCACCCCCTGCCTTAATTGGTTCTCCTCCCTTCCAACGGTGTTGAGGCGGGTGGGAACAGCAGGGGGTGAAGGTGCTGTGTTTAAAGAGGTGGAGTTATGCAGATCTAAAACGCGTGGATTGCAGCAGCAGCAAGCCGAAAAGTGCAGGCATGTAAGGGATCTAGAGGTTGACAACATGTCTTCTTAACGGGAGTCCAGGAGCTCATCTCCACAAATGGACTTTTCAGGATCCTTGGGTGGCTCCGTAGTTTGAAACCAATTCTGGTTATCGCTTCTCGGCCTTTTGGCTAAGATCAAGTGTAGTATCTGTTCTTATCAGTTTAATATCTGATACGTCCCCTATCTGGGGACCATATATTAAATGGATTTTTAGAACAGGGAGATGGAAAAAGAGCTTGCTCTGTCCACTCCACGCATTGACCTGGTATTGCAGTATCTCCAGGACCGGTGCACCCCTTCTTTAATGCAGTTTCTAAAATCAGAAAGAATTGAATTCAATGTTTTTTGTTCATTTTGCTTGTTTGTCGGATTTTGGGATGGACTCTTTGGCTTTGCTTTTCTTCTCCTCATTGGATTTTTCATGTTCAAAGTTGCAGA
Organism: Phyllobates terribilis; assembly: GCF_046119375.1. NCBI lineage: Eukaryota > Metazoa > Chordata > Amphibia > Anura > Dendrobatidae > Phyllobates > Phyllobates terribilis. The sequence goes on from NW_027362902.1 coordinate 2,823,113, forward strand.
AGCCAGATTACAAGCTCATTTTGGTTCAACTTCAGCAACTGTGCATTGCATTGCCATGTAATGTGATGCAATGCTATCTTTCTAGCTCTCCCTTTTTACTTCCTTTTGGATAAACAGACATATTAGGCAAGCATTTTGGAGCTTTCACCTAAATAACTACAGGTGGTGAGATAAGCTGCACAATATAATTGACCTTTCAGTATATTGTTGCACACACACCATCTATTTAGCAAATGCCCTTGTTATCAACAGCAGCCTTTTAAACTCACCTGAGCTAACAGGTATGTGCGCTGGTTACTCTGCTGCGCTTAAAATTTCTTTTTTGGTTTGCTACAATGCCTTTTCTGAAACGTTGTCTCCTTCTGCTGGAACACTGACTTCTTTCATTTAATGCCTGCAGACTATAAAAGAGAACCCAACCCAAAAAGTTTGGTTGATTAGTCTGTGGCATTCTGTTAAACTGTTGCTTATGGCGGTCTCTGTGAGCTTCTCAGCGACATTCAGCCAGCCAGGTATCCTGCCTGCAGTAGATGGAATGTGGCAATGGAACGCTGGCTGCGCGTGTCATAATAGGCTCTGAGCCTTTATATACCTGTGCACAGCAGCAGCCACCTTCAGTCTGCTGCTGGACAGCCAGCAGCAGCAGCAGCAGGAGAGGTATGTAATCAGGAGCCCTCCTGCTAAGGGTAGACAGCTGCTCGTTCCACCCCACCCCCCGCCTTAATTGGTTCTCCTCCCTTCCAACGGTGTTGAGGCGGGTGGGAACAGCAGGGGGTGAAGGTGCTGTGTTTAAAGAGGTGGAGTTATGCAGATCTAAAACGCGTGGATTGCAGCAGCAGCAAGCCGAAAAGTGCAGGCATGTAAGGGATCTAGAGGTTGACAACATGTCTTCTTAACGGGAGTCCAGGAGCTCATCTCCACAAATGGACTTTTCAGGATCCTTGGGTGGCTCCGTAGTTTGAAACCAATTCTGGTTATCGCTTCTCGGCCTTTTGGCTAAGATCAAGTGTAGTATCTGTTCTTATCAGTTTAATATCTGATACGTCCCCTATCTGGGGACCATATATTAAATGGATTTTTAGAACAGGGAGATGGAAAAAGAGCTTGCTCTGTCCACTCCACGCATTGACCTGGTATTGCAGTATCTCCAGGACCGGTGCACCCCTTCTTTAATGCAGTTTCTAAAATCAGAAAGAATTGAATTCAATGTTTTTTGTTCATTTTGCTTGTTTGTCGGATTTGGGGATGGACTCTTTGGCTTTGCTTTTCTTCTCCTCATTGGATTTTTCATGTTCAAAGTTGCAGAAGCCAGATTACAAGCTCATTTTGGTTCAACTTCAGCAACTGTGCATTGCATTGCCATGTAATGTGATGCAATGCTATCTTTCTAGCTCTCCCTTTTTACTTCCTTTTGGATAAACAGACATATTAGGCAAGCATTTTGGAGCTTTCACCTAAATAACTACAGGTGGTGAGATAAGCTGCACAATATAATTGACCTTTCAGTATATTGTTGCACACACACCATCTATTTAGCAAATGCCCTTGTTATCAACAGCAGCCTTTTAAACTCACCTGAGCTAACAGGTATGTGCGCTGGTTACTCTGCTGCGCTTAAAATTTATTTTTTGGTTTGCTACAATGCCTTTTCTGAAACGTTGTCTCCTTCTGCTGGAACACTGACTTCTTTCATTTAATGCCTGCAGACTATAAAAGAGAACCCAACCCAAAAAGTTTGGTTGATTAGTCTGTGGCATTCTGTTAAGCTGTTGCTTATGGCGGTCTCTGTGAGCTTCTCAGCGACATTCAGCCAGCCAGGTATCCTGCCTGCAGTAGATGGAATGTGGCAATGGAACGCTGGCTGCGCGTGTCATAATAGGCTCTGAGCCTTTATATACCTGTGCACAGCAGCAGCCACCTTCAGTCTGCTGCTGGACAGCCAGCAGCAGCAGCAGCAGGAGAGGTATGTAATCAGGAGCCCTCCTGCTAAGGGTAGACAGCTGCTCGTTCCACCCCACCCCCCGCCTTAATTGGTTCTCCTCCCTTCCAACGGTGTTGAGGCGGGTGGGAACAGCAGGGGGTGAAGGTGCTGTGTTTAAAGAGGTGGAGTTATGCAGATCTAAAACGCGTGGATTGCAGCAGCAGCAAGCCGAAAAGTGCAGGCATGTAAGGGATCTAGAGGTTGACAACATGTCTTCTTAACGGGAGTCCAGGAGCTCATCTCCACAAATGGACTTTTCAGGATCCTTGGGTGGCTCCGTAGTTTGAAACCAATTCTGGTTATCGCTTCTCGGCCTTTTGGCTAAGATCAAGTGTAGTATCTGTTCTTATCAGTTTAATATCTGATACGTCCCCTATCTGGGGACCATATATTAAATGGATTTTTAGAACAGGGAGATGGAAAAAGAGCTTGCTCTGTCCACTCCACGCATTGACCTGGTATTGCAGTATCTCCAGGACCGGTGCACCCCTTCTTTAATGCAGTTTCTAAAATCAGAAAGAATTGAATTCAATGTTTTTTGTTCATTTTGCTTGTTTGTCGGATTTGGGGATGGACTCTTTGGCTTTGCTTTTCTTCTCCTCATTGGATTTTTCATGTTCAAAGTTGCAGAAGCCAGATTACAAGCTCATTTTGGTTCAACTTCAGCAACTGTGCATTGCATTGCCATGTAATGTGATGCAATGCTATCTTTCTAGCTCTCCCTTTTTACTTCCTTTTGGATAAACAGACATATTAGGCAAGCATTTTGGAGCTTTCACCTAAATAACTACAGGTGGTGAGATAAGCTGCACAATATAATTGACCTTTCAGTATATTGTTGCACACACACCATCTATTTAGCAAATGCCCTTGTTATCAACAGCAGCCTTTTAAACTCACCTGAGCTAACAGGTATGTGCGCTGGTTACTCTGCTGCGCATAAAATTTCTTTTTTGGTTTGCTACAATGCCTTTTCTGAAACGTTGTCTCCTTCTGCTGGAACACTGACTTCTTTCATTTAATGCCTGCAGACTATAAAAGAGAACCCAACCCAAAAAGTTTGGTTGATTAGTCTGTGGCATTCTGTTAAGCTGTTGCTTATGGCGGTCTCTGTGAGCTTCTCAGCGACATTCAGCCAGCCAGGTATCCTGCCTGCAGTAGATGGAATGTGGCAATGGAACGCTGGCTGCGCGTGTCATAATAGGCTCTGAGCCTTTATATACCTGTGCACAGCAGCAGCCACCTTCAGTCTGCTGCTGGACAGCCAGCAGCAGCAGCAGCAGGAGAGGTATGTAATCAGGAGCCCTCCTGCTAAGGGTAGACAGCTGCTCGTTCCACCCCACCCCCCGCCTTAATTGGTTCTCCTCCCTTCCAACGGTGTTGAGGCGGGTGGGAACAGCAGGGGGTGAAGGTGCTGTGTTTAAAGAGGTGGAGTTATGCAGATCTAAAACGCGTGGATTGCAGCAGCAGCAAGCCGAAAAGTGCAGGCATGTAAGGGATCTAGAGGTTGACAACATGTCTTCTTAACGGGAGTCCAGGAGCTCATCTCCACAAATGGACTTTTCAGGATCCTTGGGTGGCTCCGTAGTTTGAAACCAATTCTGGTTATCGCTTCTCGGCCTTTTGGCTAAGATCAAGTGTAGTATCTGTTCTTATCAGTTTAATATCTGATACGTCCCCTATCTGGGGACCATATATTAAATGGATTTTTAGAACAGGGAGATGGAAAAAGAGCTTGCTCTGTCCACTCCACGCATTGACCTGGTATTGCAGTATCTCCAGGACCGGTGCACCCCTTCTTTAATGCAGTTTCTAAAATCAGAAAGAATTGAATTCAATGTTTTTTGTTCATTTTGCTTGTTTGTCGGATTTGGGGATGGACTCTTTGGCTTTGCTTTTCTTCTCCTCATTGGATTTTTCATGTTCAAAGTTGCAGAATCCAGATTACAAGCTCATTTTGGTTCAACTTCAGCAACTGTGCATTGCATTGCCATGTAATGTGATGCAATGCTATCTTTCTAGCTCTCCCTTTTTACTTCCTTTTGGATAAACAGACATATTAGGCAAGCATTTTGGAGCTTTCACCTAAATAACTACAGGTGGTGAGATAAGCTGCACAATATAATTGACCTTTCAGTATATTGTTGCACACACACCATCTATTTAGCAAATGCCCTTGTTATCAACAGCAGCCTTTTAAACTCACCTGAGCTAACAGGTATGTGCGCTGGTTACTCTGCTGCGCATAAAATTTCTTTTTTGGTTTGCTACAATGCCTTTTCTGAAACGTTGTCTCCTTCTGCTGGAACACTGACTTCTTTCATTTAATGCCTGCAGACTATAAAAGAGAACCCAACCCAAAAAGTTTGGTTGATTAGTCTGTGGCATTCTGTTAAACTGTTGCTTATGGCGGTCTCTGTGAGCTTCTCAGCGACATTCAGCCAGCCAGGTATCCTGCCTGCAGTAGATGGAATGTGGCAATGGAACGCTGGCTGCGCGTGTCATAATAGGCTCTGAGCCTTTATATACCTGTGCACAGCAGCAGCCACCTTCAGTCTGCTGCTGGACAGCCAGCAGCAGCAGCAGCAGGAGAGGTATGTAATCAGGAGCCCTCCTGCTAAGGGTAGACAGCTGCTCGTTCCACCCCACCCCCCGCCTTAATTGGTTCTCCTCCCTTCCAACGGTGTTGAGGCGGGTGGGAACAGCAGGGGGTGAAGGTGCTGTGTTTAAAGAGGTGGAGTTATGCAGATCTAAAACGCGTGGATTGCAGCAGCAGCAAGCCGAAAAGTGCAGGCATGTAAGGGATCTAGAGGTTGACAACATGTCTTCTTAACGGGAGTCCAGGAGCTCATCTCCACAAATGGACTTTTCAGGATCCTTGGGTGGCTCCGTAGTTTGAAACCAATTCTGGTTATCGCTTCTCGGCCTTTTGGCTAAGATCAAGTGTAGTATCTGTTCTTATCAGTTTAATATCTGATACGTCCCCTATCTGGGGACCATATATTAAATGGATTTTTAGAACAGGGAGATGGAAAAAGAGCTTGCTCTGTCCACTCCACGCATTGACCTGGTATTGCAGTATCTCCAGGACCGGTGCACCCCTTCTTTAATGCAGTTTCTAAAATCAGAAAGAATTGAATTCAATGTTTTTTGTTCATTTTGCTTGTTTGTCGGATTTGGGGATGGACTCTTTGGCTTTGCTTTTCTTCTCCTCATTGGATTTTTCATGTTCAAAGTTGCAGAAGCCAGATTACAAGCTCATTTTGGTTCAACTTCAGCAACTGTGCATTGCATTGCCATGTAATGTGATGCAATGCTATCTTTCTAGCTCTCCCTTTTTACTTCCTTTTGGATAAACAGACATATTAGGCAAGCATTTTGGAGCTTTCACCTAAATAACTACAGGTGGTGAGATAAGCTGCACAATATAATTGACCTTTCAGTATATTGTTGCACACACACCATCTATTTAGCAAATGCCCTTGTTATCAACAGCAGCCTTTTAAACTCACCTGAGCTAACAGGTATGTGCGCTGGTTACTCTGCTGCGCTTAAAATTTCTTTTTTGGTTTGCTACAATGCCTTTTCTGAAACGTTGTCTCCTTCTGCTGGAACACTGACTTCTTTCATTTAATGCCTGCAGACTATAAAAGAGAACCCAACCCAAAAAGTTTGGTTGATTAGTCTGTGGTATTCTGTTAAACTGTTGCTTATGGCGGTCTCTGTGAGCTTCTCAGCGACATTCAGCCAGCCAGGTATCCTGCCTGCAGTAGATGGAATGTGGCAATGGAACGCTGGCTGCGCGTGTCATAATAGGCTCTGAGCCTTTATATACCTGTGCACAGCAGCAGCCACCTTCAGTCTGCTGCTGGACAGCCAGCAGCAGCAGCAGCAGGAGAGGTATGTAATCAGGAGCCCTCCTGCTAAGGGTAGACAGCTGCTCGTTCCACCCCACCCCCCGCCTTAATTGGTTCTCCTCCCTTCCAACGGTGTTGAGGCGGGTGGGAACAGCAGGGGGTGAAGGTGCTGTGTTTAAAGAGGTGGAGTTATGCAGATCTAAAACGCGTGGATTGCAGCAGCAGCAAGCCGAAAAGTGCAGGCATGTAAGGGATCTAGAGGTTGACAACATGTCTTCTTAACGGGAGTCCAGGAGCTCATCTCCACAAATGGACTTTTCAGGATCCTTGGGTGGCTCCGTAGTTTGAAACCAATTCTGGTTATCGCTTCTCGGCCTTTTGGCTAAGATCAAGTGTAGTATCTGTTCTTATCAGTTTAATATCTGATACGTCCCCTATCTGGGGACCATATATTAAATGGATTTTTAGAACAGGGAGATGGAAAAAGAGCTTGCTCTGTCCACTCCACGCATTGACCTGGTATTGCAGTATCTCCAGGACCGGTGCACCCCTTCTTTAATGCAGTTTCTAAAATCAGAAAGAATTGAATTCAATGTTTTTTGTTCATTTTGCTTGTTTGTCGGATTTGGGGATGGACTCTTTGGCTTTGCTTTTCTTCTCCTCATTGGATTTTTCATGTTCAAAGTTGCAGAAGCCAGATTACAAGCTCATTTTGGTTCAACTTCAGCAACTGTGCATTGCATTGCCATGTAATGTGATGCAATGCTATCTTTCTAGCTCTCCCTTTTTACTTCCTTTTGGATAAACAGACATATTAGGCAAGCATTTTGGAGCTTTCACCTAAATAACTACAGGTGGTGAGATAAGCTGCACAATATAATTGACCTTTCAGTATATTGTTGCACACACACCATCTATTTAGCAAATGCCCTTGTTATCAACAGCAGCCTTTTAAACTCACCTGAGCTAACAGGTATGTGCGCTGGTTACTCTGCTGCGCTTAAAATTTCTTTTTTGGTTTGCTACAATGCCTTTTCTGAAACGTTGTCTCCTTCTGCTGGAACACTGACTTCTTTCATTTAATGCCTGCAGACTATAAAAGAGAACCCAACCCAAAAAGTTTGGTTGATTAGTCTGTGGCATTCTGTTAAACTGTTGCTTATGGCGGTCTCTGTGAGCTTCTCAGCGACATTCAGCCAGCCAGGTATCCTGCCTGCAGTAGATGGAATGTGGCAATGGAACGCTGGCTGCGCGTGTCATAATAGGCTCTGAGCCTTTATATACCTGTGCACAGCAGCAGCCACCTTCAGTCTGCTGCTGGACAGCCAGCAGCAGCAGCAGCAGGAGAGGTATGTAATCAGGAGCCCTCCTGCTAAGGGTAGACAGCTGCTCGTTCCACCCCACCCCCCGCCTTAATTGGTTCTCCTCCCTTCCAACGGTGTTGAGGCGGGTGGGAACAGCAGGGGGTGAAGGTGCTGTGTTTAAAGAGGTGGAGTTATGCAGATCTAAAACGCGTGGATTGCAGCAGCAGCAAGCCGAAAAGTGCAGGCATGTAAGGGATCTAGAGGTTGACAACATGTCTTCTTAACGGGAGTCCAGGAGCTCATCTCCACAAATGGACTTTTCAGGATCCTTGGGTGGCTCCGTAGTTTGAAACCAATTCTGGTTATCGCTTCTCGGCCTTTTGGCTAAGATCAAGTGTAGTATCTGTTCTTATCAGTTTAATATCTGATACGTCCCCTATCTGGGGACCATATATTAAATGGATTTTTAGAACAGGGAGATGGAAAAAGAGCTTGCTCTGTCCACTCCACGCATTGACCTGGTATTGCAGTATCTCCAGGACCGGTGCACCCCTTCTTTAATGCAGTTTCTAAAATCAGAATGAATTGAATTCAATGTTTTTTGTTCATTTTGCTTGTTTGTCGGATTTGGGGATGGACTCTTTGGCTTTGCTTTTCTTCTCCTCATTGGATTTTTCATGTTCAAAGTTGCAGAAGCCAGATTACAAGCTCATTTTGGTTCAACTTCAGCAACTGTGCATTGCATTGCCATGTAATGTGATGCAATGCTATCTTTCTAGCTCTCCTTTTTACTTCCTTTTGGATAAACAGACATATTAGGCAAGCATTTTGGAGCTTTCACCTAAATAACTACAGGTGGTGAGATAAGCTGCACAATATAATTGACCTTTCAGTATATTGTTGCACACACACCATCTATTTAGCAAATGCCCTTGTTATCAACAGCAGCCTTTTAAACTCACCTGAGCTAACAGGTATGTGCGCTGGTTACTCTGCTGCGCTTAAAATTTCTTTTTTGGTTTGCTACAATGCCTTTTCTGAAACGTTGTCTCCTTCTGCTGGAACACTGACTTCTTTCATTTAATGCCTGCAGACTATAAAAGAGAACCCAACCCAAAAAGTTTGGTTGATTAGTCTGTGGCATTCTGTTAAACTGTTGCTTATGGCGGTCTCTGTGAGCTTCTCAGCGACATTCAGCCAGCCAGGTATCCTGCCTGCAGTAGATGGAATGTGGCAATGGAACGCTGGCTGCGCGTGTCATAATAGGCTCTGAGCCTTTATATACCTGTGCACAGCAGCAGCCACCTTCAGTCTGCTGCTGGACAGCCAGCAGCAGCAGCAGCAGGAGAGGTATGTAATCAGGAGCCCTCCTGCTAAGGGTAGACAGCTGCTCGTTCCACCCCACCCCCCACCTTAATTGGTTCTCCTCCCTTCCAACGGTGTTGAGGCGGGTGGGAACAGCAGGGGGTGAAGGTGCTGTGTTTAAAGAGGTGGAGTTATGCAGATCTAAAACGCGTGGATTGCAGCAGCAGCAAGCCGAAAAGTGCAGGCATGTAAGGGATCTAGAGGTTGACAACATGTCTTCTTAACGGGAGTCCAGGAGCTCATCTCCACAAATGGACTTTTCAGGATCCTTGGGTGGCTCCGTAGTTTGAAACCAATTCTGGTTATCGCTTCTCGGCCTTTTGGCTAAGATCAAGTGTAGTATCTGTTCTTATCAGTTTAATATCTGATACGTCCCCTATCTGGGGACCATATATTAAATGGATTTTTAGAACAGGGAGATGGAAAAAGAGCTTGCTCTGTCCACTCCACGCATTGACCTGGTATTGCAGTATCTCCAGGACCGGTGCACCCCTTCTTTAATGCAGTTTCTAAAATCAGAAAGAATTGAATTCAATGTTTTTTGTTCATTTTGCTTGTTTGTCGGATTTTGGGATGGACTCTTTGGCTTTGCTTTTCTTCTCCTCATTGGATTTTTCATGTTCAAAGTTGCAGAAGCCAGATTACAAGCTCATTTTGGTTCAACTTCAGCAACTGTGCATTGCATTGCCATGTAATGTGATGCAATGCTATCTTTCTAGCTCTCCCTTTTTACTTCCTTTTGGATAAACAGACATTTTAGGCAAGCATTTTGGAGCTTTCACCTAAATAACTACAGGTGGTGAGATAAGCTGCACAATATAATTGACCTTTCAGTATATTGTTGCACACACACCATCTATTTAGCAAATGCCCTTGTTATCAACAGCAGCCTTTTAAACTCACCTGAGCTAACAGGTATGTGCGCTGGTTACTCTGCTGCGCTTAAAATTTCTTTTTTGGTTTGCTACAATGCCTTTTCTGAAACGTTGTCTCCTTCTGCTGGAACACTGACTTCTTTCATTTAATGCCTGCAGACTATAAAAGAGAACCCAACCCAAAAAGTTTGGTTGATTAGTCTGTGGCATTCTGTTAAACTGTTGCTTATGGCGGTCTCTGTGAGCTTCTCAGCGACATTCAGCCAGCCAGGTATCCTGCCTGCAGTAGATGGAATGTGGAAATGGAACGCTGGCTGCGCGTGTCATAATAGGCTCTGAGCCTTTATATACCTGTGCACAGCAGCAGCCACCTTCAGTCTGCTGCTGGACAGCCAGCAGCAGCAGCAGCAGGAGAGGTATGTAATCAGGAGCCCTCCTGCTAAGGGTAGACAGCTGCTCGTTCCACCCCACCCCCCGCCTTAATTGGTTCTCCTCCCTTCCAACGGTGTTGAGGCGGGTGGGAACAGCAGGGGGTGAAGGTGCTGTGTTTAAAGAGGTGGAGTTATGCAGATCTAAAACGCGTGGATTGCAGCAGCAGCAAGCCGAAAAGTGCAGGCATGTAAGGGATCTAGAGGTTGACAACATGTCTTCTTAACGGGAGTCCAGGAGCTCATCTCCACAAATGGACTTTTCAGGATCCTTGGGTGGCTCCGTAGTTTGAAACCAATTCTGGTTATCGCTTCTCGGCCTTTTGGCTAAGATCAAGTGTAGTATCTGTTCTTATCAGTTTAATATCTGATACGTCCCCTATCTGGGGACCATATATTAAATGGATTTTTAGAACAGGGAGATGGAAAAATAGCTTGCTCTGTCCACTCCACGCATTGACCTGGTATTGCAGTATCTCCAGGACCGGTGCACCCCTTCTTTAATGCAGTTTCTAAAATCAGAAAGAATTGAATTCAATGTTTTTTGTTCATTTTGCTTGTTTGTCGGATTTTGGGATGGACTCTTTGGCTTTGCTTTTCTTCTCCTCATTGGATTTTTCATGTTCAAAGTTGCAGAAGCCAGATTACAAGCTCATTTTGGTTCAACTTCAGCAACTGTGCATTGCATTGCCATGTAATGTGATGCAATGCTATCTTTCTAGCTCTCCCTTTTTACTTCCTTTTGGATAAACAGACATATTAGGCAAGCATTTTGGAGCTTTCACCTAAATAACTACAGGTGGTGAGATAAGCTGCACAATATAATTGACCTTTCAGTATATTGTTGCACACACACCATCTATTTAGCAAATGCCCTTGTTATCAACAGCAGCCTTTTAAACTCACCTGAGCTAACAGGTATGTGCGCTGGTTACTCTGCTGCGCTTAAAATTTCTTTTTTGGTTTGCTACAATGCCTTTTCTGAAACGTTGTCTCCTTCTGCTGGAACACTGACTTCTTTCATTTAATGCCTGCAGACTATAAAAGAGAACCCAACCCAAAAAGTTTGGTTGATTAGTCTGTGGCATTCTGTTAAACTGTTGCTTATGGCGGTCTCTGTGAGCTTCTCAGCGACATTCAGCCAGCCAGGTATCCTGCCTGCAGTAGATGGAATGTGGCAATGGAACGCTGGCTGCGCGTGTCATAATAGGCTCTGAGCCTTTATATACCTGTGCACAGCAGCAGCCACCTTCAGTCTGCTGCTGGACAGCCAGCAGCAGCAGCAGCAGGAGAGGTATGTAATCAGGAGCCCTCCTGCTAAGGGTAGACAGCTGCTCGTTCCACCCCACCCCCCGCCTTAATTGGTTCTCCTCCCTTCCAACGGTGTTGAGGCGGGTGGGAACAGCAGGGGGTGAAGGTGCTGTGTTTAAAGAGGTGGAGTTATGCAGATCTAAAACGCGTGGATTGCAGCAGCAGCAAGCCGAAAAGTGCAGGCATGTAAGGGATCTAGAGGTTGACAACATGTCTTCTTAACGGGAGTCCAGGAGCTCATCTCCACAAATGGACTTTTCAGGATCCTTGGGTGGCTCCGTAGTTTGAACCAATTCTGGTTATCGCTTCTCGGCCTTTTGGCTAAGATCAAGTGTAGTATCTGTTCTTATCAGTTTAATATCTGATACGTCCCCTATCTGGGGACCATATATTAAATGGATTTTTAGAACAGGGAGATGGAAAAAGAGCTTGCTCTGTCCACTCCACGCATTGACCTGGTATTGCAGTATCTCCAGGACCGGTGCACCCCTTCTTTAATGCAGTTTCTAAAATCAGAAAGAATTGAATTCAATGTTTTTTGTTCATTTTGCTTGTTTGTCGGATTTTGGGATGGACTCTTTGGCTTTGCTTTTCTTCTCCTCATTGGATTTTTCATGTTCAAAGTTGCAGAAGCCAGATTACAAGCTCATTTTGGTTCAACTTCAGCAACTGTGCATTGCATTGCCATGTAATGTGATGCAATGCTATCTTTCTAGCTCTCCCTTTTTACTTCCTTTTGGATAAACAGACATTTTAGGCAAGCATTTTGGAGCTTTCACCTAAATAACTACAGGTGGTGAGATAAGCTGCACAATATAATTGACCTTTCAGTATATTGTTGCACACACACCATCTATTTAGCAAATGCCCTTGTTATCAACAGCAGCCTTTTAAACTCACCTGAGCTAACAGGTATGTGCGCTGGTTACTCTGCTGCGCTTAAAATTTCTTTTTTGGTTTGCTACAATGCCTTTTCTGAAACGTTGTCTCCTTCTGCTGGAACACTGACTTCTTTCATTTAATGCCTGCAGACTATAAAAGAGAACCCAACCCAAAAAGTTTGGTTGATTAGTCTGTGGCATTCTGTTAAACTGTTGCTTATGGCGGTCTCTGTGAGCTTCTCAGCGACATTCAGCCAGCCAGGTATCCTGCCTGCAGTAGATGGAATGTGGCAATGGAACGCTGGCTGCGCGTGTCATAATAGGCTCTGAGCCTTTATATACCTGTGCACAGCAGCAGCCACCTTCAGTCTGCTGCTGGACAGCCAGCAGCAGCAGCAGCAGGAGAGGTATGTAATCAGGAGCCCTCCTGCTAAGGGTAGACAGCTGCTCGTTCCACCCCACCCCCCGCCTTAATTGGTTCTCCTCCCTTCCAACGGTGTTGAGGCGGGTGGGAACAGCAGGGGGTGAAGGTGCTGTGTTTAAAGAGGTGGAGTTATGCAGATCTAAAACGCGTGGATTGCAGCAGCAGCAAGCCGAAAAGTGCAGGCATGTAAGGGATCTAGAGGTTGACAACATGTCTTCTTAACGGGAGTCCAGGAGCTCATCTCCACAAATGGACTTTTCAGGATCCTTGGGTGGCTCCGTAGTTTGAAACCAATTCTGGTTATCGCTTCTCGGCCTTTTGGCTAAGATCAAGTGTAGTATCTGTTCTTATCAGTTTAATATCTGATACGTCCCCTATCTGGGGACCATATATTAAATGGATTTTTAGAACAGGGAGATGGAAAAAGAGCTTGCTCTGTCCACTCCACGCATTGACCTGGTATTGCAGTATCTCCAGGACCGGTGTACCCCTTCTTTAATGCAGTTTCTAAAATCAGAAAGAATTGAATTCAATGTTTTTTGTTCATTTTGCTTGTTTGTCGGATTTTGGGATGGACTCTTTGGCTTTGCTTTTCTTCTCCTCATTGGATTTTTCATGTTCAAAGTTGCAGAAGCCAGATTACAAGCTCATTTTGGTTCAACTTCAGCAACTGTGCATTGCATTGCCATGTAATGTGATGCAATGCTATCTTTCTAGCTCTCCCTTTTTACTTCCTTTTGGATAAACAGACATATTAGGCAAGCATTTTGGAGCTTTCACCTAAATAACTACAGGTGGTGAGATAAGCTGCACAATATAATTGACCTTTCAGTATATTGTTGCACACACACCATCTATTTAGCAAATGCCCTTGTTATCAACAGCAGCCTTTTAAACTCACCTGAGCTAACAGGTATGTGCGCTGGTTACTCTGCTGCGCTTAAAATTTCTTTTTTGGTTTGCTACAATGCCTTTTCTGAAACGTTGTCTCCTTCTGCTGGAACACTGACTTCTTTCATTTAATGCCTGCAGACTATAAAAGAGAACCCAACCCAAAAAGTTTGGTTGATTAGTCTGTGGCATTCTGTTAAACTGTTGCTTATGGCGGTCTCTGTGAGCTTCTCAGCGACATTCAGCCAGCCAGGTATCCTGCCTGCAGTAGATGGAATGTGGCAATGGAACGCTGGCTGCGCATGTCATAATAGGCTCTGAGCCTTTATATACCTGTGCACAGCAGCAGCCACCTTCAGTCTGCTGCTGGACAGCCAGCAGCAGCAGCAGCAGGAGAGGTATGTAATCAGGAGCCCTCCTGCTAAGGGTAGACAGCTGCTCGTTCCACCCCACCCCCCGCCTTAATTGGTTCTCCTCCCTTCCAACGGTGTTGAGGCGGGTGGGAACAGCAGGGGGTGAAGGTGCTGTGTTTAAAGAGGTGGAGTTATGCAGATCTAAAACGCGTGGATTGCAGCAGCAGCAAGCCGAAAAGTGCAGGCATGTAAGGGATCTAGAGGTTGACAACATGTCTTCTTAACGGGAGTCCAGGAGCTCATCTCCACAAATGGACTTTTCAGGATCCTTGGGTGGCTCCGTAGTTTGAAACCAATTCTGGTTATCGCTTCTCGGCCTTTTGGCTAAGATCAAGTGTAGTATCTGTTCTTATCAGTTTAATATCTGATACGTCCCCTATCTGGGGACCATATATTAAATGGATTTTTAGAACAGGGAGATGGAAAAATAGCTTGCTCTGTCCACTCCACGCATTGACCTGGTATTGCAGTATCTCCAGGACCGGTGCACCCCTTCTTTAATGCAGTTTCTAAAATCAGAAAGAATTGAATTCAATGTTTTTTGTTCATTTTGCTTGTTTGTCGGATTTTGGGATGGACTCTTTGGCTTTGCTTTTCTTCTCCTCATTGGATTTTTCATGTTCAAAGTTGCAGAAGCCAGATTACAAGCTCATTTTGGTTCAACTTCAGCAACTGTGCATTGCATTGCCATGTAATGTGATGCAATGCTATCTTTCTAGCTCTCCCTTTTTACTTCCTTTTGGATAAACAGACATATTAGGCAAGCATTTTGGAGCTTTCACCTAAATAACTACAGGTGGTGAGATAAGCTGCACAATATAATTGACCTTTCAGTATATTGTTGCACACACACCATCTATTTAGCAAATGCCCTTGTTATCAACAGCAGCCTTTTAAACTCACCTGAGCTAACAGGTATGTGCGCTGGTTACTCTGCTGCGCTTAAAATTTCTTTTTTGGTTTGCTACAATGCCTTTTCTGAAACGTTGTCTCCTTCTGCTGGAACACTGACTTCTTTCATTTAATGCCTGCAGACTATAAAAGAGAACCCAACCCAAAAAGTTTGGTTGATTAGTCTGTGGCATTCTGTTAAACTGTTGCTTATGGCGGTCTCTGTGAGCTTCTCAGCGACATTCAGCCAGCCAGGTATCCTGCCTGCAGTAGATGGAATGTGGCAATGGAACGCTGGCTGCGCGTGTCATAATAGGCTCTGAGCCTTTATATACCTGTGCACAGCAGCAGCCACCTTCAGTCTGCTGCTGGACAGCCCCCAGCAGCAGCAGCAGGAGAGGTATGTAATCAGGAGCCCTCCTGCTAAGGGTAGACAGCTGCTCGTTCCACCCCACCCCCCGCCTTAATTGGTTCTCCTCCCTTCCAACGGTGTTGAGGCGGGTGGGAACAGCAGGGGGTGAAGGTGCTGTGTTTAAAGAGGTGGAGTTATGCAGATCTAAAACGCGTGGATTGCAGCAGCAGCAAGCCGAAAAGTGCAGGCATGTAAGGGATCTAGAGGTTGACAACATGTCTTCTTAACGGGAGTCCAGGAGCTCATCTCCACAAATGGACTTTTCAGGATCCTTGGGTGGCTCCGTAGTTTGAAACCAATTCTGGTTATCGCTTCTCGGCCTTTTGGCTCAGACCTAGTGTTTGGACAAGAGGTTCCTTGTGTACTAGCCCTCGGCCTTCCAGCATCGCCACTTCGGTGGCTTAAGCTGGATGCTGCTATAGGGGGAGAGTGAGGAGGAAACGAGAAGGCGATTCCTGAAGCGACCATGGGTGTCAAGCTTCGCTTTGCTGGGACCGGGGATCCCCGGGTCAAGAATGCTTTCCGTATCGAGGTCTCTGAGGAGAAGAAGGACCATTTCTCGTTGTCATACCTGGTCAACGCCATTTTCTATGAAATCCTGAAGATCCAGAAGTCGGAGATCATCTGTTTGCAGGAGTTCAGAAGGGAGCATAGGTACGTCTTGGTGCTTTCTTCTATGGCGGCTTGCCAAAACCTTTTCAAAACTCTTCAAGTCCTTTCAGAGCACCCTCAGCTGGATGGACTTATCTTCACTGTACTCTACTCTAAGGGGGATATCCCGGTGGTTGTATTCATGCACAACCCCTTTATCTCCCGGGATGATATCACTGCATTCCTGAGAAGACACTGCATTTTTGTGCAATTCTCCCATAAAATCTTAAATGGAGAAGGGCTGTGGACTGGGAAGTATAAATACTTTGTGAGGTTTGGGATAGACCCTCATGGTCCTGGAGGTATTCACTATCCTCCCCTGAACTTTACAATTGGAAGAGACTCTGGATATCTGTTTTTTCCCGAGGTGCCATTGTTCTGCAGGAGATGCAACATGTTCGGGCATATCCAGGATTTCTGCAAACAATTGCCAAACTGTAGAAAGTGCAACAAGTACGGTCATCTGGCGAAGGATTGTTCCAACCCGGTGGTATGTGATGCCTGCGGGGAGGAAGGACATGTGATTCGGGATTGTAAGGCTAAAGTCAAGCCTAGGTCCTTCTCCGAAGTGACCAAAGGTAAGCCTACTGTCCCTGCTGTTACCCCACAGGTGACTACTGCAGAGATCAATGAGGAGACGGAGCCCCCTGAGGTTGAAGATCTGGTGGGTGAGGCCCAGACCCTGTTGGACCCTCCAGCCCCTGCTGGGCCAAGTATGGAGATCTCCGAGTTGGATGTGGACCTCCCTCATCAGTCCGAAATATGTGGTGAGGGTGACATGGATGTGTCTCTTGCTCGAACCCCTGCATTGTCCTGGGGTGCTACAGACGAAGAGGTGGCCAGGGATGGTGGCCAAGGAGACTTTACTTCTGGGAGGTCTTTTGATGATGATGATACTCCTGAACTGGCCAATAAAAAACCCAGACGAGAGTACTCACCTGCCAGCGGAGGGTGCGACAGTCCTGCAAGTGACCGCATTTACCCGCAGGATGTCTTCTCCCCTGATGCTCCTTACCTTGGCATCCCTGAGAGCATCAACACCTTTGGGGTGCTTTCCCAGTCTGATGATAATGGATGAGTATGGTGTGATCAACATTGAGTCATGTATTTCTTTTCTTTAATTAATGTCTTGCCAATCTGGTTGGGATGTAGTGTCCCTAAATGTAAGGCAGATCAGATCTAAAATCAGAAGAACAACTGTTCTGGACTACCTGAAACATTTAGGTGCTGATGTTTTTTGCCTTCAGGAGTGTGGGATTCAGGATGCTCCTTGTGACAAAGACTGGCCTTACGGACAGCATATCTGGTCAGGGTCTAATCATAATAAAAATGATGGGGTGGGGATATTAGTTGGGAATAAAGAAATCTCTATTGATAGTTATATTGTGGTGGAGGTGGGCCGATGTTTAATTGCATTTTTGAGTTATAGAGGGTGGCGGGTCAGAATTATTAATTTATATTGCCCTACAGGGAAGGAAGAGCGGCTTGCTCTTCTTGAAAAATTAAGTTTTTTTCTTCCAGGGAAATCTCCCACTATTTTTGTTGGGGACGTTAATTGTGTCACAGAAGGAAAGTGTGACATAACAGGAAAGAAATTGTCCCATTTAATTTGTGATTTTTCCTTTTTAGATGCAGCAGTTGTTGTTCTTGGCATGCCACCACCGCCGACATACCATGCTGACCGTGGTGAGATTCATTCCAGAATTGATTTAATGTTATTTTCTAAAAATATGGTATGTTTGGATTTTTCTCAACAAAAGGTACCTTTTTCGGACCATGAATGTTTGAGAGGCGTGTTTTGTGCGAATGGTGACCAAGTGTATGGCGGTGGGGTATGGAAGTTGAATGCAAGGCTGTTAGAGGATGATGAGGTGATGAATGAGTTTAATGTAAAGTATGAAAGATGGAGAATGCGTAAGAAGGATTTTGTGTGTGTTCTTGACTGGTGGGACTGGGTGAAAGTGCAATTTAAAACTTTCTTCAAAAAGTGGGGCTATAGAAAAGCTGCCAGATATAGGAATAGGTTTAATGACCTTAATAGACGGATTGACTGGTTGAGAAAGTGTGTTGCAAGTGGTTTGGAGATGTCTGATCAACTTACTGAGGCTAAGAATGAATTGAAGCGTGTGTTGGATGAGAAAGGAAAGGAAATTATATATCGTACTAAAATTGAGCACCTGGAGAAAAATGAGAAGTGTACGAGGTTCTTTTTTAAAAAAATGAATGGTAGGAAGACTGATATGAATGAAGTTGTGAATGAAAGTGGAACCAACTGTATGGGTGAGGATGTGCTGAAAGAAGTGAATAGGTTTTATAGCAAGTTGTATGATGAGAAATGGATTGACTCTGGGCTTGTGTCATATGTTCTGAATGGTGTGGAGAAAAAACTTGATTCTGAGGAGCGTGATCTGTTGTGTGAGGATGTAGTTCTGGATGAAGTGAAGAATGTGGTGTGGAGTGCTAAAAAGAGTAAGACTCCTGGAAAAGATGGTATACCTGTAGAGTTGTATGTGAAAGCATGGGAAGTTTTGGGAACAGATTTGACTGAGGTATGTAAGTATATGTGGGTGAATGGTAGGTTGTGTGAATCAATGAAAGAAGGAGTGGTTGTGCTTGTGTATAAAAAGGGTGAGAGGAAACGTTTGGAAAACTGGAGACCAATAACACTGCTGAATTCGGATTATAAGGTCTACAGTAAGTTACTGGCAAATCGTATGCGTGAAGTGATTGGTAGTGTTGTGGAGGAGGACCAAGTATGTGCAGTGCCTGGAAGAAGTATGAGTGATAACTTGTTATTGTTGAGAGATATGATTGGGGATTGCAAGGATAGAAAGCAGAAATGTATGACTTTAGCTATTGATTTTGAGAAGGCGTTTGACAGGGTTTCGCATGTGTTTTTGTTTAAAGTACTGGAAAGAATGGGGTTTCCTAGAGAATTTGTGAATTGTGTAAAATCATTGTATGATTGTGTGTCAAGTGAGTTCTTGGTTAATGGGTGGCTGTGTGACAAAGTGAAGATTAGGTCAGGAGTAAGGCAGGGGTGTCCTATGTCCCCCGTCTTATTTGTATGTGTAATAGAACCATTGTTATGTTTGATTAGACGGGATAAAATGATGAGAGGTTTGTTGGTGCCTGGTAGTGGTGGTAAGCATGTGAAAGTGTTAGGTTATATGGATGATGTTGTGGTTGTGAGTGAAAGTATGGCTTCTTTGAGTAGAATTAAATTGCTTTTGGATTTTTTTGTTGGTGCGTCTGGTTTTAGGGTAAATTGGAATAAATGTAGTTTTAAATGTTTTGGAGATAGTAGTATTCGTATGGATGGTGTAAAGTGTGAAGTGGGTGCAATCAAGATTTTGGGCGTATTATTTAATGATGACTTAAAAGGGAATGAAAGTTGGGAAGAGTGTGGTATGCGGGTTGAACGTAAATTGAATTTTTGGCGAATGAGAGAATTGACTCTGCGTGGTAAGGTGTTAATTATCAAAGCAGTGATTCTCCCTATCCTGCTTTATGTGGCGACTGTTTTTCCTTCTCCTTACAGGAAAATTAAGAGAATAGAGAAGTTGGTATTCACATTCCTGTGGTGTAGTAAGATGGAGAAGTTGAAGCGGGAGAGCCTTTTTAAGGCTTGTCAGCATGGTGGGCTGGCCTTTCCCAATATTGAAGTTTTTTTAGGTCTTAATTATATTAAGACTGTGGTTATTTTGCTGGGTAAAGGCAATAAAGGTGCTTTTATGGCTAATTATTCTGCTGGATGGATGTTGTATGGGTTATGCTGGAGGAAGAGAGATGCGAGTGTGCCTGTGGCCTTTAAGTGTCCTGTTTGGTATGAGGTGATTGAGAAATTTGTGAGAAAGCATGATTTGTTGAGTGTGGGAATGAATGATTTTAGAATGACCAAGAATGTGGTGAAAAGAATGAGTGCAAATGAGGTAGAGTGTAATATTGTTGGGCTGAGAGGGAATGAGGTTTCAGATGCATGGAAGAAGTTAGATACGTTTGGGATGTCAAACAAACAGAAGGATGTGGTGTGGATGACTTTACATAATATTTTACCTGTGAGAGAAGTGCAGAAGAAAAGAGAGTTGATAAGAACAGATGTGTGTCCGAGAGTGGGATGTGGTGGTTGTGAGACTGTGAGGCATGTTATGTGGGATTGTGAGTACGCGTACAGTGTGTGGAAGTGTGTAGGTGGATTGTGTAAGGGTTTAGCAGGCGTGAATTTTGTGGATTGGCGTGTGGCGATGTTTGGAATTGGTGCGTGTAGTCGGTCTAAAGATAGAATTTTATGGTTGATAATGGCTTGTGTGATGGAGAGTTTGTGGGATGCAAGGAACCTTGGACTTTTCAAGAGGAAATCTTTATCAGTGAATGAATGTGTTAGACTTATTCTTTCAAGACTATACCTGATATATAAGTTGGACAGCAGAGGCGGTGGTGGCACAGATGCCGAAGGGATTTGGAAATTTAAAAAGTGGCATTACCTTATCAAATACCAGTGATTTTTTTCTTTGTGATTCCTTGAAGTTTCTGCATTTGTGTTACGTAAAGGATGTTCCCTTGTGATTATATTTCGTCTTATACTACTGCTGAATAAATAGAACCATGATGATGAGCAGTTTTAAGTAGCAAATTTTGGAGAAATTCATACTGTTTGCTAAAAAACTAAACTGAATGGTTTAAAAAAAAAAAAAAAAAAAAAAAAAAAAAAATCTGTTCTTATCAGTTTAATATCTGATACGTCCCCTATCTGGGGACCATATATTAAATGGATTTTTAGAACAGGGAGATGGAAAAAGAGCTTGCTCTGTCCACTCCACGCATTGACCTGGTATTGCAGTATCTCCAGGACCGGTGCACCCCTTCTTTAATGCAGTTTCTAAAATCAGAAAGAATTGAATTCAATGTTTTTTGTTCATTTTGCTTGTTTGTCGGATTTGGGGATGGACTCTTTGGCTTTGCTTTTCTTCTCCTCATTGGATTTTTCATGTTCAAAGTTGCAGAAGCCAGATTACAAGCTCATTTTGGTTCAACTTCAGCAACTGTGCATTGCATTGCCATGTAATGTGATGCAATGCTATCTTTCTAGCTCTCCCTTTTTACTTCCTTTTGGATAAACAGACATATTAGGCAAGCATTTTGGAGCTTTCACCTAAATAACTACAGGTGGTGAGATAAGCTGCACAATATAATTGACCTTTCAGTATATTGTTGCACACACACCATCTATTTAGCAAATGCCCTTGTTATCAACAGCAGCCTTTTAAACTCACCTGAGCTAACAGGTATGTGCGCTGGTTACTCTGCTGCGCTTAAAATTTCTTTTTTGGTTTGCTACAATGCCTTTTCTGAAACGTTGTCTCCTTCTGCTGGAACACTGACTTCTTTCATTTAATGCCTGCAGACTATAAAAGAGAACCCAACCCAAAAAGTTTGGTTGATTAGTCTGTGGCATTCTGTTAAACTGTTGCTTATGGCGGTCTCTGTGAGCTTCTCAGCGACATTCAGCCAGCCAGGTATCCTGCCTGCAGTAGATGGAATGTGGCAATGGAACGCTGGCTGCGCGTGTCATAATAGGCTCTGAGCCTTTATATACCTGTGCACAGCAGCAGCCACCTTCAGTCTGCTGCTGGACAGCCAGCAGCAGCAGCAGGAGAGGTATGTAATCAGGAGCCCTCCTGCTAAGGGTAGACAGCTGCTCGTTCCACCCCACCCCCCGCCTTAATTGGTTCTCCTCCCTTCCAACGGTGTTGAGGCGGGTGGGAACAGCAGGGGGTGAAGGTGCTGTGTTTAAAGAGGTGGAGTTATGCAGATCTAAAACGCGTGGATTGCAGCAGCAGCAAGCCGAAAAGTGCAGGCATGTAAGGGATCTAGAGGTTGACAACATGTCTTCTTAACGGGAGTCCAGGAGCTCATCTCCACAAATGGACTTTTCAGGATCCTTGGGTGGCTCCGTAGTTTGAAACCAATTCTGGTTATCGCTTCTCGGCCTTTTGGCTAAGATCAAGTGTAGTATCTGTTCTTATCAGTTTAATATCTGATACGTCCCCTATCTGGGGACCATATATTAAATGGATTTTTAGAACAGGGAGATGGAAAAAGAGCTTGCTCTGTCCACTCCACGCATTGACCTGGTATTGCAGTATCTCCAGGACCGGTGCACCCCTTCTTTAATGCAGTTTCTAAAATCAGAAAGAATTGAATTCAATGTTTTTTGTTCATTTTGCTTGTTTGTCGGATTTGGGGATATACTCTTTGGCTTTGCTTTTCTTCTCCTCATTGGATTTTTCATGTTCAAAGTTGCAGAAGCCAGATTACAAGCTCATTTTGGTTCAACTTCAGCAACTGTGCATTGCATTGCCATGTAATGTGATGCAATGCTATCTTTCTAGCTCTCCCTTTTTACTTCCTTTTGGATAAACAGACATATTAGGCAAGCATTTTGGAGCTTTCACCTAAATAACTACAGGTGGTGAGATAAGCTGCACAATATAATTGACCTTTCAGTATATTGTTGCACACACACCATCTATTTAGCAAATGCCCTTGTTATCAACAGCAGCCTTTTAAACTCACCTGAGCTAACAGGTATGTGCGCTGGTTACTCTGCTGCGCTTAAAATTTCTTTTTTGGTTTGCTACAATGCCTTTTCTGAAACGTTGTCTCCTTCTGCTGGAACACTGACTTCTTTCATTTAATGCCTGCAGACTATAAAAGAGAACCCAACCCAAAAAGTTTGGTTGATTAGTCTGTGGCATTCTGTTAAACTGTTGCTTATGGCGGTCTCTGTGAGCTTCTCAGCGACATTCAGCCAGCCAGGTATCCTGCCTGCAGTAGATGGAATGTGGCAATGGAACGCTGGCTGCACGTGTCATAATAGGCTCTGAGCCTTTATATACCTGTGCACAGCAGCAGCCACCTTCAGTCTGCTGCTGGACAGCCAGCAGCAGCAGCAGCAGAAGAGGTATGTAATCAGGAGCCCTCCTGCTAAGGGTAGACAGCTGCTCGTTCCACCCCACCCCCCGCCTTAATTGGTTCTCCTCCCTTCCAACGGTGTTGAGGCGGGTGGGAACAGCAGGGGGTGAAGGTGCTGTGTTTAAAGAGGTGGAGTTATGCAGATCTAAAACGCGTGGATTGCAGCAGCAGCAAGCCGAAAAGTGCAGGCATGTAAAGGATCTAGAGGTTGACAACATGTCTTCTTAACGGGAGTCCAGGAGCTCATCTCCACAAATGGACTTTTCAGGATCCTTGGGTGGCTCCGTAGTTTTAAACCAATTATGGTTATCGCTTCTCGGCCTTTTGGCTAAGATCAAGTGTAGTATCTGTTCTTATCAGTTTAATATCTGATACGTCCCCTATCTGGGGACCATATATTAAATGGATTTTTAGAACAGGGAGATGGAAAAAGAGCTTGCTCTGTCCACTCCACGCATTGACCTGGTATTGCAGTATCTCCAGGACCGGTGCACCCCTTCTTTAATGCAGTTTCTAAAATCAGAAAGAATTGAATTCAATGTTTTTTGTTCATTTTGCTTGTTTGTCGGATTTGGGGATGGACTCTTTGGCTTTGCTTTTCTTCTCCTCATTGGATTTTTCATGTTCAAAGTTGCAGAAGCCAGATTACAAGCTCATTTTGGTTCAACTTCAGCAACTGTGCATTGCATTGCCATGTAATGTGATGCAATGCTATCTTTCTAGCTCTCCCTTTTTACTTCCTTTTGGATAAACAGACATATTAGGCAAGCATTTTGGAGCTTTCACCTAAATAACTACAGGTGGTGAGATAAGCTGCACAATATAATTGACCTTTCAGTATATTGTTGCACACACACCATCTATTTAGCAAATGCCCTTGTTATCAACAGCAGCCTTTTAAACTCACCTGAGCTAACAGGTATGTGCGCTGGTTACTCTGCTGCGCTTAAAATTTCTTTTTTGGTTTGCTACAATGCCTTTTCTGAAACGTTGTCTCCTTCTGCTGGAACACTGACTTCTTTCATTTAATGCCTGCAGACTATAAAAGAGAACCCAACCCAAAAAGTTTGGTTGATTAGTCTGTGGCATTCTGTTAAACTGTTGCTTATGGCGGTCTCTGTGAGCTTCTCAGCGACATTCAGCCAGCCAGGTATCCTGCCTGCAGTAGATGGAATGTGGCAATGGAACGCTGGCTGCGCGTGTCATAATAGGCTCTGAGCCTTTATATACCTGTGCACAGCAGCAGCCACCTTCAGTCTGCTGCTGGACAGCCAGCAGCAGCAGCAGCAGGAGAGGTATGTAATCAGGAGCCCTCCTGCTAAGGGTAGACAGCTGCTCGTTCCACCCCACCCCCCGCCTTAATTGGTTCTCCTCCCTTCCAACGGTGTTGAGGCGGGTGGGAACAGCAGGGGGTGAAAGTGCTGTGTTTAAAGAGGTGGAGTTATGCAGATCTAAAACGCGTGGATTGCAGCAGCAGCAAGCCGAAAAGTGCAGGCATGTAAGGGATCTAGAGGTTGACAACATGTCTTCTTAACGGGAGTCCAGGAGCTCATCTCCACAAATGGACTTTTCAGGATCCTTGGGTGGCTCCGTAGTTTGAAACCAATTCTGGTTATCGCTTCTCGGCCTTTTGGCTAAGATCAAGTGTAGTATCTGTTCTTATCAGTTTAATATCTGATACGTCCCCTATCTGGGGACCATATATTAAATGGATTTTTAGAACAGGGAGATGGAAAAAGAGCTTGCTCTGTCCACTCCACGCATTGACCTGGTATTGCAGTATCTCCAGGACCGGTGCACCCCTTCTTTAATGCAGTTTCTAAAATCAGAAAGAATTGAATTCAATGTTTTTTGTTCATTTTGCTTGTTTGTCGGATTTGGGGATGGACTCTTTGGCTTTGCTTTTCTTCTCCTCATTGGATTTTTCATGTTCAAAGTTGCAGAAGCCAGATTACAAGCTCATTTTGGTTCAACTTCAGCAACTGTGCATTGCATTGCCATGTAATGTGATGCAATGCTATCTTTCTAGCTCTCCCTTTTTACTTCCTTTTGGATAAACAGACATATTAGGCAAGCATTTTGGAGCTTTCACCTAAATAACTACAGGTGGTGAGATAAGCTGCACAATATAATTGACCTTTCAGTATATTGTTGCACACACACCATCTATTTAGCAAATGCCCTTGTTATCAACAGCAGCCTTTTAAACTCACCTGAGCTAACAGGTATGTGCGCTGGTTACTCTGCTGCGCTTAAAATTTCTTTTTTGGTTTGCTACAATGCCTTTTCTGAAACGTTGTCTCCTTCTGCTGGAACACTGACTTCTTTCATTTAATGCCTGCAGACTATAAAAGAGAACCCAACCCAAAAAGTTTGGTTGATTAGTCTGTGGCATTCTGTTAAACTGTTGCTTATGGCGGTCTCTGTGAGCTTCTCAGCGACATTCAGCCAGCCAGGTATCCTGCCTGCAGTAGATGGAATGTGGCAATGGAACGCTGGCTGCGCGTGTCATAATAGGCTCTGAGCCTTTATATACCTGTGCACAGCAGCAGCCACCTTCAGTCTGCTGCTGGACAGCCAGCAGCAGCAGCAGCAGGAGAGGTATGTAATCAGGAGCCCTCCTGCTAAGGGTAGACAGCTGCTCGTTCCACCCCACCCCCCGCCTTAATTGGTTCTCCTCCCTTCCAACGGTGTTGAGGCGGGTGGGAACAGCAGGGGGTGAAGGTGCTGTGTTTAAAGAGGTGGAGTTATGCAGATCTAAAACGCGTGGATTGCAGCAGCAGCAAGCCGAAAAGTGCAGGCATGTAAGGGATCTAGAGGTTGACAACATGTCTTCTTAACGGGAGTCCAGAAGCTCATCTCCACAAATGGACTTTTCAGGATCCTTGGGTGGCTCCGTAGTTTGAAACCAATTCTGGTTATCGCTTCTCGGCCTTTTGGCTAAGATCAAGTGTAGTATCTGTTCTTATCAGTTTAATATCTGATACGTCCCCTATCTGGGGACCATATATTAAATGGATTTTTAGAACAGGGAGATGGAAAAAGAGCTTGCTCTGTCCACTCCACGCATTGACCTGGTATTGCAGTATCTCCAGGACCGGTGCACCCCTTCTTTAATGCAGTTTCTAAAATCAGAAAGAATTGAATTCAATGTTTTTTGTTCATTTTGCTTGTTTGTCGGATTTGGGGATGGACTCTTTGGCTTTGCTTTTCTTCTCCTCATTGGATTTTTCATGTTCAAAGTTGCAGAAGCCAGATTACAAGCTCATTTTGGTTCAACTTCAGCAACTGTGCATTGCATTGCCATGTAATGTGATGCAATGCTATCTTTCTAGCTCTCCCTTTTTACTTCCTTTTGGATAAACAGACATATTAGGCAAGCATTTTGGAGCTTTCACCTAAATAACTACAGGTGGTGAGATAAGCTGGACAATATAATTGACCTTTCAGTATATTGTTGCACACACACCATCTATTTAGCAAATGCCCTTGTTATCAACAGCAGCCTTTTAAACTCACCTGAGCTAACAGGTATGTGCGCTGGTTACTCTGCTGCGCTTAAAATTTCTTTTTTGGTTTGCTACAATGCCTTTTCTGAAACGTTGTCTCCTTCTGCTGGAACACTGACTTCTTTCATTTAATGCCTGCAGACTATAAAAGAGAACCCAACCCAAAAAGTTTGGTTGATTAGTCTGTGGCATTCTGTTAAACTGTTGCTTATGGCGGTCTCTGTGAGCTTCTCAGCGACATTCAGCCAGCCAGGTATCCTGCCTGCAGTAGATGGAATGTGGCAATGGAACGCTGGCTGCGCGTGTCATAATAGGCTCTGAGCCTTTATATACCTGTGCACAGCAGCAGCCACCTTCAGTCTGCTGCTGGACAGCCAGCAGCAGCAGCAGCAGGAGAGGTATGTAATCAGGAGCCCTCCTGCTAAGGGTAGACAGCTGCTCGTTCCACCCCACCCCCCGCCTTAATTGGTTCTCCTCCCTTCCAACGGTGTTGAGGCGGGTGGGAACAGCAGGGGGTGAAGGTGCTGTGTTTAAAGAGGTGGAGTTATGCAGATCTAAAACGCGTGGATTGCAGCAGCAGCAAGCCGAAAAGTGCAGGCATGTAAGGGATCTAGAGGTTGACAACATGTCTTCTTAACGGGAGTCCAGGAGCTCATCTCCACAAATGGACTTTTCAGGATCCTTGGGTGGCTCCGTAGTTTGAAACCAATTCTGGTTATCGCTTCTCGGCCTTTTGGCTAAGATCAAGTGTAGTATCTGTTCTTATCAGTTTAATATCTGATACGTCCCCTATCTGGGGACCATATATTAAATGGATTTTTAGAACAGGGAGATGGAAAAAGAGCTTGCTCTGTCCACTCCACGCATTGACCTGGTATTGCAGTATCTCCAGGACCGGTGCACCCCTTCTTTAATGCAGTTTCTAAAATCAGAAAGAATTGAATTCAATGTTTTTTGTTCATTTTGCTTGTTTGTCGGATTTGGGGATGGACTCTTTGGCTTTGCTTTTCTTCTCCTCATTGGATTTTTCATGTTCAAAGTTGCAGAAGCCAGATTACAAGCTCATTTTGGTTCAACTTCAGCAACTGTGCATTGCATTGCCATGTAATGTGATGCAATGCTATCTTTCTAGCTCTCCCTTTTTACTTCCATTTGGATAAACAGACATATTAGGCAAGCATTTTGGAGCTTTCACCTAAATAACTACAGGTGGTGAGATAAGCTGCACAATATAATTGACCTTTCAGTATATTGTTGCACACACACCATCTATTTAGCAAATGCCCTTGTTATCAACAGCAGCCTTTTAAACTCACCTGAGCTAACAGGTATGTGCGCTGGTTACTCTGCTGCGCTTAAAATTTCTTTTTTGGTTTGCTACAATGCCTTTTCTGAAACGTTGTCTCCTTCTGCTGGAACACTGACTTCTTTCATTTAATGCCTGCAGACTATAAAAGAGAACCCAACCCAAAAAGTTTGGTTGATTAGTCTGTGGCATTCTGTTAAACTGTTGCTTATGGCGGTCTATGTGAGCTTCTCAGCGACATTCAGCCAGCCAGGTATCCTGCCTGCAGTAGATGGAATGTGGCAATGGAACGCTGGCTGCGCGTGTCATAATAGGCTCTGAGCCTTTATATACCTGTGCACAGCAGCAGCCACCTTCAGTCTGCTGCTGGACAGCCAGCAGCAGCAGCAGCAGGAGAGGTATGTAATCAGGAGCCCTCCTGCTAAGGGTAGACAGCTGCTCGTTCCACCCCACCCCCCGCCTTAATTGGTTCTCCTCCCTTCCAACGGTGTTGAGGCGGGTGGGAACAGCAGGGGGTGAAGGTGCTGTGTTTAAAGAGGTGGAGTTATGCAGATCTAAAACGCGTGGATTGCAGCAGCAGCAAGCCGAAAAGTGCAGGCATGTAAGGGATCTAGAGGTTGACAACATGTCTTCTTAACGGGAGTCCAGGAGCTCATCTCCACAAATGGACTTTTCAGGATCCTTGGGTGGCTCCGTAGTTTGAAACCAATTCTGGTTATCGCTTCTCGGCCTTTTGGCTAAGATCAAGTGTAGTATCTGTTCTTATCAGTTTAATATCTGATACGTCCCCTATCTGGGGACCATATATTAAATGGATTTTTAGAACAGGGAGATGGAAAAAGAGCTTGCTCTGTCCACTCCACGCATTGACCTGGTATTGCAGTATCTCCAGGACCGGTGCACCCCTTCTTTAATGCAGTTTCTAAAATCAGAAAGAATTGAATTCAATGTTTTTTGTTCATTTTGCTTGTTTGTCGGATTTGGGGATGGACTCTTTGGCTTTGCTTTTCTTCTCCTCATTGGATTTTTCATGTTCAAAGTTGCAGAAGCCAGATTACAAGCTCATTTTGGTTCAACTTCAGCAACTGTGCATTGCATTGCCATGTAATGTGATGCAATGCTATCTTTCTAGCTCTCCCTTTTTACTTCCTTTTGGATAAACAGACATATTAGGCAAGCATTTTGGAGCTTTCACCTAAATAACTACAGGTGGTGAGATAAGCTGCACAATATAATTGACCTTTCAGTATATTGTTGCACACACACCATCTATTTAGCAAATGCCCTTGTTATCAACAGCAGCCTTTTAAACTCACCTGAGCTAACAGGTATGTGCGCTGGTTACTCTGCTGCGCTTAAAATTTCTTTTTTGGTTTGCTACAATGCCTTTTCTGAAACGTTGTCTCCTTCTGCTGGAACACTGACTTCTTTCATTTAATGCCTGCAGACTATAAAAGAGAACCCAACCCAAAAAGTTTGGTTGATTAGTCTGTGGCATTCTGTTAAACTGTTGCTTATGGCGGTCTCTGTGAGCTTCTCAGCGACATTCAGCCAGCCAGGTATCCTGCCTGCAGTAGATGGAATGTGGCAATGGAACGCTGGCTGCGCGTGTCATAATAGGCTCTGAGCCTTTATATACCTGTGCACAGCAGCAGCCACCTTCAGTCTGCTGCTGGACAGCCAGCAGCAGCAGCAGCAGGAGAGGTATGTAATCAGGAGCCCTCCTGCTAAGGGTAGACAGCTGCTCGTTCCACCCCACCCCCCGCCTTAATTGGTTCTCCTCCCTTCCAACGGTGTTGAGGCGGGTGGGAACAGCAGGGGGTGAAGGTGCTGTGTTTAAAGAGGTGGAGTTATGCAGATCTAAAACGCGTGGATTGCAGCAGCAGCAAGCCGAAAAGTGCAGGCATGTAAGGGATCTAGAGGTTGACAACATGTCTTCTTAACGGGAGTCCAGGAGCTCATCTCCACAAATGGACTTTTCAGGATCCTTGGGTGGCTCCGTAGTTTGAAACCAATTCTGGTTATCGCTTCTCGGCCTTTTGGCTGCGATCGTATGACTGTACCTTGATTGGTGCGAGTCTCCTGGAGGAATCCGGACCCTTTTGTGGAGGATTTTCTGCTTTTTCCTGTGGTATTCCATACCGACAGAATCCAAGATGTCTTTTGTGAAGAACACCATCCGTTTGTCCGTGGATCCATCTGACCAGAACAAGAACAACGTGGTTTTCATTGTCCAAGACATCGTTGAAGGCAAAGCTGGAGCAAGACGTTCTGAGATCTTCAGTGTCAACGAATTTTCACGTCAAGGTAATTATGACGTTACCTTTATGGACCAGGATGTTTGCCTTAATGTCTTTGAATGGCTCCGTGGTCACTCTAGTGACCCCTGCTTGGAAGGAGTTAGATGGGAACCTTTGTTTGGTCTGCAAGAAAAGGAGGTGACTGTGACTGTCTATAACCCTTTTACAGACCCTGAGCTGCTGGAGTGCTTCCTCTCTCGCTACTGTGAATATGTGCGGAAGGGAGTGAAGCAAGTCAATTGTCTAGGAATCTTTAACTGTCAGTATAAATTCCGTGTGAAATTGAAAAGGGATCCTGACAGTGTGGGGGGTTTTAGACACCCTCCATCAAATTTTTCCGTTGCAGGCCATAGAGGTTTCCTCTTTTACCCAGGCCAGCCCATGTTTTGCCGTAGATGCTTTTCTTTCGGACATACCATGGTAACATGCCTTAAAGGGCAGTGTTGCCGAAATTGCAGAAAGGAGGGGCATATGGCCAACCAGTGTCCAGAGGCCAAGTCCTGTGATGTCTGTGGGAGTAGTGATCACATGTATAAGGACTGTCCTATGAGTGCACCTAGACGTTCTGATAAAGAACAGAAGGAGGAGGAGCTGGAGAGGAGGCAGATGGCAAGCGCACTGAAAGTGCTGGAAAGATTGGAGAGGGAGGAGAGAGAGGGAAGGAGGCGGGAAACTGGTAGAGCCTCTCCCTCTACGGCGCCAGAGGAGGTGTCCCTGAGACCATGTTCTTCTTCTGCTGAAGAAATGAGGAAGAAGCGGAGGGAAGAAAAGGAGTTCTGGAGGGAAGTGGCAAAGGTGGAGAAAAAGGCAGTGTCTGCGAGAATATCTAGGAAAGTGGTGGAAGCAGAGCTGCCTGAGATGATGACTTTTGGAGAGGCAATGGACGCAACAGGATGTGAAGTGCAAATCTCGGAACCCGACAGTCCTGAACACCCTTCGGGTCCTGAAAACATTGAAGATTTTTCTTCGGAGGATGATAGGGGTGCAAAGAAGAGTCGTAGGGAGGATGGTGGGGGCAGTGATGATGCAGTTTTTAGTGAGCCTCAGAGGAAGATCAGAACTGCCAGAATGAGGAGTGTGGCTGGTGAAGCCAGCGGGTCGGAAACCAGCTGTTCTGTTCTGATGGCGGAGGAGGATAGTGGTGGTGCTGGATAGTGTCACCATATAATATTGTAAATGTTTTTTCTTTTTGTCCTCTTGTGAGCTTTGGTTTAGGCCAAAGGCTATTTCTTTGTGTAATTGGTGAAGGAGTAGAAGTATTATGGGATTTACCATAGTGTCCCAAAACGTAAGAGTGTTTAAAAGTAAAGTAAGAAGAGCTGCTATTTTTGAGTTTTTAGCTATGCAAAATGCATCTATTTTTTGTTTACAAGAATGTGGGGTAGTGGATGGTGTGAAAGGGGATGAATGGTCTTATGGAGCGTCTGTGTGGTCGGGGAGTGCATGTAATAAGAATGATGGTGTGGGTATTTTGGTTAAAGGAAGGGAGGTTGTTTTGAGTGATTATTTGGTTATTGAGGTGGGGAGATGTATCCTTGCTAATTTTGTATACAAGAATGTAAAGTTTTGTGTTATTAATGTTTATGCGCCAGTTGAAAAAAATGAGCGCAAAAATTTATTTGAAAAAATTAAGCTTTTTGTTCCAGGAAGAATACCTGTGGTAATTGTGGGTGATATGAACTGTGATGTGGGGAGAGTGAATGTGGATGTGTCTGGGAAAGCATTATTGGAGTTAGTGAATGATTTTGGGTTGTGTGATATGCAGCGCGTGTGTAACATGAATCCTTTGTTGAACACTTTCTTTTCTGAGAGTGGTAGGGTACAATCCAGATTGGATTATTGTTTTATTTCTAAAAATATGGTTTCTGTTAATTATAGGCAGGAAAACGTTCTTTTTTCAGATCATGTGTGTATGTTGTGTGAGTTGGATATAAAAGTTGATGGAGTGTTTGGGAGAGGATTGTGGAAGTTAAATGTTAAACTGTTAGAGAATGAAGATGTGAGAAAGGAGTATGAAAGGCGGTATGAAGAATGGTGTAAGCATAAAAATGAGTTTGGGAATGTTTGTGAGTGGTGGGACTGGGTGAAGAAACAAACAAAAATGTTCTTTAAAAATTTAGGATACAAGTATGCAGCAATTAAAAGAGAGAGTTTTGTTAAACTGAACGCGCGGTTGAGCGTTTTGTATAAGTTAAGGGAAGGAGGAGTTGAGGTGGAGGAGGATATTTTAGAGGTAAAAAAGGAGATTAGTGAGTTTTTGTTGGAGAGAGGGAGAAGCATAGTGTTTAGGGCAAAGATTGATAAGATGGAGCAGGATGAGAAATGTTCTCGGTTTTTCTTTAAAAAAGTTTTTGGAAAGAAACAGAGTATGAGCGTGGTGTATGGAGCAGATGGAAGTGAGGTGAGTGGAGAGGATATGTGTGAAGAGGTGGCTAAGTTTTATGAGGATCTGTATGCAGTGAAACAGAGGGATGAATGTTTGGAGAATGATGTTTTGAGTGTGTTAGAGAGTAAGTTGAGTGAAGCAGAAAGAGAGAGAGTGATGGGTGAGGTGACTGGTGATGAGGTATGGAAGGTTATGTGTAGTATGGCTTTGAATAAGACGCCGGGGGAGGATGGCCTCCCAGTAGAATTTTATCGTGTGATGTGGGGTGTGATTGGTAAGGACTTTGTGGATGTATGTAAGTATATGTGGGGAAACATGGAGGTGGCTGAGAGTATGCGTGCAGGTATGGTTGTGTTAATTCCTAAGAAAGGGGATTTGAAAAGTCTGAGGAATTGGAGGCCAATAACGTTACTTAATTGTGATTATAAAATCTATGCAAAACTTATGGCTAATAGGATGCGTGATGTGATAGAGAGTGTGATTGGGGATGAGCAGTGTTGTGCGGTACCTGGGAGGCGGATTCATGAGTGTGTGTGTATGTTAAGAGATTGTCTATGGGATTGCATGGGTCGTAAGAAGAGTGTATTTTTGTTAAGTTTGGATTTTGAAAAGGCTTATGATAGGTTGTCGCATGGTTTTTTGTTCAGAGTGTTGTTAAAAATGGGTTTTCCGGCTGATTTTGTTGGGCGAGTGAGAAGTTTGTATGCGGGTGTTTATAGCTGTGTTTTAATGAATGGGTATGTGGGTAGGAAAGTGAATGTGTTTTCGGGTGTGCGACAGGGGTGTCCTTTGTCCCCTGTAGCATTTATTTGTGCAATTGAGCCATTGTTGTGTATGCTGAGGAAAGATAAGGTAATTCGTGGTGTGCAAGTGCCGGGAGGTGGAGGAAAAGAATGGAAAGTGAGTGGTTATATGGATGACGTGTGTGTATTATGTGATTCTGAATGTTCGGTGAGGCGGGTGAAGTTGTTAGTGTCTATTTTTTGTGGTGCATCTGCGTTTAAAGTGAATTGGGAAAAGAGTGAGTGTAAGGGTTTTGGAGGCGGAAGTTTAAGTAGGGATGTAGGTGTGAATGTAGTGAATGGACCTATTAAAGTTTTGGGTGTGAAGTTTTCAGAGAGTTTGGATGGGAAAGAAAGTTGGGATGATGCGAAAGGAAAAGTTGAGCAGAAGTTGAATTTTTGGAAATTGAGGAGTTTATCCTTTTTTGGGAAGATTTTAATTGTTAAGAGTGTGGTGTTGCCAATATTTTTATATATTGCGGTAGTATTTCCACCAGGATATATGTGTATGAGAAGCTTGAATAGAATTTTATTTGTTTTTTTGTGGAACTCGAAAATGGAGAGAGCTAGGAGAGAAATTTTGGTTAAAAGAGTGGAAAAAGGTGGTTTGGGTTTTCCGAATTTGGACGTGTTTTTTGGTGTGAATATCGTTGTGTTTGTTTTGAAAGTGATTAGGGCGGATGGAAAGTTTTCATCTATGTGTAGGTATTTATTTGGAGCGTATTTGTTTCGTTTAAAGTGGCAAGAAAGGGATTTGCGATGTCCGATTGCTTTTGAGGTGCCTGTATGGTATGTGTGGGTTTATAAGTTTTTGGTGAGGTATGAACTGTGTGATGCAGATGTGAGATTGCTGGAGAATAAGAAGGCTGTGTATAGGATGATTGAATGTAGAGAGGTAGAATGTGGAATAAATATGGTTAGGGGTGGTGATGTGCAGAAGGTTTGGAAGAAAGTGCGGATGAGTGGTATGACCAACAAACAGAGTGAAGTTGTGTGGCAGTCTTTACATGGAGTATTACCTGTGAGAGAGTTTCAGAGGAATAGAGGTTTGGTGAGGAGTGAAATGTGTCCAAGAAATGGCTGTGGTGGAAGGGAAAGTGTGTTGCATGTTTTTTGGAATTGCCAGTATGCTAGAGATGTGATTGGGAGAATGGGGCCTTTGTGTAAAGAATTGTGTGGTGTGAATTTGTTGTCTTTTGAGTTGTTTATGTTTGGTTTGGGAATATGTGATGGGACGAAGGAAAGAGTCTTGTGGTTGATGCTTGCATGTATAAAGGAAGTGTTATGGGATGTGAGGAATGTGTATGTGTTTAAAAGGAAGGAAATTGCTGTAAAGGATAGTGTGAAGGTGATTTTGGGGAAGATGTATGTGTGTTTCCTATGGGACAAAAAGAGGAGAGGGGAAGTGGATGCAGAGGGAATATGGAAAGTTAAAAAGTGGAGATATATTGTTAGTACCTCTTGATTTTTGTTATTGTTGTTTTGAAATATGAAATAAATATTTCCGATGATGATGGGGACAGCAAATTGCGTATTGGATTTGACGCAGCTGTTTTGATGGAATTTTCCTTTGTCTGGTTTTCATAGACTGTGGAATTTCCTCGTCTGAGGAGAAAAAAAAAAAAAAAAAAAAATCTGTTCTTATCAGTTTAATATCTGATACGTCCCCTATCTGGGGACCATATATTAAATGGATTTTTAGAACAGGGAGATGGAAAAAGAGCTTGCTCTGTCCACTCCACGCATTGACCTGGTATTGCAGTATCTCCAGGACCGGTGCACCCCTTCTTTAATGCAGTTTCTAAAATCAGAAAGAATTGAATTCAATGTTTTTTGTTCATTTTGCTTGTTTGTCGGATTTGGGGATGGACTCTTTGGCTTTGCTTTTCTTCTCCTCATTGGATTTTTCATGTTCAAAGTTGCAGAAGCCAGATTACAAGCTCATTTTGGTTCAACTTCAGCAACTGTGCATTGCATTGCCATGTAATGTGATGCAATGCTATCTTTCTAGCTCTCCCTTTTTACTTCCTTTTGGATAAACAGACATATTAGGCAAGCATTTTGGAGCTTTCACCTAAATAACTACAGGTGGTGAGATAAGCTGCACAATATAATTGACCTTTCAGTATATTGTTGCACACACACCATCTATTTAGCAAATGCCCTTGTTATCAACAGCAGCCTTTTAAACTCACCTGAGCTAACAGGTATGTGCGCTGGTTACTCTGCTGCGCTTAAAATTTCTTTTTTGGTTTGCTACAATGCCTTTTCTGAAACGTTGTCTCCTTCTGCTGGAACACTGATTTCTTTCATTTAATGCCTGCAGACTATAAAAGAGACCCCAACCCAAAAAGTTTGGTTGATTAGTCTGTGGCATTCTGTTAAACTGTTGCTTATGGCGGTCTCTGTGAGCTTCTCAGCGACATTCAGCCAGCCAGGTATCCTGCCTGCAGTAGATGGAATGTGGCAATGGAACGCTGGCTGCGCGTGTCATAATAGGCTCTGAGCCTTTATATACCTGTGCACAGCAGCAGCCACCTTCAGTCTGCTGCTGGACAGCCAGCAGCAGCAGCAGCAGGAGAGGTATGTAATCAGGAGCCCTCCTGCTAAGGGTAGACAGCTGCTCGTTCCACCCCACCCCCCGCCTTAATTGGTTCTCCTCCCTTCCAACGGTGTTGAGGCGGGTGGGAACAGCAGGGGGTGAAGGTGCTGTGTTTAAAGAGGTGGAGTTATGCAGATCTAAAACGCGTGGATTGCAGCAGCAGCAAGCCGAAAAGTGCAGGCATGTAAGGGATCTAGAGGTTGACAACATGTCTTCTTAACGGGAGTCCAGGAGCTCATCTCCACAAATGGACTTTTCAGGATCCTTGGGTGGCTCCGTAGTTTGAAACCAATTCTGGTTATCGCTTCTCGGCCTTTTGGCTAAGATCAAGTGTAGTATCTGTTCTTATCAGTTTAATATCTGATACGTCCCCTATCTGGGGACCATATATTAAATGGATTTTTAGAACAGGGAGATGGAAAAAGAGCTTGCTCTGTCCACTCCACGCATTGACCTGGTATTGCAGTATCTCCAGGACCGGTGCACCCCTTCTTTAATGCAGTTTCTAAAATCAGAAAGAATTGAATTCAATGTTTTTTGTTCATTTTGCTTGTTTGTCGGATTTGGGGATGGACTCTTTGGCTTTGCTTTTCTTCTCCTCATTGGATTTTTCATGTTCAAAGTTGCAGAAGCCAGATTACAAGCTCATTTTGGTTCAACTTCAGCAACTGTGCATTGCATTGCCATGTAATGTGATGCAATGCTATTGACGCGCCCCCTGGGACATATTCCTTTTTGAGGGGAATACCCGGCACCGGAACAGATGGGGGGTTGTAGTCTCCGAGCGGCTGTGACCCGGCCCGTGCCCAGGGCGTCAAACTCAGTGTTATGTGGCAGTCCTACAGATGTTATTAAGAGTTCTTTTGTGTCGACTACGCCACCCGTTGTGATGCGGTCACTGTGGCCGCCGCTGCAGCAGGGTCCGCTGAGGCTGATGGTGGGTGCGCAGCTTGGTGGGATAACCCCCAACGGGAGGGGTATAGCCTCAGAGGGGACAGGTGCAGAGGATGGGGGTTGTGGTGGTGCAGTGCAGACGGCAATGAAGACAGAGTCGGGTTGTGCAGTTAAGGGTGTTTACTTACTGCAGATGTTGTACTGGTCACTCCAGCTTCGAGTGACCACCCGAGCCGTGCTGCGTCCACCAGGTCCTGGATCCAGCCAACCCCCAAACAAGTCCGGAGCGTGGCCCTGAGCTCTCCTTCTGTCCCGTTCTCTGGCCGTCCCCACCAGTGATCCACCTAGGTCCAGCTCCCTCGGGCCTTCTGTTGGGACACCCTTGGCCCTGGGTTCCCTGACCCTTCATGTGGTGTGCCTTCGGGGTGGATGTGGTGGGTGACCGTGGCAAACGCTGCCCACGGTCTCCGGTCTCTGGCTGGGGAATGTTTTTACCCCCACCAGCTTGGGTTCCGGTACCCTGATGCCGACTCCTCACCCGGTGCTTTAATTTGGGTTCTTGGGTCCTCTCTGCTGTTTCCCCCTCTGGGTCTTTCTCTCTCTTCTCCTCTCTCACTCTGGGTCCTTCTTCTCCTCTGCTCCTGACTTGTTCTCTGCATCTGACCCTGTTCTTAGTTGGTGCCCACCTTATATACACCCTCTATGTGTGAGCTCAGGTGACCAGCACCCAATGAGCTCCTATCTCTACCCAGA
Source organism: Phyllobates terribilis (assembly GCF_046119375.1). Taxonomy (NCBI): domain Eukaryota; kingdom Metazoa; phylum Chordata; class Amphibia; order Anura; family Dendrobatidae; genus Phyllobates; species Phyllobates terribilis. The sequence continues at coordinate 2,860,304 of NW_027362902.1, forward strand.
CTGCACCCCCTATCTGCCCCTACACTACATGGGATGTTCCACCCCCCTCCCACTCCAGCCAGGAACAGACTCGGTCGTACCTGCACATTTCTAAGTGGGAGTACCGTCGGTCTGCTCCTCGGAAATGGGATGTGTGTAGTGCATGCAGCCTACCGAGCTCAGATCCACACTCCATCCTTGCCCGGGAGTGGAATATCACACCTCTGGGTTGAGGTGCAATACCCCTGTAGCAGCCGAATCCTCAGGGTGCTACACTATCTTTCTAGCTCTCCCTTTTTACTTCCTTTTGGATAAACAGACATATTAGGCAAGCATTTTGGAGCTTTCACCTAAATAACTACAGGTGGTGAGATAAGCTGCACAATATAATTGACCTTTCAGTATATTGTTGCACACACACCATCTATTTAGCAAATGCCCTTGTTATCAACAGCAGCCTTTTAAACTCACCTGAGCTAACAGGTATGTGCGCTGGTTACTCTGCTGCGCTTAAAATTTCTTTTTTGGTTTGCTACAATGCCTTTTCTGAAACGTTGTCTCCTTCTGCTGGAACACTGACTTCTTTCATTTAATGCCTGCAGACTATAAAAGAGAACCCAACCCAAAAAGTTTGGTTGATTAGTCTGTGGCATTCTGTTAAACTGTTGCTTATGGCGGTCTCTGTGAGCTTCTCAGCGACATTCAGCCAGCCAGGTATCCTGCCTGCAGTAGATGGAATGTGGCAATGGAACGCTGGCTGCGCGTGTCATAATAGGCTCTGAGCCTTTATATACCTGTGCACAGCAGCAGCCACCTTCAGTCTGCTGCTGGACAGCCAGCAGCAGCAGCAGCAGGAGAGGTATGTAATCAGGAGCCCTCCTGCTAAGGGTAGACAGCTGCTCGTTCCACCCCACCCCCCCGCCTTAATTGGTTCTCCTCCCTTCCAACGGTGTTGAGGCGGGTGGGAACAGCAGGGGGTGAAGGTGCTGTGTTTAAAGAGGTGGAGTTATGCAGATCTAAAACGCGTGGATTGCAGCAGCAGCAAGCCGAAAAGTGCAGGCATGTAAGGGATCTAGAGGTTGACAACATGTCTTCTTAACGGGAGTCCAGGAGCTCATCTCCACAAATGGACTTTTCAGGATCCTTGGGTGGCTCTGTAGTTTGAAACCAATTCTGGTTATCGCTTCTCGGCCTTTTGGCTAAGATCAAGTGTAGTATCTGTTCTTATCAGTTTAATATCTGATACGTCCCCTATCTGGGGACCATATATTAAATGGATTTTTAGAACAGGGAGATGGAAAAAGAGCTTGCTCTGTCCACTCCACGCATTGACCTGGTATTGCAGTATCTCCAGGACCGGTGCACCCCTTCTTTAATGCAGTTTCTAAAATCAGAAAGAATTGAATTCAATGTTTTTTGTTCATTTTGCTTGTTTGTCGGATTTGGGGATGGACTCTTTGGCTTTGCTTTTCTTCTCCTCATTGGATTTTTCATGTTCAAAGTTGCAGAAGCCAGATTACAAGCTCATTTTGGTTCAACTTCAGCAACTGTGCATTGCATTGCCATGTAATGTGATGCAATGCTATCTTTCTAGCTCTCCCTTTTTACTTCCTTTTGGATAAACAGACATATTAGGCAAGCATTTTGGAGCTTTCACCTAAATAACTACAGGTGGTGAGATAAGCTGCACAATATAATTGACCTTTCAGTATATTGTTGCACACACACCATCTATTTAGCAAATGCCCTTGTTATCAACAGCAGCCTTTTAAACTCACCTGAGCTAACAGGTATGTGCGCTGGTTACTCTGCTGCGCTTAAAATTTCTTTTTTGGTTTGCTACAATGCCTTTTCTGAAACGTTGTCTCCTTCTGCTGGAACACTGACTTCTTTCATTTAATGCCTGCAGACTATAAAAGAGAACCCAACCCAAAAAGTTTGGTTGATTAGTCTGTGGCATTCTGTTAAACTGTTGCTTATGGCGGTCTCTGTGAGCTTCTCAGCGACATTCAGCCAGCCAGGTATCCTGCCTGCAGTAGATGGAATGTGGCAATGGAACGCTGGCTGCGCGTGTCATAATAGGCTCTGAGCCTTTATATACCTGTGCACAGCAGCAGCCACCTTCAGTCTGCTGCTGGACAGCCAGCAGCAGCAGCAGCAGGAGAGGTATGTAATCAGGAGCCCTCCTGCTAAGGGTAGACAGCTGCTCGTTCCACCCCACCCCCCGCCTTAATTGGTTCTCCTCCCTTCCAACGGTGTTGAGGCGGGTGGGAACAGCAGGGGGTGAAGGTGCTGTGTTTAAAGAGGTGGAGTTATGCAGATCTAAAACGCGTGGATTGCAGCAGCAGCAAGCCGAAAAGTGCAGGCATGTAAGGGATCTAGAGGTTGACAACATGTCTTCTTAACGGGAGTCCAGGAGCTCATCTCCACAAATGGACTTTTCAGGATCCTTGGGTGGCTCCGTAGTTTGAAACCAATTCTGGTTATCGCTTCTCGGCCTTTTGGCTAAGATCAAGTGTAGTATCTGTTCTTATCAGTTTAATATCTGATACGTCCCCTATCTGGGGACCATATATTAAATGGATTTTTAGAACAGGGAGATGGAAAAAGAGCTTGCTCTGTCCACTCCACGCATTGACCTGGTATTGCAGTATCTCCAGGACCGGTGCACCCCTTCTTTAATGCAGTTTCTAAAATCAGAAAGAATTGAATTCAATGTTTTTTGTTCATTTTGCTTGTTTGTCGGATTTTGGGATGGACTCTTTGGCTTTGCTTTTCTTCTCCTCATTGGATTTTTCATGTTCAAAGTTGCAGAAGCCAGATTACAAGCTCATTTTGGTTCAACTTCAGCAACTGTGCATTGCATTGCCATGTAATGTGATGCAATGCTATCTTTCTAGCTCTCCCTTTTTACTTCCTTTTGGATAAACAGACATATTAGGCAAGCATTTTGGAGCTTTCACCTAAATAACTACAGGTGGTGAGATAAGCTGCACAATATAATTGACCTTTCAGTATATTGTTGCACACACACCATCTATTTAGCAAATGCCCTTGTTATCAACAGCAGCCTTTTAAACTCACCTGAGCTAACAGGTATGTGCGCTGGTTACTCTGCTGCGCTTAAAATTTATTTTTTGGTTTGCTACAATGCCTTTTCTGAAACGTTGTCTCCTTCTGCTGGAACACTGACTTCTTTCATTTAATGCCTGCAGACTATAAAAGAGAACCCAACCCAAAAAGTTTGGTTGATTAGTCTGTGGCATTCTGTTAAACTGTTGCTTATGGCGGTCTCTGTGAGCTTCTCAGCGACATTCAGCCAGCCAGGTATCCTGCCTGCAGTAGATGGAATGTGGCAATGGAACGCTGGCTGCGCGTGTCATAATAGGCTCTGAGCCTTTATATACCTGTGCACAGCAGCAGCCACCTTCAGTCTGCTGCTGGACAGCCAGCAGCAGCAGCAGCAGGAGAGGTATGTAATCAGGAGCCCTCCTGCTAAGGGTAGACAGCTGCTCGTTCCACCCCACCCCCCGCCTTAATTGGTTCTCCTCCCTTCCAACGGTGTTGAGGCGGGTGGGAACAGCAGGGGGTGAAGGTGCTGTGTTTAAAGAGGTGGAGTTATGCAGATCTAAAACGCGTGGATTGCAGCAGCAGCAAGCCGAAAAGTGCAGGCATGTAAGGGATCTAGAGGTTGACAACATGTCTTCTTAACGGGAGTCCAGGAGCTCATCTCCACAAATGGACTTTTCAGGATCCTTGGGTGGCTCCGTAGTTTGAAACCAATTCTGGTTATCGCTTCTCGGCCTTTTGGCACGATCTGTAGTGGGTTGTGACATTGGGCTGAAGGTTACTGTGGTGGCAGAACCGATTCTTGGCCTTTGGAGATATCCAGTGCTGCTTTTGGGAATCGGTGCTAAAGCTGCAGTGCCTTTTCTTTACGGAGGACAGTGTGTTGGAGGGAGGACGAACTTCGTGGAGGCTGCGATCCGTGTGTGATATTTTCCTTGGTATCTGGAAAAGAAGAGGAAAATCATGGAGACAAGGAGAAACCCTGGAGGAAGGAAGGAGAATCAAGCAAGCAACCCGAATGATTATTTCTCGGAGGAGCATCCGCTGAAGGACACCATCAGGTTCGTGGTTGCTCCTGACCACCGGCAGGTGAAAGATTCTCAATTTATTTTCAATGTTATTTGTAAGCTCTTGAAGATCGACAAGGAGCATCTTTTTTGCTTTCAATCTTTTTTTTCTCGAGGACTTTATGATGTTACGCTTAATAAAGCCTCGCAGTGTGAAAGTGCCTACGCTCTTTATGAAGTAAATAAAGAGAAGGTAGAGCTGGAGGGGGTGAAAGTAATCCCCTCTTTTCAGTTTTCAATGAAAGTACTGACGATTCATTTGTTTAGTCCATTTATTACAGACTCTGAGGTTGAAAGTTACCTATCAATGTATTGTGACAAAATCATCCCTAAGAGACGCGGGGAAACACAGTTTGGAGTGTGGAACGGGAAACGTGTGTATGTGGTATCATTTAGGAAGAACCCGAATGAGGAGGGGGGCGTGTCCAGACCTCCGCCGCAGGTTTATATCAACCATAGCCGCGGTTATTTATTCTTCCCAGGGATGCCACACTACTGCCGTGTGTGTAAAAAATATGGACATCTGGATGCAGAATGTAACAAGTGTTTTAGTTGCATGGGTACTCCTCACCAGATGGATGAGTGCCCTAAAAATAAGAAAAAGGATGTAGAGGAGATGGACACATCGCCTGAAGAACAGCAACAAGAAGCTAAAGACGATGTGGAAGCAGGCATTGCTGCTGAAGAGGAAAAAGGGGAAGAGGAGAAAGAAAGGAGTGAGAAGGAGGAGACAGAAAGAAAGAGAAAAGAGGAAGAGGAGGGACGGGCAATGAAGGAGAAGAAGAAGGAGGAACGGGTTAAAAAATCACAAGAAGAAGAGGAAAGGAAGTTGGAAGAAAGGAAGAGAAAGAAGGAAGAGGAAAAACAGAAGAGGATAGAGGACATAGAAAAAAGGGCCATGGAGATAAAGAAACAGATGGAAAGGAAAAAGAGAGAAGAGCAGAAGAAAGAAGATAAGAAGAAAGAAGATAAGAATGAAAAGAAGAAGATAGAAGAACAGAAGAAAGAAGATCAGAAGAGAGAAGAGAAGAGTCAAATGTTGCAAGAAATTTCTCCACTAAGTAAAGGGAGTAGTTGTGGAGGGGAAAGTGATATTCCAGAAGTAGTGGAGTCCACTCCTACTAATTCCCTGTCGCAGAGCTTACCTTGCGCGCAGGTACAAATGGACTGCACAGAAAAATCTCTAAAAAGAAGTGTGGATAGAAGTGATAATGAAGGAATACCATGTGGTGGGAAAGTAAATGCATTAGAAGCAACAAGTCTGCTGGGGAGTGTGTCATCTTCGGATGTATCAGATCTGGAGGTAGACCCATCTTCTCCGGCAGTAGAGAATGAGGGCGGAGGGAAGAGCCCTGCACTAAATGTTAGAAGATGATCCGCTCAATGTCCCTGAATGTTCAGGGGTTTAACGACCTATATAAGAGAACTGCTTTATATGATTTTTTAAATAATGAAAATATTGATTTTATCTTTCTACAAGAATGTAATTTGACAAAAAAAATAAGCTATGAATATTTACAGGGTATATGGAAGGGTAACTTATGCTTTTCTGGTGGGAACGAGTCAAAAAGTGATGGTGTGGGGTTTTTATGCTCTAAAGATTGGGAGATTGTAAATTATGAAGAGATATACCCTGGGAGGATTTTAAGAATTGATGTGCAGAAAAATGGGAAGAAAGTGAGGTGTTTTAATGTGTATGCAAATGCAGAAAAAGCCTTGAGATTACATTTGTTTGAACTGTTGCAGCTGTTTTTACCTGGAGTAGATCCATTAGTTTTAGGTGGGGATTTTAATTGTCATTTAAAAAATGTAAAAGATGGGTCAGCTTCATGTCTTAGAAATATTTTAGCAGCTTTTAATCTTAAAGATACATGGGCATTAGATGGACAAAAAAAGGAGCATGAAGTCACTTGGGTGGGGAGAGGTGTTTCATCCAGAATAGATTATATTTTTATATCTCAAGCCCTAACATGCTCAGGTTTTAAAACGCATTCAACACCTTTTTCAGATCATAAAATAATAGAATGTAGTTTTAAAATAGAATCAGATGTGGATAAAAGACCGTCACACTGGAAATTAAATGTATCCCTACTACAAGACGAGGTGGTTATGGAAGGTTTTAAAAAGCTGTATGAAAAACTGAAGCTAAAAAAAACGTTTTTTAAATCTATTTTTAATTGGTGGGATTTTGTCAAGAAGGAGGTAAAAATATTTTTTATTAAAGAAGGAAAGAAGAAAGCTGCTGCAAAACGTATTTTTTATAATGATCTTAATGCTAAACTGCAATGTTTTTTTCACCTCGAAAATAGCGGATGTGATATGCAGGAGGCGATCCGAACAACAAAAGAAAAGATCCAAAACTGCCTGAAAGAAAAAGGTAAAGAAATTATTTTTAATTCCCGAGTAAAAGTTTTAGACGAGGATGAAAAATGCACAAAATTCTTTTTTAAAAAAATATGTGACAAGAAGGATTATATGAAGGTTTTGGAAGGAGAAACAAGTTTGGAGGGGAAGAAGATGAAAGCAAAAGAATTTTATGATGATTTATTTTCTGTTAAAAACACGGATGTGTCTCTAAAAAAACATTTTTTAGAAGGACTGGAAAAAAATTTTAATGCGGAAGATAAATCTTTTTTAATAGGGAATTTTACTAAAGAGGAAGTTTTTAATACAATTAATACGCTACAAAATAACAAAACGCCGGGAGCAGATGGACTACCTGTTGAATTTTACAAGTGTTTATGGGAGATCATGGGTGAGGATTTTTATGAAGTAATTTTAGAAGCAGAAGCATCTTTTAGTGTCCCAGAGTCGTGGTGGGAGGGTCTTATTGTTTTATTATTTAAGAAAGGAAATAAAGAACTGATTAAAAATTGGAGACCAATAACCCTTTTAAATACGGACTGTAAGGTATATGCAAAGTTACTAGCAAATAGATTAAAAAAGGTAATCGGCTCAGTAATAGAAGTGGATCAGACGTGTGCAGTGCCAAATCGGAGAATCAGCGACTCATTGATTTTAATCAGGGATGTTTTATGGGATGTTTTAGACAGAAAACAAAAGCTTGCTCTAATTACTTTGGATTTTGAAAAAGCGTACGATAGAGTTGCCCATGATTTTTTATTTGCAGTTTTAGAGAAAATGGGATGCCCGGATGTTTTTAGCAAACGTATTAAATCTCTTTACAAATCATGTTTTAGCAAAATATCTATTAATGGTTTTTTATCTGATAATGTAAAAATAAACTGTGGCGTTAAACAGGGGTGTCCCTTATCCCCTATTCTTTTTATTTGTGCAATTGAACCACTTTTAGCAGCTTTTAGGAGAGATAAGGTAATCAATGGTTTTTTTATTCCCGGGAGTTGCAATGAACAAGTTAAAGTGGTGGCATATATGGATGATGTGACGGTTTTAGTTAAAGACACTAGAAGCATGAACAGAGCCATAAGAACAGTGGATTGGTTTGGGGGCGCATCGGGTTTTAAAATTAACATGGAAAAATCTGGTATTTTAACTGTTGGTGATTTTATTGTAGATTCTGAGTGTAAATTAACAAGAATGAATGAAGTAAAAATTTTAGGTATTTATTTCTCAGAGTCAGGTGGTAATGTAAGAAATTGGGAGTCTCTGCTGGAAAGAGTTAAGAAAAAGATTACTTTCTGGCAGTTGAGAGATCTTACCCTGGAAGGAAAAATTTTAATTATTAGACAGGTTTTACTCCCAATGTTTTTATATGTCTCAACAGTTTTTATCCCCCAAAATAATATCATGAAGAGAGTTATTAAGGTATGTTTTAATTTTTTATGGAGATCCAAGATGGAAAGAGTAAAGAGAGAGGAGATATATAAATCAAAGAAAAAAGGTGGGAAAGGTTTTCCGGATATTAGGTCCTTTTTATATGCAAAGTATGTAGCGAACTGTGTATGCACTTTATTAGGACCAGACTCTAAGCTAAAGTTGCTTTCTATATATAATTTAGGTTTCTATATTAGAAATTATAAATGGTTGGAGATGTCTCTAAATAGGCCTTATAGGTTTTTACCTCCAGGAAATTATATTGTTTTAGAAAAAATTTTAAGAGATTTTAAACTTAAGATGGTCGAAATAAATGTTCTTAAATGCCATAAAAAAATCCTAAAAATCCTGGAAGAGAGAATAGGTATCAGTCCTGTGGAACTTTTTTCATTCAAAATTGTGGAAAGAATCTGGATGAATGTAAATTATAGTGTGTTATCTAATGAACACAGGGATTTACTCTGGTGTATAGTAAAAGACTGCCTGCCAACCCGTGAGTTCCAACACAGGCGTGGGTTGGTAAGATCTGAAGTGTGCCCAAGATCCAGGTGTGGGAATAGTGAAACACCCATGCACATCTTCTGGAATTGTAATTTTGCACAGACAATATGGAGGAAAGTGTGCAATATAGTGAGAGCTGTGAGTACTGTTAATTTTTTGGATTTTAACAGAGTATTTTATGGGATGGGGATAAGAGAGGAGGATTTTAAAATTGTATGGATTATTATTGCATGTGTGAAGGCGGCAATGTGGAAAGCAAGGAACATTTTAGTGTTTAAACATAAGGAAGTAACAGTCGACCAGTGTATTAAATTATGTCTAAGTTATTTGTACATGTATTTCTGGAGGGACAAAATGACGCTTGGCAAGGTGAAAGCAAATGAGAAATGGAAACAATGTAAATGGAATGAACTTACCTTGTAAGCTTTGATTTTTTGAAAACCTGTGGAAAAACAAAAAAAGAAAAACAAAAACAAACAAAAAAAAATAGCCAAAACTATATAATTTTTAAAAAAAAAAAAAAAAAAAAGAGGGAAAAAATAAATAAATATATATATATAAAAGAAAAAGAAAATAAAAGATTTGGAGAAGTATTAAAATTGGTAGAATGCACGATGATGGATTTGAGTCTTCTTATCTTTTTGTTGATTCCAAGACTTTGTAATCTGAGTGTAAAAAAAAAAAAAAAAAAAAAAAAAAAAAAAAATCTGTTCTTATCAGTTTAATATCTGATACGTCCCCTATCTGGGGACCATATATTAAATGGATTTTTAGAACAGGGAGATGGAAAAAGAGCTTGCTCTGTCCACTCCACGCATTGACCTGGTATTGCAGTATCTCCAGGACCGGTGCACCCCTTCTTTAATGCAGTTTCTAAAATCAGAAAGAATTGAATTCAATGTTTTTTGTTCATTTTGCTTGTTTGTCGGATTTTGGGATGGACTCTTTGGCTTTGCTTTTCTTCTCCTCATTGGATTTTTCATGTTCAAAGTTGCAGAAGCCAGATTACAAGCTCATTTTGGTTCAACTTCAGCAACTGTGCATTGCATTGCCATGTAATGTGATGCAATGCTATCTTTCTAGCTCTCCCTTTTTACTTCCTTTTGGATAAACAGACATATTAGGCAAGCATTTTGGAGCTTTCACCTAAATAACTACAGGTGGTGAGATAAGCTGCACAATATAATTGACCTTTCAGTATATTGTTGCACACACACCATCTATTTAGCAAATGCCCTTGTTATCAACAGCAGCCTTTTAAACTCACCTGAGCTAACAGGTATGTGCGCTGGTTACTCTGCTGCGCTTAAAATTTCTTTTTTGGTTTGCTACAATGCCTTTTCTGAAACGTTGTCTCCCTCTGCTGGAACACTGACTTCTTTCATTTAATGCCTGCAGACTATAAAAGAGAACCCAACCCAAAAAGTTTGGTTGATTAGTCTGTGGCATTCTGTTAAACTGTTGCTTATGGCGGTCTCTGTGAGCTTCTCAGCGACATTCAGCCAGCCAGGTATCCTGCCTGCAGTAGATGGAATGTGGCAATGGAACGCTGGCTGCGCGTGTCATAATAGGCTCTGAGCCTTTATATACCTGTGCACAGCAGCAGCCACCTTCAGTCTGCTGCTGGACAGCCAGCAGCAGCAGCAGCAGGAGAGGTATGTAATCAGGAGCCCTCCTGCTAAGGGTAGACAGCTGCTCGTTCCACCCCACCCCCCGCCTTAATTGGTTCTCCTCCCTTCCAACGGTGTTGAGGCGGGTGGGAACAGCAGGGGGTGAAGGTGCTGTGTTTAAAGAGGTGGAGTTATGCAGATCTAAAACGCGTGGATTGCAGCAGCAGCAAGCCGAAAAGTGCAGGCATGTAAGGGATCTAGAGGTTGACAACATGTCTTCTTAACGGGAGTCCAGGAGCTCATCTCCACAAATGGACTTTTCAGGATCCTTGGGTGGCTCCGTAGTTTGAAACCAATTCTGGTTATCGCTTCTCGGCCTTTTGGCTAAGATCAAGTGTAGTATCTGTTCTTATCAGTTTAATATCTGATACGTCCCCTATCTGGGGACCATATATTAAATGGATTTTTAGAACAGGGAGATGGAAAAAGAGCTTGCTCTGTCCACTCCACGCATTGACCTGGTATTGCAGTATCTCCAGGACCGGTGCACCCCTTCTTTAATGCAGTTTCTAAAATCAGAAAGAATTGAATTCAATGTTTTTTGTTCATTTTGCTTGTTTGTCGGATTTTAGGATGGACTCTTTGGCTTTGCTTTTCTTCTCCTCATTGGATTTTTCATGTTCAAAGTTGCAGAAGCCAGATTACAAGCTCATTTTGGTTCAACTTCAGCAACTGTGCATTGCATTGCCATGTAATGTGATGCAATGCTATCTTTCTAGCTCTCCCTTTTTACTTCCTTTTGGATAAACAGACATATTAGGCAAGCATTTTGGAGCTTTCACCTAAATAACTACAGGTGGTGAGATAAGCTGCACAATATAATTGACCTTTCAGTATATTGTTGCACACACACCATCTATTTAGCAAATGCCCTTGTTATCAACAGCAGCCTTTTAAACTCACCTGAGCTAACAGGTATGTGCGCTGGTTACTCTGCTTCGCTTAAAATTTCTTTTTTGGTTTGCTACAATGCCTTTTCTGAAACGTTGTCTCCCTCTGCTGGAACACTGACTTCTTTCATTTAATGCCTGCAGACTATAAAAGAGAACCCAACCCAAAAAGTTTGGTTGATTAGTCTGTGGCATTCTGTTAAACTGTTGCTTATGGCGGTCTCTGTGAGCTTCTCAGCGACATTCAGCCAGCCAGGTATCCTGCCTGCAGTAGATGGAATGTGGCAATGGAACGCTGGCTGCGCGTGTCATAATAGGCTCTGAGCCTTTATATACCTGTGCACAGCAGCAGCCACCTTCAGTCTGCTGCTGGACAGCCAGCAGCAGCAGCAGGAGAGGTATGTAATCAGGAGCCCTCCTGCTAAGGGTAGACAGCTGCTCGTTCCACCCCACCCCCCGCCTTAATTGGTTCTCCTCCCTTCCAACGGTGTTGAGGCGGGTGGGAACAGCAGGGGGTGAAGGTGCTGTGTTTAAAGAGGTGGAGTTATGCAGATCTAAAACGCGTGGATTGCAGCAGCAGCAAGCCGAAAAGTGCAGGCATGTAAGGGATCTAGAGGTTGACAACATGTCTTCTTAACGGGAGTCCAGGAGCTCATCTCCACAAATGGACTTTTCAGGATCCTTGGGTGGCTCCGTAGTTTGAAACCAATTCTGGTTATCGCTTCTCGGCCTTTTGGCTAAGATCAAGTGTAGTATCTGTTCTTATCAGTTTAATATCTGATACGTCCCCTATCTGGGGACCATATATTAAATGGATTTTTAGAACAGGGAGATGGAAAAAGAGCTTGCTCTGTCCACTCCACGCATTGACCTGGTATTGCAGTATCTCCAGGACCGGTGCACCCCTTCTTTAATGCAGTTTCTAAAATCAGAAAGAATTGAATTCAATGTTTTTTGTTCATTTTGCTTGTTTGTCGGATTTTGGGATGGACTCTTTGGCTTTGCTTTTCTTCTCCTCATTGGATTTTTCATGTTCAAAGTTGCAGAAGCCAGATTACAAGCTCATTTTGGTTCAACTTCAGCAACTGTGCATTGCATTGCCATGTAATGTGATGCAATGCTATCTTTCTAGCTCTCCCTTTTTACTTCCTTTTGGATAAACAGACATATTAGGCAAGCATTTTGGAGCTTTCACCTAAATAACTACAGGTGGTGAGATAAGCTGCACAATATAATTGACCTTTCAGTATATTGTTGCACACACACCATCTATTTAGCAAATGCCCTTGTTATCAACAGCAGCCTTTTAAACTCACCTGAGCTAACAGGTATGTGCGCTGGTTACTCTGCTGCGCTTAAAATTTCTTTTTTGGTTTGCTACAATGCCTTTTCTGAAACGTTGTCTCCCTCTGCTGGAACACTGACTTCTTTCATTTAATGCCTGCAGACTATAAAAGAGAACCCAACCCAAAAAGTTTGGTTGATTAGTCTGTGGCATTCTGTTAAACTGTTGCTTATGGCGGTCTCTGTGAGCTTCTCAGCGACATTCAGCCAGCCAGGTATCCTGCCTGCAGTAGATGGAATGTGGCAATGGAACGCTGGCTGCGCGTGTCATAATAGGCTCTGAGCCTTTATATACCTGTGCACAGCAGCAGCCACCTTCAGTCTGCTGCTGGACAGCCAGCAGCAGCAGCAGCAGGAGAGGTATGTAATCAGGAGCCCTCCTGCTAAGGGTAGACAGCTGCTCGTTCCACCCCACCCCCCTCCTTAAGTGGTTCTCCTCCCTTCCAACAGTGTTGAGGCGGGTGGGAACAGCAGGGGGTGAAGGTGCTGTGTTTAAAGAGGTGGAGTTATGCAGATCTAAAACGCGTGGATTGCAGCAGCAGCAAGCCGAAAAGTGCAGGCATGTAAGGGATCTAGAGGTTGACAACATGTCTTCTTAACGGGAGTCCAGGAGCTCATCTCCACAAATGGACTTTTCAGGATCCTTGGGTGGCTCCGTAGTTTGAAACCAATTCTGGTTATCGCTTCTCGGCCTTTTGGCTAAGATCAAGTGTAGTATCTGTTCTTATCAGTTTAATATCTGATACGTCCCCTATCTGGGGACCATATATTAAATGGATTTTTAGAACAGGGAGATGGAAAAAGAGCTTGCTCTGTCCACTCCACGCATTGACCTGGTATTGCAGTATCTCCAGGACCGGTGCACCCCTTCTTTAATGCAGTTTCTAAAATCAGAAAGAATTGAATTCAATGTTTTTTGTTCATTTTGCTTGTTTGTCGGATTTTGGGATGGACTCTTTGGCTTTGCTTTTCTTCTCCTCATTGGATTTTTCATGTTCAAAGTTGCAGAAGCCAGATTACAAGCTCATTTTGGTTCAACTTCAGCAACTGTGCATTGCATTGCCATGTAATGTGATGCAATGCTATCTTTCTAGCTCTCCCTTTTTACTTCCTTTTGGATAAACAGACATATTAGGCAAGCATTTTGGAGCTTTCACCTAAATAACTACAGGTGGTGAGATAAGCTGCACAATATAATTGACCTTTCAGTATATTGTTGCACACACACCATCTATTTAGCAAATGCCCTTGTTATCAACAGCAGCCTTTTAAACTCACCTGAGCTAACAGGTATGTGCGCTGGTTACTCTGCTGCGCTTAAAATTTCTTTTTTGGTTTGCTACAATGCCTTTTCTGAAACGTTGTCTCCCTCTGCTGGAACACTGACTTCTTTCATTTAATGCCTGCAGACTATAAAAGAGAACCCAACCCAAAAAGTTTGGTTGATTAGTCTGTGGCATTCTGTTAAACTGTTGCTTATGGCGGTCTCTGTGAGCTTCTCAGCGACATTCAGCCAGCCAGGTATCCTGCCTGCAGTAGATGGAATGTGGCAATGGAACGCTGGCTGCGCGTGTCATAATAGGCTCTGAGCCTTTATATACCTGTGCACAGCAGCAGCCACCTTCAGTCTGCTGCTGGACAGCCAGCAGCAGCAGCAGCAGCAGGAGAGGTATGTAATCAGGAGCCCTCCTGCTAAGGGTAGACAGCTGCTCGTTCCACCCCACCCCCGCCTTAATTGGTTCTCCTCCCTTCCAACGGTGTTGAGGCGGGTGGGAACAGCAGGGGGTGAAGGTGCTGTGTTTAAAGAGGTGGAGTTATGCAGATCTAAAACGCGTGGATTGCAGCAGCAGCAAGCCGAAAAGTGCAGGCATGTAAGGGATCTAGAGGTTGACAACATGTCTTCTTAACGGGAGTCCAGGAGCTCATCTCCACAAATGGACTTTTCAGGATCCTTGGGTGGCTCCGTAGTTTGAAACCAATTCTGGTTATCGCTTCTCGGCCTTTTGGCTAAGATCAAGTGTAGTATCTGTTCTTATCAGTTTAATATCTGATACGTCCCCTATCTGGGGACCATATATTAAATGGATTTTTAGAACAGGGAGATGGAAAAAGAGCTTGCTCTGTCCACTCCACGCATTGACCTGGTATTGCAGTATCTCCAGGACCGGTGCACCCCTTCTTTAATGCAGTTTCTAAAATCAGAAAGAATTGAATTCAATGTTTTTTGTTCATTTTGCTTGTTTGTCGGATTTTGGGATGGACTCTTTGGCTTTGCTTTTCTTCTCCTCATTGGATTTTTCATGTTCAAAGTTGCAGAAGCCAGATTACAAGCTCATTTTGGTTCAACTTCAGCAACTGTGCATTGCATTGCCATGTAATGTGATGCAATGCTATCTTTCTAGCTCTCCCTTTTTACTTCCTTTTGGATAAACAGACATATTAGGCAAGCATTTTGGAGCTTTCACCTAAATAACTACAGGTGGTGAGATAAGCTGCACAATATAATTGACCTTTCAGTATATTGTTGCACACACACCATCTATTTAGCAAATGCCCTTGTTATCAACAGCAGCCTTTTAAACTCACCTGAGCTAACAGGTATGTGCGCTGGTTACTCTGCTGCGCTTAAAATTTCTTTTTTGGTTTGCTACAATGCCTTTTCTGAAACGTTGTCTCCCTCTGCTGGAACACTGACTTCTTTCATTTAATGCCTGCAGACTATAAAAGAGAACCCAACCCAAAAAGTTTGGTTGATTAGTCTGTGGCATTCTGTTAAACTGTTGCTTATGGCGGTCTCTGTGAGCTTCTCAGCGACATTCAGCCAGCCAGGTATCCTGCCTGCAGTAGATGGAATGTGGCAATGGAACGCTGGCTGCGCGTGTCATAATAGGCTCTGAGCCTTTATATACCTGTGCACAGCAGCAGCCACCTTCAGTCTGCTGCTGGACAGCCAGCAGCAGCAGCAGCAGGAGAGGTATGTAATCAGGAGCCCTCCTGCTAAGGGTAGACAGCTGCTCGTTCCACCCCACCCCCCGCCTTAATTGGTTCTCCTCCCTTCCAACGGTGTTGAGGCGGGTGGGAACAGCAGGGGGTGAAGGTGCTGTGTTTAAAGAGGTGGAGTTATGCAGATCTAAAACGCGTGGATTGCAGCAGCAGCAAGCCGAAAAGTGCAGGCATGTAAGGGATCTAGAGGTTGACAACATGTCTTCTTAACGGGAGTCCAGGAGCTCATCTCCACAAATGGACTTTTCAGGATCCTTGGGTGGCTCCGTAGTTTGAAACCAATTCTGGTTATCGCTTCTCGGCCTTTTGGCTAAGATCAAGTGTAGTATCTGTTCTTATCAGTTTAATATCTGATACGTCCCCTATCTGGGGACCATATATTAAATGGATTTTTAGAACAGGGAGATGGAAAAAGAGCTTGCTCTGTCCGCTCCACGCATTGACCTGGTATTGCAGTATCTCCAGGACCGGTGCACCCCTTCTTTAATGCAGTTTCTAAAATCAGAAAGAATTGAATTCAATGTTTTTTGTTCATTTTGCTTGTTTGTCGGATTTTGGGATGGACTCTTTGGCTTTGCTTTTCTTCTCCTCATTGGATTTTTCATGTTCAAAGTTGCAGAAGCCAGATTACAAGCTCATTTTGGTTCAACTTCAGCAACTGTGCATTGCATTGCCATGTAATGTGATGCAATGCTATCTTTCTAGCTCTCCCTTTTTACTTCCTTTTGGATAAACAGACATATTAGGCAAGCATTTTGGAGCTTTCACCTAAATAACTACAGGTGGTGAGATAAGCTGCACAATATAATTGACCTTTCAGTATATTGTTGCACACACACCATCTATTTAGCAAATGCCCTTGTTATCAACAGCAGCCTTTTAAACTCACCTGAGCTAACAGGTATGTGCGCTGGTTACTCTGCTGCGCTTAAAATTTCTTTTTTGGTTTGCTACAATGCCTTTTCTGAAACGTTGTCTCCCTCTGCTGGAACACTGACTTCTTTCATTTAATGCCTGCAGACTATAAAAGAGAACCCAACCCAAAAAGTTTGGTTGATTAGTCTGTGGCATTCTGTTAAACTGTTGCTTATGGCGGTCTCTGTGAGCTTCTCAGCGACATTCAGCCAGCCAGGTATCCTGCCTGCAGTAGATAGAATGTGGCAATGGAACGCTGGCTGCGCGTGTCATAATAGGCTCTGAGCCTTTATATACCTGTGCACAGCAGCAGCCACCTTCAGTCTGCTGCTGGACAGCCAGCAGCAGCAGCAGCAGGAGAGGTATGTAATCAGGAGCCCTCCTGCTAAGGGTAGACAGCTGCTCGTTCCACCCCACCCCCCGCCTTAATTGGTTCTCCTCCCTTCCAACGGTGTTGAGGCGGGTGGGAACAGCAGGGGGTGAAGGTGCTGTGTTTAAAGAGGTGGAGTTATGCAGATCTAAAACGCGTGGATTGCAGCAGCAGCAAGCCGAAAAGTGCAGGCATGTAAGGGATCTAGAGGTTGACAACATGTCTTCTTAACGGGAGTCCAGGAGCTCATCTCCACAAATGGACTTTTCAGGATCCTTGGGTGGCTCCGTAGTTTGAAACCAATTCTGGTTATCGCTTCTCGGCCTTTTGGCTAAGATCAAGTGTAGTATCTGTTCTTATCAGTTTAATATCTGATACGTCCCCTATCTGGGGACCATATATTAAATGGATTTTTAGAACAGGGAGATGGAAAAAGAGCTTGCTCTGTCCACTCCATGCATTGACCTGGTATTGCAGTATCTCCAGGACCGGTGCACCCCTTCTTTAATGCAGTTTCTAAAATCAGAAAGAATTGAATTCAATGTTTTTTGTTCATTTTGCTTGTTTGTCGGATTTTGGGATGGACTCTTTGGCTTTGCTTTTCTTCTCCTCATTGGATTTATCATGTTCAAAGTTGCAGAAGCCAGATTACAAGCTCATTTTGGTTCAACTTCAGCAACTGTGCATTGCATTGCCATGTAATGTGATGCAATGCTATCTTTCTAGCTCTCCCTTTTTACTTCCTTTTGGATAAACAGACATATTAGGCAAGCATTTTGGAGCTTTCACCTAAATAACTACAGGTGGTGAGATAAGCTGCACAATATAATTGACCTTTCAGTATATTGTTGCACACACACCATCTATTTAGCAAATGCCCTTGTTATCAACAGCAGCCTTTTAAACTCACCTGAGCTAACAGGTATGTGCGCTGGTTACTCTGCTGCGCTTAAAATTTCTTTTTTGGTTTGCTACAATGCCTTTTCTGAAACGTTGTCTCCCTCTGCTGGAACACTGACTTCTTTCATTTAATGCCTGCAGACTATAAAAGAGAACCCAACCCAAAAAGTTTGGTTGATTAGTCTGTGGCATTCTGTTAAACTGTTGCTTATGGCGGTCTCTGTGAGCTTCTCAGCGACATTCAGCCAGCCAGGTATCCTGCCTGCAGTAGATGGAATGTGGCAATGGAACGCTGGCTGCGCGTGTCATAATAGGCTCTGAGCCTTTATATACCTGTGCACAGCAGCAGCCACCTTCAGTCTGCTGCTGGACAGCCTGCAGCAGCAGCAGCAGGAGAGGTATGTAATCAGGAGCCCTCCTGCTAAGGGTAGACAGCTGCTCGTTCCACCCCACCCCCCGCCTTAATTGGTTCTCCTCCCCTCCAACGGTGTTGAGGCGGGTGGGAACAGCAGGGGGTGAAGGTGCTGTGTTTAAAGAGGTGGAGTTATGCAGATCTAAAACGCGTGGATTGCAGCAGCAGCAAGCTGAAAAGTGCAGGCATGTAAGGGATCTAGAGGTTGACAACATGTCTTCTTAACGGGAGTCCAGGAGCTCATCTCCACAAATGGACTTTTCAGGATCCTTGGGTGGCTCCGTAGTTTGAAACCAATTCTGGTTATCGCTTCTCGGCCTTTTGGCTAAGATCAAGTGTAGTATCTGTTCTTATCAGTTTAATATCTGATACGTCCCCTATCTGGGGACCATATATTAAATGGATTTTTAGAACAGGGAGATGGAAAAAGAGCTTGCTCTGTCCACTCCACGCTTTGACCTGGTATTGCAGTATCACCAGGATCGGTGCACCCCTTCTTTAATGCAGTTTCTAAAATCAGAAAGAATTGAATTCAATGTTTTTTGTTCATTTTGCTTGTTTGTCGGATTTTGGGATGGACTCTTTGGCTTTGCTTTTCTTCTCCTCATTGGATTTTTCATGTTCAAAGTTGCAGAAGCCAGATTACAAGCTCATTTTGGTTCAACTTCAGCAACTGTGCATTGCATTGCCATGTAATGTGATGCAATGCTATCTTTCTAGCTCTCCCTTTTTACTTCCTTTTGGATAAACAGACATATTAGGCAAGCATTTTGGAGCTTTCACCTAAATAACTACAGGTGGTGAGATAAGCTGCACAATATAATTGACCTTTCAGTATATTGTTGCACACACACCATCTATTTAGCAAATGCCCTTGTTATCAACAGCAGCCTTTTAAACTCACCTGAGCTAACAGGTATGTGCGCTGGTTACTCTGCTGCGCTTAAAATTTCTTTTTTGGTTTGCTACAGTGCCTTTTCTGAAACGTTGTCTCCCTCTGCTGGAACACTGACTTCTTTCATTTAATGCCTGCAGACTATAAAAGAGAACCCAACCCAAAAAGTTTGGTTGATTAGTCTGTGGCATTCTGTTAAACTGTTGCTTATGGCGGTCTCTGTGAGCTTCTCAGCGACATTCAGCCAGCCAGGTATCCTGCCTGCAGTAGATGGAATGTGGCAATGGAACGCTGGCTGCGCGTGTCATAATAGGCTCTGAGCCTTTATATACCTGTGCACAGCAGCAGCCACCTTCAGTCTGCTGCTGGACAGCCAGCAGCAGCAGCAGCAGGAGAGGTATGTAATCAGGAGCCCTCCTGCTAAGGGTAGACAGCTGCTCGTTCCACCCCACCCCCCGCCTTAATTGGTTCTCCTCCCTTCCAACGGTGTTGAGGCGGGTGGGAACAGCAGGGGGTGAAGGTGCTGTGTTTAAAGAGGTGGAGTTATGCAGATCTAAAACGCGTGGATTGCAGCAGCAGCAAGCCGAAAAGTGCAGGCATGTAAGGGATCTAGAGGTTGACAACATGTCTTCTTAACGGGAGTCCAGGAGCTCATCTCCACAAATGGACTTTTCAGGATCCTTGGGTGGCTCCGTAGTTTGAAACCAATTCTGGTTATCGCTTCTCGGCCTTTTGGCTAAGATCAAGTGTAGTATCTTTCGAAAAGGCGGTTTTGGATGTTGTCGCCCTAGTAGATTGATACATTATGCACACTGGGGTTTAGGCGCTAGTTAGTACGCCAGGTGGCTAATATAGTCATCTGGTGGAAAGCATGGCCCCCCAGGATCGACGCCATTGGGCTGGGGAAGATCGAAAGCCCGAAGTGTGAAGTGCCCCAGGAGTGGTGACCCTGGGGTGCCTTAACTCACTGGGATTGGGAACCCCACTTGAGTTTATGGCACATTTGCACAAGCACTTCAAATTTTCTTTCTTCGCACACACCCTTATTCCGGGCCTTCTGGCCTTAGGATGGGGAATTTTTCAATTCCCGGTCGGAGGTCCGGGCAGTATTATACTGTGAAACCTTCACTATTTATTTAATTTCTTTGTCACTGTGTGTCCACTTATTCACGTGTGTCACGTCCTACTAGGATTTTGTCGGGATGCGGTTCCCTTACGGGTTCCTCTCTTGGCAGGTCTAGGGGGGGAGTGTGTGGCCATCAGGTTCCGCTCCCCCCTGAACCCCCCTGGCTCTCCTCTTTCGGGAGGAGAGCGTTGTTGGCTCCCCTCTTCCGGGAGGGGAGCACAGTCTTTGGCTCCCAGTGCCTTGCTCGGGTGAGAACTCGGGCAGGTGCTGGGGGTAAGATTGGGTCGCCTCTGGCTTCGGCTGGAGGTGGCTTTTTGTCCCTGTTCCTCGCTGTGGCCTTTTGGCTCGGAGGGACGGGGAATGGTTTGGGGGACCCTTCTCCTTTTGGAGAGGGTTTCAAGAAGACCAGCATCCTAGTGCACTTTTTTTGTGGCACTTGTCACTTTTTTAAGCGCACTCGGGTTTTGTACACGAATTCGGGCTTTCGATAAAAAAAAAAAAAAAAAATCTGTTCTTATCAGTTTAATATCTGATACGTCCCCTATCTGGGGACCATATATTAAATGGATTTTTAGAACAGGGAGATGGAAAAAGAGCTTGCTCTGTCCACTCCACGCATTGACCTGGTATTGCAGTATCTCCAGGACCGGTGCACCCCTTCTTTAATGCAGTTTCTAAAATCAGAAAGAATTGAATTCAATGTTTTTTGTTCATTTTGCTTGTTTGTCGGATTTTGGGATGGACTCTTTGGCTTTGCTTTTCTTCTCCTCATTGGATTTTTCATGTTCAAAGTTGCAGAAGCCAGATTACAAGCTCATTTTGGTTCAACTTCAGCAACTGTGCATTGCATTGCCATGTAATGTGATGCAATGCTATCTTTCTAGCTCTCCCTTTTTACTTCCTTTTGGATAAACAGACATATTAGGCAAGCATTTTGGAGCTTTCACCTAAATAACTACAGGTGGTGAGATAAGCTGCACAATATAATTGACCTTTCAGTATATTGTTGCACACACACCATCTATTTAGCAAATGCCCTTGTTATCAACAGCAGCCTTTTAAACTCACCTGAGCTAACAGGTATGTGCGCTGGTTACTCTGCTGCGCTTAAAATTTCTTTTTTGGTTTGCTACAATGCCTTTTCTGAAACGTTGTCTCCCTCTGCTGGAACACTGACTTCTTTCATTTAATGCCTGCAGACTATAAAAGAGAACCCAACCCAAAAAGTTTGGTTGATTAGTCTGTGGCATTCTGTTAAACTGTTGCTTATGGCGGTCTCTGTGAGCTTCTCAGCGACATTCAGCCAGCCAGGTATCCTGCCTGCAGTAGATGGAATGTGGCAATGGAACGCTGGCTGCGCGTGTCATAATAGGCTCTGAGCCTTTATATACCTGTGCACAGCAGCAGCCACCTTCAGTCTGCTGCTGGACAGCCAGCAGCAGCAGCAGCAGGAGAGGTATGTAATCAGGAGCCCTCCTGCTAAGGGTAGACAGCTGCTCGTTCCACCCCACCCCCCGCCTTAATTGGTTCTCCTCCCTTCCAACGGTGTTGAGGCGGGTGGGAACAGCAGGGGGTGAAGGTGCTGTGTTTAAAGAGGTGGAGTTATGCAGATCTAAAACGCGTGGATTGCAGCAGCAGCAAGCCGAAAAGTGCAGGCATGTAAGGGATCTAGAGGTTGACAACATGTCTTCTTAACGGGAGTCCAGGAGCTCATCTCCACAAATGGACTTTTCAGGATCCTTGGGTGGCTCCGTAGTTTGAAACCAATTCTGGTTATCGCTTCTCGGCCTTTTGGCTAAGATCAAGTGCAGTGATCTAGCGGCTGCTGCCTTGGTCTTGGCTGAGAGGTGCTCGGGGTACCCGGCTCCTTGGCCTGGGGGGATCGCTCTGTTTTTCAGCAGGGCTTCACCTCCCTGCTGCTATTAGGGAGTCGGATTAGTCCCCGGGCAACGGGAGGCGATCATCTACCTGGCACTTCGGTGTTGAAGGTTTCTATTGAGAAGAGGAGAACCTGTTTGTGAAGAAGATGTCTGCAGCATCACATGAAGGAGAGGAAGATCATGTGCCTGAATTCGCTAAGGTGCAGAATTCTATTCGTTTGGTTGTTCAGGAGAACTTTCGAGATCAAAAGGATTTTAGGTATGTGATGAGTCAAGTTCTTGTGGATCTTTTTGGTTTGAAGACAGAAGAAGTGTTGGCGATAATGGACTACCCCAGGAGGGGTGTTTATGATATAGTTTTTGTTGACAAAGTTTTTTTTGAAGGATATCTAAGGAAAATGACTGCAAGCCAGGATAAAAGAATGGAGGGGATAAGTGTAATGCCACACTTCCCCGTTAGAGATAAATGGATCATTGTTAAAATGTACTCTCCATTGGTGGACGAAGAGGATGTTCTTACATTTTTGGAGTTTTTTTGTTTGTCAGTAACACCAAAAGGGAAGATTTATAATGAATTTGGTTTTTGGACTTCGAAGTGGAAATTTTTGGTCCGTTTCAAAGAAGATGAGCAGGGGACTGTGTTGCTTCCCCCAGCTAGGTTTAAGTTGGGTAATATAAATGGTGATATTTTTTTCAGTGGTATACCCACTTTTTGTCGAGTTTGTCGTCAATACGGGCATGGAAAGGAAAATTGTTCGGGTGGTGTATGTGGTTTTTGCAAAAAAGGTGATCATGAGTCAAAGGATTGTAAAGATCGGAGGAAGTGCAACTTGTGTCAGGAAGATACGCATGTTTTTAAGAATTGCCCAAAGAGGAAAAGAAATAAAGAGAAGGAGGTAGTGGTTAAAAAGGTTTTGGTAGAGAGAAAGGAGGAAAGTGTAGAAAAGGTGTTGGTGGTAAAGGGAAAAGAAAGCAAACCTGTAGGAGTGCAGAGGGAGATGGAGAAAACAAGAGTAGATTGGGGGGATAGGGTAGAGAGTGAAATGGGAGGTGTAAGTCAGGGAACTGGCCGTGGTAAGGTTAAAAAGCAAGAAAAGAGAAAGGAACAGGAAGTGGAGGTGGCAATGGAAGAAAATATAGTTGTTTTTCAACAACCTATGTTTATAAAGAATGCAGAATATTTTAACCGGTTGTACCGTAAGTTGTATGATGAGAAACGTTTGGACAATCTTATAGAGAATGTTAGGAAAGAACTAATAAGAGATAAAAATGTTTTTTGTGTGAAATATAGAATACCAGATGGTGTATCGAAACAAGTTTTTTCAGCATCAAGGGTTGAAGATTTGTCCCTTAAGGTTCTGAGTTGGGTTGGGGTTCATGCTTTTGATAATGGTTACAAGTATTTTACTTGATGTTATTACTGTTGTTAATACAGTTATAATTTAATTTTTATTTTTTTGGTATCCATTCAGGTTCTGAAACATTTCTTTCTTTGTAAGTATTGTTGTATTTTTGTAATTTTTTTTTCTGACATTAAAAGTACCAAAACCTGATGATGATTTAAGTTGGAGTCCACGTCTTGTCTCCCTTTGGGGAGAAGAGGACTGTGGAGTGGACTTTAATTTTAACCTGAATAGGTTTTTAAAAAAAAAAAAAAAAAAAAAAAAAATCTGTTCTTATCAGTTTAATATCTGATACGTCCCCTATCTGGGGACCATATATTAAATGGATTTTTAGAACAGGGAGATGGAAAAAGAGCTTGCTCTGTCCACTCCACGCATTGACCTGGTATTGCAGTATCTCCAGGACCGCTGCACCCCTTCTTTAATGCAGTTTCTAAAATCAGAAAGAATTGAATTCAATGTTTTTTGTTCATTTTGCTTGTTTGTCGGATTTTGGGATGGACTCTTTGGCTTTGCTTTTCTTCTCCTCATTGGATTTTTCATGTTCAAAGTTGCAGAAGCCAGATTACAAGCTCATTTTGGTTCAACTTCAGCAACTGTGCATTGCATTGCCATGTAATGTGATGCAATGCTATCTTTCTAGCTCTCCCTTTTTACTTCCTTTTGGATAAACAGACATATTAGGCAAGCATTTTGGAGCTTTCACCTAAATAACTACAGGTGGTGAGATAAGCTGCACAATATAATTGACCTTTCAGTATATTGTTGCACACACACCATCTATTTAGCAAATGCCCTTGTTATCAACAGCAGCCTTTTAAACTCACCTGAGCTAACAGGTATGTGCGCTGGTTACTCTGCTGCGCTTAAAATTTCTTTTTTGGTTTGCTACAATGCCTTTTCTGAAACGTTGTCTCCCTCTGCTGGAACACTGACTTCTTTCATTTAATGCCTGCAGACTATAAAAGAGAACCCAACCCAAAAAGTTTGGTTGATTAGTCTGTGGCATTCTGTTAAACTGTTGCTTATGGCGGTCTCTGTGAGCTTCTCAGCGACATTCAGCCAGCCAGGTATCCTGCCTGCAGTAGATGGAATGTGGCAATGGAACGCTGGCTGCGCGTGTCATAATAGGCTCTGAGCCTTTATATACCTGTGCACAGCAGCAGCCACCTTCAGTCTGCTGCTGGACAGCCAGCAGCAGCAGCAGCAGGAGAGGTATGTAATCAGGAGCCCTCCTGCTAAGGGTAGACAGCTGCTCGTTCCACCCCACCCCCCGCCTTAATTGGTTCTCCTCCCTTCCAACGGTGTTGAGGCGGGTGGGAACAGCAGGGGGTGAAGGTGCTGTGTTTAAAGAGGTGGAGTTATGCAGATCTAAAACGCGTGGATTGCAGCAGCAGCAAGCCGAAAAGTGCAGGCATGTAAGGGATCTAGAGGTTGACAACATGTCTTCTTAACGGGAGTCCAGGAGCTCATCTCCACAAATGGACTTTTCAGGATCCTTGGGTGGCTCCGTAGTTTGAAACCAATTCTGGTTATCGCTTCTCGGCCTTTTGGCTAAGATCAAGTGTAGTATCTGTTCTTATCAGTTTAATATCTGATACGTCCCCTATCTGGGGACCATATATTAAATGGATTTTTAGAACAGGGAGATGGAAAAAGAGCTTGCTCTGTCCACTCCACGCATTGACCTGGTATTGCAGTATCTCCAGGACCGGTGCACCCCTTCTTTAATGCAGTTTCTAAAATCAGAAAGAATTGAATTCAATGTTTTTTGTTTATTTTGCTTGTTTGTCGGATTTTGGGATGGACTCTTTGGCTTTGCTTTTCTTCTCCTCATTGGATTTTTCATGTTCAAAGTTGCAGAAGCCAGATTACAAGCTCATTTTGGTTCAACTTCAGCAACTGTGCATTGCATTGCCATGTAATGTGATGCAATGCTATCTTTCTAGCTCTCCCTTTTTACTTCCTTTTGGATAAACAGACATATTAGGCAAGCATTTTGGAGCTTTCACCTAAATAACTACAGGTGGTGAGATAAGCTGCACAATATAATTGACCTTTCAGTATATTGTTGCACACACACCATCTATTTAGCAAATGCCCTTGTTATCAACAGCAGCCTTTTAAACTCACCTGAGCTAACAGGTATGTGCGCTGGTTACTCTGCTGCGCTTAAAATTTCTTTTTTGGTTTGCTACAATGCCTTTTCTGAAACGTTGTCTCCCTCTGCTGGAACACTGACTTCTTTCATTTAATGCCTGCAGACTATAAAAGAGAACCCAACCCAAAAAGTTTGGTTGATTAGTCTGTGGCATTCTGTTAAACTGTTGCTTATGGCGGTCTCTGTGAGCTTCTCAGCGACATTCAGCCAGCCAGGTATCCTGCCTGCAGTAGATGGAATGTGGCAATGGAACGCTGGCTGCGCGTGTCATAATAGGCTCTGAGCCTTTATATACCTGTGCACAGCAGCAGCCACCTTCAGTCTGCTGCTGGACAGCCAGCAGCAGCAGCAGCAGGAGAGGTATGTAATCAGGAGCCCTCCTGCTAAGGGTAGACAGCTGCTCGTTCCACCCCACCCCCCGCCTTAATTGGTTCTCCTCCCTTCCAACGGTGTTGAGGCGGGTGGGAACAGCAGGGGGTGAAGGTGCTGTGTTTAAAGAGGTGGAGTTATGCAGATCTAAAACGCTTGGATTGCAGCAGCAGCAAGCCGAAAAGTGCAGGCATGTAAGGGATCTAGAGGTTGACAACATGTCTTCTTAACGGGAGTCCAGGAGCTCATCTCCACAAATGGACTTTTCAGGATCCTTGGGTGGCTCCGTAGTTTGAAACCAATTCTGGTTATCGCTTCTCGGCCTTTTGGCTAAGATCAAGTGTAGGATCTGTTCTTATCAGTTTAATATCTGATACGTCCCCTATCTGGGGACCATATATTAAATGGATTTTTAGAACAGGGAGATGGAAAAAGAGCTTGCTCTGTCCACTCCACGCATTGACCTGGTATTGCAGTATCTCCAGGACCGGTGCACCCCTTCTTTAATGCAGTTTCTAAAATCAGAAAGAATTGAATTCAATGTTTTTTGTTCATTTTGCTTGTTTGTCGGATTTTGGGATGGACTCTTTGGCTTTGCTTTTCTTCTCCTCATTGGATTTTTCATGTTCAAAGTTGCAGAAGCCAGATTACAAGCTCATTTTGGTTCAACTTCAGCAACTGTGCATTGCATTGCCATGTAATGTGATGCAATGCTATCTTTCTAGCTCTCCCTTTTTACTTCCTTTTGGATAAACAGACATATTAGGCAAGCATTTTGGAGCTTTCACCTAAATAACTACAGGTGGTGAGATAAGCTGCACAATATAATTGACCTTTCAGTATATTGTTGCACACACACCATCTATTTAGCAAATGCCCTTGTTATCAACAGCAGCCTTTTAAACTCACCTGAGCTAACAGGTATGTGCGCTGGTTACTCTGCTGCGCTTAAAATTTCTTTTTTGGTTTGCTACAATGCCTTTTCTGAAACGTTGTCTCCCTCTGCTGGAACACTGACTTCTTTCATTTAATGCCTGCAGACTATAAAAGAGAACCCAACCCAAAAAGTTTGGTTGATTAGTCTGTGGCATTCTGTTAAACTGTTGCTTATGGCGGTCTCTGTGAGCTTCTCAGCGACATTCAGCCAGCCAGGTATCCTGCCTGCAGTAGATGGAATGTGGCAATGGAACGCTGGCTGCGCGTGTCATAATAGGCTCTGAGCCTTTATATACCTGTGCACAGCAGCAGCCACCTTCAGTCTGCTGCTGGACAGCCAGCAGCAGCAGCAGCAGGAGAGGTATGTAATCAGGAGCCCTCCTGCTAAGGGTAGACAGCTGCTCGTTCCACCCCACCCCCCGCCTTAATTGGTTCTCCTCCCTTCCAACGGTGTTGAGGCGGGTGGGAACAGCAGGGGGTGAAGGTGCTGTGTTTAAAGAGGTGGAGTTATGCAGATCTAAAACGCGTGGATTGCAGCAGCAGCAAGCCGAAAAGTGCAGGCATGTAAGGGATCTAGAGGTTGACAACATGTCTTCTTAACGGGAGTCCAGGAGCTCATCTCCACAAATGGACTTTTCAGGATCCTTGGGTGGCTCCGTAGTTTGAAACCAATTCTGGTTATCGCTTCTCGGCCTTTTGGCTAAGATCAAGTGTAGTATCTGTTCTTATCAGTTTAATATCTGATACGTCCCCTATCTGGGGACCATATATTAAATGGATTTTTAGAACAGGGAGATGGAAAAAGAGCTTGCTCTGTCCACTCCACGCATTGACCTGGTATTGCAGTATCTCCAGGACCGGTGCACCCCTTCTTTAATGCAGTTTCTAAAATCAGAAAGAATTGAATTCAATGTTTTTTGTTCATTTTGCTTGTTTGTCGGATTTTGGGATGGACTCTTTGGCTTTGCTTTTCTTCTCCTCATTGGATTTTTCATGTTCAAAGTTGCAGAAGCCAGATTACAAGCTCATTTTGGTTCAACTTCAGCAACTGTGCATTGCATTGCCATGTAATGTGATGCAATGCTATCTTTCTAGCTCTCCCTTTTTACTTCCTTTTGGATAAACAGACATATTAGGCAAGCATTTTGGAGCTTTCACCTAAATAACTACAGGTGGTGAGATAAGCTGCACAATATAATTGACCTTTCAGTATATTGTTGCACACACACCATCTATTTAGCAAATGCCCTTGTTATCAACAGCAGCCTTTTAAACTCACCTGAGCTAACAGGTATGTGCGCTGGTTACTCTGCTGCGCTTAAAATTTCTTTTTTGGTTTGCTACAATGCCTTTTCTGAAACGTTGTCTCCCTCTGCTGGAACACTGACTTCTTTCATTTAATGCCTGCAGACTATAAAAGAGAACCCAACCCAAAAAGTTTGGTTGATTAGTCTGTGGCATTCTGTTAAACTGTTGCTTATGGCGGTCTCTGTGAGCTTCTCAGCGACATTCAGCCAGCCAGGTATCCTGCCTGCAGTAGATGGAATGTGGCAATGGAACGCTGGCTGCGCGTGTCATAATAGGCTCTGAGCCTTTATATACCTGTGCACAGCAGCAGCCACCTTCAGTCTGCTGCTGGACAGCCAGCAGCAGCAGCAGCAGGAGAGGTATGTAATCAGGAGCCCTCCTGCTAAGGGTAGACAGCTGCTCGTTCCACCCCACCCCCCGCCTTAATTGGTTCTCCTCCCTTCCAACGGTGTTGAGGCGGGTGGGAACAGCAGGGGGTGAAGGTGCTGTGTTTAAAGAGGTGGAGTTATGCAGATCTAAAACGCGTGGATTGCAGCAGCAGCAAGCCGAAAAGTGCAGGCATGTAAGGGATCTAGAGGTTGACAACATGTCTTCTTAACGGGAGTCCAGGAGCTCATCTCCACAAATGGACTTTTCAGGATCCTTGGGTGGCTCCGTAGTTTGAAACCAATTCTGGTTATCGCTTCTCGGCCTTTTGGCTAAGATCAAGTGTAGTATCTGATCTTATCAGTTTAATATCTGATACGTCCCCTATCTGGGGACCATATATTAAATGGATTTTTAGAACAGGGAGATGGAAAAAGAGCTTGCTCTGTCCACTCCACGCATTGACCTGGTATTGCAGTATCTCCAGGACCGGTGCACCCCTTCTTTAATGCAGTTTCTAAAATCAGAAAGAATTGAATTCAATGTTTTTTGTTCATTTTGCTTGTTTGTCGGATTTTGGGATGGACTCTTTGGCTTTGCTTTTCTTCTCCTCATTGGATTTTTCATGTTCAAAGTTGCAGAAGCCAGATTACAAGCTCATTTTGGTTCAACTTCAGCAACTGTGCATTGCATTGCCATGTAATGTGATGCAATGCTATCTTTCTAGCTCTCCCTTTTTACTTCCTTTTGGATAAACAGACATATTAGGCAAGCATTTTGGAGCTTTCACCTAAATAACTACAGGTGGTGAGATAAGCTGCACAATATAATTGACCTTTCAGTATATTGTTGCACACACACCATCTATTTAGCAAATGCCCTTGTTATCAACAGCAGCCTTTTAAACTCACCTGAGCTAACAGGTATGTGCGCTGGTTACTCTGCTGCGCTTAAAATTTCTTTTTTGGTTTGCTACAATGCCTTTTCTGAAACGTTGTCTCCCTCTGCTGGAACACTGACTTCTTTCATTTAATGCCTGCAGACTATAAAAGAGAACCCAACCCAAAAAGTTTGGTTGATTAGTCTGTGGCATTCTGTTAAACTGTTGCTTATGGCGGTCTCTGTGAGCTTCTCAGCGACATTCAGCCAGCCAGGTATCCTGCCTGCAGTAGATGGAATGTGGCAATGGAACGCTGGCTGCGCGTGTCATAATAGGCTCTGAGCCTTTATATACCTGTGCACAGCAGCAGCCACCTTCAGTCTGCTGCTGGACAGCCAGCAGCAGCAGCAGCAGGAGAGGTATGTAATCAGGAGCCCTCCTGCTAAGGGTAGACAGCTGCTCGTTCCACCCCACCCCCCGCCTTAATTGGTTCTCCTCCCTTCCAACGGTGTTGAGGCGGGTGGGAACAGCAGGGGGTGAAGGTGCTGTGTTTAAAGAGGTGGAGTTATGCAGATCTAAAACGCGTGGATTGCAGCAGCAGCAAGCCGAAAAGTGCAGGCATGTAAGGGATCTAGAGGTTGACAACATGTCTTCTTAACGGGAGTCCAGGAGCTCATCTCCACAAATGGACTTTTCAGGATCCTTGGGTGGCTCCGTAGTTTGAAACCAATTCTGGTTATCGCTTCTCGGCCTTTTGGCTAAGATCAAGTGTAGTATCTGTTCTTATCAGTTTAATATCTGATACGTCCCCTATCTGGGGACCATATATTAAATGGATTTTTAGAACAGGGAGATGGAAAAAGAGCTTGCTCTGTCCACTCCACGCATTGACCTGGTATTGCAGTATCTCCAGGACCGGTGCACCCCTTCTTTAATGCAGTTTCTAAAATCAGAAAGAATTGAATTCAATGTTTTTTGTTCATTTTGCTTGTTTGTCGGATTTTGGGATGGACTCTTTGGCTTTGCTTTTCTTCTCCTCATTGGATTTTTCATGTTCAAAGTTGCAGAAGCCAGATTACAAGCTCATTTTGGTTCAACTTCAGCAACTGTGCATTGCATTGCCATGTAATGTGATGCAATGCTATCTTTCTAGCTCTCCCTTTTTACTTCCTTTTGGATAAACAGACATATTAGGCAAGCATTTTGGAGCTTTCACCTAAATAACTACAGGTGGTGAGATAAGCTGCACAATATAATTGACCTTTCAGTATATTGTTGCACACACACCATCTATTTAGCAAATGCCCTTGTTATCAACAGCAGCCTTTTAAACTCACCTGAGCTAACAGGTATGTGCGCTGGTTACTCTGCTGCGCTTAAAATTTCTTTTTTGGTTTGCTACAATGCCTTTTCTGAAACGTTGTCTCCCTCTGCTGGAACAC
This sequence comes from Phyllobates terribilis, assembly GCF_046119375.1. NCBI lineage: Eukaryota > Metazoa > Chordata > Amphibia > Anura > Dendrobatidae > Phyllobates > Phyllobates terribilis. The sequence goes on from NW_027362902.1 coordinate 2,890,985, forward strand.
TGACTTCTTTCATTTAATGCCTGCAGACTATAAAAGAGAACCCAACCCAAAAAGTTTGGTTGATTAGTCTGTGGCATTCTGTTAAACTGTTGCTTATGGCGGTCTCTGTGAGCTTCTCAGCGACATTCAGCCAGCCAGGTATCCTGCCTGCAGTAGATGGAATGTGGCAATGGAACGCTGGCTGCGCGTGTCATAATAGGCTCTGAGCCTTTATATACCTGTGCACAGCAGCAGCCACCTTCAGTCTGCTGCTGGACAGCCAGCAGCAGCAGCAGCAGGAGAGGTATGTAATCAGGAGCCCTCCTGCTAAGGGTAGACAGCTGCTCGTTCCACCCCACCCCCCGCCTTAATTGGTTCTCCTCCCTTCCAACGGTGTTGAGGCGGGTGGGAACAGCAGGGGGTGAAGGTGCTGTGTTTAAAGAGGTGGAGTTATGCAGATCTAAAACGCGTGGATTGCAGCAGCAGCAAGCCGAAAAGTGCAGGCATGTAAGGGATCTAGAGGTTGACAACATGTCTTCTTAACGGGAGTCCAGGAGCTCATCTCCACAAATGGACTTTTCAGGATCCTTGGGTGGCTCCGTAGTTTGAAACCAATTCTGGTTATCGCTTCTCGGCCTTTTGGCTAAGATCAAGTGTAGTATCTTTCGAAAAGGCGGTTTTGGATGTTGTCGCCCTAGTAGATTGATACATTATGCACACTGGGGTTTAGGCGCTAGTTAGTACGCCAGGTGGCTAATATAGTCATCTGGTGGAAAGCATGGCCCCCCAGGATCGACGCCATTGGGCTGGGGAAGATCGAAAGCCCGAAGTGTGAAGTGCCCCAGGAGTGGTGACCCTGGGGTGCCTTAACTCACTGGGATTGGGAACCCCACTTGAGTTTATGGCACATTTGCACAAGCACTTCAAATTTTCTTTCTTCGCACACACCCTTATTCCGGGCCTTCTGGCCTTAGGATGGGGAATTTTTCAATTCCCGGTCGGAGGTCCGGGCAGTATTATACTGTGAAACCTTCACTATTTATTTAATTTCTTTGTCACTGTGTGTCCACTTATTCACGTGTGTCACGTCCTACTAGGATTTTGTCGGGATGCGGTTCCCTTACGGGTTCCTCTCTTGGCAGGTCTAGGGGGGGAGTGTGTGGCCATCAGGTTCCGCTCCCCCCTGAACCCCCCTGGCTCTCCTCTTTCGGGAGGAGAGCGTTGTTGGCTCCCCTCTTCCGGGAGGGGAGCACAGTCTTTGGCTCCCAGTGCCTTGCTCGGGTGAGAACTCGGGCAGGTGCTGGGGGTAAGATTGGGTCGCCTCTGGCTTCGGCTGGAGGTGGCTTTTTGTCCCTGTTCCTCGCTGTGGCCTTTTGGCTCGGAGGGACGGGGAATGGTTTGGGGGACCCTTCTCCTTTTGGAGAGGGTTTCAAGAAGACCAGCATCCTAGTGCACTTTTTTTGTGGCACTTGTCACTTTTTTAAGCGCACTCGGGTTTTGTACACGAATTCGGGCTTTCGATAAAAAAAAAAAAAAAATCTGTTCTTTTAAGAACACAAGAGCTACGATCTACACTTGACGAGAGCGATCGAACTCAGAAGGAGAAGAGCTTCGGAGCCCAGCTGACATCGGAGAAGGAAGGCGGATATCGGTGGGAGGAAGAAGCTCTAAAGAATCCAGAAGAAGACGAAGACTCAGAGAAGAATTGGGCTGTCCTGTGGAATCTTCGAGGAAGAAAATCATCGAGACAAAGACCTTTCGGGGAATTTGTCCAGAACACGACGGGAGAAGAATCTGCATAGCTCCACCCATTCCGGGAAGAGTTCCAGATCCAGCTCCAAGAAGTAACTGCAGGAGGAAAGCCATGGCAAGCGCTGCGAGGAAGGCCGAAAAGAAGAGCCTGGAGCCGGGGACAGCCAGGAGGGCCCAGCCAGGCGCCGATTCTGACCCCAAGGACTCTGCCTTCACGAATGGCCAGCAGAAGGGACCCCAGAAGCCCCGCCACGAAGCTCCAGCCCTGGAGCCATGGATGCGGCAGACGGTGGCCCTGAAGCTGAAGGAAGTGGATGGGAGGGTGCCGGACATGTCCTCGGACGTGTTCTGCCAGAAGATGCTGCTGGATCGAGGCTTCTCCAGGTCGGACACCCTCAGCATCCAGACCTTCTTGACGGGGATCTTCTTCGTCACCTTCGCCACTGTGAACACCTGCAGGAGGTTCTGGGAAATGGTAAGCGCAAAAGGACCGGATAATTCTTTCTCTGCCTTTACAGGTAGCTGCCCTATCCAGAGGGACGAAAGGAGGATCACGGTCTCCATGCGCAACCCGCACACCCCAGGCCAAGACATCTGTACCTTCCTGAGACGCTTCTGTTTGGTTGTGAAGGAACCCTCTCACATCCTGAATGGACTCGGCTTCTGGACAGGTAAGTGGTCGGTGACCGTTAGACTTCACAGGGACCTGGCGTACTCAGACGGACTTCGGCACCTGCCCCCGACATTCTCCCTGGGCAACTCCTACGGCCTCATCTATTACCCGGACATGCCGCGGAACTGCAGGAGATGCGGCAAGAACGGCCACGAGATGAAGAACTGCAAGGAGGATGCCTGCAGGATTTGTCGAGTGACGGGACACAGCTCGAAGGACTGCCCGAAGAAGACGTCCTGCAACCTGTGTGGGCTGGCGGCTCATCTGTACAAGGATTGCCCCAAGCGTGAGAGATCCTGGGCATCGGTGGTTGCGACGACCCCAGCTCCGGAGGACAAGGCCCCGACGACCAGGCCTGTGAAGGTCAAGGACGCGACGACCAAGGCCCCAGCGGCCAAGGCCGAGACAACCAAGGCCAAAGCGGTCAAGGAGTCGGTGGCCAAAGCCCCAGCGACTGTCCCAGCAGCTCCGAAGCAGAAGAAAAAGTCAAAGGAGGGTAAGAGTTCTGTCACCCCTCTCTCGATCCCTCCCCCTGCCACCCCCGTCCAATCCCCCCCCACCCCGGCCACCCCTGCTGAGGATTCCACTTCCTCTTCCTCCTTCCCCTACTCCTCAGCAGGTGTCCTTTCCCCTGCCCCGGCAGCCACTCTCCCTCCCCAGACCATGGTAGCGGTGGAATTAACCTTTCCTCCACCTGCCGCTATCTATTCCGAGGAGGATTTTCCCCTTCTTGTCTCCCCAGTTCCAACTCGGGGAAAGAGGAAGGTGGAGGACAGCCCTGCTACTGAATCCTCCAAAAAGAAGATTCTGGATTTCGTAGGCGAAAAGGAGGATACCCTCCCTGAGCCAGAAGAGATGGAGCACATGGTTGAGACCCTGGTGGCCGAGCCAGAAGAGGAGGAACTGGTGGTCGCCGAGATCGAGGCCGCGCTGCTTGACCAGATGGAGGAAGAGGGCCTGCTGGTGATCCCGTCACCAGCAGTCAACACCGACGAGGGACCACCCGACCGGAGTGGTAACTAAGGTGTATTGCCTGCGCTAACTTTTTCTTTTTTCCCTACATGATGGCTAATATTAACTTATTTTCCATTAATGTCAGGAGCATCAAGGACAAGTTCAGACGTCAGACTATTTATGCCTTCCTTACTTCCCAGTTGTGTGATGTTTATATGTTGCAGGAATGTTCCCTTCCCTCCTCTAGGTCCTTCAAACATCTGGCCAGGGAGTGGTCCCACGGTCCATCCTACTGGTCCGGTGGGGGTGACTGCAAGTCTGCGGGGGTCGCAATTCTGATCAGGGGGGGCGCATTCACGCTTGAGTCCGTCCAGGAGCTCATCTGCGGCAGGGCTCTTGTTGTAGATGGCAACTGGGCGGGAGAACCTGTCAGGTTCATCAACGTGTATGCGTCCCCACTGAAGAATGAGCGTTTGGAGCTTTTCCAGACCCTGCGGCTTCAGCTTGCCACCACCAGGACCTTAGTGATGGCCGGGGATTTCAACTGCCCCATCGAGGAGGATGGTCGTAGTTCTGGCACATCTGCCAAGTTGGACATCACGTCCAAGCTGCTCATCGAGATGGTAACCGAGGCCTCTCTTCAGGACGTGGTGGGCTCCATGGGGAGAGGCTCCACAAACTATTCGTGGAGCCGACCCGATGGCTCACTCCGCTCCAGGATTGACTTTGTGTTCACCTCTCGGGCAGTCAGGCAGAGTAGGCACTCGATGGTCCCCTGCTTCTTCTCCGACCACAGAGCCATTCACTTACAAGGTGTCCTCGGCGACGGTTTTCCGTCCGGCCCCGGCTCCTGGGAGCTGAATTGTGCTCTGCTGGCTCAGGATGAAGTCGTGGAGGAGCTGAGAGCAGCCTACGCAATGTGGCACTCCTACAAGGGTAGCTTCCAAACAGTCTCTGATTGGTGGGAATATGTTAAACTTGAGTTTCGCTGTTTCTTTCAGGCCAAGGGTCGACAACAGGCGTGTGAGAAGAGGAGGGACTTCAGAGGGCTGCAGCGCGAGCTGCGGTCGCTGCAGGACCTTCTTCACTGCGGCTGGGACGTGAGGGAGGAGCTGGAGGAGACCAAGAAGAGCCTGAAAAGGCACTTTGAGGAGGAGTCCAAGCGAATCGTCTTCCGTTCCAAAGTGGAGAATCTGGAGAAGGGTGAGAAATGTAACTCATTCTTTTTCAGTAAACTTCATGCCGGTCACACGCCCCTGAACGAGCTGCGAGACGAGAGCGGAAACATGCGACGTGGGAAGGAGGACGTGATGAAGGTCGTCAGCGACTTCTACAGCGAACTCTACTCCCACAAGACTACCGACCCCGACGCTGCTGATAAGTTCCTGTCAGGTATCACTAACCATCTTGATCCTGCAGGCACGGCAGCCTTGGACAAACCTCTGATGGTGGGCGAATTGCTCTCTGCCGCTAAATCCTTTAGGACCGGCAGGACCCCGGGCAGTGATGGTCTTCCAGCGGAGCTCTATGTAGCGCTGGGAGACCTCATCTGTCCGGACCTGTTGGACCTGTACGAGGAGATGGTGGTGGAGGGTAGAATGCCTCCATCTTTGAGGGAAGGAATGGTCACGATCCTGTACAAGCGGAAGGGAGAGAGGTGCGACCTGAGGAATTGGCGTCCCATCACTCTGCTCAACGTGGACTACAAGATCCTGGCCAAGACGATGGCGACACGACTTAAGACAGTCATCGGACGGATCATCCACCCGGACCAGACCTGCGGCATCCCTGGACGTCGCATCGCAGACAGCCTCGCTCTCATGCGGGACACGGTCGAGTACATCAAGGTCCGCCGCGCACACGCGGCCCTGGTCTCCTTGGATCAGGAGAAGGCCTTCGACCGGGTTTCCCACGAGTTCATGGGCCGAGCTCTGCACCGGTTAGGTTTGGGTAACATGTTTTGTTCGTATGTCCGTCTGATGTATTTTGATATCCACAGCTCGGTGTTGGTGAACGGCTGGAAGACTGACCCCTTCCCTGTCCTCTCTGGGGTCAGACAAGGCTGCCCTCTATCACCTCTTCTTTTTGTTTGTGTTATAGAACTCTTCGCAGAGGCTATCCGGCAGAATGGAGAGATCAGAGGGATCACCGCACCGGGTCCGGGACGACACGAGGTCAAGTGCTCGCTCTACATGGACGACGTCACCGTCTTCTGCGCTGATCATGGTTCAGTCGACGCCCTCGTCCAGACGTGTGAGAGGTTCGGCCGGGCTTCAGGGGCCAAAGTCAACTGCAGGAAGTCGGAAGCCATGCTCTTCGGGGATTGGCAGCCGGCCTCCTCCGCCCCCTTCCCCTTCAACATTCAACCGGATTTCCTCAAGGTGCTGGGAGTCTGGTTCGGGAAGGAAGGAGCGGCCCTCAAGTCCTGGCAAGAACGCTTGGCCAAGGTGAAGCAACGGATCGGACTCTGGAGCCTCAGACACCTCACTTGTGAGGGTAAGGCACTCGTCCTGCGTAATGAGGTCCTGCCCGTCTTGCAGTACACGGCGCAGGCCTGGCCCCCACACGTCACTGTGTGCAGGGCCATTACCAGGACAGTGTTTCACTTTGTCTGGGGATCCAAGATGGACAGAGTCAGGCGGGCCGTCATGTACAAGGAGCCTCGCAAGGGTGGGAAGGGCGTTCCAGATATCCCCACCCTCCTGCGATCCTCTTTTGTGTGTGATTGTGTCCGCCGGACTTTGCAAGTCAAGAATGGCTCCGCGGGCAGGTCCATGTCTCGCTTCTTCCTGCTTCCTCTTTGGAGGCGACTCGGCTGGGACAAGTGGGACAGCTCCTTCCCCTACAACTGGACGACGCCATGGTTCTACGGAGACGTCGTTCGATTTGTGGGGGAACATCAACTGGAGGGACTCAAGCCCGACTTGTGGAAGCCCAAAACTATCCACAAGCTCATCAGAGCCAAGGATGACGTGGAGAACATCACAGGACTTCACCAGGACACGCTGGAGACTGTGTGGACAAATGTGTCGTCTGACAGGCTGACCAACGGGCACAAGGACTTGTCGTGGATGGCGATTCAGGGCGGACTGCCCGTCCGGTCATTCATGCATGCCCGGAACCTGTGCAAGACCCGGTACTGCCCAAGGTGCCCCTTCGTGGAGGAAACATCTTTGCACACTTTTTGGGACTGCGGATTTGCACAGCGCCTGTTGACTGCCCTTGAGGACGACCTGAGGAACTCTGTCCCCAGGGCGAGCCTATCGCACCATTCTGTGTTTTACGGACTCTTCCCTGGGGTTCATACCGTCGGAGCCATCCAGGAGGCTTGGCGCCTTATGAACTGCTTCAAGGATGCCGTTTGGGTCGCCAGGAACCGGCTCATCTTGAGGAGGGAGAGGATGTCCATCCAGGACTGCCGCAGGCTGATCCACAGCCTGCTCAGAGACTATTCCATCGTGGACAGTCCGGAGGACGAGGATGAGGACTAAACCCCTCCTCCCCCTCTCCCCTTATGTGTCTTGTCTTTCAATAAAGCTTCGGGCCTGTGATTTTCCCCTCCCCATCCCCTTTTTCCCAATCCCCATCCCTTATCACGGTTCGTCGTACTGTATTGATTGACATGCTTTTTCTTTCAGATTGAGTGTTTTGTGTAGCATAGGGGTGTGATGTGTCTAGTTAGTGCGTCGTATCCTCATGCTATGTAAATATGATGTAGAATTCTGTGTGTACTGGGCTGCGGCACTGTACACTGTCTGTTAACTTATTTTTTGTGCTAATAAAAGATATATTCAATCAAAAAAAATCTGTTCTTATCAGTTTAATATCTGATACGTCCCCTATCTGGGGACCATATATTAAATGGATTTTTAGAACAGGGAGATGGAAAAAGAGCTTGCTCTGTCCACTCCACGCATTGACCTGGTATTGCAGTATCTCCAGGACCGGTGCACCCCTTCTTTAATGCAGTTTCTAAAATCAGAAAGAATTGAATTCAATGTTTTTTGTTCATTTTGCTTGTTTGTCGGATTTTGGGATGGACTCTTTGGCTTTGCTTTTCTTCTCCTCATTGGATTTTTCATGTTCAAAGTTGCAGAAGCCAGATTACAAGCTCATTTTGGTTCAACTTCAGCAACTGTGCATTGCATTGCCATGTAATGTGATGCAATGCTATCTTTCTAGCTCTCCCTTTTTACTTCCTTTTGGATAAACAGACATATTAGGCAAGCATTTTGGAGCTTTCACCTAAATAACTACAGGTGGTGAGATAAGCTGCACAATATAATTGACCTTTCAGTATATTGTTGCACACACACCATCTATTTAGCAAATGCCCTTGTTATCAACAGCAGCCTTTTAAACTCACCTGAGCTAACAGGTATGTGCGCTGGTTACTCTGCTGCGCTTAAAATTTCTTTTTTGGTTTGCTACAATGCCTTTTCTGAAACGTTGTCTCCCTCTGCTGGAACACTGACTTCTTTCATTTAATGCCTGCAGACTATAAAAGAGAACCCAACCCAAAAAGTTTGGTTGATTAGTCTGTGGCATTCTGTTAAACTGTTGCTTATGGCGGTCTCTGTGAGCTTCTCAGCGACATTCAGCCAGCCAGGTATCCTGCCTGCAGTAGATGGAATGTGGCAATGGAACGCTGGCTGCGCGTGTCATAATAGGCTCTGAGCCTTTATATACCTGTGCACAGCAGCAGCCACCTTCAGTCTGCTGCTGGACAGCCAGCAGCAGCAGGAGAGGTATGTAATCAGGAGCCCTCCTGCTAAGGGTAGACAGCTGCTCGTTCCACCCCACCCCCCGCCTTAATTGGTTCTCCTCCCTTCCAACGGTGTTGAGGCGGGTGGGAACAGCAGGGGGTGAAGGTGCTGTGTTTAAAGAGGTGGAGTTATGCAGATCTAAAACGCGTGGATTGCAGCAGCAGCAAGCCGAAAAGTGCAGGCATGTAAGGGATCTAGAGGTTGACAACATGTCTTCTTAACGGGAGTCCAGGAGCTCATCTCCACAAATGGACTTTTCAGGATCCTTGGGTGGCTCCGTAGTTTGAAACCAATTCTGGTTATCGCTTCTCGGCCTTTTGGCTAAGATCAAGTGTAGTATCTGTTCTTATCAGTTTAATATCTGATACGTCCCCTATCTGGGGACCATATATTAAATGGATTTTTAGAAGAGGGAGATGGAAAAAGAGCTTGCTCTGTCCACTCCACGCATTGACCTGGTATTGCAGTATCTCCAGGACCGGTGCACCCCTTCTTTAATGCAGTTTCTAAAATCAGAAAGAATTGAATTCAATGTTTTTTGTTCATTTTGCTTGTTTGTCGGATTTTGGGATGGACTCTTTGGCTTTGCTTTTCTTCTCCTCATTGGATTTTTCATGTTCAAAGTTGCAGAAGCCAGATTACAAGCTCATTTTGGTTCAACTTCAGCAACTGTGCATTGCATTGCCATGTAATGTGATGCAATGCTATCTTTCTAGCTCTCCCTTTTTACTTCCTTTTGGATAAACAGACATATTAGGCAAGCATTTTGGAGCTTTCACCTAAATAACTACAGGTGGTGAGATAAGCTGCACAATATAATTGACCTTTCAGTATATTGTTGCACACACACCATCTATTTAGCAAATGCCCTTGTTATCAACAGCAGCCTTTTAAACTCACCTGAGCTAACAGGTATGTGCGCTGGTTACTCTGCTGCGCTTAAAATTTCTTTTTTGGTTTGCTACAATGCCTTTTCTGAAACGTTGTCTCCCTCTGCTGGAACACTGACTTCTTTCATTTAATGCCTGCAGACTATAAAAGAGAACCCAACCCAAAAAGTTTGGTTGATTAGTCTGTGGCATTCTGTTAAACTGTTGCTTATGGCGGTCTCTGTGAGCTTCTCAGCGACATTCAGCCAGCCAGGTATCCTGCCTGCAGTAGATGGAATGTGGCAATGGAACGCTGGCTGCGCGTGTCATAATAGGCTCTGAGCCTTTATATACCTGTGCACAGCAGCAGCCACCTTCAGTCTGCTGCTGGACAGCCAGCAGCAGCAGCAGCAGGAGAGGTATGTAATCAGGAGCCCTCCTGCTAAGGGTAGACAGCTGCTCGTTCCACCCCACCCCCCGCCTTAATTGGTTCTCCTCCCTTCCAACGGTGTTGAGGCGGGTGGGAACAGCAGGGGGTGAAGGTGCTGTGTTTAAAGAGGTGGAGTTATGCAGATCTAAAACGCGTGGATTGCAGCAGCAGCAAGCCGAAAAGTGCAGGCATGTAAGGGATCTAGAGGTTGACAACATGTCTTCTTAACGGGAGTCCAGGAGCTCATCTCCACAAATGGACTTTTCAGGATCCTTGGGTGGCTCCGTAGTTTGAAACCAATTCTGGTTATCGCTTCTCGGCCTTTTGGCTAAGATCAAGTGTAGTATCTGTTCTTATCAGTTTAATATCTGATACGTCCCCTATCTGGGGACCATATATTAAATGGATTTTTAGAACAGGGAGATGGAAAAAGAGCTTGCTCTGTCCACTCCACGCATTGACCTGGTATTGCAGTATCTCCAGGACCGGTGCACCCCTTCTTTAATGCAGTTTCTAAAATCAGAAAGAATTGAATTCAATGTTTTTTGTTCATTTTGCTTGTTTGTCGGATTTTGGGATGGACTCTTTGGCTTTGCTTTTCTTCTCCTCATTGGATTTTTCATGTTGAAAGTTGCAGAAGCCAGATTACAAGCTCATTTTGGTTCAACTTCAGCAACTGTGCATTGCATTGCCATGTAATGTGATGCAATGCTATCTTTCTAGCTCTCCCTTTTTACTTCCTTTTGGATAAACAGACATATTAGGCAAGCATTTTGGAGCTTTCACCTAAATATCTACAGGTGGTGAGATAAGCTGCACAATATAATTGACCTTTCAGTATATTGTTGCACACACACCATCTATTTAGCAAATGCCCTTGTTATCAACAGCAGCCTTTTAAACTCACCTGAGCTAACAGGTATGTGCGCTGGTTACTCTGCTGCGCTTAAAATTTCTTTTTTGGTTTGCTACAATGCCTTTTCTGAAACGTTGTCTCCCTCTGCTGGAACACTGACTTCTTTCATTTAATGCCTGCAGACTATAAAAGAGAACCCAACCCAAAAAGTTTGGTTGATTAGTCTGTGGCATTCTGTTAAACTGTTGCTTATGGCGGTCTCTGTGAGCTTCTCAGCGACATTCAGCCAGCCAGGTATCCTGCCTGCAGTAGATGGAATGTGGCAATGGAACGCTGGCTGCGCGTGTCATAATAGGCTCTGAGCCTTTATATACCTGTGCACAGCAGCAGCCACCTTCAGTCTGCTGCTGGACAGCCAGCAGCAGCAGCAGCAGGAGAGGTATGTAATCAGGAGCCCTCCTGCTAAGGGTAGACAGCTGCTCGTTCCACCCCACCCCCCGCCTTAATTGGTTCTCCTCCCTTCCAACGGTGTTGAGGCGGGTGGGAACAGCAGGGGGTGAAGGTGCTGTGTTTAAAGAGGTGGAGTTATGCAGATCTAAAACGCGTGGATTGCAGCAGCAGCAAGCCGAAAAGTGCAGGCATGTAAGGGATCTAGAGGTTGACAACATGTCTTCTTAACGGGAGTCCAGGAGCTCATCTCCACAAATGGACTTTTCAGGATCCTTGGGTGGCTCCGTAGTTTGAAACCAATTCTGGTTATCGCTTCTCGGCCTTTTGGCTAAGATCAAGTGTAGTATCTGTTCTTATCAGTTTAATATCTGATACGTCCCCTATCTGGGGACCATATATTAAATGGATTTTTAGAACAGGGAGATGGAAAAAGAGCTTGCTCTGTCCACTCCACGCATTGACCTGGTATTGCAGTATCTCCAGGACCGGTGCACCCCTTCTTTAATGCAGTTTCTAAAATCAGAAAGAATTGAATTCAATGTTTTTTGTTCATTTTGCTTGTTTGTCGGATTTTGGGATGGACTCTTTGGCTTTGCTTTTCTTCTCCTCATTGGATTTTTCATGTTCAAAGTTGCAGAAGCCAGATTACAAGCTCATTTTGGTTCAACTTCAGCAACTGTGCATTGCATTGCCATGTAATGTGATGCAATGCTATCTTTCTAGCTCTCCCTTTTTACTTCCTTTTGGATAAACAGACATATTAGGCAAGCATTTTGGAGCTTTCACCTAAATAACTACAGGTGGTGAGATAAGCTGCACAATATAATTGACCTTTCAGTATATTGTTGCACACACACCATCTATTTAGCAAATGCCCTTGTTATCAACAGCAGCCTTTTAAACTCACCTGAGCTAACAGGTATGTGCGCTGGTTACTCTGCTGCGCTTAAAATTTCTTTTTTGGTTTGCTACAATGCCTTTTCTGAAACGTTGTCTCCCTCTGCTGGAACACTGACTTCTTTCATTTAATGCCTGCAGACTATAAAAGAGAACCCAACCCAAAAAGTTTGGTTGATTAGTCTGTGGCATTCTGTTAAACTGTTGCTTATGGCGGTCTCTGTGAGCTTCTCAGCGACATTCAGCCAGCCAGGTATCTTGCCTGCAGTAGATGGAATGTGGCAATGGAACGCTGGCTGCGCGTGTCATAATAGGCTCTGAGCCTTTATATACCTGTGCACAGCAGCAGCCACCTTCAGTCTGCTGCTGGACAGCCAGCAGCAGCAGCAGGAGAGGTATGTAATCAGGAGCCCTCCTGCTAAGGGTAGACAGCTGCTCGTTCCACCCCACCCCCCGCCTTAATTGGTTCTCCTCCCTTCCAACGGTGTTGAGGCGGGTGGGAACAGCAGGGGGTGAAGGTGCTGTGTTTAAAGAGGTGGAGTTATGCAGATCTAAAACGCGTGGATTGCAGCAGCAGCAAGCCGAAAAGTGCAGGCATGTAAGGGATCTAGAGGTTGACAACATGTCTTCTTAACGGGAGTCCAGGAGCTCATCTCCACAAATGGACTTTTCAGGATCCTTGGGTGGCTCCGTAGTTTGAAACCAATTCTGGTTATCGCTTCTCGGCCTTTTGGCTAAGATCAAGTGTAGTATCTGTTCTTATCAGTTTAATATCTGATACGTCCCCTATCTGGGGACCATATATTAAATGGATTTTTAGAACAGGGAGATGGAAAAAGAGCTTGCTCTGTCCACTCCACGCATTGACCTGGTATTGCAGTATCTCCAGGACCGGTGCACCCCTTCTTTAATGCAGTTTCTAAAATCAGAAAGAATTGAATTCAATGTTTTTTGTTCATTTTGCTTGTTTGTCGGATTTTGGGATGGACTCTTTGGCTTTGCTTTTCTTCTCCTCATTGGATTTTTCATGTTCAAAGTTGCAGAAGCCAGATTACAAGCTCATTTTGGTTCAACTTCAGCAACTGTGCATTGCATTGCCATGTAATGTGATGCAATGCTATCTTTCTAGCTCTCCCTTTTTACTTCCTTTTGGATAAACAGACATATTAGGCAAGCATTTTGGAGCTTTCACCTAAATAACTACAGGTGGTGAGATAAGCTGCACAATATAATTGACCTTTCAGTATATTGTTGCACACACACCATCTATTTAGCAAATGCCCTTGTTATCAACAGCAGCCTTTTAAACTCACCTGAGCTAACAGGTATGTGCGCTGGTTACTCTGCTGCGCTTAAAATTTCTTTTTTGGTTTGCTACAATGCCTTTTCTGAAACGTTGTCTCCCTCTGCTGGAACACTGACTTCTTTAATTTAATGCCTGCAGACTATAAAAGAGAACCCAACCCAAAAAGTTTGGTTGATTAGTCTGTGGCATTCTGTTAAACTGTTGCTTATGGCGGTCTCTGTGAGCTTCTCAGCGACATTCAGCCAGCCAGGTATCCTGCCTGCAGTAGATGGAATGTGGCAATGGAACGCTGGCTGCGCGTGTCATAATAGGCTCTGAGCCTTTATATACCTGTGCACAGCAGCAGCCACCTTCAGTCTGCTGCTGGACAGCCAGCAGCAGCAGCAGCAGGAGAGGTATGTAATCAGGAGCCCTCCTGCTAAGGGTAGACAGCTGCTCGTTCCACCCCACCCCCCGCCTTAATTGGTTCTCCTCCCTTCCAACGGTGTTGAGGCGGGTGGGAACAGCAGGGGGTGAAGGTGCTGTGTTTAAAGAGGTGGAGTTATGCAGATCTAAAACGCGTGGATTGCAGCAGCAGCAAGCCGAAAAGTGCAGGCATGTAAGGGATCTAGAGGTTGACAACATGTCTTCTTAACGGGAGTCCAGGAGCTCATCTCCACAAATGGACTTTTCAGGATCCTTGGGTGGCTCCGTAGTTTGAAACCAATTCTGGTTATCGCTTCTCGGCCTTTTGGCTAAGATCAAGTGTAGTATCTGTTCTTATTAGTTTAATATCTGATACGTCCCCTATCTGGGGACCATATATTAAATGGATTTTTAGAACAGGGAGATGGAAAAAGAGCTTGCTCTGTCCACTCCACGCATTGACCTGGTATTGCAGTATCTCCAGGACCGGTGCACCCCTTCTTTAATGCAGTTTCTAAAATCAGAAAGAATTGAATTCAATGTTTTTTGTTCATTTTGCTTGTTTGTCGGATTTTGGGATGGACTCTTTGGCTTTGCTTTTCTTCTCCTCATTGGATTTTTCATGTTCAAAGTTGCAGAAGCCAGATTACAAGCTCATTTTGGTTCAACTTCAGCAACTGTGCATTGCATTGCCATGTAATGTGATGCAATGCTATCTTTCTAGCTCTCCCTTTTTACTTCCTTTTGGATAAACAGACATATTAGGCAAGCATTTTGGAGCTTTCACCTAAATAACTACAGGTGGTGAGATAAGCTGCACAATATAATTGACCTTTCAGTATATTGTTGCACACACACCATCTATTTAGCAAATGCCCTTGTTATCAACAGCAGCCTTTTAAACTCACCTGAGCTAACAGGTATGTGCGCTGGTTACTCTGCTGTGCTTAAAATTTCTTTTTTGGTTTGCTACAATGCCTTTTCTGAAACGTTGTCTCCCTCTGCTGGAACACTGACTTCTTTCATTTAATGCCTGCAGACTATAAAAGAGAACCCAACCCAAAAAGTTTGGTTGATTAGTCTGTGGCATTCTGTTAAACTGTTGCTTATGGCGGTCTCTGTGAGCTTCTCAGCGACATTCAGCCAGCCAGGTATCCTGCCTGCAGTAGATGGAATGTGGCAATGGAACGCTGGCTGCGCGTGTCATAATAGGCTCTGAGCCTTTATATACCTGTGCACAGCAGCAGCCACCTTCAGTCTGCTGCTGGACAGCCAGCAGCAGCAGCAGCAGGAGAGGTATGTAATCAGGAGCCCTCCTGCTAAGGGTAGACAGCTGCTCGTTCCACCCCACCCCCCGCCTTAATTGGTTCTCCTCCCTTCCAACGGTGTTGAGGCGGGTGGGAACAGCAGGGGGTGAAGGTGCTGTGTTTAAAGAGGTGGAGTTATGCAGATCTAAAACGCGTGGATTGCAGCAGCAGCAAGCCGAAAAGTGCAGGCATGTAAGGGATCTAGAGGTTGACAACATGTCTTCTTAACGGGAGTCCAGGAGCTCATCTCCACAAATGGACTTTTCAGGATCCTTGGGTGGCTCCGTAGTTTGAAACCAATTCTGGTTATCGCTTCTCGGCCTTTTGGCTGCGATCGTATGACTGTACCTTGATTGGTGCGAGTCTCCTGGAGGAATCCGGACCCTTTTGTGGAGGATTTTCTGCTTTTTCCTGTGGTATTCCATACCGACAGAATCCAAGATGTCTTTTGTGAAGAACACCATCCGTTTGTCCGTGGATCCATCTGACCAGAACAAGAACAACGTGGTTTTCATTGTCCAAGACATCGTTGAAGGCAAAGCTGGAGCAAGACGTTCTGAGATCTTCAGTGTCAACGAATTTTCACGTCAAGGTAATTATGACGTTACCTTTATGGACCAGGATGTTTGCCTTAATGTCTTTGAATGGCTCCGTGGTCACTCTAGTGACCCCTGCTTGGAAGGAGTTAGATGGGAACCTTTGTTTGGTCTGCAAGAAAAGGAGGTGACTGTGACTGTCTATAACCCTTTTACAGACCCTGAGCTGCTGGAGTGCTTCCTCTCTCGCTACTGTGAATATGTGCGGAAGGGAGTGAAGCAAGTCAATTGTCTAGGAATCTTTAACTGTCAGTATAAATTCCGTGTGAAATTGAAAAGGGATCCTGACAGTGTGGGGGGCTTTAGACACCCTCCATCAAATTTTTCCGTTGCAGGCCATAGAGGTTTCCTCTTTTACCCAGGCCAGCCCATGTTTTGCCGTAGATGCTTTTCTTTCGGACATACCATGGTAACATGCCTTAAAGGGCAGTGTTGCCGAAATTGCAGAAAGGAGGGGCATATGGCCAACCAGTGTCCAGAGGCCAAGTCCTGTGATGTCTGTGGGAGTAGTGATCACATGTATAAGGACTGTCCTATGAGTGCACCTAGACGTTCTGATAAAGAACAGAAGGAGGAGGAGCTGGAGAGGAGGCATATGGCAAGCGCACTGAAAGTGCTGGAAAGATTGGAGAGGGAGGAGAGAGAGGGAAGGAGGCGGGAAACTGGTAGAGCCTCTCCCTCTACGGCGCCAGAGGAGGTGTCCCTGAGACCATGTTCTTCTTCTGCTGAAGAAATGAGGAAGAAGCGGAGGGAAGAAAAGGAGTTCTGGAGGGAAGTGGCAAAGGTGGAGAAAAAGGCAGTGTCTGCGAGAATATCTAGGAAAGTGGTGGAAGCAGAGCTGCCTGAGATGATGACTTTTGGAGAGGCAATGGACGCAACAGGATGTGAAGTGCAAATCTCGGAACCCGACAGTCCTGAACACCCTTCGGGTCCTGAAAACATTGAAGATTTTTCTTCGGAGGATGATAGGGGTGCAAAGAAGAGTCGTAGGGAGGATGGTGGGGGCAGTGATGATGCAGATTTTAGTGAGCCTCAGAGGAAGATCAGAACTGCCAGAATGAGGAGTGTGGCTGGTGAAGCCAGCGGGTCGGAAACCAGCTGTTCTGTTCTGATGGCGGAGGAGGATAGTGGTGGTGCTGGATAGTGTCACCATATAATATTGTAAATGTTTTTTCTTTTTGTCCTCCTGTGAGCTTTGGTTTAGGCCAAAGGCTATTTCTTTGTGTAATTGGTGAAGGAGTAGAAGTATTATGGGATTTACCATAGTGTCCCAAAACGTAAGAGTGTTTAAAAGTAAAGTAAGAAGAGCTGCTATTTTTGAGTTTTTAGCTATGCAAAATGCATCTATTTTTTGTTTACAAGAATGTGGGGTAGTGGATGGTGTGAAAGGGGATGAATGGTCTTATGGAGCGTCTGTGTGGTCGGGGAGTGCATGTAATAAGAATGATGGTGTGGGTATTTTGGTTAAAGGAAGGGAGGTTGTTTTGAGTGATTATTTGGTTATTGAGGTGGGGAGATGTATCCTTGCTAATTTTGTATACAAGAATGTAAAGTTTTGTGTTATTAATGTTTATGCGCCAGTTGAAAAAAATGAGCGCAAAAATTTATTTGAAAAAATTAAGCTTTTTGTTCCAGGAAGAATACCTGTGGTAATTGTGGGTGATATGAACTGTGATGTGGGGAGAGTGAATGTGGATGTGTCTGGGAAAGCATTATTGGAGTTAGTGAATGATTTTGGGTTGTGTGATATGCAGCGCGTGTGTAACATGAATCCTTTGTTGAACACTTTCTTTTCTGAGAGTGGTAGGGTACAATCCAGATTGGATTATTGTTTTATTTCTAAAAATATGGTTTCTGTTAATTATAGGCAGGAAAACGTTCTTTTTTCAGATCATGTGTGTATGTTGTGTGAGTTGGATATAAAAGTTGATGGAGTGTTTGGGAGAGGATTGTGGAAGTTAAATGTTAAACTGTTAGAGAATGAAGATGTGAGAAAGGAGTATGAAAGGCGGTATGAAGAATGGTGTAAGCATAAAAATGAGTTTGGGAATGTTTGTGAGTGGTGGGACTGGGTGAAGAAACAAACAAAAATGTTCTTTAAAAATTTAGGATACAAGTATGCAGCAATTAAAAGAGAGAGTTTTGTTAAACTGAACGCGCGGTTGAGCGTTTTGTATAAGTTAAGGGAAGGAGGAGTTGAGGTGGAGGAGGATATTTTAGAGGTAAAAAAGGAGATTAGTGAGTTTTTGTTGGAGAGAGGGAGAAGCATAGTGTTTAGGGCAAAGATTGATAAGATGGAGCAGGATGAGAAATGTTCTCGGTTTTTCTTTAAAAAAGTTTTTGGAAAGAAACAGAGTATGAGCGTGGTGTATGGAGCAGATGGAAGTGAGGTGAGTGGAGAGGATATGTGTGAAGAGGTGGCTAAGTTTTATGAGGATCTGTATGCAGTGAAACAGAGGGATGAATGTTTGGAGAATGATGTTTTGAGTGTGTTAGAGAGTAAGTTGAGTGAAGCAGAAAGAGAGAGAGTGATGGGTGAGGTGACTGGTGATGAGGTATGGAAGGTTATGTGTAGTATGGCTTTGAATAAGACGCCGGGGGAGGATGGCCTCCCAGTAGAATTTTATCGTGTGATGTGGGGTGTGATTGGTAAGGACTTTGTGGATGTATGTAAGTATATGTGGGGAAACATGGAGGTGGCTGAGAGTATGCGTGCAGGTATGGTTGTGTTAATTCCTAAGAAAGGGGATTTGAAAAGTCTGAGGAATTGGAGGCCAATAACGTTACTTAATTGTGATTATAAAATCTATGCAAAACTTATGGCTAATAGGATGCGTGATGTGATAGAGAGTGTGATTGGGGATGAGCAGTGTTGTGCGGTACCTGGGAGGCGGATTCATGAGTGTGTGTGTATGTTAAGAGATTGTCTATGGGATTGCATGGGTCGTAAGAAGAGTGTATTTTTGTTAAGTTTGGATTTTGAAAAGGCTTATGATAGGTTGTCGCATGGTTTTTTGTTCAGAGTGTTGTTAAAAATGGGTTTTCCGGCTGATTTTGTTGGGCGAGTGAGAAGTTTGTATGCGGGTGTTTATAGCTGTGTTTTAATGAATGGGTATGTGGGTAGGAAAGTGAATGTGTTTTCGGGTGTGCGACAGGGGTGTCCTTTGTCCCCTGTAGCATTTATTTGTGCAATTGAGCCATTGTTGTGTATGCTGAGGAAAGATAAGGTAATTCGTGGTGTGCAAGTGCCGGGAGGTGGAGGAAAAGAATGGAAGGTGAGTGGTTATATGGATGACGTGTGTGTATTATGTGATTCTGAATGTTCGGTGAGGCGGGTGAAGTTGTTAGTGTCTATTTTTTGTGGTGCATCTGCGTTTAAAGTGAATTGGGAAAAGAGTGAGTGTAAGGGTTTTGGAGGCGGAAGTTTAAGTAGGGATGTAGGTGTGAATGTAGTGAATGGACCTATTAAAGTTTTGGGTGTGAAGTTTTCAGAGAGTTTGGATGGGAAAGAAAGTTGGGATGATGCGAAAGGAAAAGTTGAGCAGAAGTTGAATTTTTGGAAATTGAGGAGTTTATCCTTTTTTGGGAAGATTTTAATTGTTAAGAGTGTGGTGTTGCCAATATTTTTATATATTGCGGTAGTATTTCCACCAGGATATATATGTATGAGAAGCTTGAATAGAATTTTATTTGTTTTTTTGTGGAACTCGAAAATGGAGAGAGCTAGGAGAGAAATTTTGGTTAAAAGAGTGGAAAAAGGTGGTTTGGGTTTTCCGAATTTGGACGTGTTTTTTGGTGTGAATATCGTTGTGTTTGTTTTGAAAGTGATTAGGGCGGATGGAAAGTTTTCATCTATGTGTAGGTATTTATTTGGAGCGTATTTGTTTCGTTTAAAGTGGCAAGAAAGGGATTTGCGATGTCCGATTGCTTTTGAGGTGCCTGTATGGTATGTGTGGGTTTATAAGTTTTTGGTGAGGTATGAACTGTGTGATGCAGATGTGAGATTGCTGGAGAATAAGAAGGCTGTGTATAGGATGATTGAATGTAGAGAGGTAGAATGTGGAATAAATATGGTTAGGGGTGGTGATGTGCAGAAGGTTTGGAAGAAAGTGCGGATGAGTGGTATGACCAACAAACAGAGTGAAGTTGTGTGGCAGTCTTTACATGGAGTATTACCTGTGAGAGAGTTTCAGAGGAATAGAGGTTTGGTGAGGAGTGAAATGTGTCCAAGAAATGGCTGTGGTGGAAGGGAAAGTGTGTTGCATGTTTTTTGGAATTGCCAGTATGCTAGAGATGTGATTGGGAGAATGGGGCCTTTGTGTAAAGAATTGTGTGGTGTGAATTTGTTGTCTTTTGAGTTGTTTATGTTTGGTTTGGGAATATGTGATGGGACGAAGGAAAGAGTCTTGTGGTTGATGCTTGCATGTATAAAGGAAGTGTTATGGGATGTGAGGAATGTGTATGTGTTTAAAAGGAAGGAAATTGCTGTAAAGGATAGTGTGAAGGTGATTTTGGGGAAGATGTATGTGTGTTTCCTATGGGACAAAAAGAGGAGAGGGGAAGTGGATGCGGAGGGAATATGGAAAGTTAAAAAGTGGAGATATATTGTTAGTACCTCTTGATTTTTGTTATTGTTGTTTTGAAATATGAAATAAATATTTCCGATGATGATGGGGACAGCAAATTGCGTATTGGATTTGACGCAGCTGTTTTGATGGAATTTTCCTTTGTCTGGTTTCCATAGACTGTGGAATTTCCTCGTCTGAGGAGAAAAAAAAAAAAAAAAAAAAAATCTGTTCTTATCAGTTTAATATCTGATACGTCCCCTATCTGGGGACCATATATTAAATGGATTTTTAGAACAGGGAGATGGAAAAACAGCTTGCTCTGTCCACTCCACGCATTGACCTGGTATTGCAGTATCTCCAGGACCGGTGCACCCCTTCTTTAATGCAGTTTCTAAAATCAGAAAGAATTGAATTCAATGTTTTTTGTTCATTTTGCTTGTTTGTCGGATTTTGGGATGGACTCTTTGGCTTTGCTTTTCTTCTCCTCATTGGATTTTTCATGTTCAAAGTTGCAGAAGCCAGATTACAAGCTCATTTTGGTTCAACTTCAGCAACTGTGCATTGCATTGCCATGTAATGTGATGCAATGCTATCTTTCTAGCTCTCCCTTTTTACTTCCTTTTGGATAAACAGACATATTAGGCAAGCATTTTGGAGCTTTCACCTAAATAACTACAGGTGGTGAGATAAGCTGCACAATATAATTGACCTTTCAGTATATTGTTGCACACACACCATCTATTTAGCAAATGCCCTTGTTATCAACAGCAGCCTTTTAAACTCACCTGAGCTAACAGGTATGTGCGCTGGTTACTCTGCTGCGCTTAAAATTTCTTTTTTGGTTTGCTACAATGCCTTTTCTGAAACGTTGTCTCCCTCTGCTGGAACACTGACTTCTTTCATTTAATGCCTGCAGACTATAAAAGAGAACCCAACCCAAAAAGTTTGGTTGATTAGTCTGTGGCATTCTGTTAAACTGTTGCTTATGGCGGTCTCTGTGAGCTTCTCAGCGACATTCAGCCAGCCAGGTATCCTGCCTGCAGTAGATGGAATGTGGCAATGGAACGCTGGCTGCGCGTGTCATAATAGGCTCTGAGCCTTTATATACCTGTGCACAGCAGCAGCCACCTTCAGTCTGCTGCTGGACAGCCAGCAGCAGCAGCAGCAGGAGAGGTATGTAATCAGGAGCCCTCCTGCTAAGGGTAGACAGCTGCTCGTTCCACCCCACCCCCCGCCTTAATTGGTTCTCCTCCCTTCCAATGGTGTTGAGGCGGGTGGGAACAGCAGGGGGTGAAGGTGCTGTGTTTAAAGAGGTGGAGTTATGCAGATCTAAAACGCGTGGATTGCAGCAGCAGCAAGCCGAAAAGTGCAGGCATGTAAGGGATCTAGAGGTTGACAACATGTCTTCTTAACGGGAGTCCAGGAGCTCATCTCCACAAATGGACTTTTCAGGATCCTTGGGTGGCTCCGTAGTTTGAAACCAATTCTGGTTATCGCTTCTCGGCCTTTTGGCTAAGATCAAGTGTAGTATCTTTTGAAAAGGCAGTTTTGTCCTTGGGCTTCCCTAGTAAATTGATGCATATTACACACTGGTTTGGTGCACTTGTTAGTACGCCAGGTGGCTCATAGAGTTATCTGATGGAAAACATGGCCCTCCAGGATCGAAGTCACTAGGCTGGGTAAGTGTGAGGGCTTTGGAGCAATGTGCCCCAGGAGTAGGCGCCCTGGTGGGAGTCCAAGCTTACTGGGACTGGGAACC
The DNA here is from genome assembly GCF_046119375.1 of Phyllobates terribilis. Lineage (NCBI taxonomy): Eukaryota > Metazoa > Chordata > Amphibia > Anura > Dendrobatidae > Phyllobates > Phyllobates terribilis. The sequence goes on from NW_027362902.1 coordinate 2,912,552, forward strand.
CCAGAAAGACTTGGCTTCGTAGCACGCCGCACCTTTGCCAATCATACTTTCTGAGCAACCCCCCCTATTCCTGGCCTCCGGGCTAGGAAGGGGAATTTTTATAAACCCGGTCGGAGGTCCGGTCAGCTTTGGGCTGAGAAACCAACACAGGCTCCAGCTCCACTAGGGTGGCAGCCTAGATGGAAGCTGGGAGCACGAAAACGGCTCTTCTCCGGCTTCGGCTAGGGAGAGCATCGGAGATCCCTGACCCTCGCTGTGGCCTTCTGGCTCGGAGGGATGGGGATGGTTTATTGGGAACCCTCTCCTCCGGGAAGGGTCCACATGAATCCTCACCTCGTGCGCTGTTTTGGTGTGACTTCGGTCACATTTTTCAGTGCCTTGGATGCAGCTTCAATCAAAAAATCTGTTCTTATCAGTTTAATATCTGATACGTCCCCTATCTGGGGACCATATATTAAATGGATTTTTAGAACAGGGAGATGGAAAAAGAGCTTGCTCTGTCCACTCCACGCATTGACCTGGTATTGCAGTATCTCCAGGACCGGTGCACCCCTTCTTTAATGCAGTTTCTAAAATCAGAAAGAATTGAATTCAATGTTTTTTGTTCATTTTGCTTGTTTGTCGGATTTTGGGATGGACTCTTTGGCTTTGCTTTTCTTCTCCTCATTGGATTTTTCATGTTCAAAGTTGCAGAAGCCAGATTACAAGCTCATTTTGGTTCAACTTCAGCAACTGTGCATTGCATTGCCATGTAATGTGATGCAATGCTATCTTTCTAGCTCTCCCTTTTTACTTCCTTTTGGATAAACAGACATATTAGGCAAGCATTTTGGAGCTTTCACCTAAATAACTACAGGTGGTGAGATAAGCTGCACAATATAATTGACCTTTCAGTATATTGTTGCACACACACCATCTATTTAGCAAATGCCCTTGTTATCAACAGCAGCCTTTTAAACTCACCTGAGCTAACAGGTATGTGCGCTGGTTACTCTGCTGCGCTTAAAATTTCTTTTTTGGTTTGCTACAATGCCTTTTCTGAAACGTTGTCTCCCTCTGCTGGAACACTGACTTCTTTCATTTAATGCCTGCAGACTATAAAAGAGAACCCAACCCAAAAAGTTTGGTTGATTAGTCTGTGGCATTCTGTTAAACTGTTGCTTATGGCGGTCTCTGTGAGCTTCTCAGCGACATTCAGCCAGCCAGGTATCCTGCCTGCAGTAGATGGAATGTGGCAATGGAACGCTGGCTGCGCGTGTCATAATAGGCTCTGAGCCTTTATATACCTGTGCACAGCAGCAGCCACCTTCAGTCTGCTGCTGGACAGCCAGCAGCAGCAGCAGCAGGAGAGGTATGTAATCAGGAGCCCTCCTGCTAAGGGTAGACAGCTGCTCGTTCCACCCCACCCCCCGCCTTAATTGGTTCTCCTCCCTTCCAACGGTGTTGAGGCGGGTGGGAACAGCAGGGGGTGAAGGTGCTGTGTTTAAAGAGGTGGAGTTATGCAGATCTAAAACGCGTGGATTGCAGCAGCAGCAAGCCGAAAAGTGCAGGCATGTAAGGGATCTAGAGGTTGACAACATGTCTTCTTAACGGGAGTCCAGGAGCTCATCTCCACAAATGGACTTTTCAGGATCCTTGGGTGGCTCCGTAGTTTGAAACCAATTCTGGTTATCGCTTCTCGGCCTTTTGGCTGAGACCAAGTGCTTCACAGCAGGAGGTTTCAGTTGAAGGGCACTCAGGTACCCCTCTCCTTGGCCTGGCAGGATCGTCCACTTCGGTGGGCTTCACCTGCCTGCTGCTATTAGGGAGAGGGATTAGTCCTAGGGTAACGGGCAGCGATCCCCCAGCCTTCAGGTGCTTTATCACAAAGCTCTGAAGGCGCAGATTGCAGGCGGTTGCAATTTGCATTTTGTTGCGCCATACCATGGAGGTTGACCCCAACCTCGTGCCTCTATATGCGAGGCTCAAGAACACCATAAGGGTCCGCTTTACGGCTGGTGGTTCCGATATGCGGAATCTGGGATATGTAGTCCAGGACGTGCTTGAGAAACTGCTCCACGTCAGAACCAACGAAATCCTTTCTATCCAGGATTATCCTCGACGTGGAGACTATGATGTAACCTTTACTGGCGAAGGTATTTTCAAAGATGTTTTGTCCAGAGTTAAGTCGGTAGAAAATAGCCCTGGTCTAAAAGGGATTCAGATTATCGAGCACGTCCTGGATGAGGTAAAGATGGTGGTTGTGAAAATCTTCTCACCCTTCATAACGGCACCAGAGGTTATTTCCTTTTTGTCAGTTTATTTTAAAAGTGTGAAATTGATTGGGAAAGTGTTGAATGAGTTTAACATCTGGACCTCAAAATGGAAGTTTTTAGTAAAATGTGAAAGAGACCCAAAATTCCCTGGAGGTGTGAGACTTCCTCCAGCTCGATTTAAAAAAGGGCAAACTAATGGGGATTTTTTTTTCTCAGGAATGCCACTTTTCTGTAGGTATTGTGGTCTCTATGGGCACTCTAAGGATAGTTGTGGTGCCACTTGTAGAAATTGTGCCAGTACTGAACATGACACAAAGGAGTGCCCAAATGAAAAAAAATGCTCTTTTTGTCGGACACCTGGTCATTTCTATTTTTCTTGCCCTCACAGGTTCAGAGAGGATGAACAAAAACAAAAGGAGAAGTCTAAGACATCCGGGAATGGACGGGCCAATCAGACCACCCCTCAGGAGGAGGAACAGCAACCTGGAGCCTCGGGAGGTGATAAGGGCGCTTCGACTAGTAACAATCCCTCCGAGTCAATGACAGGTAACTCACAGGAGCCCAGGAGCTGGCTGAAAGACCATAAGGAGGCTAAAAGGAAGGCTGAGAAAGATCATAAAGGGGCGGTCGGTAAGGCCAAAAAAGAGCGCCAAAAGGCTGACACCGAGCCCAAAATTCCCACTGGGTCTCACGAGAGCGAGGGCGGTACGTGGCATTTGGTGAGGTCTCATAATAAGAAAAAGAATGGTTCCGTGGAGGTGGCTAATAGGGAGGAGATGGATACATCCCCTCACGGGGGTGTAGACTCTGGAATCCCGAGGTCCCGGGGCTCTGCTGCCCCAGGTGGGGCCCCGAACCTGGCTGCCTCCGGGGACTCTGAGGCTCCGCCATGTGCGCAGCCTGCCCCTGTGTTACGACCCTCTGCGGGTCAGCAGGGGAGTGCGGAGCCTCTCGGAGACCCACCTGACGAGGACCTAAATGGTCAGCCTATGGAGACCCAGTGTAACCTTTCTCTCAATATCCTTCCGAGCTACACCCCAGTAGCGTCGGGTCTTAATTTAAGTGAATGTTCCTTCTCCGATGATGAAGACTCTTTGATAACGGTGGATTCAGAAGAGGGCGTTGGTGAAAGTCCAAGTGGTCTGATCCGTCCATCGGATAGGTAAAGTCCAGTTTTTGTTTCTTCCTAACCATTTGTTATGATGGCTGACATTAGTGGTGTTTCCCTCAATGTGAGAGGCATAGGATCCAAGACCAGAAGAGCTACTGTTTTACATTTTTTAACCTGTTTTACAGCTTCTGTTTTCTTTTTACAAGAATGTCATATCCCTCATAAGATTTCTTACAAAAAATATAAGGAAGAGTGGAAACATGGTCCATCGGTCTGGTCTGGATCAAATGCAACTGGATCAGCCGGGGTAGCTATACTTTTTAAGGGAAATGTGTCTATTGATTTTATCCAAGATATTTTACCGGGTCGTATTCTGTTAGTTAAGGCTTTTATTGATGGGACAAGATGGCAGTTTTTAAATTTTTATGGGTCACCTGATAAAAATGAAAGGGCTGATATGCTGGAAATTTTACCTTTATTTATTAACATTTCTGAACCTTTTATCCTGGCAGGTGATTTTAATTGTATTTTAAAAGGCGAAAGCCGACGCTCCGGTTCCGTGAGTAGAAATTATGACAAAACGTCTGGAATGTTAAGCAATATTATAAATGATTGTAAATTAACTGATGTGTATAAAGAATGTAACAAGGATAGCCCTATAGACGCTGGTTTCACCTGGAGCAATTCTACATGTAGCTCCAGGATAGATTTTGTTTTAGGTTCAGAAAAAATACTGCCAGTGAAATGTGAAGTTTTAACTAATATTCTCTCAGATCACAAGGTTTTATCTTTTAGAGTGAGGATTAATGGAAAGAAGAAATGTGGTAAGAAATCTTGGAAATTGAATGTGTCCCTTTTAAAAGATCCACAAATTTTATCGGATTTTATTGAGTTTTATGTAAAGTGTAGAAAAAGGAAAAACCCCAATATTTCTTTTAGCTCCTGGTGGGATAGAATGAAAATAAGCATTAAAGATTTCTTTATTAAGAAAAGCATACAAAAAGCTAAAGAAAAGTTTGAGATCTATAATTTTCTTAATATCAGGTTACAGACATTGTACAAATTCAAAGACAATGGTCTGGATGTAGGTAATGATATATTGAGTCTTAAAGGAGAAATTTCAAAGTGGTTGGAACAAAAAGGAAAAGAACTGATTTTTCGTTCAAAGGTAAAACACGTAGAAGAGGATGAGACTTGTTCCAGGTATTTTTTTAAGAAAAACAAACAGACAAAAACAATAATTGATAACATAGATGGAGATAATAATATCAACGTTATATTGGATAAGGTAAATGTCTATTTTAATGATCTTTTTAATGTAAAAACTGTAGACCATGATTTAATACACACTTTCCTGGGGGAGATCAAGTCCACCCTAGATGCTGATGCCCAAAGTTTTTTATCCCAACCTCTAGTTGAGGAAGAGATTTTAGAAACCATGAAGAGTTTTAAAAATGGTAAAGTGCCCGGCCCTGATGGTATCCCCATAGAGTTTTATATAAGTTTTTATGATATTTTAAAAGATGATTTGTTTAATTTGTTTTCCGAAGTTTTTAATAATAAGGTTTTACTCAACTCATGGAAGAAAGGTGAGGTATCACTACTATACAAAAAAGGTGACAAAACGGATCTTAAAAACTGGAGGCCGATAACTCTTTTAAATAGTGATTACAAAATTATGGCTAAGATCTGTGCAAATCGGTTGAAAAAGGTGATACATAAAGTAATTCATGCAAATCAGGTATGCGGGGTACCTGGGCGTAGTATCTGGGACAATTTAAACCTGGTGAAAGATTGTATTGAAGATGTAAAAACCAGAAAGACAAAGATGTCAATCCTAACGGTGGATTTTGAGAAAGCTTTTGACCGCGTGTCTCATTTTTATCTTTTTAAAGTTTTAGAAAAAATGGGCATTCCGGGTGGGTTTTTATTGTCTCTTAAAGCTTTTTATAATGATTGTACGAGTAAGATTTTAGTTAATGGTTTTAAAACAAAAGAGGTAGTTTTAAAATCAGGGGTGAAGCAGGGTTGCCCTTTGTCCCCCCTGCTTTTTATATGTGCTATAGAACCCCTTTTATGTACAATACGCCAGGATAAGCAAATATGTGGAGTACCCTTACCCGGAGGGAACGGTCTACAAGTTAAAGTTGTAAGCTATATGGATGATGTAGCCGTGTTTGGATGTGATGTACCTTCAATACAAAAAACGATAAGCCAAATTCAGTCTTTTTGTACAGTTTCCGGTTTTAAAATTAATCTTACTAAATGTAATATTTTAAATGTCGGGGGGATGAGTTTACATGATGTACCAATTGCAGTTACAGATTCCATTACTATTTTAGGTGTTTCTTTTAATGAATCTAATAATGGTTTTAATAGCTGGGATGCGGCAGCACAGAAAATTAATCAGAAAATCTGCATGTGGAATATGAGAAAGCTGTCAATGGAAGGTAAAGTTCTGATTGTAAAAATGGTGATATTACCTATCCTGTTATATCTTAGTTTGGTGTTCCCCCCTCCTACAAATTTGTTGAAACGAATTACAAAAGTATGTTTTACCTTTTTTTGGGGCTCAAAAATGGAGAAACTCAAAAGAGAAATTGTGACAAAGCCAAAGGTTAAAGGTGGGAAAGATTTCCCTGTTTTAGATAAGTTTCTTTTAATACATTTTTTCTGTTTCTGTTTTAAAACCCTTTTTAAAGATAATTACCTTTCCTATTTTATGCGTTTTAACACTGGTTTTCTCATGAGAAGGTTTGGTTGGTTTGAAACAGTTTTATCCTCTCCTTATGCTTTTAACCTACCTGCACATTATGAGATTTTAAAGAAAATTATTCTTGATTTTAATTTGAATAAGAAACAGACAGGGGATCTATGTAACAGCAAGACACTACTCAAACAAATTAGTACTGATGTGACGTTGTGTGATATTGAACGTTATGATGATGACAAAACTGTACACATATGGAAAACGATTAACGCCCCTTATCTTTTTAATGTACAGAAAGACATGTCTTGGAGCTGCGCACACCACTGTCTTCCTTGCCGGGCATTCCAGTACAGAAGAGGTTTTGTGAGGTCTGCCATCTGCCCAAGAGAAGGTTGTCAAGAAGAAGAGACAGTGAAGCATCTTTTATGGACTTGTGCTTTTGCTAAAGAGTTCTGGAGAAGACTAATCCCCCTGCTGAAGAAAATGGTGGACCTCAAGGACTTTAATTTTGCATCAGTGTTATATGGTCTTCTGGAATGCCCAACAATGGACCAAAAAATAATGGCGTGGAAGATAGTGAATTGTGCCAAGATAGCGCTCTGGAATGCTAGAAATATTGCTGTTTTTAAACATGAAATGTTACCAGTAGATGATGTTTTAGCCTTTTGTAAAAGTGAAATGTACATATACTATTTATTGGACAGGAAAAAGAATGTAACGTTGGCAGGCAAATGGCTTTTTAACCTATGGAATATTTGAAGTCTTGTAAAATTTGCTGTGATGGAATTTTTATTTTTCTTTGAAGTCCCGAAAGTGTAATGTGGATGTAATGGTTTTATTTCTGTAATTTGTTAAATTTTAAATAAACGGTTTTTATCCCCATGTGGGGGATAGCCAAATTAAAAAAAAAATCTGTTCTTATCAGTTTAATATCTGATACGTCCCCTATCTGGGGACCATATATTAAATGGATTTTTAGAACAGGGAGATGGAAAAAGAGCTTGCTCTGTCCACTCCACGCATTGACCTGGTATTGCAGTATCTCCAGGACCGGTGCACCCCTTCTTTAATGCAGTTTCTAAAATCAGAAAGAATTGAATTCAATGTTTTTTGTTCATTTTGCTTGTTTGTCGGATTTTGGGATGGACTCTTTGGCTTTGCTTTTCTTCTCCTCATTGGATTTTTCATGTTCAAAGTTGCAGAAGCCAGATTACAAGCTCATTTTGGTTCAACTTCAGCAACTGTGCATTGCATTGCCATGTAATGTGATGCAATGCTATCTTTCTAGCTCTCCCTTTTTACTTTCTTTTGGATAAACAGACATATTAGGCAAGCATTTTGGAGCTTTCACCTAAATAACTACAGGTGGTGAGATAAGCTGCACAATATAATTGACCTTTCAGTATATTGTTGCACACACACCATCTATTTAGCAAATGCCCTTGTTATCAACAGCAGCCTTTTAAACTCACCTGAGCTAACAGGTATGTGCGCTGGTTACTCTGCTGCGCTTAAAATTTCTTTTTTGGTTTGCTACAATGCCTTTTCTGAAACGTTGTCTCCCTCTGCTGGAACACTGACTTCTTTCATTTAATGCCTGCAGACTATAAAAGAGAACCCAACCCAAAAAGTTTGGTTGATTAGTCTGTGGCATTCTGTTAAACTGTTGCTTATGGCGGTCTCTGTGAGCTTCTCAGCGACATTCAGCTAGCCAGGTATCCTGCCTGCAGTAGATGGAATGTGGCAATGGAACGCTGGCTGCGCGTGTCATAATAGGCTCTGAGCCTTTATATACCTGTGCACAGCAGCAGCCACCTTCAGTCTGCTGCTGGACAGCCAGCAGCAGCAGCAGGAGAGGTATGTAATCAGGAGCCCTCCTGCTAAGGGTAGACAGCTGCTCGTTCCACCCCACCCCCCGCCTTAATTGGTTCTCCTCCCTTCCAACGGTGTTGAGGCGGGTGGGAACAGCAGGGGGTGAAGGTGCTGTGTTTAAAGAGGTGGAGTTATGCAGATCTAAAACGCGTGGATTGCAGCAGCAGCAAGCCGAAAAGTGCAGGCATGTAAGGGATCTAGAGGTTGACAACATGTCTTCTTAACGGGAGTCCAGGAGCTCATCTCCACAAATGGACTTTTCAGGATCCTTGGGTGGCTCCGTAGTTTGAAACCAATTCTGGTTATCGCTTCTCGGCCTTTTGGCTAAGATCAAGTGTAGTATCTGTTCTTATCAGTTTAATATCTGATACGTCCCCTATCTGGGGACCATATATTAAATGGATTTTTAGAACAGGGAGATGGAAAAAGAGCTTGCTCTGTCCACTCCACGCATTGACCTGGTATTGCAGTATCTCCAGGACCGGTGCACCCCTTCTTTAATGCAGTTTCTAAAATCAGAAAGAATTGAATTCAATGTTTTTTGTTCATTTTGCTTGTTTGTCGGATTTTGGGATGGACTCTTTGGCTTTGCTTTTCTTCTCCTCATTGGATTTTTCATGGTCAAAGTTGCAGAAGCCAGATTACAAGTTCATTTTGGTTCAACTTCAGCAACTGTGCATTGCATTGCCATGTAATGTGATGCAATGCTATCTTTCTAGCTCTCCCTTTTTACTTCCTTTTGGATAAACAGACATATTAGGCAAGCATTTTGGAGCTTTCACCTAAATAACTACAGGTGGTGAGATAAGCTGCACAATATAATTGACCTTTCAGTATATTGTTGCACACACACCATCTATTTAGCAAATGCCCTTGTTATCAACAGCAGCCTTTTAAACTCACCTGAGCTAACAGGTATGTGCGCTGGTTACTCTGCTGCGCTTAAAATTTCTTTTTTGGTTTGCTACAATGCCTTTTCTGAAACGTTGTCTCCCTCTGCTGGAACACTGACTTCTTTCATTTAATGCCTGCAGACTATAAAAGAGAACCCAACCCAAAAAGTTTGGTTGACTTGTCTGTGGCATTCTGTTAAACTGTTGCTTATGGCGGTCTCTGTGAGCTTCTCAGCGACATTCAGCCAGCCAGGTATCCTGCCTGCAGTAGATGGAATGTGGCAATGGAACGCTGGCTGCGCGTGTCATAATAGGCTCTGAGCCTTTATATACCTGTGCACAGCAGCAGCCACCTTCAGTCTGCTGCTGGACAGCCAGCAGCAGCAGCAGCAGGAGAGGTATGTAATCAGGAGCCCTCCTGCTAAGGGTAGACAGCTGCTCGTTCCACCCCACCCCCCGCCTTAATTGGTTCTCCTCCCTTCCAACGGTGTTGAGGCGGGTGGGAACAGCAGGGGGTGAAGGTGCTGTGTTTAAAGAGGTGGAGTTATGCAGATCTAAAACGCGTGGATTGCAGCAGCAGCAAGCCGAAAAGTGCAGGCATGTAAGGGATCTAGAGGTTGACAACATGTCTTCTTAACGGGAGTCCAGGAGCTCATCTCCACAAATGGACTTTTCAGGATCCTTGGGTGGCTCCGTAGTTTGAAACCAATTCTGGTTATCGCTTCTCGGCCTTTTGGCTAAGATCAAGTGTAGTATCTGTTCTTATCAGTTTAATATCTGATACGTCCCCTATCTGGGGACCATATATTAAATGGATTTTTAGAACAGGGAGATGGAAAAAGAGCTTGCTCTGTCCACTCCACGCATTGACCTGGTATTGCAGTATCTCCAGGACCGGTGCACCCCTTCTTTAATGCAGTTTCTAAAATCAGAAAGAATTGAATTCAATGTTTTTTGTTCATTTTGCTTGTTTGTCGGATTTTGGGATGGACTCTTTGGCTTTGCTTTTCTTCTCCTCATTGGATTTTTCATGTTCAAAGTTGCAGAAGCCAGATTACAAGCTCATTTTGGTTCAACTTCAGCAACTGTGCATTGCATTGCCATGTAATGTGATGCAATGCTATCTTTCTAGCTCTCCCTTTTTACTTCCTTTTGGATAAACAGACATATTAGGCAAGCATTTTGGAGCTTTCACCTAAATAACTACAGGTGGTGAGATAAGCTGCACAATATAATTGACCTTTCAGTATATTGTTGCACACACACCATCTATTTAGCAAATGCCCTTGTTATCAACAGCAGCCTTTTAAACTCACCTGAGCTAACAGGTATGTGCGCTGGTTACTCTGCTGCGCTTAAAATTTCTTTTTTGGTTTGCTACAATGCCTTTTCTGAAACGTTGTCTCCCTCTGCTGGAACACTGACTTCTTTCATTTAATGCCTGCAGACTATAAAAGAGAACCCAACCCAAAAAGTTTGGTTGATTAGTCTGTGGCATTCTGTTAAACTGTTGCTTATGGCGGTCTCTGTGAGCTTCTCAGCGACATTCAGCCAGCCAGGTATCCTGCCTGCAGTAGATGGAATGTGGCAATGGAACGCTGGCTGCGCGTGTCATAATAGGCTCTGAGCCTTTATATACCTGTGCACAGCAGCAGCCACCTTCAGTCTGCTGCTGGACAGCCAGCAGCAGCAGCAGCAGGAGAGGTATGTAATCAGGAGCCCTCCTGCTAAGGGTAGACAGCTGCTCGTTCCACCCCACCCCCCGCCTTAATTGGTTCTCCTCCCTTCCAACGGTGTTGAGGCGTGTGGGAACAGCAGGGGGTGAAGGTGCTGTGTTTAAAGAGGTGGAGTTATGCAGATCTAAAACGCGTGGATTGCAGCAGCAGCAAGCCGAAAAGTGCAGGCATGTAAGGGATCTAGAGGTTGACAACATGTCTTCTTAACGGGAGTCCAGGAGCTCATCTCCACAAATGGACTTTTCAGGATCCTTGGGTGGCTCCGTAGTTTGAAACCAATTCTGGTTATCGCTTCTCGGCCTTTTGGCTAAGATCAAGTGTAGTATCTGTTCTTATCAGTTTAATATCTGATACGTCCCCTATCTGGGGACCATATATTAAATGGATTTTTAGAACAGGGAGATGGAAAAAGAGCTTGCTCTGTCCACTCCATGCATTGACCTGGTATTGCAGTATCTCCAGGACCGGTGCACCCCTTCTTTAATGCAGTTTCTAAAATCAGAAAGAATTGAATTCAATGTTTTTTGTTCATTTTGCTTGTTTGTCGGATTTTGGGATGGACTCTTTGGCTTTGCTTTTCTTCTCCTCATTGGATTTTTCATGTTCAAAGTTGCAGAAGCCAGATTACAAGCTCATTTTGGTTCAACTTCAGCAACTGTGCATTGCATTGCCATGTAATGTGATGCAATGCTATCTTTCTAGCTCTCCCTTTTTACTTCCTTTTGGATAAACAGACATATTAGGCAAGCATTTTGGAGCTTTCACCTAAATAACTACAGGTGGTGAGATAAGCTGCACAATATAATTGACCTTTCAGTATATTGTTGCACACACACCATCTATTTAGCAAATGCCCTTGTTATCAACAGCAGCCTTTTAAACTCACCTGAGCTAACAGGTATGTGCGCTGGTTACTCTGCTGCGCTTAAAATTTCTTTTTTGGTTTGCTACAATGCCTTTTCTGAAACGTTGTCTCCCTCTGCTGGAACACTGACTTCTTTCATTTAATGCCTGCAGACTATAAAAGAGAACCCAACCCAAAAAGTTTGGTTGATTAGTCTGTGGCATTCTGTTAAACTGTTGCTTATGGCGGTCTCTGTGAGCTTCTCAGCGACATTCAGCCAGCCAGGTATCCTGCCTGCAGTAGATGGAATGTGGCAATGGAACGCTGGCTGCGCGTGTCATAATAGGCTCTGAGCCTTTATATACCTGTGCACAGCAGCAGCCACCTTCAGTCTGCTGCTGGACAGCCAGCAGCAGCAGCAGCAGGAGAGGTATGTAATCAGGAGCCCTCCTGCTAAGGGTAGACAGCTGCTCGTTCCACCCCACCCCCCGCCTTAATTGGTTCTCCTCCCTTCCAACGGTGTTGAGGCGGGTGGGAACAGCAGGGGGTGAAGGTGCTGTGTTTAAAGAGGTGGAGTTATGCAGATCTAAAACGCGTGGATTGCAGCAGCAGCAAGCCGAAAAGTGCAGGCATGTAAGGGATCTAGAGGTTGACAACATGTCTTCTTAACGGGAGTCCAGGAGCTCATCTCCACAAATGGACTTTTCAGGATCCTTGGGTGGCTCCGTAGTTTGAAACCAATTCTGGTTATCGCTTCTCAGCCTTTTGGCTAAGATCAAGTGTAGTATCTGTTCTTATCAGTTTAATATCTGATACGTCCCCTATCTGGGGACCATATATTAAATGGATTTTTAGAACAGGGAGATGGAAAAAGAGCTTGCTCTGTCCACTCCACGCATTGACCTGGTATTGCAGTATCTCCAGGACCGGTGCACCCCTTCTTTAATGCAGTTTCTAAAATCAGAAAGAATTGAATTCAATGTTTTTTGTTCATTTTGCTTGTTTGTCGGATTTTGGGATGGACTCTTTGGCTTTGCTTTTCTTCTCCTCATTGGATTTTTCATGTTCAAAGTTGCAGAAGCCACATTACAAGCTCATTTTGGTTCAACTTCAGCAACTGTGCATTGCATTGCCATGTAATGTGATGCAATGCTATCTTTCTAGCTCTCCCTTTTTACTTCCTTTTGGATAAACAGACATATTAGGCAAGCATTTTGGAGCTTTCACCTAAATAACTACAGGTGGTGAGATAAGCTGCACAATATAATTGACCTTTCTGTATATTGTTGCACACACACCATCTATTTAGCAAATGCCCTTGTTATCAACAGCAGCCTTTTAAACTCACCTGAGCTAACAGGTATGTGCGCTGGTTACTCTGCTGCGCTTAAAATTTCTTTTTTGGTTTGCTACAATGCCTTTTCTGAAACGTTGTCTCCCTCTGCTGGAACACTGACTTCTTTCATTTAATGCCTGCAGACTATAAAAGAGAACCCAACCCAAAAAGTTTGGTTGATTAGTCTGTGGCATTCTGTTAAACTGTTGCTTATGGCGGTCTCTGTGAGCTTCTCAGCGACATTCAGCCAGCCAGGTATCCTGCCTGCAGTAGATGGAATGTGGCAATGGAACGCTGGCTGCGCGTGTCATAATAGGCTCTGAGCCTTTATATACCTGTGCACAGCAGCAGCCACCTTCAATCTGCTGCTGGACAGCCAGCAGCAGCAGCAGCAGGAGAGGTATGTAATCAGGAGCCCTCCTGCTAAGGGTAGACAGCTGCTCGTTCCACCCCACCCCCCGCCTTAATTGGTTCTCCTCCCTTCCAACGGTGTTGAGGCGGGTGGGAACAGCAGGGGGTGAAGGTGCTGTGTTTAAAGAGGTGGAGTTATGCAGATCTAAAACGCGTGGATTGCAGCAGCAGCAAGCTGAAAAGTGCAGGCATGTAAGGGATCTAGAGGTTGACAACATGTCTTCTTAACGGGAGTCCAGGAGCTCATCTCCACAAATGGACTTTTCAGGATCCTTGGGTGGCTCCGTAGTTTGAAACCAATTCTGGTTATCGCTTCTCGGCCTTTTGGCTAAGATCAAGTGTAGTATCTGTTCTTATCAGTTTAATATCTGATACGTCCCCTATCTGGGGACCATATATTAAATGGATTTTTAGAACAGGGAGATGGAAAAAGAGCTTGCTCTGTCCACTCCACGCATTGACCTGGTATTGCAGTATCTCCAGGACCGGTGCACCCCTTCTTTAATGCAGTTTCTAAAATCAGAAAGAATTGAATTCAATGTTTTTTGTTCATTTTGCTTGTTTGTCGGATTTTGGGATGGACTCTTTGGCTTTGCTTTTCTTCTCCTCATTGGATTTTTCATGTTCAAAGTTGCAGAAGCCAGATTACAAGCTCATTTTGGTTCAACTTCAGCAACTGTGCATTGCATTGCCATGTAATGTGATGCAATGCTATCTTTCTAGCTCTCCCTTTTTACTTCCTTTTGGATAAACAGACATATTAGGCAAGCATTTTGGAGCTTTCACCTAAATAACTACAGGTGGTGAGATAAGCTGCACAATATAATTGACCTTTCAGTATATTGTTGCACACACACCATCTATTTAGCAAATGCCCTTGTTATCAACAGCAGCCTTTTAAACTCACCTGAGCTAACAGGTATGTGCGCTGGTTACTCTGCTGCGCTTAAAATTTCTTTTTTGGTTTGCTACAATGCCTTTTCTGAAACGTTGTCTCCCTCTGCTGGAACACTGACTTCTTTCATTTAATGCCTGCAGACTATAAAAGAGAACCCAACCCAAAAAGTTTGGTTGATTAGTCTGTGGCATTCTGTTAAACTGTTGCTTATGGCGGTCTCTGTGAGCTTCTCAGCGACATTCAGCCAGCCAGGTATCCTGCCTGCAGTAGATGGAATGTGGCAATGGAACGCTGGCTGCGCGTGTCATAATAGGCTCTGAGCCTTTATATACCTGTGCACAGCAGCAGCCACCTTCAGTCTGCTGCTGGACAGCCAGCAGCAGCAGCAGCAGGAGAGGTATGTAACCAGGAGCCCTCCTGCTAAGGGTAGACAGCTGCTCGTTCCACCCCACCCCCCGCCTTAATTGGTTCTCCTCCCTTCCAACGGTGTTGAGGCGGGTGGGAACAGCAGGGGGTGAAGGTGCTGTGTTTAAAGAGGTGGAGTTATGCAGATCTAAAACGCGTGGATTGCAGCAGCAGCAAGCCGAAAAGTGCAGGCATGTAAGGGATCTAGAGGTTGACAACATGTCTTCTTAACGGGAGTCCAGGAGCTCATCTCCACAAATGGACTTTTCAGGATCCTTGGGTGGCTCCGTAGTTTGAAACCAATTCTGGTTATCGCTTCTCGGCCTTTTGGCTAAGATCAAGTGTAGTATCTGTTCTTATCAGTTTAATATCTGATACGTCCCCTATCTGGGGACCATATATTAAATGGATTTTTAGAACAGGGAGATGGAAAAAGAGCTTGCTCTGTCCACTCCACGCATTGACCTGGTATTGCAGTATCTCCAGGACCGGTGCACCCCTTCTTTAATGCAGTTTCTAAAATCAGAAAGAATTGAATTCAATGTTTTTTGTTCATTTTGCTTGTTTGTCGGATTTTGGGATGGACTCTTTGGCTTTGCTTTTCTTCTCCTCATTGGATTTTTCATGTTCAAAGTTGCAGAAGCCAGATTACAAGCTCATTTTGGTTCAACTTCAGCAACTGTGCATTGCATTGCCATGTAATGTGATGCAATGCTATCTTTCTAGCTCTCCCTTTTTACTTCCTTTTGGATAAACAGACATATTAGGCAAGCATTTTGGAGCTTTCACCTAAATAACTACAGGTGGTGAGATAAGCTGCACAATATAATTGACCTTTCAGTATATTGTTGCACACACACCATCTATTTAGCAAATGCCCTTGTTATCAACAGCAGCCTTTTAAACTCACCTGAGCTAACAGGTATGTGCGCTGGTTACTCTGCTGCGCTTAAAATTTCTTTTTTGGTTTGCTACAATGCCTTTTCTGAAACGTTGTCTCCCTCTGCTGGAACACTGACTTCTTTCATTTAATGCCTGCAGACTATAAAAGAGAACCCAACCCAAAAAGTTTGGTTGATTAGTCTGTGGCATTCTGTTAAACTGTTGCTTATGGCGGTCTCTGTGAGCTTCTCAGCGACATTCAGCCAGCCAGGTATCCTGCCTGCAGTAGATGGAATGTGGCAATGGAACGCTGGCTGCGCGTGTCATAATAGGCTCTGAGCCTTTATATACCTGTGCACAGCAGCAGCCACCTTCAGTCTGCTGCTGGACAGCCAGCAGCAGCAGCAGCAGGAGAGGTATGTAATCAGGAGCCCTCCTGCTAAGGGTAGACAGCTGCTCGTTCCACCCCACCCCCCGCCTTAATTGGTTCTCCTCCCTTCCAACGGTGTTGAGGCGGGTGGGAACAGCAGGGGGTGAAGGTGCTGTGTTTAAAGAGGTGGAGTTATGTAGATCTAAAACGCGTGGATTGCAGCAGCAGCAAGCCGAAAAGTGCAGGCATGTAAGGGATCTAGAGGTTGACAACATGTCTTCTTAACGGGAGTCCAGGAGCTCATCTCCACAAATGGACTTTTCAGGATCCTTGGGTGGCTCCGTAGTTTGAAACCAATTCTGGTTATCGCTTCTCGGCCTTTTGGCTAAGATCAAGTGTAGTATCTGTTCTTATCAGTTTAATATCTGATACGTCCCCTATCTGGGGACCATATATTAAATGGATTTTTAGAACAGGGAGATGGAAAAAGAGCTTGCTCTGTCCACTCCACGCATTGACCTGGTATTGCAGTATCTCCAGGACCGGTGCACCCCTTCTTTAATGCAGTTTCTAAAATCAGAAAGAATTGAATTCAATGTTTTTTGTTCATTTTGCTTGTTTGTCGGATTTTGGGATGGACTCTTTGGCTTTGCTTTTCTTCTCCTCATTGGATTTTTCATGTTCAAAGTTGCAGAAGCCAGATTACAAGCTCATTTTGGTTCAACTTCAGCAACTGTGCATTGCATTGCCATGTAATGTGATGCAATGCTATCTTTCTAGCTCTCCCTTTTTACTTCCTTTTGGATAAACAGACATATTAGGCAAGCATTTTGGAGCTTTCACCTAAATAACTACAGGTGGTGAGATAAGCTGCACAATATAATTGACCTTTCAGTATATTGTTGCACACACACCATCTATTTAGCAAATGCCCTTGTTATCAACAGCAGCCTTTTAAACTCACCTGAGCTAACAGGTATGTGCGCTGGTTACTCTGCTGCGCTTAAAATTTCTTTTTTGGTTTGCTACAATGCCTTTTCTGAAACGTTGTCTCCCTCTGCTGGAACACTGACTTCTTTCATTTAATGCCTGCAGACTATAAAAGAGAACCCAACCCAAAAAGTTTGGTTGATTAGTCTGTGGCATTCTGTTAAACTGTTGCTTATGGCGGTCTCTGTGAGCTTCTCAGCGACATTCAGCCAGCCAGGTATCCTGCCTGCAGTAGATGGAATGTGGCAATGGAACGCTGGCTGCGCGTGTCATAATAGGCTCTGAGCCTTTATATACCTGTGCACAGCAGCAGCCACCTTCAGTCTGCTGCTGGACAGCCAGCAGCAGCAGCAGCAGGAGAGGTATGTAATCAGGAGCCCTCCTGCTAAGGGTAGACAGCTGCTCGTTCCACCCCACCCCCCGCCTTAATTGGTTCTCCTCCCTTCCAACGGTGTTGAGGCGGGTGGGAACAGCAGGGGGTGAAGGTGCTGTGTTTAAAGAGGTGGAGTTATGCAGATCTAAAACGCGTGGATTGCAGCAGCAGCAAGCCGAAAAGTGCAGGCATGTAAGGGATCTAGAGGTTGACAACATGTCTTCTTAACGGGAGTCCAGGAGCTCATCTCCACAAATGGACTTTTCAGGATCCTTGGGTGGCTCCGTAGTTTGAAACCAATTCTGGTTATCGCTTCTCGGCCTTTTGGCTAAGATCAAGTGTAGTATCTGTTCTTATCAGTTTAATATCTGATACGTCCCCTATCTGGGGACCATATATTAAATGGATTTTTAGAACAGGGAGATGGAAAAAGAGCTTGCTCTGTCCACTCCACGCATTGACCTGGTATTGCAGTATCTCCAGGACCGGTGCACCCCTTCTTTAATGCAGTTTCTAAAATCAGAAAGAATTGAATTCAATGTTTTTTGTTCATTTTGCTTGTTTGTCGGATTTTGGGATGGACTCTTTGGCTTTGCTTTTCTTCTCCTCATTGGATTTTTCATGTTCAAAGTTGCAGAAGCCAGATTACAAGCTCATTTTGGTTCAACTTCAGCAACTGTGCATTGCATTGCCATGTAATGTGATGCAATGCTATCTTTCTAGCTCTCCCTTTTTACTTCCTTTTGGATAAACAGACATATTAGGCAAGCATTTTGGAGCTTTCACCTAAATAACTACAGGTGGTGAGATAAGCTGCACAATATAATTGACCTTTCAGTATATTGTTGCACACACACCATCTATTTAGCAAATGCCCTTGTTATCAACAGCAGCCTTTTAAACTCACCTGAGCTAACAGGTATGTGCGCTGGTTACTCTGCTGCGCTTAAAATTTCTTTTTTGGTTTGCTACAATGCCTTTTCTGAAACGTTGTCTCCCTCTGCTGGAACACTGACTTCTTTCATTTAATGCCTGCAGACTATAAAAGAGAACCCAACCCAAAAAGTTTGGTTGATTAGTCTGTGGCATTCTGTTAAACTGTTGCTTATGGCGGTCTCTGTGAGCTTCTCAGCGACATTCAGCCAGCCAGGTATCCTGCCTGCAGTAGATGGAATGTGGCAATGGAACGCTGGCTGCGCGTGTCATAATAGGCTCTGAGCCTTTATATACCTGTGCACAGCAGCAGCCACCTTCAGTCTGCTGCTGGACAGCCAGCAGCAGCAGCAGCAGGAGAGGTATGTAATCAGGAGCCCTCCTGCTAAGGGTAGACAGCTGCTCGTTCCACCCCACCCCCCGCCTTAATTGGTTCTCCTCCCTTCCAACGGTGTTGAGGCGGGTGGGAACAGCAGGGGGTGAAGGTGCTGTGTTTAAAGAGGTGGAGTTATGCAGATCTAAAACGCGTGGATTGCAGCAGCAGCAAGCCGAAAAGTGCAGGCATGTAAGGGATCTAGAGGTTGACAACATGTCTTCTTAACGGGAGTCCAGGAGCTCATCTCCACAAATGGACTTTTCAGGATCCTTGGGTGGCTCCGTAGTTTGAAACCAATTCTGGTTATCGCTTCTCGGCCTTTTGGCTAAGATCAAGTGTAGTATCTGTTCTTATCAGTTTAATATCTGATACGTCCCCTATCTGGGGACCATATATTAAATGGATTTTTAGAACAGGGAGATGGAAAAAGAGCTTGCTCTGTCCACTCCACGCATTGACCTGGTATTGCAGTATCTCCAGGACCGGTGCACCCCTTCTTTAATGCAGTTTCTAAAATCAGAAAGAATTGAATTCAATGTTTTTTGTTCATTTTGCTTGTTTGTCGGATTTTGGGATGGACTCTTTGGCTTTGCTTTTCTTCTCCTCATTGGATTTTTCATGTTCAAAGTTGCAGAAGCCAGATTACAAGCTCATTTTGGTTCAACTTCAGCAACTGTGCATTGCATTGCCATGTAATGTGATGCAATGCTATCTTTCTAGCTCTCCCTTTTTACTTCCTTTTGGATAAACAGACATATTAGGCAAGCATTTTGGAGCTTTCACCTAAATAACTACAGGTGGTGAGATAAGCTGCACAATATAATTGACCTTTCAGTATATTGTTGCACACACACCATCTATTTAGCAAATGCCCTTGTTATCAACAGCAGCCTTTTAAACTCACCTGAGCTAACAGGTATGTGCGCTGGTTACTCTGCTGCGCTTAAAATTTCTTTTTTGGTTTGCTACAATGCCTTTTCTGAAACGTTGTCTCCCTCTGCTGGAACACTGACTTCTTTCATTTAATGCCTGCAGACTATAAAAGAGAACCCAACCCAAAAAGTTTGGTTGATTAGTCTGTGGCATTCTGTTAAACTGTTGCTTATGGCGGTCTCTGTGAGCTTCTCAGCGACATTCAGCCAGCCAGGTATCCTGCCTGCAGTAGATGGAATGTGGCAATGGAACGCTGGCTGCGCGTGTCATAATAGGCTCTGAGCCTTTATATACCTGTGCACAGCAGCAGCCACCTTCAGTCTGCTGCTGGACAGCCAGCAGCAGCAGCAGCAGGAGAGGTATGTAATCAGGAGCCCTCCTGCTAAGGGTAGACAGCTGCTCGTTCCACCCCACCCCCCGCCTTAATTGGTTCTCCTCCCTTCCAACGGTGTTGAGGCGGGTGGGAACAGCAGGGGGTGAAGGTGCTGTGTTTAAAGAGGTGGAGTTATGCAGATCTAAAACGCGTGGATTGCAGCAGCAGCAAGCCGAAAAGTGCAGGCATGTAAGGGATCTAGAGGTTGACAACATGTCTTCTTAACGGGAGTCCAGGAGCTCATCTCCACAAATGGACTTTTCAGGATCCTTGGGTGGCTCCGTAGTTTGAAACCAATTCTGGTTATCGCTTCTCGGCCTTTTGGCTAAGATCAAGTGTAGTATCTGTTCTTATCAGTTTAATATCTGATACGTCCCCTATCTGGGGACCATATATTAAATGGATTTTTAGAACAGGGAGATGGAAAAAGAGCTTGCTCTGTCCACTCCACGCATTGACCTGGTATTGCAGTATCTCCAGGACCGGTGCACCCCTTCTTTAATGCAGTTTCTAAAATCAGAAAGAATTGAATTCAATGTTTTTTGTTCATTTTGCTTGTTTGTCGGATTTTGGGATGGACTCTTTGGCTTTGCTTTTCTTCTCCTCATTGGATTTTTCATGTTCAAAGTTGCAGAAGCCAGATTACAAGCTCATTTTGGTTCAACTTCAGCAACTGTGCATTGCATTGCCATGTAATGTAATGAAATGCTATCTTTCTAGCTCTCCCTTTTTACTTCCTTTTGGATAAACAGACATATTAGGCAAGCATTTTGGAGCTTTCACCTAAATAACTACAGGTGGTGAGATAAGCTGCACAATATAATTGACCTTTCAGTATATTGTTGCACACACACCATCTATTTAGCAAATGCCCTTGTTATCAACAGCAGCCTTTTAAACTCACCTGAGCTAACAGGTATGTGCGCTGGTTACTCTGCTGCGCTTAAAATTTCTTTTTTGGTTTGCTACAATGCCTTTTCTGAAACGTTGTCTCCCTCTGCTGGAACACTGACTTCTTTCATTTAATGCCTGCAGACTATAAAAGAGAACCCAACCCAAAAAGTTTGGTTGATTAGTCTGTGGCATTCTGTTAAACTGTTGCTTATGGCGGTCTCTGTGAGCTTCTCAGCGACATTCAGCCAGCCAGGTATCCTGCCTGCAGTAGATGGAATGTGGCAATGGAACGCTGGCTGCGCGTGTCATAATAGGCTCTGAGCCTTTATATACCTGTGCACAGCAGCAGCCACCTTCAGTCTGCTGCTGGACAGCCAGCAGCAGCAGCAGCAGCAGGAGAGGTATGTAATCAGGAGCCCTCCTGCTAAGGGTAGACAGCTGCTCGTTCCACCCCACCCCCCGCCTTAATTGGTTCTCCTCCCTTCCAACGGTGTTGAGGCGGGTGGGAACAGCAGGGGGTGAAGGTGCTGTGTTTAAAGAGGTGGAGTTATGCAGATCTAAAACGCGTGGATTGCAGCAGCAGCAAGCCGAAAAGTGCAGGCATGTAAGGGATCTAGAGGTTGACAACATGTCTTCTTAACGGGAGTCCAGGAGCTCATCTCCACAAATGGACTTTTCAGGATCCTTGGGTGGCTCCGTAGTTTGAAACCAATTCTGGTTATCGCTTCTCGGCCTTTTGGCTAAGATCAAGTGTAGTATCTGTTCTTATCAGTTTAATATCTGATACGTCCCCTATCTGGGGACCATATATTAAATGGATTTTTAGAACAGGGAGATGGAAAAAGAGCTTGCTCTGTCCACTCCACGCATTGACCTGGTATTGCAGTATCTCCAGGACCGGTGCACCCCTTCTTTAATGCAGTTTCTAAAATCAGAAAGAATTGAATTCAATGTTTTTTGTTCATTTTGCTTGTTTGTCGGATTTTGGGATGGACTCTTTGGCTTTGCTTTTCTTCTCCTCATTGGATTTTTCATGTTCAAAGTTGCAGAAGCCACATTACAAGCTCATTTTGGTTCAACTTCAGCAACTGTGCATTGCATTGCCATGTAATGTGATGCAATGCTATCTTTCTAGCTCTCCCTTTTTACTTCCTTTTGGATAAACAGACATATTAGGCAAGCATTTTGGAGCTTTCACCTAAATAACTACAGGTGGTGAGATAAGCTGCACAATATAATTGACCTTTCAGTATATTGTTGCACACACACCATCTATTTAGCAAATGCCCTTGTTATCAACAGCAGCCTTTTAAACTCACCTGAGCTAACAGGTATGTGCGCTGGTTACTCTGCTGCGCTTAAAATTTCTTTTTTGGTTTGCTACAATGCCTTTTCTGAAACGTTGTCTCCCTCTGCTGGAACACTGACTTCTTTCATTTAATGCCTGCAGACTATAAAAGAGAACCCAACCCAAAAAGTTTGGTTGATTAGTCTGTGGCATTCTGTTAAACTGTTGCTTATGGCGGTCTCTGTGAGCTTCTCAGCGACATTCAGCCAGCCAGGTATCCTGCCTGCAGTAGATGGAATGTGGCAATGGAACGCTGGCTGCGCGTGTCATAATAGGCTCTGAGCCTTTATATACCTGTGCACAGCAGCAGCCACCTTCAGTCTGCTGCTGGACAGCCAGCAGCAGCAGCAGCAGGAGAGGTATGTAATCAGGAGCCCTCCTGCTAAGGGTAGACAGCTGCTCGTTCCACCCCACCCCCCGCCTTAATTGGTTCTCCTCCCTTCCAACGGTGTTGAGGCGGGTGGGAACAGCAGGGGGTGAAGGTGCTGTGTTTAAAGAGGTGGAGTTATGCAGATCTAAAACGCGTGGATTGCAGCAGCAGCAAGCCGAAAAGTGCAGGCATGTAAGGGATCTAGAGGTTGACAACATGTCTTCTTAACGGGAGTCCAGGAGCTCATCTCCACAAATGGACTTTTCAGGATCCTTGGGTGGCTCCGTAGTTTGAAACCAATTCTGGTTATCGCTTCTCGGCCTTTTGGCTAAGATCAAGTGTAGTATCTGTTCTTTTAAGAACACAAGAGCTACGATCTACACTTGACGAGAGCGATCGAACTCGGAAGGAGAAGAGCTTCGGAGCCCAGCTGACATCAGAGAACGAAGGCGGATATCGGTGGGAGGAAGAAGCTCTAAAGAATCCAGAAGAAGACGAAGACTCGGAGAAGAATCGGGCTGTCCTGTGGAATCTTCGAGGAAGAAAATCATCGAGACAAAGACCTTTCGGGGAATTTGTCCAGAACACGACGGGAGAAGAATCTGCATAGCTCCACCCATTCCGGGAAGAGTTCCAGATCCAGCTCCAAGAAGTAACTGCAGGAGGAAAGCCATGGCAAGCGCTGCGAGGAAGGCCGAAAAGAAGAGCCTGGAGCTGGGGACAGCCAGGAGGGCCCAGCCAGGAGCCGATTCTGACCCCAAGGACTCTGCCTCCACGACTGGCCAGCAGAAGGGACCCCAGAAACCCCGCCACGAAGCTCCAGCCCTGGAGCCATGGATGCGGCAGACGGTGGCCCTGAAGCTGAAGGAAGTGGATGGGAGGGTGCCGGACATGTCCTCGGACGTGTTCTGCCAGAAGATGCTGCTGGATCGAGGCTTCTCCAGGTCGGACACCCTCAGCATCCAGACCTTCTTGACGGGGATCTTCTTCGTCACCTTCGCCACTGTGAACACCTGCAGGAGGTTCTGGGAAATGGTAAGCGCAAAAGGACCGGATAATTCTTTCTCTGCCTTTACAGGTAGCTGCCCTATCCAGAGGGATGAAAGGAGGATCACGGTCTCCATGCGCAACCCGCACACCCCAGGCCAAGACATCTGTACCTTCCTGAGACGCTTCTGTTTGGTTGTGAAGGAACCCTCTCACATCCTGAATGGACTCGGCTTCTGGACAGGTAAGTGGTCGGTGACCGTTAGACTTCACAGGGACCTGGCGTACTCAGACGGACTTCGGCACCTGCCCCCGACATTCTCCCTGGGCAACTCCTACGGCCTCATCTATTACCCGGACATGCCGCGGAACTGCAGGAGATGCGGCAAGAACGGCCACGAGATGAAGGACTGCAAGGAGGATGCCTGCAGGATTTGTCGAGTGACGGGACACAGCTCGAAGGACTGCCCGAAGAAGACGTCCTGCAACCTGTGTGGGCTGGCGGCTCATCTGTACAAGGATTGCCCCAGGCGTGAGAGATCCTGGGCATCGGTGGTTGCGACGACCCCAGCTACGGAGGACAAGGCCCCGACGACCAGGCCTGTGAAGGTCAAGGACGCGACGACCAAGGCCCCAGCGGCCAAGGCCGAGACGACCAAGGCCAAAGCGGTCAAGGAGTCGGTGGCCAAAGCCCCAGCGACGGTCCCAGCAGCTCCGAAGCAGAAGAAAAAGTCAAAGGAGGGTAAGAGTTCTGTCACCCCTCTCTCGATCCCTCCCCCTGCCACCCCCGTCCAATCCCCCCCCACCCCGGCCACCCCTGCTGAGGATTCCACTTCCTCTTCCTCCTTCCCCTACTCCTCAGCAGGTGTCCTTTCCCCTGCCCCGGCAGCCACTCTCCCTCCCCAGACCATGGTAGCGGTGGAATTAACCTTTCCTCCACCCGCCGCTATCTATTCCGAGGAGGATTTTCCCCTTCTTGTCTCCCCAGTTCCAACCCGGGGAAAGAGGAAGGTGGAGGACAGCCCTGCTACTGAATCCTCCAAAAAGAAGATTCTGGATTTCGTAGGCGAAAAGGAGGATACCCTCCCTGAGCCAGAAGAGATGGAGCACATGGTTGAGACCCTGGTGGCCGAGCCAGAAGAGGAGGAACTGGTGGTCGCCGAGATTGAGGCCGCGCTGCTTGACCAGATGGAGGAAGAGGGCCTGCTGGTGATCCCGTCACCAGCAGTCAACACTGACGAGGGACCACCCGACCGGAGTGGTAACTAAGGTGTATTGCCTGCGCTAACTTTTTCTTTTTTCCCTACATGATGGCTAATATTAACTTATTTTCCATTAATGTCAGGAGCATCAAGGACAAGTTCAGACGTCAGACTATTTATGCCTTCCTTACTTCCCAGTTGTGTGATGTTTATATGTTGCAGGAATGTTCCCTTCCCTCCTCTAGGTCCTTCAAACATCTGGCCAGGGAGTGGTCCCACGGTCCATCCTACTGGTCCGGTGGGGGTGACTGCAAGTCTGCGGGGGTCGCAATTCTGATCAGGGGGGGCGCATTCACGCTTGAGTCCGTCCAGGAGCTCATCTGCGGCAGGGCTCTTGTTGTAGATGGCAACTGGGCGGGAGAACCTGTCAGGTTCATCAACGTGTATGCGTCCCCACTGAAGAATGAGCGTTTGGAGCTTTTCCAGACCCTGCGGCTTCAGCTTGCCACCACCAGGACCTTAGTGATGGCCGGGGATTTCAACTGCCCCATCGAGGAGGACGGTCGTAGTTCTGGCACATCTGCCAAGTTGGACATCACGTCCAAGCTGCTCATCGAGATGGTAACCGAGGCCTCTCTTCAGGACGTGGTGGGCTCCATGGGGAGAGGCTCCACGAACTATTCGTGGAGCCGACCCGATGGCTCACTCCGCTCCAGGATTGACTTTGTGTTCACCTCTCGGGCAGTCAGGCAGAGTAGGCACTCGATGGTCTCCTGCTTCTTCTCCGACCACAGAGCCATTCACTTACAAGGTGTCCTCGGCGACGGTTTTCCGTCCGGCCCCGGCTCCTGGAAGCTGAATTGTGCTCTGCTGGCTCAGGATGAAGTCGTGGAGGAGCTGAGAGCAGCCTACGCAATGTGGCAGTCCTACAAGGGTAGCTTCCAAACAGTCTCTGATTGGTGGGAATATGTTAAACTTGAGTTTCGCTGTTTCTTTCAGGCCAAGGGTCGACAACAGGAGTGTGAGAAGAGGAGGGACTTCAGAGGGCTGCAGCGCGAGCTGCGGTCGCTGCAGGACCTTCTTCACTGCGGCTGGGACGTGAGGGAGGAGCTGGAGGAGACCAAGAAGAGCCTGAAAAGGCACTTTGAGGAGGAGTCCAAGCGAATCATCTTCCGTTCCAAAGTGGAGAATCTGGAGAAGGGTGAGAAATGTAACTCATTCTTTTTCAGGAAACTTCATGCCGGTCACACGCCCCTGAACGAGCTGCGAGACGAGAGCGGAAACATGCGACGTGGGAAGGAGGACGTGATGAGGGTCGTCAGCGACTTCTACAGCGAACTCTACTCCCACAAGACTACCGACCCCGACGCTGCTGATAAGTTCGTGTCAGGTATCACTAACCATCTTGATCCTGCAGGCACGGCAGCCTTGGACAAACCTCTGATGGTGGGCGAATTGCTCTCTGCCGCTAAATCCTTTAGGACCGGCAGGACCCCGGGCAGTGATGGTCTTCCAGCGAAGCTCTATGTAGCGCTGGGAGACCTCATCTGTCCGGACCTGTTGGACCTGTACGAGGAGATGGTGGTGGAGGGTAGAATGCCTCCATCTTTGAGGGAAGGAATGGTCACGATCCTGTACAAGCGGAAGGGAGAGAGGTGCGACCTGAGGAATTGGCGTCCCATCACTCTGCTCAACGTGGACTACAAGATCCTGGCCAAGACGATGGCGACACGACTTAAGACGGTCATCGGACGGATCATCCACCCGGACCAGACCTGCGGCATCCCTGGACGTCGGATCGCAGACAGCCTCGCTCTCGTGCGGGACACGGTCGAGTACATCAAGGTCCGCCGCGCACACGCGGCCCTGGTCTCCTTGGATCAGGAGAAGGCCTTCGACCGGGTTTCCCACGAGTTCATGGGCCGAGCTCTGCACCGGTTAGGTTTGGGTAACATGTTTTGTTCGTATGTCCGTCTGATGTATTTTGATATCCACAGCTCGGTGTTGGTGAACGGCTGGAAGACTGACCCCTTCCCTGTCCTCTCTGGGGTCAGACAAGGCTGCCCTCTATCACCTCTTCTTTTTGTTTGTGTTATAGAACTCTTCGCAGAGGCTATCCGGCAGAATGGAGAGATCAGAGGGATCACCGCACCGGGTCCGGGACGACACGAGGTCAAGTGCTCGCTCTACATGGACAACGTCACCGTCTTCTGCGCTGATCGTGGTTCAGTCGACGCCCTCGTCCAGACGTGTGAGAGGTTCGGCCGGGCTTCAGGGGCCAAAGTCAACTGCAGGAAGTCGGAAGCCATGCTCTTCGGGGATTGGCAGCCGGCCTCCTCCGCCCCCTTCCCCTTCAACATTCAACCGGATTTCCTCAAGGTGCTGGGAGTCTGGTTCGGGAAGGAAGGAGCGGCCCTCAAGTCCTGGCAAGAACGCTTGGCCAAGGTGAAGCAACGGATCGGACTCTGGAGCCTCAGACACCTCACTTGTGAGGGTAAGGCACTCGTCCTGCGTAATGAGGTCCTGCCCGTCTTGCAGTACACGGCGCAGGCCTGGCCCCCACACGTCACTGTGTGCAGGGCCATTACCAG
This sequence comes from Phyllobates terribilis, assembly GCF_046119375.1. Classification (NCBI taxonomy): domain Eukaryota; kingdom Metazoa; phylum Chordata; class Amphibia; order Anura; family Dendrobatidae; genus Phyllobates; species Phyllobates terribilis. The sequence continues at coordinate 2,939,645 of NW_027362902.1, forward strand.
GACAGTGTTTCACTTTGTCTGGGGATCCAAGATGGACAGAGTCAGACGGGCCGTCATGTACAAGGAGCCTCGCAAGGGTGGGAAGGGCGTTCCAGATATCCCCACCCTCCTGCGATCCTCTTTTGTGTGTGATTGTGTCCGCCGGACTTTGCAAGTCAAGAATGGCTCCGCGGGCAGGTCCATGTCTCGCTTCTTCCTGCTTCCTCTTTGGAGGCGACTCGGCTGGGACAAGTGGGACAGCTCCTTCCCCTACAACTGGACGACGCCATGGTTCTACGGAGACGTCGTTCGATTTGTGGGGGAGCATCAACTGGAGGGACTCAAGCCCGACTTGTGGAAGCCCAAAACTATCCACAAGCTAATCAGAGCCAAGGATGACGTGGAGAACATCACAGGACTTCACCAGGACACGCTGGAGACTGTGTGGACAAATGTGTCGTCTGACAGGCTGACCAACGGGCACAAGGACTTGTCGTGGATGGCGATTCAGGGCGGACTGCCCGTCCGGTCATTCATGCATGCCCGGAACCTGTGCAAGACCCGGTACTGCCCAAGGTGCCCCTTCGTGGAGGAAACATCTTTGCACACTTTTTGGGACTGCGGATTTGCACAGCGCCTATTGACTGCACTTGAGGACGACCTGAGGAACTCTGTCCCCAGGGCGAGCCTATCGCACCATTCTGTGCTTTACGGACTCTTCCCTGGGGTTCATACCGTCGGAGCCATCCAGGAGGCTTGGCGCCTTATGAACTGCTTCAAGGATGCCGTTTGGGTCGCCAGGAACCGGCTCATCTTGAGGAGGGAGAGGATGTCCATCCAGGACTGCCGCAGGCTGATCCACAGCCTGCTCAGAGACTATTCCATCATGGACGGTCCGGAGGACGAGGACGAGGACTAAACCCCTCCTCCCCCTCTCCCCTTATGTGTCTTGTCTTTCAATAAAGCTTCGGGCCTGTGATTTTCCCCTCCCCATCCCCTTTTTCCCAATCCCCATCCCTTATCACGGTTCGTCGTACTGTATTGATTGACATGCTTTTTCTTTCAGATTGAGTGTTTTGTGTAGCATAGGGGTGTGATGTGTCTAGTTAGTGCGTCGTATCCTCATGCTATGTAAATATGATGTAGAATTCTGTGTGTACTGGGCTGCGGCACTGTACACTGTCTGTTAACTTATTTTTTGTGCTAATAAAAGATATATTCAATCAAAAATCTGTTCTTATCAGTTTAATATCTGATACGTCCCCTATCTGGGGACCATATATTAAATGGATTTTTAGAACAGGGAGATGGAAAAAGAGCTTGCTCTGTCCACTCCACGCATTGACCTGGTATTGCAGTATCTCCAGGACCGGTGCACCCCTTCTTTAATGCAGTTTCTAAAATCAGAAAGAATTGAATTCAATGTTTTTTGTTCATTTTGCTTGTTTGTCGGATTTTGGGATGGACTCTTTGGCTTTGCTTTTCTTCTCCTCATTGGATTTTTCATGTTCAAAGTTGCAGAAGCCAGATTACAAGCTCATTTTGGTTCAACTTCAGCAACTGTGCATTGCATTGCCATGTAATGTGATGCAATGCTATCTTTCTAGCTCTCCCTTTTTACTTCCTTTTGGATAAACAGACATATTAGGCAAGCATTTTGGAGCTTTCACCTAAATAACTACAGGTGGTGAGATAAGCTGCACAATATAATTGACCTTTCAGTATATTGTTGCACACACACCATCTATTTAGCAAATGCCCTTGTTATCAACAGCAGCCTTTTAAACTCACCTGAGCTAACAGGTATGTGCGCTGGTTACTCTGCTGCGCTTAAAATTTCTTTTTTGGTTTGCTACAATGCCTTTTCTGAAACGTTGTCTCCCTCTGCTGGAACACTGACTTCTTTCATTTAATGCCTGCAGACTATAAAAGAGAACCCAACCCAAAAAGTTTGGTTGATTAGTCTGTGGCATTCTGTTAAACTGTTGCTTATGGCGGTCTCTGTGAGCTTCTCAGCGACATTCAGCCAGCCAGGTATCCTGCCTGCAGTAGATGGAATGTGGCAATGGAACGCTGGCTGCGCGTGTCATAATAGGCTCTGAGCCTTTATATACCTGTGCACAGCAGCAGCCACCTTCAGTCTGCTGCTGGACAGCCAGCAGCAGCAGCAGCAGGAGAGGTATGTAATCAGGAGCCCTCCTGCTAAGGGTAGACAGCTGCTCGTTCCACCCCACCCCCCGCCTTAATTGGTTCTCCTCCCTTCCAACGGTGTTGAGGCGGGTGGGAACAGCAGGGGGTGAAGGTGCTGTGTTTAAAGAGGTGGAGTTATGCAGATCTAAAACGCGTGGATTGCAGCAGCAGCAAGCCGAAAAGTGCAGGCATGTAAGGGATCTAGAGGTTGACAACATGTCTTCTTAACGGGAGTCCAGGAGCTCATCTCCACAAATGGACTTTTCAGGATCCTTGGGTGGCTCCAAAGTTTGAAACCAATTCTGGTTATCGCTTCTCGGCCTTTTGGCTAAGATCAAGTGTAGTATCTGTTCTTATCAGTTTAATATCTGATACGTCCCCTATCTGGGGACCATATATTAAATGGATTTTTACAACAGGGAGATGGAAAAAGAGCTTGCTCTGTCCACTCCACGCATTGACCTGGTATTGCAGTATCTCCAGGACCGGTGCACCCCTTCTTTAATGCAGTTTCTAAAATCAGAAAGAATTGAATTCAATGTTTTTTGTTCATTTTGCTTGTTTGTCGGATTTTGGGATGGACTCTTTGGCTTTGCTTTTCTTCTCCTCATTGGATTTTTCATGTTCAAAGTTGCAGAAGCCAGATTACAAGCTCATTTTGGTTCAACTTCAGCAACTGTGCATTGCATTGCCATGTAATGTGATGCAATGCTATCTTTCTAGCTCTCCCTTTTTACTTCCTTTTGAATAAACAGACATATTAGGCAAGCATTTTGGAGCTTTCACCTAAATAACTACAGGTGGTGAGATAAGCTGCACAATATAATTGACCTTTCAGTATATTGTTGCACACACACCATCTATTTAGCAAATGCCCTTGTTATCAACAGCAGCCTTTTAAACTCACCTGAGCTAACAGGTATGTGCGCTGGTTACTCTGCTGCGCTTAAAATTTCTTTTTTGGTTTGCTACAATGCCTTTTCTGAAACGTTGTCTCCCTCTGCTGGAACACTGACTTCTTTCATTTAATGCCTGCAGACTATAAAAGAGAACCCAACCCAAAAAGTTTGGTTGATTAGTCTGTGGCATTCTGTTAAACTGTTGCTTATGGCGGTCTCTGTGAGCTTCTCAGCGACATTCAGCCAGCCAGGTATCCTGCCTGCAGTAGATGGAATGTGGCAATGGAACGCTGGCTGCGCGTGTCATAATAGGCTCTGAGCCTTTATATACCTGTGCACAGCAGCAGCCACCTTCAGTCTGCTGCTGGACAGCCAGCAGCAGCAGCAGCAGGAGAGGTATGTAATCAGGAGCCCTCCTGCTAAGGGTAGACAGCTGCTCGTTCCACCCCACCCCCCGCCTTAATTGGTTCTCCTCCCTTCCAACGGTGTTGAGGCGGGTGGGAACAGCAGGGGGTGAAGGTGCTGTGTTTAAAGAGGTGGAGTTATGCAGATCTAAAACGCGTGGATTGCAGCAGCAGCAAGCCGAAAAGTGCAGGCATGTAAGGGATCTAGAGGTTGACAACATGTCTTCTTAACGGGAGTCCAGGAGCTCATCTCCACAAATGGACTTTTCAGGATCCTTGGGTGGCTCCGTAGTTTGAAACCAATTCTGGTTATCGCTTCTCGGCCTTTTGGCTAAGATCAAGTGTAGTATCTGTTCTTATCAGTTTAATATCTGATACGTCCCCTATCTGGGGACCATATATTAAATGGATTTTTAGAACAGGGAGATGGAAAAAGAGCTTGCTCTGTCCACTCCACGCATTGACCTGGTATTGCAGTATCTCCAGGACCGGTGCACCCCTTCTTTAATGCAGTTTCTAAAATCAGAAAGAATTGAATTCAATGTTTTTTGTTCATTTTGCTTGTTTGTCGGATTTTGGGATGGACTCTTTGGCTTTGCTTTTCTTCTCCTCATTGGATTTTTCATGTTCAAAGTTGCAGAAGCCAGATTACAAGCTCATTTTGGTTCAACTTCAGCAACTGTGCATTGCATTGCCATGTAATGTGATGCAATGCTATCTTTCTAGCTCTCCCTTTTTACTTCCTTTTGGATAAACAGACATATTAGGCAAGCATTTTGGAGCTTTCACCTAAATAACTACAGGTGGTGAGATAAGCTGCACAATATAATTGACCTTTCAGTATATTGTTGCACACACACCATCTATTTAGCAAATGCCCTTGTTATCAACAGCAGCCTTTTAAACTCACCTGAGCTAACAGGTATGTGCGCTGGTTACTCTGCTGCGCTTAAAATTTCTTTTTTGGTTTGCTACAATGCCTTTTCTGAAACGTTGTCTCCCTCTGCTGGAACACTGACTTCTTTCATTTAATGCCTGCAGACTATAAAAGAGAACCCAACCCAAAAAGTTTGGTTGATTAGTCTGTGGCATTCTGTTAAACTGTTGCTTATGGCGGTCTCTGTGAGCTTCTCAGCGACATTCAGCCAGCCAGGTATCCTGCCTGCAGTAGATGGAATGTGGCAATGGAACGCTGGCTGCGCGTGTCATAATAGGCTCTGAGCCTTTATATACCTGTGCACAGCAGCAGCCACCTTCAGTCTGCTGCTGGACAGCCAGCAGCAGCAGCAGCAGGAGAGGTATGTAATCAGGAGCCCTCCTGCTAAGGGTAGACAGCTGCTCGTTCCACCCCACCCCCCGCCTTAATTGGTTCTCCTCCCTTCCAACGGTGTTGAGGCGGGTGGGAACAGCAGGGGGTGAAGGTGCTGTGTTTAAAGAGGTGGAGTTATGCAGATCTAAAACGCGTGGATTGCAGCAGCAGCAAGCCGAAAAGTGCAGGCATGTAAGGGATCTAGAGGTTGACAACATGTCTTCTTAACGGGAGTCCAGGAGCTCATCTCCACAAATGGACTTTTCAGGATCCTTGGGTGGCTCCGTAGTTTGAAACCAATTCTGGTTATCGCTTCTCGGCCTTTTGGCTAAGATCAAGTGTAGTATCTGTTCTTATCAGTTTAATATCTGATACGTCCCCTATCTGGGGACCATATATTAAATGGATTTTTAGAACAGGGAGATGGAAAAAGAGCTTGCTCTGTCCACTCCACGCATTGACCTGGTATTGCAGTATCTCCAGGACCGGTGCACCCCTTCTTTAATGCAGTTTCTAAAATCAGAAAGAATTGAATTCAATGTTTTTTGTTCATTTTGCTTGTTTGTCGGATTTTGGGATGGACTCTTTGGCTTTGCTTTTCTTCTCCTCATTGGATTTTTCATGTTCAAAGTTGCAGAAGCCAGATTACAAGCTCATTTTGGTTCAACTTCAGCAACTGTGCATTGCATTGCCATGTAATGTGATGCAATGCTATCTTTCTAGCTCTCCCTTTTTACTTCCTTTTGGATAAACAGACATATTAGGCAAGCATTTTGGAGCTTTCACCTAAATAACTACAGGTGGTGAGATAAGCTGCACAATATAATTGACCTTTCAGTATATTGTTGCACACACACCATCTATTTAGCAAATGCCCTTGTTATCAACAGCAGCCTTTTAAACTCACCTGAGCTAACAGGTATGTGCGCTGGTTACTCTGCTGCGCTTAAAATTTCTTTTTTGGTTTGCTACAATGCCTTTTCTGAAACGTTGTCTCCCTCTGCTGGAACACTGACTTCTTTCATTTAATGCCTGCAGACTATAAAAGAGAACCCAACCCAAAAAGTTTGGTTGATTAGTCTGTGGCATTCTGTTAAACTGTTGCTTATGGCGGTCTCTGTGAGCTTCTCAGCGACATTCAGCCAGCCAGGTATCCTGCCTGCAGTAGATGGAATGTGGCAATGGAACGCTGGCTGCGCGTGTCATAATAGGCTCTGAGCCTTTATATACCTGTGCACAGCAGCAGCCACCTTCAGTCTGCTGCTGGACAGCCAGCAGCAGCAGCAGCAGGAGAGGTATGTAATCAGGAGCCCTCCTGCTAAGGGTAGACAGCTGCTCGTTCCACCCCACCCCCCGCCTTAATTGGTTCTCCTCCCTTCCAACGGTGTTGAGGCGGGTGGGAACAGCAGGGGGTGAAGGTGCTGTGTTTAAAGAGGTGGAGTTATGCAGATCTAAAACGCGTGGATTGCAGCAGCAGCAAGCCGAAAAGTGCAGGCATGTAAGGGATCTAGAGGTTGACAACATGTCTTCTTAACGGGAGTCCAGGAGCTCATCTCCACAAATGGACTTTTCAGGATCCTTGGGTGGCTCCGTAGTTTGAAACCAATTCTGGTTATCGCTTCTCGGCCTTTTGGCTGCGATCTAGTGTTGGTTTTACTGGCATTGGTTGTAGTTGGAAGGTGCCTGGGGTACCCCGCCTCTTGGCCTTGGGTTCGGGTCCCACTCTTGTAGTGGGGCTTAGGCCCTTGCTGCTATAAGGAGGTGGGCTTAGTCCCTGGGCAACGGGTTGCGATCCCAGCTGTACAGTCCTAGGATTGTTCAGCGACTCCTTAGTTGCGGAAATCCCCCATTATTGGTTGCGGAAATCCCCGTTTTCCTGTTGCGGAAATCCTTGTTTCACCATGGATTCAGATCCAGGTGAAATTCCGACCTATGCCCGGTTACGGCATACGGTGCGGTTTTACTTCCATGAGGGAGGTAAAGATAACAGAGGTTTACGTTTTATTGTGGATGATCTTCTTGTGAAATTTTTTTCAATCCAGAAATCCGAGATCCTGGCAATCCAAGACTACCCGAAGCGTGGTGTATACGATGTCACATTCACTGAAAAAGGTATCCACCAAGATTTTTGCCGTAAAGTGAATGATCCTGATATAATTTACCAGAGAAAGCCAATCTTTAAAGGTGTTAAAATTGTCGAACATGAATTAGATGTGATAAAAACTGTAATTGTTAAAATTTACTCTCCTTATACAAAAGAAAGCGATGTTATTTCATTTTTATCCAATTATTTCAGCAAAGTGGTAAGCCATGGAAAAGTTATGAATGAGTGCGGAGTTTGGGCGTGTAAGTGGAAATTTACGGTGACATGTATTAAGGACCCTTCAAGCCCGGGGGGCATAAGACTTCCCCCAGCACGTTTTAGAATTGGAAACACGAATGGTGACCTCTTTTTTAATGGGATGCCAGCATTCTGTAGGAAATGCAAAAAATACGGCCATTCTAACTGTGACATTACTTGTGTAGCCTGTGGGAGCAAAGACCATAAAACTGAAAATTGTACAACTGGAATTTTTTGTAGCAACTGTGTTTCCAGAGGTCATGCTTTTTCTCATTGTCCTTTTAGGAATACCTCAAAGAGAGCTCAAGCTGGGCAAACAGAGAGACCTTCACCCCCTGAACCAGAAAAGCCCTCACCCCCTGACCAACCCTCGGCTGGTTCGGACAAGCCCGCGGAGGAGAATGAGGGGGAGAGTATGGAAATACCGACCGAGGATGGTGAGCCATGGTGTACTGTTGGAAACTCGAAGCAAAAGAGGGAACGGCGTGGTAACCCACAAACAGAAACCCCTGCGGAGGGACCGAGGGTGGGTGCTACAGGCCAATCCTCACCTTCGAATCCTCCTGGGAATACTCAAGGGCGCGAACAGTCTGGGCCAAAAAAACGCAGGTTGCACGGAGTGGATAGGGCACCTAAGGAAGTACCCCCACCGGAACCCCCGAATGGAAGTGGGAAACCTCAAACGGTGCCTTTACAGGGTGAGGAGGTTGCCAATGTCCCACCCCCTTCAGAAATGGAGGGGGAGATGGAGATGGCTGACTCAGTGATCCTGGAAACTCCTGAAAATAAGTGGTCAACGTCTGAGATGCATGTGCTCGATACGATTCCCCCAGATGGTGCCTCGATAGGGGTCCAAATGGGGGTTCGTGAGCAAAGAGGCAGGCAATACGACCAAGCAGAGTTGGACAGAATGGAACAAGAGTATATCCTGGGAGGTCTACGGTCTGGGACACTAACAGATGAGGAGTCCTCCGTGACGGGCTCTCTGTTGACGATCAATGATCCCTCATCTCCTGGAATAGAAATATAAACCAGCTGAGGTAAGAGTTTGAAAGAATGCTAAATTTCCTTTTTTTCTCTTATGGCAGGGATTAGCGGTTTTTCTCTTAACGCTAGAGGGTTGAAAACTAAGACCAGAAGAGTTGCTCTCTTTGATTTTTTATCCTCTCTAACAGCTACAGTTTTCTTTTTACAGGAATGCTGCATCCCACACAGTTTAAATTATACAGAATATGAGACTGATTGGGCACATGGACCCTCAGTATGGTCAGGATCAAACGGGTCCAGGTCAGCAGGGGTCGCCATTCTTTTTAAAGGGAATGTTTTTATTGACTCTATTCAAGAGGTTTTACCAGGTAGAATTTTATTAGTAAAAGCTTTTATTGATGGTTTTAAATGGCAATTTTTAAACTTTTATGGAGCCACAGATAAGCAAGAAAGAGCTGATATGTTGAATATGTTACCCTTATTTATTAATGATTCTGTCCCTCTTATTTTATCAGGAGATTTTAATTGCATTTTAGGTGGAGAAAAAAGGTTCTCAAGCTCCACAAGTAGGAATTATGATAAAACGTCTTTTATGTTAAAAAATGTCATACAAGATTTTAATTTAACAGATGTTTTTAAGGAGTGTAATAAAGACTTGCCTGCAGAGGAATGGGTAACCTGGAGCAACGTGAATTGTAGCTCCAGGATTGATTTTATTTTCTGCTCTAAAAATGTATTGCCTTTTAAATGTGAGCTTTTATCTAATGTTTTTTCTGATCACAAACTTTTATCCTTTTATGTGAAATGTAATGATTTTAAGAAAAAAGGAAAAGGTACCTGGAAGTTAAACATTTCTCTTTTAGAAGACCCCCAAGTTTTATCTGATTTTACTGAATTTTATTTACATTTTAAAAGAATAAGAGACCCCCATATCCCTATAAGTAGGTGGTGGGAAAAGATGAAAAAGAACATAAGAGATTTTTTTATGAAGGTTGGGGTCCAGAAAGCTAAAGAGAAAAGAGAATTTTATTGGCAACTCAACACTAGATTGGAGACCTTATATAAATTGAAGAGCCATGAGATTGAAGTAGATAAAGAAATTAGTGACTTAAAAAGTGAAATTCAGCATACCTTAGAACAGAGAGGTAAAGAGTTAATTTTCCATGCAAAGGTCCAACATGTTGAAAATAATGAAACCTGTTCACGATATTTTTTTAAATGTATGGTGAAAAATCGTGTTTTTATTGAATCAATGGAAGGTAAACAAGACATAGAGGGTATTTTAGCTAAAGTGCATGAATTTTATTCCGAGCTTTTTAACACAAAATCTGTTGATGACCATTTTATGAAAAGTACTTTGGATGAAATTACAACTGTTTTAGACCCTGTCTCACAAGATGTTTTATTACAGAGTCTAACTGAAGATGAGATATCTGAGACCATAAGAAGCTTTAAGTCTGGTAAAGTACCGGGGCCTGATGGTATACCCATAGAGTTTTATAAGGTTTTTTATGATATTTTACAGGAGGATTTCTTTTATGTTTTTAGCGAGGTTTTTAATACAAAAACCCTACCGAACTCCTGGAAGAAAGGTGAGGTCTCCCTTATATACAAAAAGGAAGACAAAACGCAACTAAGACATTGGAGACCTATCACCCTTCTAAATTGTGATTACAAAATAATGGCAAAAATTTGTGCAAATAGACTTAAAAAGGTAATAGGTAACATAATCCACCCAAACCAAGTGTGTGGCATACCAGGAAGGAGTGTTTGGGAAAATTTGAATCTAATCAAAGATGTAATAGATGACACAAAGTCGAGGGGAAGTAAGCTGGCGGTCCTGTCTCTCGACTTTGAAAAAGCATTTGATAGAGTGTCACACCAATTCCTTTTTAATGTTTTAGCTAAAATGGGTATACCAGAAGGTTTTTTATGCTCTCTCAAAGCATTTTATCATGGTTGCACTAGTAAGGTTTTAGTAAATGGTTTTAAGACAAGTGATGTGTTTTTAAATTCTGGTGTAAAACAAGGTTGCCCTCTGTCCCCCTTGTTATTTATTTGTGCCCTTGAACCCCTACTCAGTGTCTTAAGGAGAGACAAGCAAATCCGAGGCGTCCATTTGCCAGGTGGGGGAGGGTTAGAAGCAAAAGTTACTGGATATATGGATGATGTAGCCATAACATGTAAAGATGCCCTGTCTATCCGGAAAACACTACGGCAAGTGGAATACTTCTGTGGTGGATCTGGTTTTAAAGTAAATTTTAACAAAAGCTGTATTTTAAATGTGGGGAATATGATTTTAAATGATGTACCGGTTCCTGAATGTGACTCTGTAAAGATTCTAGGTGTGATTTTTAACGAAACAAACAAAGGTAAAGAAAGCTGGGATCTTGTGGCACAAAAGGTAAATCAAAAACTATGTATGTGGAGGTTGAGGAAATTAACAATGGAAGGGAAGGTACTAGTTATAAAAATGGTAATTGTGCCTTTGTTATTGTACTTAAGTTTGGTGTTTCCCCCACCCACACATACCTTTACGAAAATAATCAAAGCTTGTTTCACTTTTTTCTGGAGCTCCAAGATGGAGAAATTGAAAAGAGAGTTAGTGGTCAAGCCTAAAGAGAAAGGCGGTAAAGATTTCCCCGATTTTAGAGCTTTTGTTTTAATAAGATTTTTTGTTTTATGTTTTAATGCACTGTCGAAAAATAGTTTATTGGTCATATTTTATCCGTTTTAACACAGGTTATTTTATGAAACGTCATGGATGGTTTGAAACAGTTTTAAGTTCCCCATATGCTCTTAATACACCAGAAAGCTATAAGATTTTAGGAACTATTGTAAACACGTATGACTTAAAAGGGAAAAGTGCAGAAGACTTAAGAGATAGCAAGATGATTTTAAATGGTTTCAAACAAAAGGAATCAATTGTACAGATTGGGAATTTTAATGATAATAAATGTACTGACATATGGAAAGTTATTAATGAACCCTATCTTTTTAATTCCCAGAAGGACCTGGCCTGGAGCTGTGTGCATGATTGTCTTCCATGTCGGGCATTCCAACACCGAAGAGGACTCGTGAGAACTGCCAGATGTCCAAGACAAAGATGCCTCGGAGATGAGACTGTTTTACATGTTTTATGGACTTGTCACTTTGCACGACAAACATGGACTACAATATTTCCTTTGCTTCAAAAAATGACAAACATTAAGGATCTTACTTTTGAAACTGTCTTATTTGGTCGTGTGGAGTGCCCCAACGCCAGCAAGAGGATCATCGCATGGAAGACAATCAGTACCATCAAAGAAGCTCTATGGAAGGCCAGGAACATCCTTCTTTTTAAACACGATGTTTTATCTGTGAAAGATGTTTTAGAGTTGGCTTTTAGTGAAATGTATATGTATTATTTATTGGATGAAAAGAGAAATGTAATTTTATCAAAACAATGGCTGGTAAAAAAATGGAACACAGCAATCTAAACACATTGTCTGTATTTTAATGTAATTTTACTGCCTTATTGAACTGAAATCAATTTATGTACGAATGCATTTTAAAATGTAATGATTTTATGTTCATATCTAATGTATTGTAATTAAGTTTTATCCAATAAACGGGTGTACCTATGTTTGGGTACATTCCAAGTCAAAAAAAAAAAAAAAAATCTGTTCTTATCAGTTTAATATCTGATACGTCCCCTATCTGGGGACCATATATTAAATGGATTTTTAGAACAGGGAGATGGAAAAAGAGCTTGCTCTGTCCACTCCACGCATTGACCTGGTATTGCAGTATCTCCAGGACCGGTGCACCCCTTCTTTAATGCAGTTTCTAAAATCAGAAAGAATTGAATTCAATGTTTTTTGTTCATTTTGCTTGTTTGTCGGATTTTGGGATGGACTCTTTGGCTTTGCTTTTCTTCTCCTCATTGGATTTTTCATGTTCAAAGTTGCAGAAGCCAGATTACAAGCTCATTTTGGTTCAACTTCAGCAACTGTGCATTGCATTGCCATGTAATGTGATGCAATGCTATCTTTCTAGCTCTCCCTTTTTACTTCCTTTTGGATAAACAGACATATTAGGCAAGCATTTTGGAGCTTTCACCTAAATAACTACAGGTGGTGAGATAAGCTGCACAATATAATTGACCTTTCAGTATATTGTTGCACACACACCATCTATTTAGCAAATGCCCTTGTTATCAACAGCAGCCTTTTAAACTCACCTGAGCTAACAGGTATGTGCGCTGGTTACTCTGCTGCGCTTAAAATTTCTTTTTTGGTTTGCTACAATGCCTTTTCTGAAACGTTGTCTCCCTCTGCTGGAACACTGACTTCTTTCATTTAATGCCTGCAGACTATAAAAGAGAACCCAACCCAAAAAGTTTGGTTGATTAGTCTGTGGCATTCTGTTAAACTGTTGCTTATGGCGGTCTCTGTGAGCTTCTCAGCGACATTCAGCCAGCCAGGTATCCTGCCTGCAGTAGATGGAATGTGGCAATGGAACGCTGGCTGCGCGTGTCATAATAGGCTCTGAGCCTTTATATACCTGTGCACAGCAGCAGCCACCTTCAGTCTGCTGCTGGACAGCCAGCAGCAGCAGCAGCAGGAGAGGTATGTAATCAGGAGCCCTCCTGCTAAGGGTAGACAGCTGCTCGTTCCACCCCACCCCCCGCCTTAATTGGTTCTCCTCCCTTCCAACGGTGTTGAGGCGGGTGGGAACAGCAGGGGGTGAAGGTGCTGTGTTTAAAGAGGTGGAGTTATGCAGATCTAAAACGCGTGGATTGCAGCAGCAGCAAGCCGAAAAGTGCAGGCATGTAAGGGATCTAGAGGTTGACAACATGTCTTCTTAACGGGAGTCCAGGAGCTCATCTCCACAAATGGACTTTTCAGGATCCTTGGGTGGCTCCGTAGTTAGAAACCAATTCTGGTTATCGCTTCTCGGCCTTTTGGCTAAGATCAAGTGTAGTATCTGTTCTTATCAGTTTAATATCTGATACGTCCCCTATCTGGGGACCATATATTAAATGGATTTTTAGAACAGGGAGATGGAAAAAGAGCTTGCTCTGTCCACTCCACGCATTGACCTGGTATTGCAGTATCTCCAGGACCGGTGCACCCCTTCTTTAATGCAGTTTCTAAAATCAGAAAGAATTGAATTCAATGTTTTTTGTTCATTTTGCTTGTTTGTCGGATTTTGGGATGGACTCTTTGGCTTTGCTTTTCTTCTCCTCATTGGATTTTTCATGTTCAAAGTTGCAGAAGCCAGATTACAAGCTCATTTTGGTTCAACTTCAGCAACTGTGCATTGCATTGCCATGTAATGTGATGCAATGCTATCTTTCTAGCTCTCCCTTTTTACTTCCTTTTGGATAAACAGACATATTAGGCAAGCATTTTGGAGCTTTCACCTAAATAACTACAGGTGGTGAGATAAGCTGCACAATATAATTGACCTTTCAGTATATTGTTGCACACACACCATCTATTTAGCAAATGCCCTTGTTATCAACAGCAGCCTTTTAAACTCACCTGAGCTAACAGGTATGTGCGCTGGTTACTCTGCTGCGCTTAAAATTTCTTTTTTGGTTTGCTACAATGCCTTTTCTGAAACGTTGTCTCCCTCTGCTGGAACACTGACTTCTTTCATTTAATGCCTGCAGACTATAAAAGAGAAACCAACCCAAAAAGTTTGGTTGATTAGTCTGTGGCATTCTGTTAAACTGTTGCTTATGGCGGTCTCTGTGAGCTTCTCAGCGACATTCAGCCAGCCAGGTATCCTGCCTGCAGTAGATGGAATGTGGCAATGGAACGCTGGCTGCGCGTGTCATAATAGGCTCTGAGCCTTTATATACCTGTGCACAGCAGCAGCCACCTTCAGTCTGCTGCTGGACAGCCAGCAGCAGCAGCAGCAGGAGAGGTATGTAATCAGGAGCCCTCCTGCTAAGGGTAGACAGCTGCTCGTTCCACCCCACCCCCCGCCTTAATTGGTTCTCCTCCCTTCCAACGGTGTTGAGGCGGGTGGGAACAGCAGGGGGTGAAGGTGCTGTGTTTAAAGAGGTGGAGTTATGCAGATCTAAAACGCGTGGATTGCAGCAGCAGCAAGCCGAAAAGTGCAGGCATGTAAGGGATCTAGAGGTTGACAACATGTCTTCTTAACGGGAGTCCAGGAGCTCATCTCCACAAATGGACTTTTCAGGATCCTTGGGTGGCTCCGTAGTTTGAAACCAATTCTGGTTATCGCTTCTCGGCCTTTTGGCTAAGATCAAGTGTAGTATCTGTTCTTATCAGTTTAATATCTGATACGTCCCCTATCTGGGGACCATATATTAAATGGATTTTTAGAACAGGGAGATGGAAAAAGAGCTTGCTCTGTCCACTCCACGCATTGACCTGGTATTGCAGTATCTCCAGGACCGGTGCACCCCTTCTTTAATGCAGTTTCTAAAATCAGAAAGAATTGAATTCAATGTTTTTTGTTCATTTTGCTTGTTTGTCGGATTTTGGGATGGACTCTTTGGCTTTGCTTTTCTTCTCCTCATTGGATTTTTCATGTTCAAAGTTGCAGAAGCCAGATTACAAGCTCATTTTGGTTCAACTTCAGCAACTGTGCATTGCATTGCCATGTAATGTGATGCAATGCTATCTTTCTAGCTCTCCCTTTTTACTTCCTTTTGGATAAACAGACATATTAGGCAAGCATTTTGGAGCTTTCACCTAAATAACTACAGGTGGTGAGATAAGCTGCACAATATAATTGACCTTTCAGTATATTGTTGCACACACACCATCTATTTAGCAAATGCCCTTGTTATCAACAGCAGCCTTTTAAACTCACCTGAGCTAACAGGTATGTGCGCTGGTTACTCTGCTGCGCTTAAAATTTCTTTTTTGGTTTGCTACAATGCCTTTTCTGAAACGTTGTCTCCCTCTGCTGGAACACTGACTTCTTTCATTTAATGCCTGCAGACTATAAAAGAGAACCCAACCCAAAAAGTTTGGTTGATTAGTCTGTGGCATTCTGTTAAACTGTTGCTTATGGCGGTCTCTGTGAGCTTCTCAGCGACATTCAGCCAGCCAGGTATCCTGCCTGCAGTAGATGGAATGTGGCAATGGAACGCTGGCTGCGCGTGTCATAATAGGCTCTGAGCCTTTATATACCTGTGCACAGCAGCAGCCACCTTCAGTCTGCTGCTGGACAGCCAGCAGCAGCAGCAGGAGAGGTATGTAATCAGGAGCCCTCCTGCTAAGGGTAGACAGCTGCTCGTTCCACCCCACCCCCCGCCTTAATTGGTTCTCCTCCCTTCCAACGGTGTTGAGGCGGGTGGGAACAGCAGGGGGTGAAGGTGCTGTGTTTAAAGAGGTGGAGTTATGCAGATCTAAAACGCGTGGATTGCAGCAGCAGCAAGCCGAAAAGTGCAGGCATGTAAGGGATCTAGAGGTTGACAACATGTCTTCTTAACGGGAGTCCAGGAGCTCATCTCCACAAATGGACTTTTCAGGATCCTTGGGTGGCTCCGTAGTTTGAAACCAATTCTGGTTATCGCTTCTCGGCCTTTTGGCTAAGATCAAGTGTAGTATCTGTTCTTATCAGTTTAATATCTGATACGTCCCCTATCTGGGGACCATATATTAAATGGATTTTTAGAACAGGGAGATGGAAAAAGAGCTTGCTCTGTCCACTCCACGCATTGACCTGGTATTGCAGTATCTCCAGGACCGGTGCACCCCTTCTTTAATGCAGTTTCTAAAATCAGAAAGAATTGAATTCAATGTTTTTTGTTCATTTTGCTTGTTTGTCGGATTTTGGGATGGACTCTTTGGCTTTGCTTTTCTTCTCCTCATTGGATTTTTCATGTTCAAAGTTGCAGAAGCCAGATTACAAGCTCATTTTGGTTCAACTTCAGCAACTGTGCATTGCATTGCCATGTAATGTGATGCAATGCTATCTTTCTAGCTCTCCCTTTTTACTTCCTTTTGGATAAACAGACATATTAGGCAAGCATTTTGGAGCTTTCACCTAAATAACTACAGGTGGTGAGATAAGCTGCACAATATAATTGACCTTTCAGTATATTGTTGCACACACACCATCTATTTAGCAAATGCCCTTGTTATCAACAGCAGCCTTTTAAACTCACCTGAGCTAACAGGTATGTGCGCTGGTTACTCTGCTGCGCTTAAAATTTCTTTTTTGGTTTGCTACAATGCCTTTTCTGAAACGTTGTCTCCCTCTGCTGGAACACTGACTTCTTTCATTTAATGCCTGCAGACTATAAAAGAGAACCCAACCCAAAAAGTTTGGTTGATTAGTCTGTGGCATTCTGTTAAACTGTTGCTTATGGCGGTCTCTGTGAGCTTCTCAGCGACATTCAGCCAGCCAGGTATCCTGCCTGCAGTAGATGGAATGTGGCAATGGAACGCTGGCTGCGCGTGTCATAATAGGCTCTGAGCCTTTATATACCTGTGCACAGCAGCAGCCACCTTCAGTCTGCTGCTGGACAGCCAGCAGCAGCAGCAGCAGGAGAGGTATGTAATCAGGAGCCCTCCTGCTAAGGGTAGACAGCTGCTCGTTCCACCCCACCCCCCGCCTTAATTGGTTCTCCTCCCTTCCAACGGTGTTGAGGCGGGTGGGAACAGCAGGGGGTGAAGGTGCTGTGTTTAAAGAGGTGGAGTTATGCAGATCTAAAACGCGTGGATTGCAGCAGCAGCAAGCCGAAAAGTGCAGGCATGTAAGGGATCTAGAGGTTGACAACATGTCTTCTTAACGGGAGTCCAGGAGCTCATCTCCACAAATGGACTTTTCAGGATCCTTGGGTGGCTCCGTAGTTTGAAACCAATTCTGGTTATCGCTTCTCGGCCTTTTGGCTAAGATCAAGTGTAGTATCTGTTCTTATCAGTTTAATATCTGATACGTCCCCTATCTGGGGACCATATATTAAATGGATTTTTAGAACAGGGAGATGGAAAAAGAGCTTGCTCTGTCCACTCCACGCATTGACCTGGTATTGCAGTATCTCCAGGACCGGTGCACCCTGTAACATACCTGGCGGCGTCCTTGCATAGTGGTCCATCTCCCACTGTGCAAGAGCGCGCACTTGATCTCCTGTCCAGAATGTCTCTCTGGCTTCCCTTCATGCTGTCTGTTTGTGTCTGTTTCTGCTGCTTAAGGGCGGCGCCCGATCACTTCCTGCTTTTTGTACCTGCTGTGGGTCACACCCCTTGTGCGTCCTCAGCCTATTGCTGTCTGTCACCTGGTATATAGCTCTGCTGCTCCCATCTATCCCTGCCTGAGCATAGTGTTTCATTCAGTGTGTGCTTGCACTCTGAAGGTGCCAGGTCCCGTTCTGTGTTCTCTTGTCTGCCTATCCTGGAGGCTGTATTTCCAGGCCTGTCTGAACACGCTCCTAGCCTGTTCCTCCTGCCTTCTAGGGGCCGATTACCTAGACCCGTTCCTGTATCTTGTCTGACCTGTCTGAACACGCTCCTAGCCTGTTTCTCCTGCCTTCTAGGGGCCGATTACCTAGACCTGCTCCTGTATCTTGTCTGTCCTGTCTGAACACGCACCTTGCCTGTTCGTCCTGCCTCTCTGGGGGCCGTATTCCCAGACCCGCTCCTGTATTCCGCTGCAGTGTCGGTCTCCTCCGTACACTCAGTTCCAGTCTGAACTCTCTCCTATCCTTTACCTGTTTCGCCTCTATGTCCGTTCCCTTCCTTTTTCTGCAGAGTCTGAACTCGTACCTAACTCCTGCTTGTTGTCTCTGTACTCCCGTTTGTGAGTTTGTGGTCCACTCGCTACTTCTCTGCTAGTACCCTGTGGGTGTCTGGCTCTGCCTTTCCCTTCCTGTCTGTTCCGTGTGAACAGAGCCCTGTCCCCCCTACTCAGCCTAGCCTGCTCTGACTCCTTTGCTCACCGCTCCGGTGGTTCTAGCCTGCTCTGACTCCTTTGCTCACCGCTCCGGCGGTTCTAGTCTGCTCTGACTCCTTTGCTTACCGCTCCGGCGGTTCTAGCCTGCCCTGCTTCTGCCCACTGCTCCGGCAGTCCTGTCCTGCCCTGCTTCTGCCCGCTGCTCCGGCAGTTCTGTCCTGCCCTGCTTCTGCCCGCTGCTCCGGCAGTCCTGTCCTGCCCTGCTTCTGCCCGCTGCTCCGGCAGTCCTGTCCTGCCCTGCTTCTGCCCGCTGCTCCGGCAGTCCTGTCCTGCCCTGCTTCTGCCCGCTGCTCCGGCAGTCCTGTCCTGCCCTGCTTCTGCCCGCTGCTCCGGCAGTCCTGTCCTGCCCTGCTTCTGCCCGCTGCTCCGGCAGTCCTGTCCTGCCCTGCTTCTGCCCGCTGCTCCGGCAGTCCTGTCCTGCCCTGCTTCTGCCCGCTGCTCCGGCAGTCCTGTCCTGCCCTGCTTCTGCCCGCTGCTCCGGCAGTCCTGTCCTGCCCTGCTTGTGCCCGCTGCTCCGGCAGCCCCGTCCTGCTCTGTTCTTGCCCACCGCTTCGGGCGTTCCCTCTCTGCTGTGGTTGTCTACCGCATCTGCGGTTCTGTGACCCAGTCTGTACTGGGTCTTAACCTTTCTGTGCTCCAGCCCGTCCTTTCGGCCAGTACCTCCCTGCCTGCATACTCGCCTGTATCCACCCATCTGCATACCTGCCGTGTTGGTTATATCCACCAGTCTGTGCCAGCCTAACCTGCCTGTTCCTGAGTCCCAGTGTGTACTGGGTCCTATCCCGCCTGTGTTCCTACCTGCTAGTGCCTCCCTGTCTGCACTCTAGCTGTGCTTGCCTGTACCCCTCTACCTGTATTGTTCCTGAGTCCCAGTGTGTACTGGGTCCTATCCCGCCTGTGTTCCTACCTGCTAGTGCCTCCCTGTCTGCACTCTAGCTGCGCTTGCCTTTACCCGCCTGCCTGCATACCAGTCGTGCCTGCCTATACCCTCCAGTCTGTGCGCCAGCCTAACCAGCCTGATCCAGTAATCCCTGTGTGGGTCAACCCCCGTGTCCGGAGTTTGACCTGGAGTAGCACCTGGTCCATCTGCCCGGTTTCTCCCTGGTGCACTGGCGTCGTATGCCGTCGTGCCATCTTGGTCGGATCGGCCAGATACTTAGTCACGCCCCTCCAGGCACTCTCCGGTTCATGGTCCAGTGGAATCACTACAATCACACGCACACGCCGCTCAGCCCGGGCGTGTGCATAACAGCATGCTCAGGCCATGGTTCCCATTGAGCCCCACGGCCTTCGCTCTCTGAGAAGTTTTCCAGCGAATACATGCATTAAAATAAATAAATAAATATTTTTTTTTTCCTTTAGCTGAGTTCCAGGCGAATTACGCACCCGTCCAGATGGATCTATCTGCTCTCGTTCCCGCGGATCCGCTACGTTATTATGGGGATCCTAGACAAAGTCGTGCATTTGTGGAGCAATGCATGCTACACTTCAAGTTCTACCCTCTATGTTTTCCCACCGATCGGGTTAAGGTGGCATTCATTATGTCTTACCTGGCGGGTGATGCCTTGGAATGGATCAACCCCCTATATGAAACACAGGATCCGATCCTCCTGGACCTAATGGCCTTCCTGGTGGCCTTTCTAATGGTCTTCGATGATCCTAACCCGGAGGCTCCTGCTGAAGCTTCACTTCCCAATATCCCGGAGCAGCCCCAATGGGTAATGTGTGTGGGTAGCGCAATAGTCCTCCAGCCCAATGAGACTACTGCCCACCCAGAATCCTCACAGGGTGACTACGCTTTCCGGAATACTTCTCCCAACCTCAAGAGGCAGTCCAGACGTGCTAGACGTAGAGGCAAGCCGTCACGCCAGGGTCTGTCCTCCCTGAGACCTCCTGACCCCAACCTTGAAGTCCCTACTGAAGCTTCATCTCCCTGTATCCCGGAGAAGCCCCAACGGGTAATGTGCGTGGGTAGTGCACCAGTTCTCCTGCCCGAAGAGACTTCTGCCCATCCAGACTCCACACAGGAGAACTTCCTGCACCCGGCATCAGATGCTTCACCCACTTTAACCGGTGTGCATGTCCAAGGATGCTCCAAAGCTGTGGTTACCTCAGAGTCTGTGCACCTCTACTACCTGGCGGAGGACCCCCTGTTGCCTCCTGAATCCTCCGGGATACCACTCGATGACAAATGGAGAGAGAATTCTCTACACCCGGTACTCAATACTTTGTCCGCTTCGTCCTGTGAGCCTGACAATGGGTACCCCAAAGTGGTAGTTACCCCCGAGTCTCTACACCCCTCCGACCAGGCGGAGGACCTCCAGTTGTCTCCTGAACCCTTCGGGGTGCTACCTGGTAGCGAAAGGACAGAGACTCTCCTATACTCTGTACCTGATACCTCGCTCGCTTCGTCCAGTGAGTCCAACCTAGTGTACTCCGAAGCAGAGGTTACTCCCGAGTCTCTACACCCCTCCGACCAGGCGGAGGACCTCCAGTTGTCTCCTGAACCCTTCGGGGTGCTACCTGGTAGCGAAAGGACAGAGACTCTCCTATACTCTGTACCTGATACCTCGCTCGCTTCGTCCAGTGAGTCCAACCTAGTGTACTCTGAAGCAGTGGTTACTCCCGAGTCTCTACACTCCTCTGACCAGGCGGAGGACCTCCAGTTGTCTCCAGAACCCTTCGGGGTGCCACCTGGTGGTAAATGGACAGAGACTTTCCTATATCCTGGATCTGATACCTCGCTTGCTTCGTCCAGTGAGTCCGACCTAGTGTACTCTGAAGCAGAGGTTACCCGTGAGTCTCCACACCCCTCTGACCAGGCGGAGGACCGCCAGTTGTCTCCAGAACCCTTCGGGGTGCCACCTGGTGGAGAATTGCCAGAGACTTTCCTATACTCGGTACCCGATACCTCGCCTGCTTCGTCCAGTGAGTCCGACCTAGTGTACTCTGAAGCAGATGTTTTCTCTGAGCCTCTGCACTCTTCTGACCCGGCGGAGGACCTCCAGTTGTTTCCTGAATCCTCCGGGGTACCACCAGAAAACAAAGAGACAGTGACTTTTCCTCATTATGTACCTGATAACCCGTCTATTTCTTCCTGTGAGCTTGACAAGATGTACCTCGAAGCAGAGATTACCCCCAAGTCTCTGTCCCCCTCCAACCCGGTGGAGGACTTCCAGTTGTCTCCTGTACCCTCTGGGGTGCCACCTGAAAATATGTGGAGAGAGACTTCCTTGTGTGCTGTTCCTGGTACTCCACCCGTTTCGTCTGTTGCTAAGGGTGGCTGGATGGGAGGTAGCATCCTAGCTACCCAGAGGAGACCAGTTTTTCCGGTGGACAGGGGAAGTGATCTCTTCGAAGTGAAGAATTGGCCCTCGAATTCCCTGCGGAAGATTCTGGCAGGCCTGAAGAAGAGGGGGCGTAAGGGGGGGGGTACTGTAACATACCTGGCGGCGTCCTTGCATAGTGGTCCATCTCCCACTGTGCAAGAGCGCGCACTTGATCTCCTGTCCAGAATGTCTCTCTGGCTTCCCTCCATGCTGTCTGTTTGTGTCTGTTTCTGCTGCTTAAGGGCGGCGCCCGATCACTTCCTGCTTTTTGTACCTGCTGTGGGTCACACCCCTTGTGCGTCCTCAGCCTATTGCTGTCTGTCACCTGGTATATAGCTCTGCTGCTCCCATCTATCCCTGCCTGAGCATAGTGTTTCATTCAGTGTGTGCTTGCACTCTGAAGGTGCCAGGTCCCGTTCTGTGTTCTCTTGTCTGCCTATCCTGGAGTCTGTATTTCCAGGCCTGTCTGAACACGCTCCTAGCCTGTTCCTCCTGCCTTCTAGGGGCCGATTACCTAGACCCGTTCCTGTATCTTGTCTGACCTGTCTGAACACGCTCCTAGCCTGTTCCTCCTGCCTTCTAGGGGCCGATTACCTAGACCTGCTCCTGTATCTTGTCTGTCCTGTCTGAACACGCACCTTGCCTGTTCGTCCTGCCTCTCTGGGGGCCGTATTCCCAGACCCGCTCCTGTATTCCGCTGCAGTGTCGGTCTCCTCCGTACACTCAGTTCCAGTCTGAACTCTCTCCTATCCTTTACCTGTTTCGCCTCTATGTCCGTTCCCTTCCTTTTTCTGCAGAGTCTGAACTCGTACCTAACTCCTGCTTGTTGTCTCTGTACTCCCGTTTGTGAGTTTGTGGTCCACTCGCTACTTCTCTGCTAGTACCCTGTGGGTGTCTGGCTCTGCCTTTCCCTTCCTGTCTGTTCCGTGTGAACACAGCCCTGTCCCCCCTACTCAGCCTAGCCTGCTCTGACTCCTTTGCTCACCGCTCCGGTGGTTCTAGCCTGCTCTGACTCCTTTGCTCACCGCTCCGGCGGTTCTAGTCTGCTCTGACTCCTTTGCTTACCGCTCCGGCGGTTCTAGCCTGCCCTGCTTCTGCCCACTGCTCCGGCAGTCCTGTCCTGCCCTGCTTCTGCCCGCTGCTCTGGCAGTTCTGTCCTGCCCTGCTTCTGCCCGCTGCTCCGGCAGTCCTGTCCTGCCCTGCTTCTGCCCGCTGCTCCGGCAGTCCTGTCCTGCCCTGCTTCTGCCCGCTGCTCCGGCAGTCCTGTCCTGCCCTGCTTCTGCCCGCTGCTCCGGCAGTCCTGTCCTGCCCTGCTTCTGCCCGCTGCTCCGGCAGTCCTGTCCTGCCCTGCTTCTGCCCGCTGCTCCGGCAGTCCTGTCCTGCCCTGCTTCTGCCCGCTGCTCCGGCAGTCCTGTCCTGCCCTGCTTCTGCCCGCTGCTCCGGCAGTCCTGTCCTGCCCTGCTTCTGCCCGCTGCTCCGGCAGTCCTGTCCTGCCCTGCTTCTGCCCGCTGCTCCGGCAGTCCTGTCCTGCCCTGCTTGTGCCCGCTGCTCCGGCAGCCCCGTCCTGCTCTGTTCTTGCCCACCGCTTCGGGCGTTCCCTCTCTGCTGTGGTTGTCTACCGCATCTGCGGTTCTGTGACCCAGTCTGTACTGGGTCTTAACCTTTCTGTGCTCCAGCCCGTCCTTTCGGCCAGTACCTCCCTGCCTGCATACTCGCCTGTATCCACCCATCTGCATACCTGCCGTGTTTGCTTATATCCACCAGTCTGTGCCAGCCTAACCTGCCTGTTCCTGAGTCCCAGTGTGTACTGGGTCCTATCCCGCCTGTGTTCCTACCTGCTAGTGCCTCCCTGTCTGCACTCTAGCTGTGCTTGCCTGTACCCCTCCACCTGTATTGTTCCTGAGTCCCAGTGTGTACTGGGTCCTATCCCGCCTGTGTTCCTACCTGCTAGTGCCTCCCTGTCTGCACTCTAGCTGCGCTTGCCTTTACCCGCCTGCCTGCATACCAGTCGTGCCTGCCTATACCCTCCAGTCTGTGCGCCAGCCTAACCAGCCTGATCCAGTAATCCCTGTGTGGGTCAACCCCCGTGTCCGGAGTTTGACCTGGAGTAGCACCTGGTCCCTCTGCCCGGTTTCTCCCTGGTGCACTGGCGTCGTATGCCGTCGTGCCATCTTGGTCGGATCGGCCAGATACTTAGTCACGCCCCTCCAGGCACTCTCCGGTTCATGGTCCAGTGGAATCACTACAATCACACGCACACGCCGCTCAGCCCGGGCGTGTGCATAACACACCCCTTCTTTAATGCAGTTTCTAAAATCAGAAAGAATTGAATTCAATGTTTTTTGTTCATTTTGCTTGTTTGTCGGATTTTGGGATGGACTCTTTGGCTTTGCTTTTCTTCTCCTCATTGGATTTTTCATGTTCAAAGTTGCAGAAGCCAGATTACAAGCTCATTTTGGTTCAACTTCAGCAACTGTGCATTGCATTGCCATGTAATGTGATGCAATGCTATCTTTCTAGCTCTCCCTTTTTACTTCCTTTTGGATAAACAGACATATTAGGCAAGCATTTTGGAGCTTTCACCTAAATAACTACAGGTGGTGAGATAAGCTGCACAATATAATTGACCTTTCAGTATATTGTTGCACACACACCATCTATTTAGCAAATGCCCTTGTTATCAACAGCAGCCTTTTAAACTCACCTGAGCTAACAGGTATGTGCGCTGGTTACTCTGCTGCGCTTAAAATTTCTTTTTTGGTTTGCTACAATGCCTTTTCTGAAACGTTGTCTCCCTCTGCTGGAACACTGACTTCTTTCATTTAATGCCTGCAGACTATAAAAGAGAACCCAACCCAAAAAGTTTGGTTGATTAGTCTGTGGCATTCTGTTAAACTGTTGCTTATGGCGGTCTCTGTGAGCTTCTCAGCGACATTCAGCCAGCCAGGTATCCTGCCTGCAGTAGATGGAATGTGGCAATGGAACGCTGGCTGCGCGTGTCATAATAGGCTCTGAGCCTTTATATACCTGTGCACAGCAGCAGCCACCTTCAGTCTGCTGCTGGACAGCCAGCAGCAGCAGCAGCAGGAGAGGTATGTAATCAGGAGCCCTCCTGCTTAGGGTAGACAGCTGCTCGTTCCACCCCACCCCCCGCCTTAATTGGTTCTCCTCCCTTCCAACGGTGTTGAGGCGGGTGGGAACAGCAGGGGGTGAAGGTGCTGTGTTTAAAGAGGTGGAGTTATGCAGATCTAAAACGCGTGGATTGCAGCAGCAGCAAGCCGAAAAGTGCAGGCATGTAAGGGATCTAGAGGTTGACAACATGTCTTCTTAACGGGAGTCCAGGAGCTCATCTCCACAAATGGACTTTTCAGGATCCTTGGGTGGCTCCGTAGTTTGAAACCAATTCTGGTTATCGCTTCTCGGCCTTTTGGCTAAGATCAAGTGTAGTATCTGTTCTTATCAGTTTAATATCTGATACGTCCCCTATCTGGGGACCATATATTAAATGGATTTTTAGAACAGGGAGATGGAAAAAGAGCTTGCTCTGTCCACTCCACGCATTGACCTGGTATTGCAGTATCTCCAGGACCGGTGCACCCCTTCTTTAATGCAGTTTCTAAAATCAGAAAGAATTGAATTCAATGTTTTTTGTTCATTTTGCTTGTTTGTCGGATTTTGGGATGGACTCTTTGGCTTTGCTTTTCTTCTCCTCATTGGATTTTTCATGTTCAAAGTTGCAGAAGCCAGATTACAAGCTCATTTTGGTTCAACTTCAGCAACTGTGCATTGCATTGCCATGTAATGTGATGCAATGCTATCTTTCTAGCTCTCCCTTTTTACTTCCTTTTGGATAAACAGACATATTAGGCAAGCATTTTGGAGCTTTCACCTAAATAACTACAGGTGGTGAGATAAGCTGCACAATATAATTGACCTTTCAGTATATTGTTGCACACACACCATCTATTTAGCAAATGCCCTTGTTATCAACAGCAGCCTTTTAAACTCACCTGAGCTAACAGGTATGTGCGCTGGTTACTCTGCTGCGCTTAAAATTTCTTTTTTGGTTTGCTACAATGCCTTTTCTGAAACGTTGTCTCCCTCTGCTGGAACACTGACTTCTTTCATTTAATGCCTGCAGACTATAAAAGAGAACCCAACCCAAAAAGTTTGGTTGATTAGTCTGTGGCATTCTGTTAAACTGTTGCTTATGGCGGTCTCTGTGAGCTTCTCAGCGACATTCAGCCAGCCAGGTATCCTGCCTGCAGTAGATGGAATGTGGCAATGGAACGCTGGCTGCGCGTGTCATAATAGGCTCTGAGCCTTTATATACCTGTGCACAGCAGCAGCCACCTTCAGTCTGCTGCTGGACAGCCAGCAGCAGCAGCAGCAGGAGAGGTATGTAATCAGGAGCCCTCCTGCTAAGGGTAGACAGCTGCTCGTTCCACCCCACCCCCCGCCTTAATTGGTTCTCCTCCCTTCCAACGGTGTTGAGGCGGGTGGGAACAGCAGGGGGTGAAGGTGCTGTGTTTAAAGAGGTGGAGTTATGCAGATCTAAAACGCGTGGATTGCAGCAGCAGCAAGCCGAAAAGTGCAGGCATGTAAGGGATCTAGAGGTTGACAACATGTCTTCTTAACGGGAGTCCAGGAGCTCATCTCCACAAATGGACTTTTCAGGATCCTTGGGTGGCTCCGTAGTTTGAAACCAATTCTGGTTATCGCTTCTCGGCCTTTTGGCTAAGATCAAGTGTAGTATCTGTTCTTATCAGTTTAATATCTGATACGTCCCCTATCTGGGGACCATATATTAAATGGATTTTTAGAACAGGGAGATGGAAAAAGAGCTTGCTCTGTCCACTCCACGCATTGACCTGGTATTGCAGTATCTCCAGGACCGGTGCACCCCTTCTTTAATGCAGTTTCTAAAATCAGAAAGAATTGAATTCAATGTTTTTTGTTCATTTTGCTTGTTTGTCGGATTTTGGGATGGACTCTTTGGCTTTGCTTTTCTTCTCCTCATTGGATTTTTCATGTTCAAAGTTGCAGAAGCCAGATTACAAGCTCATTTTGGTTCAACTTCAGCAACTGTGCATTGCATTGCCATGTAATGTGATGCAATGCTATCTTTCTAGCTCTCCCTTTTTACTTCCTTTTGGATAAACAGACATATTAGGCAAGCATTTTGGAGCTTTCACCTAAATAACTACAGGTGGTGAGATAAGCTGCACAATATAATTGACCTTTCAGTATATTGTTGCACACACACCATCTATTTAGCAAATGCCCTTGTTATCAACAGCAGCCTTTTAAACTCACCTGAGCTAACAGGTATGTGCGCTGGTTACTCTGCTGCGCTTAAAATTTCTTTTTTGGTTTGCTACAATGCCTTTTCTGAAACGTTGTCTCCCTCTGCTGGAACACTGACTTCTTTCATTTAATGCCTGCAGACTATAAAAGAGAACCCAACCCAAAAAGTTTGGTTGATTAGTCTGTGGCATTCTGTTAAACTGTTGCTTATGGCGGTCTCTGTGAGCTTCTCAGCGACATTCAGCCAGCCAGGTATCCTGCCTGCAGTAGATGGAATGTGGCAATGGAACGCTGGCTGCGCGTGTCATAATAGGCTCTGAGCCTTTATATACCTGTGCACAGCAGCAGCCACCTTCAGTCTGCTGCTGGACAGCCAGCAGCAGCAGCAGCAGGAGAGGTATGTAATCAGGAGCCCTCCTGCTAAGGGTAGACAGCTGCTCGTTCCACCCCACCCCCCGCCTTAATTGGTTCTCCTCCCTTCTAACGGTGTTGAGGCGGGTGGGAACAGCAGGGGGTGAAGGTGCTGTGTTTAAAGAGGTGGAGTTATGCAGATCTAAAACGCGTGGATTGCAGCAGCAGCAAGCCGAAAAGTGCAGGCATGTAAGGGATCTAGAGGTTGACAACATGTCTTCTTAACGGGAGTCCAGGAGCTCATCTCCACAAATGGACTTTTCAGGATCCTTGGGTGGCTCCGTAGTTTGAAACCAATTCTGGTTATCGCTTCTCGGCCTTTTGGCTAAGATCAAGTGTAGTATCTGTTCTTATCAGTTTAATATCTGATACGTCCCCTATCTGGGGACCATATATTAAATGGATTTTTAGAACAGGGAGATGGAAAAAGAGCTTGCTCTGTCCACTCCACGCATTGACCTGGTGTTGCAGTATCTCCAGGACCGGTGCACCCCTTCTTTAATGCAGTTTCTAAAATCAGAAAGAATTGAATTCAATGTTTTTTGTTCATTTTGCTTGTTTGTCGGATTTTGGGATGGACTCTTTGGCTTTGCTTTTCTTCTCCTCATTGGATTTTTCATGTTCAAAGTTGCAGAAGCCAGATTACAAGCTCATTTTGGTTCAACTTCAGCAACTGTGCATTGCATTGCCATGTAATGTGATGCAATGCTATCTTTCTAGCTCTCCCTTTTTACTTCCTTTTGGATAAACAGACATATTAGGCAAGCATTTTGGAGCTTTCACCTAAATAACTACAGGTGGTGAGATAAGCTGCACAATATAATTGACCTTTCAGTATATTGTTGCACACACACCATCTATTTAGCAAATGCCCTTGTTATCAACAGCAGCCTTTTAAACTCACCTGAGCTAACAGGTATGTGCGCTGGTTACTCTGCTGCGCTTAAAATTTCTTTTTTGGTTTGCTACAATGCCTTTTCTGAAACGTTGTCTCCCTCTGCTGGAACACTGACTTCTTTCATTTAATGCCTGCAGACTATAAAAGAGAACCCAACCCAAAAAGTTTGGTTGATTAGTCTGTGGCATTCTGTTAAACTGTTGCTTATGGCGGTCTCTGTGAGCTTCTCAGCGACATTCAGCCAGCCAGGTATCCTGCCTGCAGTAGATGGAATGTGGCAATGGAACGCTGGCTGCGCGTGTCATAATAGGCTCTGAGCCTTTATATACCTGTGCACAGCAGCAGCCACCTTCAGTCTGCTGCTGGACAGCCAGCAGCAGCAGCAGCAGGAGAGGTATGTAATCAGGAGCCCTCCTGCTAAGGGTAGACAGCTGCTCGTTCCACCCCACCCCCCGCCTTAATTGGTTCTCCTCCCTTCCAACGGTGTTGAGGCGGGTGGGAACAGCAGGGGGTGAAGGTGCTGTGCTTAAAGAGGTGGAGTTATGCAGATCTAAAACGCGTGGATTGCAGCAGCAGCAAGCCGAAAAGTGCAGGCATGTAAGGGATCTAGAGGTTGACAACATGTCTTCTTAACGGGAGTCCAGGAGCTCATCTCCACAAATGGACTTTTCAGGATCCTTGGGTGGCTCCGTAGTTTGAAACCAATTCTGGTTATCGCTTCTCGGCCTTTTGGCTAAGATCAAGTGTAGTATCTGTTCTTATCAGTTTAATATCTGATACGTCCCCTATCTGGGGACCATATATTAAATGGATTTTTAGAACAGGGAGATGGAAAAAGAGCTTGCTCTGTCCACTCCACGCATTGACCTGGTATTGCAGTATCTCCAGGACCGGTGCACCCCTTCTTTAATGCAGTTTCTAAAATCAGAAAGAATTGAATTCAATGTTTTTTGTTCATTTTGCTTGTTTGTCGGATTTTGGGATGGACTCTTTGGCTTTGCTTTTCTTCTCCTCATTGGATTTTTCATGTTCAAAGTTGCAGAAGCCAGATTACAAGCTCATTTTGGTTCAACTTCAGCAACTGTGCATTGCATTGCCATGTAATGTGATGCAATGCTATCTTTCTAGCTCTCCCTTTTTACTTCCTTTTGGATAAACAGACATATTAGGCAAGCATTTTGGAGCTTTCACCTAAATAACTACAGGTGGTGAGATAAGCTGCACAATATAATTGACCTTTCAGTATATTGTTGCACACACACCATCTATTTAGCAAATGCCCTTGTTATCAACAGCAGCCTTTTAAACTCACCTGAGCTAACAGGTATGTGCGCTGGTTACTCTGCTGCGCTTAAAATTTCTTTTTTGGTTTGCTACAATGCCTTTTCTGAAACGTTGTCTCCCTCTGCTGGAACACTGACTTCTTTCATTTAATGCCTGCAGACTATAAAAGAGAACCCAACCCAAAAAGTTTGGTTGATTAGTCTGTGGCATTCTGTTAAACTGTTGCTTATGGCGGTCTCTGTGAGCTTCTCAGCGACATTCAGCCAGCCAGGTATCCTGCCTGCAGTAGATGGAATGTGGCAATGGAACGCTGGCTGCGCGTGTCATAATAGGCTCTGAGCCTTTATATACCTGTGCACAGCAGCAGCCACCTTCAGTCTGCTGCTGGACAGCCAGCAGCAGCAGCAGCAGGAGAGGTATGTAATCAGGAGCCCTCCTGCTAAGGGTAGACAGCTGCTCGTTCCACCCCACCCCCCGCCTTAATTGGTTCTCCTCCCTTCCAACGGTGTTGAGGCGGGTGGGAACAGCAGGGGGTGAAGGTGCTGTGTTTAAAGAGGTGGAGTTATGCAGATCTAAAACGCGTGGATTGCAGCAGCAGCAAGCCGAAAAGTGCAGGCATGTAAGGGATCTAGAGGTTGACAACATGTCTTCTTAACGGGAGTCCAGGAGCTCATCTCCACAAATGGACTTTTCAGGATCCTTGGGTGGCTCCGTAGTTTGAAACCAATTCTGGTTATCGCTTCTCGGCCTTTTGGCTAAGATCAAGTGTAGTATCTGTTCTTATCAGTTTAATATCTGATACGTCCCCTATCTGGGGACCATATATTAAATGGATTTTTAGAACAGGGAGATGGAAAAAGAGCTTGCTCTGTCCACTCCACGCATTGACCTGGTATTGCAGTATCTCCAGGACCGGTGCACCCCTTCTTTAATGCAGTTTCTAAAATCAGAAAGAATTGAATTCAATGTTTTTTGTTCATTTTGCTTGTTTGTCGGATTTTGGGATGGACTCTTTGGCTTTGCTTTTCTTCTCCTCATTGGATTTTTCATGTTCAAAGTTGCAGAAGCCAGATTACAAGCTCATTTTGGTTCAACTTCAGCAACTGTGCATTGCATTGCCATGTAATGTGATGCAATGCTATCTTTCTAGCTCTCCCTTTTTACTTCCTTTTGGATAAACAGACATATTAGGCAAGCATTTTGGAGCTTTCACCTAAATAACTACAGGTGGTGAGATAAGCTGCACAATATAATTGACCTTTCAGTATATTGTTGCACACACACCATCTATTTAGCAAATGCCCTTGTTATCAACAGCAGCCTTTTAAACTCACCTGAGCTAACAGGTATGTGCGCTGGTTACTCTGCTGCGCTTAAAATTTCTTTTTTGGTTTGCTACAATGCCTTTTCTGAAACGTTGTCTCCCTCTGCTGGAACACTGACTTCTTTCATTTAATGCCTGCAGACTATAAAAGAGAACCCAACCCAAAAAGTTTGGTTGATTAGTCTGTGGCATTCTGTTAAACTGTTGCTTATGGCGGTCTCTGTGAGCTTCTCAGCGACATTCAGCCAGCCAGGTATCCTGCCTGCAGTAGATGGAATGTGGCAATGGAACGCTGGCTGCGCGTGTCATAATAGGCTCTGAGCCTTTATATACCTGTGCACAGCAGCAGCCACCTTCAGTCTGCTGCTGGACAGCCAGCAGCAGCAGCAGCAGGAGAGGTATGTAATCAGGAGCCCTCCTGCTAAGGGTAGACAGCTGCTCGTTCCACCCCACCCCCCGCCTTAATTGGTTCTCCTCCCTTCCAACGGTGTTGAGGCGGGTGGGAACAGCAGGGGGTGAAGGTGCTGTGTTTAAAGAGGTGGAGTTATGCAGATCTAAAACGCGTGGATTGCAGCAGCAGCAAGCCGAAAAGTGCAGGCATGTAAGGGATCTAGAGGTTGACAACATGTCTTCTTAACGGGAGTCCAGGAGCTCATCTCCACAAATGGACTTTTCAGGATCCTTGGGTGGCTCCGTAGTTTGAAACCAATTCTGGTTATCGCTTCTCGGCCTTTTGGCTAAGATCAAGTGTAGTATCTGTTCTTTTAAGAACACAAGAGCTACGATCTACACTTGACGAGAGTGATCGAACTCGGAAGGAGAAGAGCTTCGGAGCCCAGCTGACATCAGAGAACGAAGGCGGATATCGGTGGGAGGAAGAAGCTCTAAAGAATCCAGAAGAAGACGAAGACTCGGAGAAGAATCGGGCTGTCCTGTGGAATCTTCGAGGAAGAAAATCATCGAGACAAAGACCTTTCGGGGAATTTGTCCAGAACACGACGGGAGAAGAATCTGCATAGCTCCACCCATTCCGGGAAGAGTTCCAGATCCAGCTCCAAGAAGTAACTGCAGGAGGAAAGCCATGGCAAGCGCTGCGAGGAAGGCCGAAAAGAAGAGCCTGGAGCTGGGGACAGCCAGGAGGGCCCAGCCAGGAGCCGATTCTGACCCCAAGGACTCTGCCTCCACGACTGGCCAGCAGAAGGGACCCCAGAAGCCCCGCCACGAAGCTCCAGCCCTGGAGCCATGGATGCGGCAGACGGTGGCCCTGAAGCTGAAGGAAGTGGATGGGAGGGTGCCGGACATGTCCTCGGACGTGTTCTGCCAGAAGATGCTGCTGGATCGAGGCTTCTCCAGGTCGGACACCCTCAGCATCCAGACCTTCTTGACGGGGATCTTCTTCGTCACCTTCGCCACTGTGAACACCTGCAGGAGGTTCTGGGAAATGGTAAGCGCAAAAGGACCGGATAATTCTTTCTCTGCCTTTACAGGTAGCTGCCCTATCCAGAGGGATGAAAGGAGGATCACGGTCTCCATGCGCAACCCGCACACCCCAGGCCAAGACATCTGTACCTTCCTGAGACGCTTCTGTTTGGTTGTGAAGGAACCCTCTCACATCCTGAATGGACTCGGCTTCTGGACAGGTAAGTGGTCGGTGACCGTTAGACTTCACAGGGACCTGGCGTACTCAGACGGACTTCGGCACCTGCCCCCGACATTCTCCCTGGGCAACTCCTACGGCCTCATCTATTACCCGGACATGCCGCGGAACTGCAGGAGATGCGGCAAGAACGGCCACGAGATGAAGGACTGCAAGGAGGATGCCTGCAGGATTTGTCGAGTGACGGGACACAGCTCGAAGGACTGCCCGAAGAAGACGTCCTGCAACCTGTGTGGGCTGGCGGCTCATCTGTACAAGGATTGCCCCAGGCGTGAGAGATCCTGGGCATCGGTGGTTGCGACGACCCCAGCTACGGAGGACAAGGCCCCGACGACCAGGCCTGTGAAGGTCAAGGACGCGACGACCAAGGCCCCAGCGGCCAAGGCCGAGACGACCAAGGCCAAAGCGGTCAAGGAGTCGGTGGCCAAAGCCCCAGCGACGGTCCCAGCAGCTCCGAAGCAGAAGAAAAAGTCAAAGGAGGGTAAGAGTTCTGTCACCCCTCTCTCGATCCCTCCCCCTGCCACCCCCGTCCAATCCCCCCCCACCCCGGCCACCCCTGCTGAGGATTCCACTTCCTCTTCCTCCTTCCCCTACTCCTCAGCAGGTGTCCTTTCCCCTGCCCCGGCAGCCACTCTCCCTCCCCAGACCATGGTAGCGGTGGAATTAACCTTTCCTCCACCCGCCGCTATCTATTCCGAGGAGGATTTTCCCCTTCTTGTCTCCCCAGTTCCAACCCGGGGAAAGAGGAAGGTGGAGGACAGCCCTGCTACTGAATCCTCCAAAAAGAAGATTCTGGATTTCGTAGGCGAAAAGGAGGATACCCTCCCTGAGCCAGAAGAGATGGAGCACATGGTTGAGACCCTGGTGGCCGAGCCAGAAGAGGAGGAACTGGTGGTCGCCGAGATTGAGGCCGCGCTGCTTGACCAGATGGAGGAAGAGGGCCTGCTGGTGATCCCGTCACCAGCAGTCAACACCGACGAGGGACCACCCGACCGGAGTGGTAACTAAGGTGTATTGCCTGCGCTAACTTTTTCTTTTTTCCCTACATGATGGCTAATATTAACTTATTTTCCATTAATGTCAGGAGCATCAAGGACAAGTTCAGACGTCAGACTATTTATGCCTTCCTTACTTCCCAGTTGTGTGATGTTTATATGTTGCAGGAATGTTCCCTTCCCTCCTCTAGGTCCTTCAAACATCTGGCCAGGGAGTGGTCCCACGGTCCATCCTACTGGTCCGGTGGGGGTGACTGCAAGTCTGCGGGGGTCGCAATTCTGATCAGGGGGGGCGCATTCACGCTTGAGTCCGTCCAGGAGCTCATCTGCGGCAGGGCTCTTGTTGTAGATGGCAACTGGGCGGGAGAACCTGTCAGGTTCATCAACGTGTATGCGTCCCCACTGAAGAATGAGCGTTTGGAGCTTTTCCAGACCCTGCAGCTTCAGCTTGCCACCACCAGGACCTTAGTGATGGCCGGGGATTTCAACTGCCCCATCGAGGAGGACGGTCGTAGTTCTGGCACATCTGCCAAGTTGGACATCACGTCCAAGCTGCTCATCGAGATGGTAACCGAGGCCTCTCTTCAGGACGTGGTGGGCTCCATGGGGAGAGGCTCCACGAACTATTCGTGGAGCCGACCCGATGGCTCACTCCGCTCCAGGATTGACTTTGTGTTCACCTCTCGGGCAGTCAGGCAGAGTAGGCACTCGATGGTCTCCTGCTTCTTCTCCGACCACAGAGCCATTCACTTACAAGGTGTCCTCGGCGACGGTTTTCTGTCCGGCCCCGGCTCCTGGAAGCTGAATTGTGCTCTGCTGGCTCAGGATGAAGTCGTGGAGGAGCTGAGAGCAGCCTACGCAATGTGGCAGTCCTACAAGGGTAGCTTCCAAACAGTCTCTGATTGGTGGGAATATGTTAAACTTGAGTTTCGCTGTTTCTTTCAGGCCAAGGGTCGACAACAGGCGTGTGAGAAGAGGAGGGACTTCAGAGGGCTGCAGCGCGAGCTGCGGTCGCTGCAGGACCTTCTTCACTGCGGCTGGGACGTGAGGGAGGAGCTGGAGGAGACCAAGAAGAGCCTGAAAAGGCACTTTGAGGAGGAGTCCAAGCGAATCATCTTCCGTTCCAAAGTGGAGAATCTGGAGAAGGGTGAGAAATGTAACTCATTCTTTTTCAGGAAACTTCATGCCGGTCACACGCCCCTGAACGAGCTGCGAGACGAGAGCGGAAACATGCGACGTGGGAAGGAGGACGTGATGAGGGTCGTCAGCGACTTCTACAGCGAACTCTACTCCCACAAGACTACCGACCCCGACGCTGCTGATAAGTTCCTGTCAGGTATCACTAACCATCTTGATCCTGCAGGCACGGCAGCCTTGGACAAACCTCTGATGGTGGGCGAATTGCTCTCTGCCGCTAAATCCTTTAGGACCGGCAGGACCCCGGGCAGTGATGGTCTTCCAGCGGAGCTCTATGTAGCGCTGGGAGACCTCATCTGTCCGGACCTGTTGGACCTGTACGAGGAGATGGTGGTGGAGGGTAGAATGCCTCCATCTTTGAGGGAAGGAATGGTCACGATCCTGTACAAGCGGAAGGGAGAGAGGTGCGACCTGAGGAATTGGCGTCCCATCACTCTGCTCAACGTGGACTACAAGATCCTGGCCAAGACGATGGCGACACGACTTAAGACGGTCATCGGACGGATCATCCACCCGGACCAGACCTGCGGCATCCCTGGACGTCGCATCGCAGACAGCCTCGCTCTCGTGCGGGACACGGTCGAGTACATCAAGGTCCGCCGCGCACACGCGGCCCTGGTCTCCTTGGATCAGGAGAAGGCCTTCGACCGGGTTTCCCACGAGTTCATGGGCCGAGCTCTGCACCGGTTAGGTTTGGGTAACATGTTTTGTTCGTATGTCCGTCTGATGTATTTTGATATCCACAGCTCGGTGTTGGTGAACGGCTGGAAGACTGACCCCTTCCCTGTCCTCTCTGGGGTCAGACAAGGCTGCCCTCTATCACCTCTTCTTTTTGTTTGTGTTATAGAACTCTTCGCAGAGGCTATCCGGCAGAATGGAGAGATCAGAGGGATCACCGCACCGGGTCCGGGACGACACGAGGTCAAGTGCTCGCTCTACATGGACGACGTCACCGTCTTCTGCGCTGATCGTGGTTCAGTCGACGCCCTCGTCCAGACGTGTGAGAGGTTCGGCCGGGCTTCAGGGGCCAAAGTCAACTGCAGGAAGTCGGAAGCCATGCTCTTCGGGGATTGGCAGCCGGCCTCCTCCGCCCCCTTCCCCTTCAACATTCAACCGGATTTCCTCAAGGTGCTGGGAGTCTGGTTCGGGAAGGAAGGAGCGGCCCTCAAGTCCTGGCAAGAACGCTTGGCCAAGGTGAAGCAACGGATCGGACTCTGGAGCCTCAGACACCTCACTTGTGAGGGTAAGGCACTCGTCCTGCGTAATGAGGTCCTGCCCGTCTTGCAGTACACGGCGCAGGCCTGGCCCCCACACGTCACTGTGTGCAGGGCCATTACCAGGACAGTGTTTCACTTTGTCTGGGGATCCAAGATGGACAGAGTCAGGCGGGCCGTCATGTACAAGGAGCCTCGCAAGGGTGGGAAGGGCGTTCCAGATATCCCCACCCTCCTGCGATCCTCTTTTGTGTGTGATTGTGTCCGCCGGACTTTGCAAGTCAAGAATGGCTCCGCGGGCAGGTCCATGTCTCGCTTCTTCCTGCTTCCTCTTTGGAGGCGACTCGGCTGGGACAAGTGGGACAGCTCCTTCCCCTACAACTGGACGACGCCATGGTTCTACGGAGACGTCGTTCGATTTGTGGGGGAGCATCAACTGGAGGGACTCAAGCCCGACTTGTGGAAGCCCAAAACTATCCACAAGCTAATCAGAGCCAAGGATGACGTGGAGAACATCACAGGACTTCACCAGGACACGCTGGAGACTGTGTGGACAAATGTGTCGTCTGACAGGCTGACCAACGGGCACAAGGACTTGTCGTGGATGGCGATTCAGGGCGGACTGCCCGTCCGGTCATTCATGCATGCCCGGAACCTGTGCAAGACCCGGTACTGCCCAAGGTGCCCCTTCGTGGAGGAAACATCTTTGCACACTTTTTGGGACTGCGGATTTGCACAGCGCCTATTGACTGCACTTGAGGACGACCTGAGGAACTCTGTCCCCAGGGCGAGCCTATCGCACCATTCTGTGCTTTACGGACTCTTCCCTGGGGTTCATACCGTCGGAGCCATCCAGGAGGCTTGGCGCCTTATGAACTGCTTCAAGGATGCCGTTTGGGTCGCCAGGAACCGGCTCATCTTGAGGAGGGAGAGGATGTCCATCCAGGACTGCCGCAGGCTGATCCACAGCCTGCTCAGAGACTATTCCATCATGGACGGTCCGGAGGACGAGGACGAGGACTAAACCCCTCCTCCCCCTCTCCCCTTATGTGTCTTGTCTTTCAATAAAGCTTCGGGCCTGTGATTTTCCCCTCCCCATCCCCTTTTTCCCAATCCCCATCCCTTATCACGGTTCGTCGTACTGTATTGATTGACATGCTTTTTCTTTCAGATTGAGTGTTTTGTGTAGCATAGGGGTGTGATGTGTCTAGTTAGTGCGTCGTATCCTCATGCTATGTAAATATGATGTAGAATTCTGTGTGTACTGGGCTGCGGCACTGTACACTGTCTGTTAACTTATTTTTTGTGCTAATAAAAGATATATTCAATCAAAAATCTGTTCTTATCAGTTTAATATCTGATACGTCCCCTATCTGGGGACCATATATTAAATGGATTTTTAGAACAGGGAGATGGAAAAAGAGCTTGCTCTGTCCACTCCACGCATTGACCTGGTATTGCAGTATCTCCAGGACCGGTGCACCCCTTCTTTAATGCAGTTTCTAAAATCAGAAAGAATTGAATTCAATGTTTTTTGTTCATTTTGCTTGTTTGTCGGATTTTGGGATGGACTCTTTGGCTTTGCTTTTCTTCTCCTCATTGGATTTTTCATGTTCAAAGTTGCAGAAGCCAGATTACAAGCTCATTTTGGTTCAACTTCAGCAACTGTGCATTGCATTGCCATGTAATGTGATGCAATGCTATCTTTCTAGCTCTCCCTTTTTACTTCCTTTTGGATAAACAGACATATTAGGCAAGCATTTTGGAGCTTTCACCTAAATAACTACAGGTGGTGAGATAAGCTGCACAATATAATTGACCTTTCAGTATATTGTTGCACACACACCATTTATTTAGCAAATGCCCTTGTTATCAACAGCAGCCTTTTAAACTCACCTGAGCTAACAGGTATGTGCGCTGGTTACTCTGCTGCGCTTAAAATTTCTTTTTTGGTTTGCTACAATGCCTTTTCTGAAACGTTGTCTCCCTCTGCTGGAACACTGACTTCTTTCATTTAATGCCTGCAGACTATAAAAGAGAACCCAACCCAAAAAGTTTGGTTGATTAGTCTGTGGCATTCTGTTAAACTGTTGCTTATGGCGGTCTCTGTGAGCTTCTCAGCGACATTCAGCCAGCCAGGTATCCTGCCTGCAGTAGATGGAATGTGGCAATGGAACGCTGGCTGCGCGTGTCATAATAGGCTCTGAGCCTTTATATACCTGTGCACAGCAGCAGCCACCTTCAGTCTGCTGCTGGACAGCCAGCAGCAGCAGCAGCAGGAGAGGTATGTAATCAGGAGCCCTCCTGCTAAGGGTAGACAGCTGCTCGTTCCACCCCACCCCCCGCCTTAATTGGTTCTCCTCCCTTCCAACAGTGTTGAGGCGGGTGGGAACAGCAGGGGGTGAAGGTGCTGTGTTTAAAGAGGTGGAGTTATGCAGATCTAAAACGCGTGGATTGCAGCAGCAGCAAGCCGAAAAGTGCAGGCATGTAAGGGATCTAGAGGTTGACAACATGTCTTCTTAACGGGAGTCCAGGAGCTCATCTCCACAAATGGACTTTTCAGGATCCTTGGGTGGCTCCGTAGTTTGAAACCAATTCTGGTTATCGCTTCTCGGCCTTTTGGCTGAGATCAGGTGCAGTGATCTAACGGTTGCTGCCTTGGTCTTGGCTGAGAGGTGCCCGGGGTACCCGGCTCCTTGGCCTGGGGGGATCGTCTCACCTTTTGGTGGGACTTCACCCCCCTGCTGCTATTAGGGAGCTGGCTTAGTCCCCGGGCAACAAGTTGCGATCCCCAGGCGAAAGGCCGAGCCCGTAGTGACGGTAAGCCTTTGCCACTTTGGTGAGATGCCTTGTTCATTTCAATTTTCCACTGGCTCCGGCCAGATCAGGAACTCGGTGCGTATCGAGGTTCCAGCAAACCATGTCGGATATGACAACCCCCGTGAGTTCTATGTACAGATTTTGAGAGATCTGTTGAACGTGAAAGATCATGATGTTTACTGCCTGCAGGAGAAGGGGCAGAGTACATATATTCTCACGTTCTCGACCAAGGTTGCCTGCCAGCACTTTTACGAATGCGTTAAGGGCCACCGCAACAGCAAGCTGTTGGACGGAGTGATTTTTACAGGTCTATATGGCGGAGTTGACGTTCCCCTTGTGGTATACATGTTTAACCCCCATGTGTCCACAGATGATATTGAGCTTTTTCTGAGCAGATATTGTACATCTGTCAGATTTACGGGGAACGTCAAAGGTCGGAGCGGTTTCTGGAATGGGAAACGACGCTTTATGGTACGCTTCAGACTTGACCCTGGGGGTGTAGAAGGCCTTATGCACCCCCCCTCCACAGTGGTGCCGGGAAGAGACCATGGCTACCTCTTCTATGATGGACAACCATTCAGGTGTCGTAGGTGTGGTGACCTTGGTCACATACAGAGCGATTGTAAGAACGAGCGGATGAGTCAGTGCCACAATTGTGGACAATGGGGTCATGCCTCAAAGGACTGTAAGAACAGTAAGACCTGCAGTGGGTGCGGAATGTCTACTCACCTGTTCAGTAATTGTCCGATGCGGACAAGGTCTCGTGGTGGCTCTCGGGCGCCTGCGGCTAGTTCCGCAGGAGTTCCTGCTGATGCCAGCAGGGTCAGCCCGGGTGACCCCAGAAAAAGCTTTGTGGACATTACTAAAGGTCAAAAACAGTCTGACTCAGTCGATGCTCAGTCGGTACCTTTGCGGAAAAACCCGGCCTCTGTAGCCGAGGTCACGCCTTTGCCTACTCCTGCAGGGGTCCAGGTTTCACCTGGTGGGGAGATGGCACCTTCTCAGAGCGGAAATGAGAGGGAACCAAAAAAGAGGCGAAAATCTGGAGCTGTTGGTACCAATCCAGATGTCCATCCAGATACCCCTGCTGATGCCAGCACAGATGTTGGACCAGATGTCTGCCCTGATGCCAGTCCAGACGGATGCCCTGATGCCAATCCAGATGGATGCCCTGATGCCAATCCAGACGGATGCCCTGATGCCAATCCAGATGGATGTCCTGATGCCAACCCAGATGGATGCCCTGATGCCAGTCCAGATGGATGTCCTGATGCCAGTCCAGATGGATGTCCTGATGCCAGTCCAGATGGATGTCCTGGAACCATTCCTGATGGATGTCCTGTTGCCTGCCTGGATGATAGAGGTCGTGCAGTGGTTGGTGAACCTGTTGCTGGTCCTGATGGTCATCCTGCTCCGGAGATGATGTCCCTTGGTGCTCCTGGAGGGTCTGCGGGTATTCCACCTGCTGCAGTGCCTGGTGAGGATCGGGTGGATTTGGAGGATCGGATGGATCTCAGCGCCAGTGGTAAGAGAAGTCGTGAAGAGGCACAGGAGGAGCATAACCTGCCTCAGATGTCCCGTAAAGTCTTTCTATCTAGTGCTGCAAAAATTCTCAGCCCAGAGGGGACTAACTTAATTGAGGATTTCACGGACTCAGATGAAACGGACAGTTTACGAACTGTGTCATCCCTTCCTTCACCTTCTCTGTCACAAATTATTGATTCAGATTCAGAGTATAATGAATCAATAAAAAACACCTAACATGGCAGAAATCCGTGTTGCCTCACTAAATGTGAGAAGCCTAAAGAGCCCTGTTAGACGGGCTGCTTTGTTTGCTTGGTTACTGACTCTGAACTTTGACATTTTTTTCCTGCAAGAATGCGGTATTGATCACGATTTGTCATACCCCAACTTAAAAATGGACTGGTCAGCAGGACCCTCTATTTGGTCAGGGTCCAATGAAAATAAAGCTGCCGGGGTTGGGATTTTATTCAAATGTCAAAATGTTAATGTTTTATCCATCACTGAAATAGTTCCAGGTCGTGCCTTATCAACTCATGTTATTTTAAATGGTTTTACCTGTCGTCTTATTAATGTTTATGCATCCCCAGAGAAAAATGAGCGTGCTTCCCTTTTTAATGTCATCCCTTTGTTTTTATCAGGTCCGTCCCCTGTGATAGTGGGAGGGGATTTTAACTGTGTCATGTTGGGGGAGGGGAGGAGTGGAGGTGATACTAATGGAAGAACAGACAAAACATCCAGTCTGTTAAAACATTTGACAACGGACCTCAAATTATTAGATGCTTGGAGAAAGTCCTACCCTACTGACCCTGGGCATACATGGAGGGGTAGAGGGATGTCATCTCGTATTGATTTTATTTTTTCCTCTTCTGATGTTTTTAAACCTAGGAATGCTGGTCTAATAGAAAATATTTTTTCTGATCATGTATTACTATACAATGTATTGCAAACTCCACAGGAAGCAAAAGTTGGAAAAGGTATGTGGAAATTGAATGTGCTCTTATTAGAAGACGAACTGGTAAGGGCGGAGTTTTATGCAAAGTATGAGAGTTGGAGAAAACGGAAACACCCAAATCAGAGTATGTTGGGGTGGTGGGAGTGTGTTAAAACCCGTATTAAAGAATTTTTTATTAAAATTGGTAAAAGGAAGGCACGTGAAAAAAGGAAATGTTTTAAAGATTTTAATGTCAGGATGCAAACTCTCCATAAGCTTAAGGGGTGGGGAGTGCCTGGTGTGGATGGTGAGATTGCCAAGATCCAGACAGAAATCCAAAAATTCCTGGAACAAAAGGGTAAAGAAATTATATTTAATGCCCGTGTGAAATATTTGGAAGAGGGTGAGACCTGCTCAAGGTTCTTCTTTAAAAAAATGAGTGACAAAAAACAAGTGATTACTGAGCTAGAAGGACAATCTTCCACTGAGAGCATTTTAGAGCATACTGCTAATTTTTATAGAGATCTTTTTAGTATTAAAAATGTTGATGAACCTGCTTTTACAGAGAATCTTAATGTTTTATCCCAGTTTTTAAATAAAGATGACCAGATTTTTTTAGCTAAAGAACTTTTACCCAGTGAAATTGAAGAGACCCTTAAGAGTTTTAATAAAGGTAAGGCTCCTGGATCAGATGGCCTTCCTATTGAATTTTATCTTTGCTTTTGGGATCTAATTAAGGAGGATTTTATACAAGTAGTTTGTGAAGCCTCTAAGGCTGATTTATTACCATATTCATGGCGTAAAAGTATGATTACATTAATTTTTAAGAAAGGTGATAAATCAAAGTTGGAGAATTGGAGGCCTATTTCACTATTAAATACAGACTACAAGATTTTAGCTAAAGTTGTTGCTGGTCGTCTTAAAGCAGTTATTAAAAATGTAATTCATCCAGATCAGGTTTGTGGTGTCCCCGGGAGATCAATCTGGGAGCATCTAAACCTAATTCGTGATCTTATCTGGTTTCAAAAAGATAGAAAACAGCCACTAGCTATTTTATCTTTGGATTTTATGAAAGCGTTTGATAGGGTCTCCCACTTTTATCTTTTTAAAGTTATGGGAAAGATGGGGTTCCCTGATTCTTTTATTCAGAAAATTGCGCTTTTATACAAACAGTCATCTGCCCGGATTTTAGTCAATGGTTTTTTAACTAGAGAGGTGGAGCTTCTTTCCGGTGTTAAACAAGGTTGCCCCATGTCCCCACTTTTATTTGTCTGCTCCATTGAGCCACTGTTGTGCCTGCTGCGTCGGGACAAGGTGGTTAGGGGCATTTTTATTCCGGGTGGGGGTGGACAACAAGTTAAAGCCATTGGATATATGGATGACATATCTGTATATGGCACTAGCTCAGCATCTATTAACAGAGCAATTCTAATTACTGAAATTTTTAGTGCTGGGTCTGGGTTTAAGTTGAATATAAATAAATGTGACTGTATGATTATGGGTCAATGGGAGTCAGATCCGCCTAGGGTTCCCACACAAACAGTAGGAATCAAGATCCTGGGTGTCTTGTTTAATCCTGCTAATGATGGTATTGAAAACTGGGATTTGGTTTTGAATAAATTAAATCAGAAGATCTCTTTATGGCAAACTCGAAAACTAACAATGGAGGGCAAGATTCTTGTAATTAAAATGGTTTTGCTTCCTATCATTTTGTATGCCGCTATGGTTTTTCCCCCTAATTCTCTGTATCTTAAAAGACTTATGAAGCCCATGTTTTATTTTCTGTGGGGATCCAAAATGGAGAAATTGAGGAGGGAGGTGGTATGTAAAAGCAAGAAAAATGGGGGTAAAGGGTTCCCTGATTTAAAATTGTTTTTATTTATCAAGTTTTTTGTATTTTGTTGCAAAAGCTTGAATAATGTTGGGGCTTTCTCTTGTTTTCTTAGATATACAACTGGGTTTCTTTTCCGAAAGTTGAACTTCAGTATGACTGTTAATTGTCCTTTTCTCTTATCTCCCCCTAGCATTACAAGATCTTGGAGAAGGTCATTTCAGAATATGATCTGACCCAAGTTGATCGTCAGCTTTTATTTGATCAACGTAAGTTAACAGTTATTTGTAAGGGACATGAGGAGATGGAGGATGTGTCTAATTTTTCCATCTCCAGGTGCCGCCTGGTGTGGAACAACGTGGCCTGTCCTGCACTTAGCAACTCACAAAAGGATTTAGCTTGGCAGGTTGTTCACCAATGTCTCCCTACGAGAGCTTTTCAGCATCATAGGGGGCTGGTGGCTAGTGCTAGATGTCCCAGAGAAAGATGCGCCCCAAACGAGTCAGTGTTTCATTTACTGTGGGATTGCCCCTACGCACAAGAGCTATGGCAGACGGTGGGCACCCTCCTAAAATGGATATGTGGTATACAAACCCTTAATTGTGACATTATAATATATGGGATAATTAATTGCCCAACCATGAAACAAGCACGAGTCGCATGGCTTATAATAAACTGTTTAAAAGAAGCTTTATGGAAAGTGCGCAATATATTATTGTTTAAACGTGAATTTATTCCTGTCAAAGATTGTATTGGGCTTGCTCTTTGTGAAATGTTTACATACTACCTGAGAGATTGTAAAAAGATGGGAATCAATGAAGCAAAAAAGCTATGGTGTTTGCAAATTTGGAATATGTATTTATTTATGTAAATTATATGCAAAACTGTGTTTTATGCTTTTTATGCTTTTAAGTGCATTTTAATTCTGACTCT
Organism: Phyllobates terribilis; assembly: GCF_046119375.1. Lineage (NCBI taxonomy): Eukaryota > Metazoa > Chordata > Amphibia > Anura > Dendrobatidae > Phyllobates > Phyllobates terribilis. Next base: position 2,983,333 of record NW_027362902.1, read on the forward strand.
GTATTAGTTTTATGTCATATTTTATTCCAGTATTTGTGATTTGTTTCAAATATTGTATCGGATATGTTCTTTGTGAAAAGTTTTCATACTACCTGATTGTAAAAAGATAAAGTTAAAAAGCTATGGTGTTTGCATTTGACATATGTATTTATTTATGCAAATTATATGCAAAACTGTGTTTTATGATTTTTATGCTTTTATGCGCTTTTTAAATCTGACCTTGTATTTGTTTTATGTCATATTTTATTCAAGTCTTTGTGATTTGTTTGTAATTTATGATGTATGTCTGATTTAAATAAAGCTTGTTTGAAAACGGATCTGTTCTTATCAGTTTAATATCTGATACGTCCCCTATCTGGGGACCATATATTAAATGGATTTTTAGAACAGGGAGATGGAAAAAGAGCTTGCTCTGTCCACTCCACGCATTGACCTGGTATTGCAGTATCTCCAGGACCGGTGCACCCCTTCTTTAATGCAGTTTCTAAAATCAGAAAGTATTGAATTCAATGTTTTTTGTTCATTTTGCTTGTTTGTCGGATTTTGGGATGGACTCTTTGGCTTTGCTTTTCTTCTCCTCATTGGATTTTTCATGTTCAAAGTTGCAGAAGCCAGATGACAAGCTCATTTTGGTTCAACTTCAGCAACTGTGCATTGCATTGCCATGTAATGTAACGCAATGCTATCTTTCTAGCTCTCCCTCTTTACTTCCTTTTGGATAAACAGACATATTAGGCAAGCATTTTGGAGCTTTCACCTAAATAACTACAGGTGGTGAGATAAGCTGCACAATATAATTGACCTTTCAGTATATTGTTGCACACACACCATCTATTTAGCAAATGCCCTTGTTATCAACAGCAGCCTTTTAAACTCACCTGAGCTAACAGGTATGTGCGCTGGTTACTCTGCTGCGCTTAAAATTTCTTTTTTGGTTTGCTACAATGCCTTTTCTGAAACGTTGTCTCCCTCTGCTGGAACACTGACTTCTTTCAATTAATGCCTGCAGACTATAAAAGAGAACCCAACCCAAAAAGTTTGGTTGATTAGTCTGTGGCATTCTGTTAAACTGTTGCTTATGGCGGTCTCTGTGAGCTTCTCAGCGACATTCAGCCAGCCAGGTATCCTGCCTGCAGTAGATGGAATGTGGCAATGGAACGCTGGCTGCGCGTGTCATAATAGGCTCTGAGCCTTTATATACCTGCGCACAGCAGCAGCCACCTTCAGTCTGCTGCTGGACAGCCAGCAGCAGCAGGAGAGGTAAGTAATCAGCAGCCCTCCTGCTAAGGGTAGACAGCTGCTCGTTCCACCCCACCCCCCGCCTTAATTGGTTCTCCTCCCTTCCAACGGTGTTGAGGCGGGTGGGAACAGCAGGGGGTGAGGGTGCTGTGTTTAAAGAGGTGGAGTTATGCAGATCTAAAACGCGTGGATTGCAGCAGCAGCAAGCCGAAAAGTGCAGGCATGTAAGGGATCTAGAGGTTGACAACATGTCTTCTTAACGGGAGTCCAGGAGCTCATCTCCACAAATGGACTCTTCAGGATCCTTGGGTGGCTCCGTAGTTCGAAACCAATTCTGGTTATCGCTTCTCGGCCTTTTGGCTAAGATCAAGTGTAGTATCTGTTCTTATCAGTTTAATATCTGATACGTCCCCTATCTGGGGACCATATATTAAATGGATTTTTAGAACAGGGAGATGGAAAAAGAGCTTGCTCTGTCCACTCCAAGCATTGACCTGGTATTGCAGTATCTCCAGGACTGGTGCACCCCTTCTTTAATGCAGTTTCTAAAATCAGAAAGTATTGAATTCAATGTTTTTTGTTCATTTTGCTTGTTTGTCGGATTTTGGGATGGACTCTTTGGCTTTGCTTTTCTTCTCCTCATTGGATTTTTCATGTTCAAAGTTGCAGAAGCCAGATGACAAGCTCATTTTGGTTCAACTTCAGCAACTGTGCATTGCATTGCCATGTAATGTAACGCAATGCTATCTTTCTAGCTCTCCATCTTTACTTCCTTTTGGATAAACAGACATATTAGGCAAGCATTTTGGAGCTTTCACCTAAATAACTACAGGTGGTGAGATAAGCTGCACAATATAATTGACCTTTCAGTATATTGTTGCACACACACCATCTATTTGGCAAATGCCCTTGTTATCAACAGCAGCCTTTTAAACTCACCTGAGCTAACAGGTATGTGCGCTGGTTACTCTGCTGCGCTTAAAATTTCTTTTTTGGTTTGCTACAATGCCTTTTCTGAAACGTTGTCTCCCTCTGCTGGAACACTGACTTCTTTCAATTAATGCCTGCAGACTATAAAAGAGAACCCAACCCAAAAAGTTTGGTTGATTAGTCTGTGGCATTCTGTTAAACTGTTGCTTATGGCGGTCTCTGTGAGCTTCTCAGCGACATTCAGCCAGCCAGGTATCCTGCCTGCAGTAGATGGAATGTGGCAATGGAACGCTGGCTGCGCGTGTCATAATAGGCTCTGAGCCTTTATATACCTGCGCACAGCAGCAGCCACCTTCAGTCTGCTGCTGGACAGCCAGCAGCAGCAGGAGAGGTAAGTAATCAGCAGCCCTCCTGCTAAGGGTAGACAGCTGCTCGTTAAACCCCACCCCCCGCCTTAATTGGTTCTCCTCCCTTCCAACGGTGTTGAGGCGGGTGTGATCAGCAGGGGGTGAGGGTGCTGTGTTTAAAGAGGTGGAGTTATGCAGATCTAAAACGCGTGGATTGCAGCAGCAGCAAGCCGAAAAGTGCAGGCATGTAAGGGATCTAGAGGTTGACAACATGTCTTCTTAACGGGAGTCCAGGAGCTCATCTCCACAAATGGACTCTTCAGGATCCTTGGGTGGCTCCGTAGTTCAAAACCAATTCTGGTTATCGATTCTCGGCCTTTTGGCTAAGATCAAGTGTAGTATCTGTTCTTATCAGTTTAATATCTGATACGTCCCCTATCTGGGGACCATATTTTAAATGGATTTTTAGAACAGGGAGATGGAAAAAGAGCTTGCTCTGTCCACTCCACGCATTGACCTGGTATTGCAGTATCTCCAGGACCGGTGCACCCCTTCTTTAATGCAGTTTCTAAAATCAGAAAGTATTGAATTCAATGTTTTTTGTTCATTTTGCTTGTTTGTCGGATTTTGGGATGGACTCTTTGGCTTTGCTTTTCTTCTCCTCATTGGATTTTTCATGTTCAAAGTTGCAGAAGCCAGGTGACAAGCTCATTTTGGTTCAACTTCAGCAACTGTGCATTGCATTGCCATGTAATGTAACGCAATGCTATCTTTCTAGCTCTCCCTCTTTACTTCCTTTTGGATAAACAGACATATTAGGCAAGCATTTTGGAGCTTTCACCTAAATAACTACAGGTGGTGAGATAAGCTGCACAATATAATTGACCTTTCAGTATATTGTTGCACACACACCATCTATTTAGCAAATGCCCTTGTTATCAACAGCAGCCTTTTAAACTCACCTGAGCTAACAGGTATGTGCGCTGGTTACTCTGCTGCGCTTAAAATTTCTTTTTTGGTTTGCTACAATGCCTTTTCTGAAACGTTGTCTCCCTCTGCTGGAACACTGACTTCTTTCAATTAATGCCTGCAGACTATAAAAGAGAACCCAACCCAAAAAGTTTGGTTGATTAGTCTGTGGCATTCTGTTAAACTGTTGCTTATGGCGGTCTCTGTGAGCTTCTCAGCGACATTCAGCCAGCCAGGTATCCTGCCTGCAGTAGATGGAATGTGGCAATGGAACGCTGGCTGCGCGTGTCATAATAGGCTCTGAGCCTTTATATACCTGCGCACAGCAGCAGCCACCTTCAGTCTGCTGCTGGACAGCCAGCAGCAGCAGGAGAGGTAAGTAATCAGCAGCCCTCCTGCTAAGGGTAGACAGCTGCTCGTTCCACCCCACCCCCCGCCTTAATTGGTTCTCCTCCCTTCCAACGGTGTTGAGGCGGGTGGGAACAGCAGGGGGTGAGGGTGCTGTGTTTAAAGAGGTGGAGTTATGCAGATCTAAAACGCGTGGATTGCAGCAGCAGCAAGCCGAAAAGTGCAGGCATGTAAGGGATCTAGAGGTTGACAACATGTCTTCTTAACGGGAGTCCAGGAGCTCATCTCCACAAATGGACTCTTCAGGATCCTTGGGTGGCTCCGTAGTTCGAAACCAATTCTGGTTATCGCTTCTCGGCCTTTTGGCTACGATCAAGTGCTTTATTGCAGGAGATTGTGGTTGAAGGGCACTCGGGTACCCCTCTCCTTGGCCTGGCAGGATCGTCCACTTTGGTGGACTTAACCTGCTTGCTGCTATTAGGGAGAGGGCTTAGTCCCAGGGTAACGAGTTGCGATCCCCCAGCTTCCAGGTGTTTTTCGCTGCAAGAACACTGGGAGCGCAGATTGCAAGCGGCTGCAATTTGCAACCTTGTTGCGTTTTTCCATGGAGGTTGACCCTAACCTCGTGCCTCTTTATGCGAGGCTAAAAAACTCTATCCGAGTTCACTTCACGGCGGGTGGCTCGGATATGAGGAAATTAGGGTATGTAGTCCAGGACGTGCTCAGGAACCTTCTTGGCGTACAAAGGAATGAAATTCTCTCCATCCAGGATTATCCCAGAAGAGGTGACTATGACATCACATTCACCGGAGAAGGTATTTTTAGAGATGTACTAGAAAAGTTAAAAAAAGTTGAAAATAGTCCTGTTTTGAAAGGGATACAAATTGTTGAGCACGTCCTGGATGAGGTAAGACTGGTTATTGTAAAAGTATTTTCGCCCTTTGTTTCTGCTCCAGAAGTAATGTCATTTCTAGCAATTTATTTTAAAAGTGTTAAATGTATTGGGAAGATATTAAACGAATATAACATATGGACATCTAAGTGGAAATTCCTTGTGAAGTGTACAAGAGATCCAAATACACCAGGTGGTATACGGCTCCCCCCTGCCCGTTTCAAAATTGGGCAAACAAATGGGGATTTCTTCTTTTCTGGGATGCCAGTATATTGCAGAAATTGTGGGCGCTATGGTCATTCAAAAGAAAACTGTCATGTATCATGTAGAAATTGTGCTAGTGAAGAACATGAGACAAAAGAATGCCCTAAGGAAAAGAAATGCAGTTTTTGCCAGACTCCAGGTCACTTTTATTTTTCTTGCCCTCACAGATTTCGGGAAGATGAGCAAAAGGGGAAGTCCAAGACGTCCGACCAAGGACCAAAAGATCAGACCACCCCTCAGGAGGAGGAACAACAACCTGGAGCCTCTGGAGACAATAAGGGCGTACCAAATAGTGAAGTGTCTCCAGAGTCTATGACAGGTAAAATACCAAATCCCAAAACCTGGCTGCAGGACCTGCGGGAGTCCAAAAGGAGGGCTGAGAAGGAGCAGAAGGGCACTACTGGTAAGGTCAAAAGGGACCGGCAAAAGGCCGACACAGAAGCCCATGCCCAGTCTGGGTCTCCTAGGGCTGAGGGCGCTGAGTGGATAAAGGTGGGTCCTAAGAAAAAGAAAAAGGGTGGTTCGGAGGAGGCAGCAGGAGGTGAACAGATGGACACTTCTCCAGAAGGGGACGTGGACGCTGGACCCTCAGAGGTTTCGGTCTCCACTGCTACAGGTGGGGAACGGGATCTTGCTGCCTCTGAAGAGTCAGAGGCTCTGCCTTGTGCGCAACCTCCTCCTATAGGACGACCTTCTACAGGTCAAACAGGGGCGGCGGAACCCCTCGGGGACCCACCTGATGAGGAACTGCATGGCCAGCCAATGGAGACCCAGCGGGTTCTGCCAGCCAGCCCTCCGAGCTATGCCAGTGTAGCGTCGGGTTTATATAAATGTGGTAATCTTTCCTCCTCCACGGAGACTCTCGTGACGATACTATCAGATGAGGAGGGAGGTGCAAGCCCAGTGGTCTGATCAGGTTCATCGGACAGGTAAATCCGTTGCTCTTAGTTACCTAAGTAAAATTTTTACATTTTCTAATGATGGCTGAACTCAAAGGTATTTCCCTCAACGTGAGAGGCATAAAATCTAACATGAGAAGAACTGCTCTTTTTAATTTTTTTACGTGTTTTACTGCATCTGTATTTTTTCTGCAAGAATGTAATATCCCACATGAAATGTCATATCAAAAATATAAAGATGAGTGGAAGTGTGGGCCATCTGTCTGGTCCGGATCAAATGCTGCAGGATCAGCGGGTGTAGCCATACTTTTTAAAGGGAACGTTTTAATTGATTTTATTCAGGAAATTTTACCAGGTCGTATTTTATTAGTGAAAGCTTTTATTGATGGTATTAGATGGCAGTTTTTAAATTTTTATGGATCCCCAGAGAAAAATGAAAGAGCCGAAATGCTTGATCTTTTACCATTATTTATTAATAACTCTGAACCTTTTATCTTAGCAGGGGATTTTAATTGTGTTTTAAAAGGTGAAAACCGGCGCTCCAGCTCTGTAAGCAGGAACTACGATAAAACCTCAGGTATGCTACATGATATAGTCAAAGATGCTAAATTGATAGACATATATAAAGAGTGTCATAGTAACAGCCCAGAGGACGCCGGTTTCACTTGGAGCAATGCTAATTGTAGCTCTAGGATTGATTTTATTTTTGGTTCAGATAAAACAATACCTGCCAAATGTGAAGTTTTAACTAATATATTTTCAGACCATAAACTTTTATCCTTTACCATAAAAGTAAATGATAACAAAAAATGTGGTAAGAAAAGCTGGAAAATGAACGTATCCCTTTTAACCGACCCGCAGATTTTATCAGATTTTATTGAGTTTTATAGGAAATGTAGAAAAGGGAAAAAAACAAATGAGACTATGAGTGTATGGTGGGATAGAATGAAAGTAAAAATAAAAGACTTTTTTATTAAAAAGAGTATATGTAGAGCCAAAGAAAAATATGAAGAATATAGAATTTTAAATACCCGCCTACAAACATTATTTAAGCTCAGAGACAATGGGATAGATGTACAACTTGATATTTCAAACTTAAAAGAAGAGATTTCAAAATGGCTAGAACAAAAAGGAAAAGAGATAATTTTTCGTTCTAGAGTACAACATATAGAAGAAAATGAAAAGTGTTCCAGATATTTTTTTAGGAAAAATAAAAAAGAAAAAGTGATAATTGACCATATAGATGGTGAGAATAATATAAAAAATATGCTGGGTAAAGTTGAGGTTTTTTTTTCTAATCTTTTTAATGGAAAAAATATAGATAATAAATTAATGGATGATTCGCTGCAAGGACTAACAGCTGTTTTAGATCCTGCATCCCAAGAGTTTTTATCCCAAGTTTTAACGGAACAAGAAGTGTTAAAAACTATTAAAAGTTTTAAAACTGGAAAGGTCCCTGGTCCTGATGGCATCCCAATAGAATTTTATGTATGTTTTTATGATATTTTAAAAGATGATTTGTTTTATTTGTTTACTGAGGTTTTTAATAATAAGGTTTTATTAAATTCCTGGAAGAAAGGTGAAGTCTCCCTCCTATACAAAAAAGGTGATAAATCAAAATTAGAAAACTGGAGACCAATAACACTTTTAAATTGTGACTATAAAATAATGGCTAAAATTTGTGCAAATCGTCTAAAAGAAGTCATCAGCAAAGTTATTCATTCTAATCAAGTGTGTGGGGTGCCGGGGCGCAGTATATGGGACAATCTGAATTTAGTGAAAGACTGTATTGAGGATGTGAAAGACAGAAAGGGGAAAATGGCGATTTTATCTATTGATTTTGAAAAAGCATTTGACCGTGTCTCACACTTTTATCTTTTTAAAGTTTTAGAGAAAATGGGCATACCAGAAGGGTTTTTACTATCGCTTAAAGCATTTTACAAGGATTGTACAAGTAAGATTTTAGTGAATGGTTTTAAGACACAAGAGGTATTTTTACGGTCAGGGGTGAAACAGGGATGCCCTCTGTCCCCCCTACTGTTTATCTGTGCACTGGAACCAATGTTATGTGCAATACGCCAAAATAAACAGATATGCGGTGTCCCTCTGCCTGGAAGCGGTGGTTTGGAGGCCAAGGTTGTAGGCTACATGGATGACGTGGCGGTCTTGTGTACAGATGCACCATCACTTACGGCCACTCTCCATCAAGTGCAATCCTTTTGCCTAGCTTCTGGTTTTAAAATCAATTTTAATAAGTGTAACATTTTAAGTGTTGGGGGGATGATTTTACGTGATGTACCAATTAATGTCTCCGAATCCATTTCCATTTTAGGTATATCATTCACTGAAAATAATGATGGTTATAATAGTTGGGAAACAGTTACACAGAAAGTAAATACGAAAATATGTATGTGGAACATGAGGAGACTTACAATGGAGGGTAAAGTATTGGTTTTAAAGATGGTGATTTTACCTCTTTTATTGTATCTTAGCATGGTTTTCCCCCCGCCTGTTAATGTTTTAAAAAAGATAACCAAAACCTGTTTTACCTTCTTTTGGAACTCAAAAATGGAAAAGCTGAAAAGAGAAATCGTGATGAAATCAAAAGTAAAAGGTGGTAAAGATTTTCCAGATTTTAATAGGTTTCTTTTAATCCATCTGTTCGTTTACTGTTTTAATGCCCTTTTTAAGAATCACTATTGGTCCTTTTTTATGCGTTTTAATACAGGATTTTTTATGAGAAAGTTTGGATGGTATGAAGTTAATATATCTGTGCCCCATGCTTTTAATTTGTTGACGCATTATGAGATTTTAAGGAAAATAGTGTCCGATTTTAATTTAGGGACTAAGAAAATAGAGGAATTAAGAAATAGTAAGAAACTAATTAAAGAAATACGTAAAAGTGAGGAAATATGTAATGTTGACAGATATGATGATGACAAATCTATGTCTATCTGGAAAATGATTAACGTTTTCTATCTTTTTAATGAACAGAGAGATCTGGCTTGGAGTTGCATGCACCGCTGTCTTCCTTGCCGGGCATTCCAATACAGAAGAGGATTTGTGAGGTCTGCCATCTGCCCAAGAGCCGGATGCCAAGAAGAGGAAACGGTGGAACATCTATTATGGACATGTAATTTTGCAAAGGATTTCTGGAGAAGACTGCTCCCCCTACTGGAAAGGGTGGCAGACCTCAAGGACTTTACATATAAAACTGTGCTATACGGACTTATGGAATGCCCCACAATGGACCAGTACACAATGGCTTGGAAGACAGTGAACTGCGCCAAGTCATCTCTCTGGAAAGCGCGCAACATTGCTATTTTTAAACAAGATGTTTTATCAGTGAATGATGTTTTAAGTTTATGTTTATGTGAAATGTATACTTATTATTTAATTGACAAAAAGAAGAATGTACATATTTCCAAAAAATGGCTTGTTGACCAATGGAACCTAATTATTTAAAATCTTTGTATTTTTTTGTTTTGTAAATTTCATTTGTCTTTTAACGTTTGGTATTTGTTAAATTATGCTTGTAATTTGTTAAAGTTTTAATAAACGGTTTTATCCCTCTGCAGGGGATAGCCAAATTAAAAAAAAAATCTGTTCTTATCAGTTTAATATCTGATACGTCCCCTATCTGGGGACCATATATTAAATGGATTTTTAGAACAGGGAGATGGAAAAAGAGCTTGCTCTGTCCACTCCACGCATTGACCTGGTATTGCAGTATCTCCAGGACCGGTGCACCCCTTCTTTAATGCAGTTTCTAAAATCAGAAAGTATTGAATTCAATGTTTTTTGTTCATTTTGCTTGTTTCTCGGATTTTGGGATGGACTCTTTGGCTTTGCTTTTCTTCTCCTTATTGGATTTTTCATGTTCAAAGTTGCAGAAGCCAGATGACAAGCTCATTTTGGTTCAACTTCAGCAACTGTGCATTGCATTGCCATGTAATGTAACGCAATGCTATCTTTCTAGCTCTCCCTCTTTACTTCCTTTTGGATAAACAGACATATTAGGCAAGCATTTTGGAGCTTTCACCTAAATAACTACAGGTGGTGAGATAAGCTGCACAATATAATTGACCTTTCAGTATATTGTTGCACACACACCATCTATTTAGCAAATGCCCTTGTTATCAACAGCAGCCTTTTAAACTCACCTGAGCTAACAGGTATGTGCGCTGGTTACTCTGCTGCGCTTAAAATTTCTTTTTTGGTTTGCTACAATGCCTTTTCTGAAACGTTGTCTCCCTCTGCTGGAACACTGACTTCTTTCAATTAATGCCTGCAGACTATAAAAGAGAACCCAACCCAAAAAGTTTGGTTGATTAGTCTGTGGCATTCTGTTAAACTGTTGCTTATGGCGGTCTCTGTGAGCTTCTCAGCGACATTCAGCCAGCCAGGTATCCTGCCTGCAGTAGATGGAATGTGGCAATGGAACGCTGGCTGCGCGTGTCATAATAGGCTCTGAGCCTTTATATACCTGCGCACAGCAGCAGCCACCTTCAGTCTGCTGCTGGACAGCCAGCAGCAGCAGGAGAGGTAAGTAATCAGCAGCCCTCCTGCTAAGGGTAGACAGCTGCTCGTTCCACCCCACCCCCCGCCTTAATTGGTTCTCCTCCCTTCCAACGGTGTTGAGGCGGGTGGGAACAGCAGGGGGTGAGGGTGCTGTGTTTAAAGAGGTGGAGTTATGCAGATCTAAAACGCGTGGATTGCAGCAGCAGCAAGCCGAAAAGTGCAGGCATGTAAGGGATCTAGAGGTTGACAACATGTCTTCTTAACGGGAGTCCAGGAGCTCATCTCCACAAATGGACTCTTCAGGATCCTTGGGTGGCTCCGTAGTTCGAAACCAATTCTGGTTATCGCTTCTCGGCCTTTTGGCTAAGATCAAGTGTAGTATCTGTTCTTATCAGTTTAATATCTGATACGTCCCCTATCTGGGGACCATATATTAAATGGATTTTTAGAACAGGGAGATGGAAAAAGAGCTTGCTCTGTCCACTCCACGCATTGACCTGGTATTGCAGTATCTCCAGGACCGGTGCACCCCTTCTTTAATGCAGTTTCTAAAATCAGAAAGTATTGAATTCAATGTTTTTTGTTCATTTTGCTTGTTTGTCGGATTTTGGGATGGACTCTTTGGCTTTGCTTTTCTTCTCCTCATTGGATTTTTCATGTTCAAAGTTGCAGAAGCCAGATGACAAGCTCATTTTGGTTCAACTTCAGCAACTGTGCATTGCATTGCCATGTAATGTAACGCAATGCTATCTTTCTAGCTCTCCCTCTTTACTTCCTTTTGGATAAACAGACATATTAGGCAAGCATTATGGAGCTTTCACCTAAATAATTACAGGTGGTGAGATAAGCTGCACAATATAATTGACCTTTCAGTATATTGTTGCACACACACCATCCATTTAGCAAATGCCCTTGTTATCAACAGCAGCCTTTTAAACTCACCTGAGCTAACAGGTATGTGCGCTGGTTACTCTGCTGCGCTTAAAATTTCTTTTTTGGTTTGCTACAATGCCTTTTCTGAAACGTTGTCTCCCTCTGCTGGAACACTGACTTCTTTCAATTAATGCCTGCAGACTATAAAAGAGAACCCAACCCAAAAAGTTTGGTTGATTAGTCTGTGGCATTCTGTTAAACTGTTGCTTATGGCGGTCTCTGTGAGCTTCTCAGCGACATTCAGCCAGCCAGGTATCCTGCCTGCAGTAGATGGAATGTGGCAATGGAACGCTGGCTGCGCGTGTCATAATAGGCTCTGAGCCTTTATATACCTGCGCACAGCAGCAGCCACCTTCAGTCTGCTGCTGGACAGCCAGCAGCAGCAGGAGAGGTAAGTAATCAGCAGCCCTCCTGCTAAGGGTAGACAGCTGCTCGTTCCACCCCACCCCCCGCCTTAATTGGTTCTCCTCCCTTCCAACGGTGTTGAGGCGGGTGGGAACAGCAGGGGGTGAGGGTGCTGTGTTTAAAGAGGTGGAGTTATGCAGATCTAAAACGCGTGGATTGCAGCAGCAGCAAGCCGAAAAGTGCAGGCATGTAAGGGATCTAGAGGTTGACAACATGTCTTCTTAACGGGAGTCCAGGAGCTCATCTCCACAAATGGACTCTTCAGGATCCTTGGGTGGCTCCGTAGTTCGAAACCAATTCTGGTTATCGCTTCTCGGCCTTTTGGCTAAGATCAAGTGTAGTATCTGTTCTTATCAGTTTAATATCTGATACGTCCCCTATCTGGGGACCATATATTAAATGGATTTTTAGAACAGGGAGATGGAAAAAGAGCTTGCTCTGTCCACTCCACGCATTGACCTGGTATTGCAGTATCTCCAGGACCGGTGCACCCCTTCTTTAATGCAGTTTCTAAAATCAGAAAGTATTGAATTCAATGTTTTTTGTTCATTTTGCTTGTTTGTCGGATTTTGGGATGGACTCTTTGGCTTTGCTTTTCTTCTCCTCATTGGATTTTTCATGTTCAAAGTTGCAGAAGCCAGATGACAAGCTCATTTTGGTTCAACTTCAGCAACTGTGCATTGCATTGCCATGTAATGTAACGCAATGCTATCTTTCTAGCTCTCCCTCTTTACTTCCTTTTGGATAAACAGACATATTAGGCAAGCATTATGGAGCTTTCACCTAAATAATTACAGGTGGTGAGATAAGCTGCACAATATAATTGACCTTTCAGTATATTGTTGCACACACACCATCCATTTAGCAAATGCCCTTGTTATCAACAGCAGCCTTTTAAACTCACCTGAGCTAACAGGTATGTGCGCTGGTTACTCTGCTGCGCTTAAAATTTCTTTTTTGGTTTGCTACAATGCCTTTTCTGAAACGTTGTCTCCCTCTGCTGGAACACTGACTTCTTTCAATTAATGCCTGCAGACTATAAAAGAGAACCCAACCCAAAAAGTTTGGTTGATTAGTCTGTGGCATTCTGTTAAACTGTTGCTTATGGCGGTCTCTGTGAGCTTCTCAGCGACATTCAGCCAGCCAGGTATCCTGCCTGCAGTAGATGGAATGTGGCAATGGAACGCTGGCTGCGCGTGTCATAATAGGCTCTGAGCCTTTATATACCTGCGCACAGCAGCAGCCACCTTCAGTCTGCTGCTGGACAGCCAGCAGCAGCAGGAGAGGTAAGTAATCAGCAGCCCTCCTGCTAAGGGTAGACAGCTGCTCGTTCCACCCCACCCCCCGCCTTAATTGGTTCTCCTCCCTTCCAACGGTGTTGAGGCGGGTGGGAACAGCAGGGGGTGAGGGTGCTGTGTTTAAAGAGGTGGAGTTATGCAGATCTAAAACGCGTGGATTGCAGCAGCAGCAAGCCGAAAAGTGCAGGCATGTAAGGGATCTAGAGGTTGACAACATGTCTTCTTAACGGGAGTCCAGGAGCTCATCTCCACAAATGGACTCTTCAGGATCCTTGGGTGGCTCCGTAGTTCGAAACCAATTCTGGTTATCGCTTCTCGGCCTTTTGGCTAAGATCAAGTGTAGTATCTGTTCTTATCAGTTTAATATCTGATACGTCCCCTATCTGGGGACCATATATTAAATGGATTTTTAGAACAGGGAAATGGAAAAAGAGCTTGCTCTGTCCACTCCACGCATTGACCTGGTATTGCAGTATCTCCAGGACCGGTGCACCCCTTCTTTAATGCAGTTTCTAAAATCAGAAAGTATTGAATTCAATGTTTTTTGTTCATTTTGCTTGTTTGTCGGATTTTGGGATGGACTCTTTGGCTTTGCTTTTCTTCTCCTCATTGGATTTTTCATGTTCAAAGTTGCAGAAGCCAGATGACAAGCTCATTTTGGTTCAACTTCAGCAACTGTGCATTGCATTGCCATGTAATGTAACGCAATGCTATCTTTCTAGCTCTCCCTCTTTACTTCCTTTTGGATAAACAGACATATTAGGCAAGCATTATGGAGCTTTCACCTAAATAACTACAGGTGGTGAGATAAGCTGCACAATATAATTGACCTTTCAGTATATTGTTGCACACACACCATCCATTTAGCAAATGCCCTTGTTATCAACAGCAGCCTTTTAAACTCACCTGAGCTAACAGGTATGTGCGCTGGTTACTCTGCTGCGCTTAAAATTTCTTTTTTGGTTTGCTACAATGCCTTTTCTGAAACGTTGTCTCCCTCTGCTGGAACACTGACTTCTTTCAATTAATGCCTGCAGACTATAAAAGAGAACCCAACCCAAAAAGTTTGGTTGATTAGTCTGTGGCATTCTGTTAAACTGTTGCTTATGGCGGTCTCTGTGAGCTTCTCAGCGACATTCAGCCAGCCAGGTATCCTGCCTGCAGTAGATGGAATGTGGCAATGGAACGCTGGCTGCGCGTGTCATAATAGGCTCTGAGCCTTTATATACCTGCGCACAGCAGCAGCCACCTTCAGTCTGCTGCTGGACAGCCAGCAGCAGCAGGAGAGGTAAGTAATCAGCAGCCCTCCTGCTAAGGGTAGACAGCTGCTCGTTCCACCCCACCCCCCGCCTTAATTGGTTCTCCTCCCTTCCAACGGTGTTGAGGCGGGTGGGAACAGCAGGGGGTGAGGGTGCTGTGTTTAAAGAGGTGGAGTTATGCAGATCTAAAACGCGTGGATTGCAGCAGCAGCAAGCCGAAAAGTGCAGGCATGTAAGGGATCTAGAGGTTGACAACATGTCTTCTTAACGGGAGTCCAGGAGCTCATCTCCACAAATGGACTCTTCAGGATCCTTGGGTGGCTCCGTAGTTCGAAACCAATTCTGGTTATCGCTTCTCGGCCTTTTGGCTACGATCAAGTGCTTTATTGCAGGAGATTGTGGTTGAAGGGCACTCGGGTACCCCTCTCCTTGGCCTGGCAGGATAGTCCACTTTGGTGGACTTAACCTGCTTGCTGCTATTAGGGAGAGGGCTTAGTCCCAGGGTAACGAGTTGCGATCCCCCAGCTTCCAGGTGTTTTTCGCTGCAAGAACACTGGGAGCGCAGATTGCAAGCGGCTGCAATTTGCAACCTTGTTGCCTTTTTCCATGGAGGTTGACCCTAACCTCGTGCCTCTTTATGCGAGGCTAAAAAACTCTATCCGAGTTCACTTCACGGCGGGTGGCTCGGATATGAGGAAATTAGGGTATGTAGTCCAGGACGTGCTCAGGAACCTTCTTGGCGTACAAAGGAATGAAATTCTCTCCATCCAGGATTATCCCAGAAGAGGTGACTATGACATCACATTCACCGGAGAAGGTATTTTTAGAGATGTACTAGAAAAGTTAAAAAAAGTTGAAAATAGTCCTGTTTTGAAAGGGATACAAATTGTTGAGCACGTCCTGGATGAGGTAAGACTGGTTATTGTAAAAATATTTTCGCCCTTTGTTTCTGCTCCAGAAGTAATGTCATTTCTAGCAATTTATTTTAAAAGTGTTAAATGTATTGGGAAGATATTAAACGAATATAACATATGGACATCTAAGTGGAAATTCCTTGTGAAGTGTACAAGAGATCCAAATACACCAGGTGGTATACGGCTCCCCCCTGCCCGTTTCAAAATTGGGCAAACAAATGGGGATTTCTTCTTTTCTGGGATGCCAGTATATTGCAGAAATTGTGGGCGCTATGGTCATTCAAAAGAAAACTGTCATGTATCATGTAGAAATTGTGCTAGTGAAGAACATGAGACAAAAGAATGCCCTAAGGAAAAGAAATGCAGTTTTTGCCAGACTCCAGGTCACTTTTATTTTTCTTGCCCTCACAGATTTCGGGAAGATGAGCAAAAGGGGAAGTCCAAGACGTCCGACCAAGGACCAAAAGATCAGACCACCCCTCAGGAGGAGGAACAACAACCTGGAGCCTCTGGAGACAATAAGGGCGTACCAAATAGTGAAGTGTCTCCAGAGTCTATGACAGGTAAAATACCAAATCCCAAAACCTGGCTGCAGGACCTGCGGGAGTCCAAAAGGAGGGCTGAGAAGGAGCAGAAGGGCACTACTGGTAAGGTCAAAAGGGACCGGCAAAAGGCCGACACAGAAGCCCATGCCCAGTCTGGGTCTCCTAGTGCTGAGGGCGCTGAGTGGATAAAGGTGGGTCCTAAGAAAAAGAAAAAGGGTGGTTCGGAGGAGGCAGCAGGAGGTGAACAGATGGACACTTCTCCAGAAGGGGACGTGGACGCTGGACCCTCAGGGGTTTCGGTCTCCGCTGCTACAGGTGGGGACCGGGATCTTGCTGCCTCTGAAGAGTCAGAGGCTCTGCCTTGTGCGCAACCTCCTCCTTTAGGACGACCTTCTACAGGTCAAACAGGGGCGGCGGAACCCCTCGGGGACCCACCTGATGAGGAACTGCATGGCCAGCCAATGGAGACCCAGCGGGTTCTGCCAGCCAGCCCTCCGAGCTATGCCAGTGTAGCGTCGGGTTTATATAAATGTGGTAATCTTTCCTCCTCCACGGAGACTCTCGTGACGATACTATCAGATGAGGAGGGAGGCGCAAGCCCAGTGGTCTGATCAGGTTCATCGGACAGGTAAATCCGTTGCTCTTAGTTACCTAAGTAAAATTTCTACATTTTCTAATGATGGCTGAACTCAAAGGTATTTCCCTCAACGTGAGAGGCATAAAATCTAACACGAGAAGAACTGCTCTTTTTAATTTTTTTACGTGTTTTACTGCATCTGTATTTTTTCTGCAAGAATGTAATATCCCACATGAAATGTCATATCAAAAATATAAAGATGAGTGGAAGTGTGGGCCATCTGTCTGGTCCGGATCGAATGCTGCAGGATCAGCGGGTGTAGCCATACTTTTTAAAGGGAACGTTTTAATTGATTTTATTCAGGAAATTTTACCAGGTCGTATTTTATTAGTGAAAGCTTTTATTGATGGTATTAGATGGCAGTTTTTAAATTTTTATGGATCCCCAGAGAAAAATGAAAGAGCCGAAATGCTTGATCTTTTACCATTATTTATTAATAACTCTGAACCTTTTATCTTAGCAGGGGATTTTAATTGTGTTTTAAAAGGTGAAAACCGGCGCTCCAGCTCTGTAAGCAGGAACTACGATAAAACCTCAGGTATGCTACATGATATAGTCAAAGATGCTAAATTGATAGACATATATAAAGAGTGTCATAGTGACAGCCCAGAGGACGCCGGTTTCACTTGGAGCAATGCTAATTGTAGCTCTAGGATTGATTTTATTTTTGGTTCAGATAAAACAATACCTGCCAAATGTGAAGTTTTAACTAATATATTTTCAGACCATAAACTTTTATCCTTTACCATAAAAGTAAATGACAACAAAAAATGTGGTAAGAAAAGCTGGAAAATGAACGTATCCCTTTTAACCGACCCGCAGATTTTATCAGATTTTATTGAGTTTTATAGGAAATGTAGAAAAGGGAAAAAAACAAATGAGACTATGAGTGTATGGTGGGATAGAATGAAAGTAAAAATAAAAGACTTTTTTATTAAAAAGAGTATATGTAGAGCCAAAGAAAAATATGAAGAATATAGAATTTTAAATACCCGCCTACAAACATTATTTAAGCTCAGAGACAATGGGATAGATGTACAACTTGATATTTCAAACTTAAAAGAAGAGATTTCAAAATGGCTAGAACAAAAAGGAAAAGAGATAATTTTTCGTTCTAGAGTACAACATATAGAAGAAAATGAAAAGTGTTCCAGATATTTTTTTAGGAAAAATAAAAAAGAAAAAGTGATAATTGACCATATAGATGGTGAGAATAATATAAAAAATATGCTGGGTAAAGTTGAGGTTTTTTTTTCTAATCTTTTTAATGGAAAAAATATAGATAATAAATTAATGGATGATTCGCTGCAAGGACTAACAGCTGTTTTAGATCCCGCATCCCAAGAGTTTTTATCCCAAGTTTTAACGGAACAAGAAGTGTTAAAAACTATTAAAAGTTTTAAAACTGGAAAGGTCCCTGGTCCTGATGGCATCCCAATAGAATTTTATGTATGTTTTTATGATATTTTAAAAGATGATTTGTTTTATTTGTTTACTGAGGTTTTTAATAATAAGGTTTTATTAAATTCCTGGAAGAAAGGTGAAGTCTCCCTCCTATACAAAAAAGGCGATAAATCAAAATTAGAAAACTGGAGACCAATAACACTTTTAAATTGTGACTATAAAATAATGGCTAAAATTTGTGCAAATCGTCTAAAAGAAGTCATCAGCAAAGTTATTCATTCTAATCAAGTGTGTGGGGTGCCGGGGCGCAGTATATGGGACAATCTGAATTTAGTGAAAGACTGTATTGAGGATGTGAAAGACAGAAAGGGGAAAATGGCGATTTTATCTATTGATTTTGAAAAAGCATTTGACCGTGTCTCACACTTTTATCTTTTTAAAGTTTTAGAGAAAATGGGCATACCAGAAGGGTTTTTACTATCGCTTAAAGCATTTTACAAGGATTGTACAAGTAAGATTTTAGTGAATGGTTTTAAGACACAAGAGGTATTTTTACGGTCAGGGGTGAAACAGGGATGCCCTCTGTCCCACCTACTGTTTATCTGTGCACTGGAACCAATGTTATGTGCAATACGCCAAAATAAACAGATATGCGGTGTCCCTCTGCCTGGAAGCGGTGGTTTGGAGGCCAAGGTTGTAGGCTACATGGATGACGTGGCGGTCTTGTGTACAGATGCACCATCACTTACGGCCACTCTCCATCAAGTGCAATCCTTTTGTCTAGCTTCTGGTTTTAAAATCAATTTTAATAAGTGTAACATTTTAAGTGTTGGGGGGATGATTTTACGTGATGTACCAATTAATGTCTCCGAATCCATTTCCATTTTAGGTATATCATTCACTGAAAATAATGATGGTTATAATAGTTGGGAAACAGTTACACAGAAAATAAATACGAAAATATGTATGTGGAACATGAGGAGACTTACAATGGAGGGTAAAGTATTGGTTTTAAAGATGGTGATTTTACCTCTTTTATTGTATCTTAGCATGGTTTTCCCCCCGCCTGTTAATGTTTTAAAAAAGATAACCAAAACCTGTTTTACCTTCTTTTGGAACTCAAAAATGGAAAAGCTGAAAAGAGAAATCATGATGAAATCAAAAGTAAAAGGTGGTAAAGATTTTCCAGATTTTAATAGGTTTCTTTTAATCCATCTGTTCGTTTACTGTTTTAATGCCCTTTTTAAGAATCACTATTGGTCCTTTTTTATGCGTTTTAATACAGGATTTTTTATGAGAAAGTTTGGATGGTATGAAGTTAATATATCTGTGCCCCATGCTTTTAATTTGTCGACGCATTATGAGATTTTAAGGAAAATAGTGTCCGATTTTAATTTAGGGACTAAGAAAATAGAGGAATTAAGAAATAGTAAGAAACTAATTAAAGAAATACGTAAAAGTGAGGAAATATGTAATGTTGACAGATATGATGATGACAAATCTATGTCTATCTGGAAAATGATTAACGTTTTTTATCTTTTTAATGAACAGAGAGATCTGGCTTGGAGTTGCATGCACCGCTGTCTTCCTTGCCGGGCATTCCAATACAGAAGAGGATTTGTGAGGTCTGCCATCTGCCCAAGAGCCGGATGCCAAGACGAGGAAACGGTGGAACATCTATTATGGACATGTAATTTTGCAAAGGATTTCTGGAGAAGACTGCTCCCCCTACTGGAAAGGGTGGCAGACCTCAAGGACTTTACATATAAAACTGTGCTATACGGACTTATGGAATGCCCCACAATGGACCAGTACACAATGGCTTGGAAGACAGTGAACTGCGCCAAGTCATCTCTCTGGAAAGCGCGCAACATTGCTATTTTTAAACAAGATGTTTTATCAGTGAATGATGTTTTAAGTTTATGTTTATGTGAAATGTATACTTATTATTTAATTGACAAAAAGAAGAATGTACATATTTCCAAAAAATGGCTTGTTGACCAATGGAACCTAATTATTTAAAATCTTTGTATTTTTTTGTTTTGTAAATTTCATTTGTCTTTTAACATTTTGGTATTTGTTTAATTATGCTTGTAATTTGTTAAAGTTTTAATAAACGGTTTTATCCCTCTGCAGGGGATAGCCAAATTAAAAAAAAAAAAATCTGTTCTTATCAGATTAATATCTGATACGTCCCCTATCTGGGGACCATATATTAAATGGATTTTTAGAACAGGGAGATGGAAAAAGAGCTTGCTCTGTCCACTCCACGCATTGACCTGGTATTGCAGTATCTCCAGGACCGGTGCACCCCTTCTTTAATGCAGTTTCTAAAATCAGAAAGTATTGAATTCAATGTTTTTTGTTCATTTTGCTTGTTTGTCGGATTTTGGGATGGACTCTTTGGCTTTGCTTTTCTTCTCCTCATTGGATTTTTCATGTTCAAAGTTGCAGAAGCCAGATGACAAGCTCATTTTGGTTCAACTTCAGCAACTGTGCATTGCATTGCCATGTAATGTAACGCAATGCTATCTTTCTAGCTCTCCCTCTTTACTTCCTTTTGGATAAACAGACATATTAGGCAAGCATTTTGGAGCTTTCACCTAAATAACTACAGGTGGTGAGGTAAGCTGCACAATATAATTGACCTTTCAGTATATTGTTGCACACACACCATCTATTTAGCAAATGCCCTTGTTATCAACAGCAGCCTTTTAAACTCACCTGAGCTAACAGGTATGTGCGCTGGTTACTCTGCTGCGCTTAAAATTTCTTTTTTGGTTTGCTACAATGCCTTTTCTGAAACGTTGTCTCCCTCTGCTGGAACACTGACTTCTTTCAATTAATGCCTGCAGACAATAAAAGAGAACCCAACCCAAAAAGTTTGGTTGATTAGTCTGTGGCATTCTGTTAAACTGTTGCTTATGGCGGTCTCTGTGAGCTTCTCAGCGACATTCAGCCAGCCAGGTATCCTGCCTGCAGTAGATGGAATGTGGCAATGGAACGCTGGCTGCGCGTGTCATAATAGGCTCTGAGCCTTTATATACCTGCGCACAGCAGCAGCCACCTTCAGTCTGCTGCTGGACAGCCAGCAGCAGCAGGAGAGGTAAGTAATCAGCAGCCCTCCTGCTAAGGGTAGACAGCTGCTCGTTCCACCCCACCCCCCGCCTTAATTGGTTCTCCTCCCTTCCAACGGTGTTGAGGTGGGTGGGAACAGCAGGGGGTGAGGGTGCTGTGTTTAAAGAGGTGGAGTTATGCAGATCTAAAACGCGTGGATTGCAGCAGCAGCAAGCCGAAAAGTGCAGGCATGTAAGGGATCTAGAGGTTGACAACATGTCTTCTTAACGGGAGTCCAGGAGCTCATCTCCACAAATGGACTCTTCAGGATCCTTGGGTGGCTCCGTAGTTCGAAACCAATTCTGGTTATCGCTTCTCGGCCTTTTGGCTAAGATCAAGTGTAGTATCTGTTCTTATCAGCTTAATATCTGATACGTCCCCTATCTGGGGACCATATATTAAATGGATTTTTAGAACAGGGAGATGGAAAAAGAGCTTGCTCTGTCCACTCCACGCATTGACCTGGTATTGCAGTATCTCCAGGACCGGTGCACCCCTTCTTTAATGCAGTTTCTAAAATCAGAAAGTATTGAATTCAATGTTTTTTGTTCATTTTGCTTGTTTGTCGGATTTTGGGATGGACTCTTTGGCTTTGCTTTTCTTCTCCTCATTGGATTTTTCATGTTCAAAGTTGCAGAAGCCAGATGACAAGCTCATTTTGGTTCAACTTCAGCAACTGTGCATTGCATTGCCATGTAATGTAACGCAATGCTATCTTTCTAGCTCTCCCTCTTTACTTCCTTTTGGATAAACAGACATATTAGCCAAGCATTTTGGAGCTTTCACCTAAATAACTACAGGTGGTGAGATAAGCTGCACAATATAATTGACCTTTCAGTATATTGTTGCACACACACCATCTATTTAGCAAATGCCCTTGTTATCAACAGCAGCCTTTTAAACTCACCTGAGCTAACAGGTATGTGCGCTGGTTACTCTGCTGCGCTTAAAATTTCTTTTTTGGTTTGCTACAATGCCTTTTCTGAAACGTTGTCTCCCTCTGCTGGAACACTGACTTCTTTCAATTAATGCCTGCAGACTATAAAAGAGAACCCAACCCAAAAAGTTTGGTTGATTAGTCTGTGGCATTCTGTTAAACTGTTGCTTATGGCAGTCTCTGTGAGCTTCTCAGCGACATTCAGCCAGCCAGGTATCCTGCCTGCAGTAGATGGAATGTGGCAATGGAACGCTGGCTGCGCGTGTCATAATAGGCTCTGAGCCTTTATATACCTGCGCACAGCAGCAGCCACCTTCAGTCTGCTGCTGGACAGCCAGCAGCAGCAGGAGAGGTAAGTAATCAGCAGCCCTCCTGCTAAGGGTAGACAGCTGCTCGTTTCACCCCACCCCCCGCCTTAATTGGTTCTCCTCCCTTCCAACGGTGTTGAGGCGGGTGGGAACAGCAGGGGGTGAGGGTGCTGTGTTTAAAGAGGTGGAGTTATGCAGATCTAAAACGCGTGGATTGCAGCAGCAGCAAGCCGAAAAGTGCAGGCATGTAAGGGATCTAGAGGTTGACAACATGTCTTCTTAACGGGAGTCCAGGAGCTCATCTCCACAAATGGACTCTTCAGGATCCTTGGGTGGCTCCGTAGTTCGAAACCAATTCTGGTTATCGCTTCTCGGCCTTTTGGCTACGATCAAGTGCTTTATTGCAGGAGATTGTGGTTGAAGGGCACTCGGGTACCCCTCTCCTTGGCCTGGCAGGATCGTCCACTTTGGTGGACTTAACCTGCTTGCTGCTATTAGGGAGAGGGCTTAGTCCCAGGGTAACGAGTTGCGATCCCCCAGCTTCCAGGTGTTTTTCGCTGCAAGAACACTGGGAGCGCAGATTGCAAGCGGCTGCAACTTGCAACCTTGTTGCGTTTTTCCATGGAGGTTGACCCTAACCTCGTGCCTCTTTATGCGAGGCTAAAAAACTCTATCCGAGTTCACTTCACGGCGGGTGGCTCGGATATGAGGAAATTAGGGTATGTAGTCCAGGACGTGCTCAGGAACCTTCTTGGCGTACAAAGGAATGAAATTCTCTCCATCCAGGATTATCCCAGAAGAGGTGACTATGACATCACATTCACCGGAGAAGGTATTTTTAGAGATGTACTAGAAAAGTTAAAAAAAGTTGAAAATAGTCCTGTTTTGAAAGGGATACAAATTGTTGAGCACGTCCTGGATGAGGTAAGACTGGTTATTGTAAAAATATTTTCGCCCTTTGTTTCTGCTCCAGAAGTAATGTCATTTCTAGCAATTTATTTTAAAAGTGTTAAATGTATTGGGAAGATATTAAACGAATATAACATATGGACATCTAAGTGGAAATTCCTTGTGAAGTGTACAAGAGATCCAAATACACCAGGTGGTATACGGCTCCCCCCTGCCCGTTTCAAAATTGGACAAACAAATGGGGATTTCTTCTTTTCTGGGATGCCAGTATATTGCAGAAATTGTGGGCGCTATGGTCATTCAAAAGAAAACTGTCATGTATCATGTAGAAATTGTGCTAGTGAAGAACATGAGACAAAAGAATGCCCTAAGGAAAAGAAATGCAGTTTTTGCCAGACTCCAGGTCACTTTTATTTTTCTTGCCCTCACAGATTTCGGGAAGATGAGCAAAAGGGGAAGTCCAAGACGTCCGACCAAGGACCAAAAGATCAGACCACCCCTCAGGAGGAGGAACAACAACCTGGAGCCTCTGGAGACAATAAGGGCGTACCAAATAGTGAAGTGTCTCCAGAGTCTATGACAGGTAAAATACCAAATCCCAAAACTTGGCTGCAGGACCTGCGGGAGTCCAAAAGGAGGGCTGAGAAGGAGCAGAAGGGCACTACTGGTAAGGTCAAAAGGGACCGGCAAAAGGCCGACACAGAAGCCCATGCCCAGTCTGGGTCTCCTAGTGCTGAGCGCGCTGAGTGGATAAAGGTGGGTCCTAAGAAAAAGAAAAAGGGTGGTTCGGAGGAGGCAGCAGGAGGTGAACAGATGGACACTTCTCCAGAAGGGGACGTGGACGCTGGACCCTCAGGGGTTTCGGTCTCCGCTGCTACAGGTGGGGACCGGGATCTTGCTGCCTCTGAAGAGTCAGAGGCTCTGCCTTGTGCGCAACCTCCTCCTATAGGACGACCTTCTACAGGTCAAACAGGGGCGGCGGAACCCCTCGGGGACCCACCTGATGAGGAACTGCATGGCCAGCCAATGGAGACCCAGCGGGTTCTGCCAGCCAGCCCTCCGAGCTATGCCAGTGTAGCGTCGGGTTTATATAAATGTGGTAATCTTTCCTCCTCCACGGAGACTCTCGTGACGATACTATCAGATGAGGAGGGAGGTGCAAGCCCAGTGGTCTGATCAGGTTCATCGGACAGGTAAATCCGTTGCTCTTAGTTACCTAAGTAAAATTTCTACATTTTCTAATGATGGCTGAACTCAAAGGTATTTCCCTCAACGTGAGAGGCATAAAATCTAACACGAGAAGAACTGCTCTTTTTAATTTTTTTACGTGTTTTACTGCATCTGTATTTTTTCTGCAAGAATGTAATATCCCACATGAAATGTCATATCAAAAATATAAAGATGAGTGGAAGTGTGGGCCATCTGTCTGGTCCGGATCGAATACTGCAGGATCAGCGGGTGTAGCCATACTTTTTAAAGGGAACGTTTTAATTGATTTTATTCAGGAAATTTTACCAGGTCGTATTTTATTAGTGAAAGCTTTTATTGATGGTATTAGATGGCAGTTTTTAAATTTTTATGGATCCCCAGAGAAAAATGAAAGAGCCGAAATGCTTGATCTTTTACCATTATTTATTAATAACTCTGAACCTTTTATCTTAGCAGGGGATTTTAATTGTGTTTTAAAAGGTGAAAACCGGCGCTCCAGCTCTGTAAGCAGGAACTACGATAAAACCTCAGGTATGCTACATGATATAGTCAAAGATGCTAAATTGATAGACATATATAAAGAGTGTCATAGTGACAGCCCAGAGGACGCCGGTTTCACTTGGAGCAATGCTAATTGTAGCTCTAGGATTGATTTTATTTTTGGTTCAGATAAAACAATACCTGCCAAATGTGAAGTTTTAACTAATATATTTTCAGACCATAAACTTTTATCCTTTACCATAAAAGTAAATGACAACAAAAAATGTGGTAAGAAAAGCTGGAAAATGAACGTATCCCTTTTAACTGACCCGCAGATTTTATCAGATTTTATTGAGTTTTATAGGAAATGTAGAAAAGGGAAAAAAACAAATGAGACTATGAGTGTATGGTGGGATAGAATGAAAGTAAAAATAAAAGACTTTTTTATTAAAAAGAGTATATGTAGAGCCAAAGAAAAATATGAAGAATATAGAATTTTAAATACCCGCCTACAAACATTATTTAAGCTCAGAGACAATGGGATAGATGTACAACTTGATATTTCAAACTTAAAAGAAGAGATTTCAAAATGGCTAGAACAAAAAGGAAAAGAGATAATTTTTCGTTCTAGAGTACAACATATAGAAGAAAATGAAAAGTGTTCCAGATATTTTTTTAGGAAAAATAAAAAAGAAAAAGTGATAATTGACCATATAGATGGTGAGAATAATATAAAAAATATGCT
This sequence comes from Phyllobates terribilis, assembly GCF_046119375.1. Lineage (NCBI taxonomy): Eukaryota > Metazoa > Chordata > Amphibia > Anura > Dendrobatidae > Phyllobates > Phyllobates terribilis. The sequence goes on from NW_027362902.1 coordinate 3,008,842, forward strand.
GGGTAAAGTTGAGGTTTTTTTTTCTAATCTTTTTAATGGAAAAAATATAGATAATAAATTAATGGATGATTCGCTGCAAGGACTAACAGCTGTTTTAGATCCCGCATCCCAAGAGTTTTTATCCCAAGTTTTAACGGAACAAGAAGTGTTAAAAACTATTAAAAGTTTTAAAACTGGAAAGGTCCCTGGTCCTGATGGCATCCCAATAGAATTTTATGTATGTTTTTATGATATTTTAAAAGATGATTTGTTTTATTTGTTTACTGAGGTTTTTAATAATAAGGTTTTATTAAATTCCTGGAAGAAAGGTGAAGTCTCCCTCCTATACAAAAAAGGTGATAAATCAAAATTAGAAAACTGGAGACCAATAACACTTTTAAATTGTGACTATAAAATAATGGCTAAAATGTGTGCAAATCGTCTAAAAGAAGTCATCAGCAAAGTTATTCATTCTAATCAAGTGTGTGGGGTGCCGGGGCGCAGTATATGGGACAATCTGAATTTAGTGAAAGACTGTATTGAGGATGTGAAAGACAGAAAGGGGAAAATGGCGATTTAATCTATTGATTTTGAAAAAGCATTTGACCGTGTCTCACACTTTTATCTTTTTAAAGTTTTAGAGAAAATGGGCATACCAGAAGGGTTTTTACTATCGCTTAAAGCATTTTACAAGGATTGTACAAGTAAGATTTTAATGAATGGTTTTAAGACACAAGAGGTATTTTTACGGTCAGGGGTGAAACAGGGATGCCCTCGGTCCCCCCTGCTGTTTATCTGTGCACTGGAACCAATGTTATGTGCAATACGCCAAAATAAACAGATATGCGGTGTCCCTCTGCCTGGAAGCGGTGGTTTGGAGGCCAAGGTTGTAGGCTACATGGATGACGTGGCGGTCTTGTGTACAGATGCACCATCACTTACGGCCACTCTCCATCAAGTGCAATCCTTTTGTCTAGCTTCTGGTTTTAAAATCAATTTTAATAAGTGTAACATTTTAAGTGTTGGGGGGATGATTTTACGTGATGTACCAATTAATGTCTCCGAATCCATTTCCATTTTAGGTATATCATTCACTGAAAATAATGATGGTTATAATAGTTGGGAAACAGTTACACAGAAAGTAAATACGAAAATATGTATGTGGAACATGAGGAGACTTACAATGGAGGGTAAAGTATTGGTTTTAAAGATGGTGATTTTACCTCTTTTATTGTATCTTAGCATGGTTTTCCCCCCGCCTGTTAATGTTTTAAAAAAGATAACCAAAACCTGTTTTACCTTCTTTTGGAACTCAAAAATGGAAAAGCTGAAAAGAGAAATCGTGATGAAATCAAAAGTAAAAGGTGGTAAAGATTTTCCAGATTTTAATAGGTTTCTTTTAATCCATCTGTTCGTTTACTGTTTTAATGCCCTTTTTAAGAATCACTATTGGTCCTTTTTTATGCGTTTTAATACAGGATTTTTTATGAGAAAGTTTGGATGGTATGAAGTTAATATATCTGTGCCCCATGCTTTTAATTTGTCGACGCATTATGAGATTTTAAGGAAAATAGTGTCCGATTTTAATTTAGGGACTAAGAAAATAGAGGAATTAAGAAATAGTAAGAAACTAATTAAAGAAATACGTAAAAGTGAGGAAATATGTAATGTTGACAGATATGATGATGACAAATCTATGTCTATCTGGAAAATGATTAACGTTTTTTATCTTTTTAATGAACAGAGAGATCTGGCTTGGAGTTGCATGCACCGCTGTCTTCCTTGCCGGGCATTCCAATACAGAAGAGGATTTGTGAGGTCTGCCATCTGCCCAAGAGCCGGATGCCAAGACGAGGAAACGGTGGAACATCTATTATGGACATGTAATTTTGCAAAGGATTTCTGGAGGACTGCTCCCCCTACTGGAAAGGGTGGCAGACCTCAAGGACTTTACATATAAAACTGTGCTATACGGACTTATGGAATGCCCCACAATGGACCAGTACACAATGGCTTGGAAGACAGTGAACTGCGCCAAGTCATCTCTCTGGAAAGCGCGCAACATTGCTATTTTTAAACAAGATGTTTTATCAGTGAATGATGTTTTAAGTTTATGTTTATGTGAAATGTATACTTATTATTTAATTGACAAAAAGAAGAATGTACATATTTCCAAAAAATGGCTTGTTGACCAATGGAACCTAATTATTTAAAATCTTTGTATTTTTTTGTTTTGTAAATTTCATTTGTCTTTTAACGTTTGGTATTTGTTTAATTATGCTTGTAATTTGTTAAAGTTTTAATAAACGGTTTTATCCCTCTGCAGGGGATAGCCAAATTAAAAAAAAAAATCTGTTCTTATCAGTTTAATATCTGATACGTCCCCTATCTGGGGACCATATATTAAATGGATTTTTAGAACAGGGAGATGGAAAAAGAGCTTGCTCTGTCCACTCCACGCATTGACCTGGTATTGCAGTATCTCCAGGACCGGTGCACCCCTTCTTTAATGCAGTTTCTAAAATCAGAAAGTATTGAATTCAATGTTTTTTGTTCATTTTGCTTGTTTGTCGGATTTTGGGATGGACTCTTTGGCTTTGCTTTTCTTCTCCTCATTGGATTTTTCATGTTCAAAGTTGCAGAAGCCAGATGACAAGCTCATTTTGGTTCAACTTCAGCAACTGTGCATTGCATTGCCATGTAATGTAACGCAATGCTATCTTTCTAGCTCTCCCTCTTTACTTCCTTTTGGATAAACAGACATATTAGGCAAGCATTTTGGAGCTTTCACCTAAATAACTACAGGTGGTGAGATAAGCTGCACAATATAATTGACCTTTCAGTATATTGTTGCACACACACCATCTATTTAGCAAATGCCCTTGTTATCAACAGCAGCCTTTTAAACTCACCTGAGCTAACAGGTATGTGCGCTGGTTACTCTGCTGCGCTTAAAATTTCTTTTTTGGTTTGCTACAATGCCTTTTCTGAAACGTTGTCTCCCTCTGCTGGAACACTGACTTCTTTCAATTAATGCCTGCAGACTATAAAAGAGAACCCAACCCAAAAAGTTTGGTTGATTAGTCTGTGGCATTCTGTTAAACTGTTGCTTATGGCGGTCTCTGTGAGCTTCTCAGTGACATTCAGCCAGCCAGGTATCCTGCCTGCAGTAGATGGAATGTGGCAATGGAACGCTGGCTGCGCGTGTCATAATAGGCTCTGAGCCTTTATATACCTGCGCACAGCAGCAGCCACCTTCAGTCTGCTGCTGGACAGCCAGCAGCAGCAGGAGAGGTAAGTAATCAGCAGCCCTCCTGCTAAGGGTAGACAGCTGCTCGTTCCACCCCACCCCCCGCCTTAATTGGTTCTCCTCCCTTCCAACGGTGTTGAGGCGGGTGGGAACAGCAGGGGGTGAGGGTGCTGTGTTTAAAGAGGTGGAGTTATGCAGATCTAAAACGCGTGGATTGCAGCAGCAGCAAGCCGAAAAGTGCAGGCATGTAAGGGATCTAGAGGTTGACAACATGTCTTCTTAACGGGAGTCCAGGAGCTCATCTCCACAAATGGACTCTTCAGGATCCTTGGGTGGCTCCGTAGTTCGAAACCAATTCTGGTTATCGCTTCTCGGCCTTTTGGCTAAGATCAAGTGTAGTATCTGTTCTTATCAGTTTAATATCTGATACGTCCCCTATCTGGGGACCATATATTAAATGGATTTTTAGAACAGGGAGATGGAAAAAGAGCTTGCTCTGTCCACTCCACGCATTGACCTGGTATTGCAGTATCTCCAGGACCGGTGCACCCCTTCTTTAATGCAGTTTCTAAAATCAGAAAGTATTGAATTCAATGTTTTTTGTTCATTTTGCTTGTTTGTCGGATTTTGGGATGGACTCTTTGGCTTTGCTTTTCTTCTCCTCATTGGATTTTTCATGTTCAAAGTTGCAGAAGCCAGATGACAAGCTCATTTTGGTTCAACTTCAGCAACTGTGCATTGCATTGCCATGTAATGTAACGCAATGCTATCTTTCTAGCTCTCCCTCTTTACTTCCTTTTGGATAAACAGACATATTAGCCAAGCATTTTGGAGCTTTCACCTAAATAACTACAGGTGGTGAGATAAGCTGCACAATATAATTGACCTTTCAGTATATTGTTGCACACACACCATCTATTTAGCAAATGCCCTTGTTATCAACAGCAGCCTTTTAAACTCACCTGAGCTAACAGGTATGTGCGCTGGTTACTCTGCTGCGCTTAAAACTTCTTTTTTGGTTTGCTACAATGCCTTTTCTGAAACGTTGTCTCCCTCTGCTGGAACACTGACTTCTTTCAATTAATGCCTGCAGACTATAAAAGAGAACCCAACCCAAAAAGTTTGGTTGATTAGTCTGTGGCATTCTGTTAAACTGTTGCTTATGGCGGTCTCTGTGAGCTTCTCAGCGACATTCAGCCAGCCAGGTATCCTGCCTGCAGTAGATGGAATGTGGCAATGGAACGCTGGCTGCGCGTGTCATAATAGGCTCTGAGCCTTTATATACCTGCGCACAGCAGCAGCCACCTTCAGTCTGCTGCTGGACAGCCAGCAGCAGCAGGAGAGGTAAGTAATCAGCAGCCCTCCTGCTAAGGGTAGACAGCTGCTCGTTCCACCCCACCCCCCGCCTTAATTGGTTCTCCTCCCTTCCAACGGTGTTGAGGCGGGTGGGAACAGCAGGGGGTGAGGGTGCTGTGTTTAAAGAGGTGGAGTTATGCAGATCTAAAACGCGTGGATTGCAGCAGCAGCAAGCCGAAAAGTGCAGGCATGTAAGGGATCTAGAGGTTGACAACATGTCTTCTTAACGGGAGTCCAGGAGCTCATCTCCACAAATGGACTCTTCAGGATCCTTGGGTGGCTCCGTAGTTCGAAACCAATTCTGGTTATCGCTTCTCGGCCTTTTGGCTAAGATCAAGTGTAGTATCTGTTCTTATCAGTTTAATATCTGATACGTCCCCTATCTGGGGACCATATATTAAATGGATTTTTAGAACAGGGAGATGGAAAAAGAGCTTGCTCTGTCCACTCCACGCATTGACCTGGTATTGCAGTATCTCCAGGACCGGTGCACCCCTTCTTTAATGCAGTTTCTAAAATCAGAAAGTATTGAATTCAATGTTTTTTGTTCATTTTGCTTGTTTGTCGGATTTTGGGATGGACTCTTTGGCTTTGCTTTTCTTCTCCTCATTGGATTTTTCATGTTCAAAGTTGCAGAAGCCAGATGACAAGCTCATTTTGGTTCAACTTCAGCAACTGTGCATTGCATTGCCATGTAATGTAACGCAATGCTATCTTTCTAGCTCTCCCTCTTTACTTCCTTTTGGATAAACAGACATATTAGGCAAGCATTTTGGAGCTTTCACCTAAATAACTACAGGTGGTGAGATAAGCTGCACAATATAATTGACCTTTCAGTATATTGTTGCACACACACCATCTATTTAGCAAATGCCCTTGTTATCAACAGCAGCCTTTTAAACTCACCTGAGCTAACAGGTATGTGCGCTGGTTACTCTGCTGCGCTTAAAATTTCTTTTTTGGTTTGCTACAATGCCTTTTCTGAAACGTTGTCTCCCTCTGCTGGAACACTGACTTCTTTCAATTAATGCCTGCAGACTATAAAAGAGAACCCAACCCAAAAAGTTTGGTTGATTAGTCTGTGGCATTCTGTTAAACTGTTGCTTATGGCGGTCTCTGTGAGCTTCTCAGCGACATTCAGCCAGCCAGGTATCCTGCCTGCAGTAGATGGAATGTGGCAATGGAACGCTGGCTGCGCGTGTCATAATAGGCTCTGAGCCTTTATATACCTGCGCACAGCAGCAGCCACCTTCAGTCTGCTGCTGGACAGCCAGCAGCAGCAGGAGAGGTAAGTAATCAGCAGCCCTCCTGCTAAGGGTAGACAGCTGCTCGTTTCACCCCACCCCCCGCCTTAATTGGTTCTCCTCCCTTCCAACGGTGTTGAGGCGGGTGGGAACAGCAGGGGGTGAGGGTGCTGTGTTTAAAGAGGTGGAGTTATGCAGATCTAAAACGCGTGGATTGCAGCAGCAGCAAGCCGAAAAGTGCAGGCATGTAAGGGATCTAGAGGTTGACAACATGTCTTCTTAACGGGAGTCCAGGAGCTCATCTCCACAAATGGACTCTTCAGGATCCTTGGGTGGCTCCGTAGTTCGAAACCAATTCTGGTTATCGCTTCTCGGCCTTTTGGCTAAGATCAAGTGTAGTATCTGTTCTTATCAGTTTAATATCTGATACGTCCCCTATCTGGGGACCATATATTAAATGGATTTTTAGAACAGGGAGATGGAAAAAGAGCTTGCTCTGTCCACTCCACGCATTGACCTGGTATTGCAGTATCTCCAGGACCGGTGCACCCCTTCTTTAATGCAGTTTCTAAAATCAGAAAGTATTGAATTCAATGTTTTTTGTTCATTTTGCTTGTTTGTCGGATTTTGGGATGGACTCTTTGGCTTTGCTTTTCTTCTCCTCATTGGATTTTTCATGTTCAAAGTTGCAGAAGCCAGATGACAAGCTCATTTTGGTTCAACTTCAGCAACTGTGCATTGCATTGCCATGTAATGTAACGCAATGCTATCTTTCTAGCTCTCCCTCTTTACTTCCTTTTGGATAAACAGACATATTAGCCAAGCATTTTGGAGCTTTCACCTAAATAACTACAGGTGGTGAGATAAGCTGCACAATATAATTGACCTTTCAGTATATTGTTGCACACACACCATCTATTTAGCAAATGCCCTTGTTATCAACAGCAGCCTTTTAAACTCACCTGAGCTAACAGGTATGTGCGCTGGTTACTCTGCTGCGCTTAAAACTTCTTTTTTGGTTTGCTACAATGCCTTTTCTGAAACGTTGTCTCCCTCTGCTGGAACACTGACTTCTTTCAATTAATGCCTGCAGACTATAAAAGAGAACCCAACCCAAAAAGTTTGGTTGATTAGTCTGTGGCATTCTGTTAAACTGTTGCTTATGGCGGTCTCTGTGAGCTTCTCAGCGACATTCAGCCAGCCAGGTATCCTGCCTGCAGTAGATGGAATGTGGCAATGGAACGCTGGCTGCGCGTGTCATAATAGGCTCTGAGCCTTTATATACCTGCGCACAGCAGCAGCCACCTTCAGTCTGCTGCTGGACAGCCAGCAGCAGCAGGAGAGGTAAGTAATCAGCAGCCCTCCTGCTAAGGGTAGACAGCTGCTCGTTCCACCCCACCCCCCGCCTTAATTGGTTCTCCTCCCTTCCAACGGTGTTGAGGCGGGTGGGAACAGCAGGGGGTGAGGGTGCTGTGTTTAAAGAGGTGGAGTTATGCAGATCTAAAACGCGTGGATTGCAGCAGCAGCAAGCCGAAAAGTGCAGGCATGTAAGGGATCTAGAGGTTGACAACATGTCTTCTTAACGGGAGTCCAGGAGCTCATCTCCACAAATGGACTCTTCAGGATCCTTGGGTGGCTCCGTAGTTCGAAACCAATTCTGGTTATCGCTTCTCGGCCTTTTGGCTAAGATCAAGTGTAGTATCTGTTCTTATCAGTTTAATATCTGATACGTCCCCTATCTGGGGACCATATATTAAATGGATTTTTAGAACAGGGAGATGGAAAAAGAGCTTGCTCTGTCCACTCCACGCATTGACCTGGTATTGCAGTATCTCCAGGACCGGTGCACCCCTTCTTTAATGCAGTTTCTAAAATCAGAAAGTATTGAATTCAATGTTTTTTGTTCATTTTGCTTGTTTGTCGGATTTTGGGATGGACTCTTTGGCTTTGCTTTTCTTCTCCTCATTGGATTTTTCATGTTCAAAGTTGCAGAAGCCAGATGACAAGCTCATTTTGGTTCAACTTCAGCAACTGTGCATTGCATTGCCATGTAATGTAACGCAATGCTATCTTTCTAGCTCTCCCTCTTTACTTCCTTTTGGATAAACAGACATATTAGGCAAGCATTTTGGAGCTTTCACCTAAATAACTACAGGTGGTGAGATAAGCTGCACAATATAATTGACCTTTCAGTATATTGTTGCACACACACCATCTATTTAGCAAATGCCCTTGTTATCAACAGCAGCCTTTTAAACTCACCTGAGCTAACAGGTATGTGCGCTGGTTACTCTGCTGCGCTTAAAATTTCTTTTTTGGTTTGCTACAATGCCTTTTCTGAAACGTTGTCTCCCTCTGCTGGAACACTGACTTCTTTCAATTAATGCCTGCAGACTATAAAAGAGAACCCAACCCAAAAAGTTTGGTTGATTAGTCTGTGGCATTCTGTTAAACTGTTGCTTATGGCGGTCTCTGTGAGCTTCTCAGCGACATTCAGCCAGCCAGGTATCCTGCCTGCAGTAGATGGAATGTGGCAATGGAACGCTGGCTGCGCGTGTCATAATAGGCTCTGAGCCTTTATATACCTGCGCACAGCAGCAGCCACCTTCAGTCTGCTGCTGGACAGCCAGCAGCAGCAGGAGAGGTAAGTAATCAGCAGCCCTCCTGCTAAGGGTAGACAGCTGCTCGTTTCACCCCACCCCCCGCCTTAATTGGTTCTCCTCCCTTCCAACGGTGTTGAGGCGGGTGGGAACAGCAGGGGGTGAGGGTGCTGTGTTTAAAGAGGTGGAGTTATGCAGATCTAAAACGCGTGGATTGCAGCAGCAGCAAGCCGAAAAGTGCAGGCATGTAAGGGATCTAGAGGTTGACAACATGTCTTCTTAACGGGAGTCCAGGAGCTCATCTCCACAAATGGACTCTTCAGGATCCTTGGGTGGCTCCGTAGTTCGAAACCAATTCTGGTTATCGCTTCTCGGCCTTTTGGCACGATCTATCAGGTTTACCTGTGTGGTCTTGCCTGTGAGGTGCTCTTGGTACCCTTTCTCTCGGCCTGGGGGGATCGTTCTTCTTCGGAGGGACTTAACCCCCCTGCTGCTATTGGGAGGAAGGATTAGTCCGGGAGCAACGGGAAGGGATCCCATGAAGCCTTGCGCCTTTCAGAGAGAAGAGTCGGTACGTTCCTGAGTGAAGGATGCCGGCAACGCTCACATATTCATCGGGTGATGCCCGGATGCGGAACACCGTGAGGATTGAAGTTGGAGCAGCATCGAGGATGGAGAAGAATTTGGACTACATCTGCCATAGGATTCTTCTTGGATTTCTGGAGTTTCGGCGGGAAGACATATTCTGCTTCCAGGACAACGAGTACAAGGGGACATACACCATCACCTTCAAGAGCCAGGGATGCTGTCAGCAACTCGTACAAAAGGTAAACGAGAAAAACTACTTAGATGAATTGGATGGACTAACCTTTTGTCTCTTGTATGCTTATGACGAGATCCCCATCGTGGTGCATTTCCCGAACCCCTTTGTGGAAGCTGCAGACATCTCGACCTACCTTACCCGCTATTGTGATGATCTGAGATACCTGGGTACTGTGAAGAACGCGGTAGGCTTCTGGTGCGGCAAGAGAAGGTATATGGCCCGTCTAAAGAGGGACCTTAGTGGAGTGGGAGGAATGCTACACCCTCCCTCAACCTTCGTAATCGGTAAGAGCAGAGGCTACTTATTTTATCCTGGAATGCCAGTATGTTGCAGGAACTGTGGACAAATGGGTCATACCCAAACGTCCTGCATGGGCAGGAAAGTAGACCGCTGCAATAATTGCAGCTGTTACGGACATTTAATGAAGGACTGTCCCGCTGGGAGGAAATGTAATCTCTGCGGTGAGGCGGGGCACATGTTCCGAGGATGCCCCAGCAGGACCAGGACCAGGACCTACGCAGAAGCTGCATCTTCTGAAGCTGAGCCGATGCGCCCACCGGTCTTCACTGGCAGGCCGGCGTCGGAGGGCGGTTCGAAGGGCGAGAAGGCTGGGATGGAGCAGGGAGCCGGAGGCCCCTCTGGGGCGGCACCTGCATCGAAGTCCCTTAACGATGGGCGGACCTCGCATGGACCGGAGCGGGGGGGTCCTCCTTCTGGGAGGGTATCCTCCGTATCGATGGTTCCCGATACCGATCCTGTTGGGCTGGAGGGTGGTGCCCCTGTGCGGTTGGCTACAGGGGACCACGCAGCGATGGCCTCAGGATCTTCCAGGGCGATTAGCCAGCCAGATGAGGGGGCTTTGCTTCTAGGTGGCGAACATCAGGAAATCTGTGTTGCTGATCTTGTCCTGATGGACCAGTCTCCCCCCCTGGAGGAGGTGGAGGAAGAGGAGGACTGCACCAGTGACCTAGTGGAGTCTGCCCCGAAAAAGAGACGGAATGTCGAGGCCCCAGCGTCTCCTGGAATGTGGCTGGGAACCGTGACCTACGAGGGGGCAACCGCCGGCTCACAGAATATCGAGTCGTTTGGGTCCTCTAGCCCGGATGTCCTGGAGCAATTTGATATACAGGGCTTTGAGTCAGGTGTCCTCATGGAAGATCCACCACCCTGACCTATGAATGCCCACATTAAGACTTGTCTCACTGAATGTGAGGTCATTAAAGAGCCCAGTTCGTAGGGCTGCTCTATTCAAGTATTTAGAAACCACTGACTTTGACATATGTTTATTACAGGAATGCGGGATACAACATGCACTAAATTATAATGATATCAAGACAGATTGGAGACTGGGGCCCTCCATCTGGTCTGGCTCCAATGACAACAAGTCAGCGGGGGTGGGCTTCCTCTGTCGTGGGAGAAATATTACTATAAATGCTGTCACAGAAATAGTACCAGGCAGAGTGGTTTTAGTGCATTTTAAATTTAATGGTTTTACCCTACGTGTAATGAATATTTATGCTCCCCCTGATAAGCAAGAGAGAATTAATTTATTTGGGATATTGCCATTGTACTGTACTGGGTCATCTCCCCTGATCGTAGGGGGTGATTTTAATTGTCTTTGTGCTAGTGAACAACGAGCAGGGGGTGACCCTTTACGCAAATTGGATAAGTCATGTCATCTATTGAAAGATTTTATAACTGATTTTAAATTATGCGATGCGTGGAGGTCACTCCTGCCGACGGACCCTGGTTATACGTGGTCCGGAAGAGGGGTGTCCTCCAGGATCGATTTTATTTTCCTATCAGATGATTTTAACCCTGTAAAATGTGTTTTAACATCAAATATATTTTCTGACCATAAGGGCTTGGAGGTGCATCTAGAATACCGGGATGAACAGAGGGTCAACAGGGGCCTCTGGCGTCTAAGTACATACCTGCTGGAGGACCCTCTGATTCGACAAGACTTTGGTAAAGCCTATCAAGCCTGGCGGCGACAAAAACCTTCTGATGCCCCTATGGTAACCTGGTGGGAAAATTTGAAAAAAAAAGTCAGAATGTTTTTTATAAAAGCAGGGAGACGTAAAGCTAGAGAGAAAAAAAGATGTTTTAGTGATCTTAACACCAAACTACAAACACTTTTTAAATTCAAAGAGCTAGGGGTGGAGGTGGGAGATGATATTGCTAGCCTAAAAACTGAAATTCAGAACTGCATAGACACAAAGGGGAAAGAGATTATTTTTAACTCTAGAGTGCAGCACTTGGAGGAGGGGGAGAAGTGCTCTCGCTTCTTCTTCAAAAAAGTCATGGATAAAAGAGAAGTGATCACAAATCTAGAGGGTGAAACATCTATGCAGGGAATGTTGAATGCTACTTTTAACTTTTATAAGCATCTTTTTAGTAAAAAGTGTATAGATGAGTCCTTTTTATCTGATGCTCTTAATGATCTCGATTTTAAGTTAAATTTTACAGACCAGGAGTTTTTAGAACGCGATATTGTTTTAGAGGAATTATTTTATGTTTTTAAAAGTTTCTCTAAGGGTAAAGCACCTGGGTGTGACGGACTACCTGTAGAATTTTACCTTACTTTTTGGGACATTTTAAAAGAGGACCTTTTTATGCTTTTTAAAGAAGTTTTTATTTGTGAACAGTTGCCATTTTCGTGGAGGAGAGGAGTGGTGTCTTTGATATATAAAAAAGGTGACCGCAGTACTCTAGCGAATTGGAGACCCATAACTCTCCTAAATGTTGATTACAAGGTACTTGCTAAGGTGGTTGCAGACCGGCTCAGGAGTGTCATTGCCAAACTAATCCAGCCTGAGCAGGTTTGTAGTGTACCAGGCAGAAGTATTTCAGAGGTTTTAAACGTATTAAGGGATGTAATTTGGTATTCCAGAGACCGGGGTCAAAATGTAGCTCTTTTAGCCCTAGATTTTGAAAAAGCTTTCGATAGAGTCTCTCATAGATTTCTTTTTAGAGTTTTAAAAAGAATGGGTATCCCTAATATGCTTTTAAATTGTATTAAGATTTTATATAAAAATTGTTTTAGTCAAATTTCTCTTAATGGCTTTTTAACAGATGGAGTTCCCCTTGAGTCCGGAGTGAAGCAGGGATGCCCCTTGTCGCCCATCCTGTTCATCTGCGCCATGGAGCCCCTGCTGAGTGCAATAAGGAAAGACAAAGTGATTAGAGGGGTTCCTGTTCCAGGCGGAGGTGGCAGTGATGTGAGAGTCTTTGGCTACATGGATGACGTGACGGTTGTGTGCGTGGACCCTGCTTCCCTCCGGAGGGCGGTGTTGCGCATTGATTTTTTTTCCCAGGCATCCGGTTTTAAACTTAATTTAAATAAATCTGAATGTCTGACTTTGGGATCCTGGGACACCGCCCAACTCCCGCAGCTCACTATAAAACGAGACAATGTAAAAATTCTTGGAGTTGTTTTTAACGAGGAGAATGTGGGAACTCAAAGCTGGGAGAATGTCATAGAAAAAATGTCAAAGAAAATATCATTTTGGGGTTTGAGGTCCCTAACAATGGAGGGGAAAATTTTAATTATAAAATCAGTGTTGTTACCCCTCATACTGTATATAGCTATGGTGTACCCCCCCTCTGATGTTTTAATTAAAAAAATGACTAGGATGATCTTTATGTTTTTATGGAACTCCAAAATGGAAAAATTAAGGCGAGAAATAATGAGGAAGAATAAAATGAACGGCGGAAGGGATGTCCCCGATTTACATATTTATTTGCATTTAAATTATTTCTGCTTTTGTTTCAAACATTTTAATGGTAATAGTGCGCTAAGTTATTTTTTAAAATATACTTGTGGGATGATTTTTAAAAGATGGTTTAAGTTGTCGTTGAATTCCCCTGTTTTACTATGCCCCCCCAAACACCAAGCAATCTTAGAAAAGACTGTTCGATTTTATAGCCTTGGTGATTTTAATATGGACATTTTTAAAGACCGCAAGAAGCTTTTATCTTTTCTGAGGAGGAATGAAGATGTGACCCCCATAGTAAATTTCTCAGAAGAGAGATCGAAGCAAGTTTGGAAGAATGTCTTCGGGAAATTCTTAGCAAATGGACATAAGGACATCGCATGGATGGTGGTCCACCAGTGCCTCCCCACCAGAGAGTTTCAACACAGGAGAGGCCTGGTGGCCAGAGCCAAATGCCCCAGAGACTCATGTGTTAATGACGAAACCACCTTGCACCTTATGTGGAATTGCCCATTTGCACAGGAACTTTGGCACAAAGTTGGGATTCTTTTAAAATGGACTTGCGGTTTAAGAGATTTTAACCATGAATATGTTTTATATGGCCTTTTTAAATGTCCGACCCCTCAACAGTATTGTATATGTTGGTGTATGATTAACTGTTTTAAAGACGCCCTTTGGAAGGCACGCAATATTTTACTTTTTAAACGTGATGCTATTTCTGTGAAGGATTGTCTTAAAATTGCTTTTAGCCAGATGTATATTTATTACTTGAGGGATGTCAAATGTATTGGGAGGAGGGACGCTAATCGTATATGGGGTTTTTATGGGTGGAATTCTGTGTTTTAATAATGTACTGTTTGTGTTGTTGTTTTTGATTGTAAACCATCTTTTACGCACTTAATAAATTATGTTGAAACCTGATCTGTTCTTATCAGTTTAATATCTGATACGTCCCCTATCTGGGGACCATATATTAAATGGATTTTTAGAACAGGGAGATGGAAAAAGAGCTTGCTCTGTCCACTCCACGCATTGACCTGGTATTGCAGTATCTCCAGGACCGGTGCACCCTTTCTTTAATGCAGTTTCTAAAATCAGAAAGTATTGAATTCAATGTTTTTTGTTCATTTTGCTTGTTTGTCGGATTTTGGGATGGACTCTTTGGCTTTGCTTTTCTTCTCCTCATTGGATTTTTCATGTTCAAAGTTGCAGAAGCCAGATGACAAGCTCATTTTGGTTCAACTTCAGCAACTGTGCATTGCATTGCCATGTAATGTAACGCAATGCTATCTTTCTAGCTCTCCCTCTTTACTTCCTTTTGGATAAACAGACATATTAGGCAAGCATTTTGGAGCTTTCACCTAAATAACTACAGGTGGTGAGATAAGCTGCACAATATAATTGACCTTTCAGTATATTGTTGCACACACACCATCTATTTAGCAAATGCCCTTGTTATCAACAGCAGCCTTTTAAACTCACCTGAGCTAACAGGTATGTGCGCTGGTTACTCTGCTGCGCTTAAAATTTCTTTTTTGGTTTGCTACAATGCCTTTTCTGAAACGTTGTCTCCCTCTGCTGGAACACTGACTTCTTTCAATTAATGCCTGCAGACTATAAAAGAGAACCCAACCCAAAAAGTTTGGTTGATTAGTCTGTGGCATTCTGTTAAACTGTTGCTTATGGCGGTCTCTGTGAGCTTCTCAGCGACATTCAGCCAGCCAGGTATCCTGCCTGCAGTAGATGGAATGTGGCAATGGAACGCTGGCTGCGCGTGTCATAATAGGCTCTGAGCCTTTATATACCTGCGCACAGCAGCAGCCACCTTCAGTCTGCTGCTGGACAGCCAGCAGCAGCAGGAGAGGTAAGTAATCAGCAGCCCTCCTGCTAAGGGTAGACAGCTGCTCGTTCCACCCTACCCCCCGCCTTAATTGGTTCTCCTCCCTTCCAACGGTGTTGAGGCGGGTGGGAACAGCAGGGGGTGAGGGTGCTGTGTTTAAAGAGGTGGAGTTATGCAGATCTAAAACGCGTGGATTGCAGCAGCAGCAAGCCGAAAAGTGCAGGCATGTAAGGGATCTAGAGGTTGACAACATGTCTTCTTAACGGGAGTCCAGGAGCTCATCTCCACAAATGGACTCTTCAGGATCCTTGGGTGGCTCCGTAGTTCGAAACCAATTCTGGTTATCGCTTCTCGGCCTTTTGGCTAAGATCAAGTGTAGTATCTGTTCTTATCAGTTTAATATCTTATACGTCCCCTATCTGGGGACCATATATTAAATGGATTTTTAGAACAGGGAGATGGAAAAAGAGCTTGCTCTGTCCACTCCACGCATTGACCTGGTATTGCAGTATCTCCAGGACCGGTGCACTCCTTCTTTAATGCAGTTTCTAAAATCAGAAAGTATTGAATTCAATGTTTTTTGTTCATTTTGCTTGTTTGTCGGATTTTGGGATGGACTCTTTGGCTTTGCTTTTCTTCTCCTCATTGGATTTTTCATGTTCAAAGTTGCAGAAGCCAGATGACAAGCTCATTTTGGTTCAACTTCAGCAACTGTGCATTGCATTGCCATGTAATGTAACGCAATGCTATCTTTCTAGCTCTCCCTCTTTACTTCCTTTTGGATAAACAGACATATTAGGCAAGCATTTTGGAGCTTGCACCTAAATAACTACAGGTGGTGAGATAAGCTGCACAATATAATTGACCTTTCAGTATATTGTTGCACACACACCATCTATTTAGCAAATGCCCTTGTTATCAACAGCAGCCTTTTAAACTCACCTGAGCTAACAGGTATGTGCGCTGGTTACTCTGCTGCGCTTAAAATTTCTTTTTTGGTTTGCTACAATGCCTTTTCTGAAACGTTGTCTCCCTCTGCTGGAACACTGACTTCTTTCAATTAATGCCTGCAGACTATAAAAGAGAACCCAACCCAAAAAGTTTGGTTGATTAGTCTGTGGCATTCTGTTAAACTGTTGCTTATGGCGGTCTCTGTGAGCTTCTCAGCGACATTCAGCCAGCCAGGTATCCTGCCTGCAGTAGATGGAATGTGGCAATGGAACGCTGGCTGCGCGTGTCATAATAGGCTCTGAGCCTTTATATACCTGCGCACAGCAGCAGCCACCTTCAGTCTGCTGCTGGACAGCCAGCAGCAGCAGGAGAGGTAAGTAATCAGCAGCCCTCCTGCTAAGGGTAGACAGCTGCTCGTTCCACCCCACCCCCCGCCTTAATTGGTTCTCCTCCCTTCCAACGGTGTTGAGGCGGGTGGGAACAGCAGGGGGTGAGGGTGCTGTGTTTAAAGAGGTGGAGTTATGCAGATCTAAAACGCGTGGATTGCAGCAGCAGCAAGCCGAAAAGTGCAGGCATGTAAGGGATCTAGAGGTTGACAACATGTCTTCTTAACGGGAGTCCAGGAGCTCATCTCCACAAATGGACTCTTCAGGATCCTTGGGTGGCTCCGTAGTTCGAAACCAATTCTGGTTATCGCTTCTCGGCCTTTTGGCTAAGATCAAGTGTAGTATCTGTTCTTATCAGTTTAATATCTGATACGTCCCCTATCTGGGGACCATATATTAAATGGATTTTTAGAACAGGGAGATGGAAAAAGAGCTTGCTCTGTCCACTCCACGCATTGACCTGGTATTGCAGTATCTCCAGGACCGGTGCACCCCTTCTTTAATGCAGTTTCTAAAATCAGAAAGTATTGAATTCAATGTTTTTTGTTCATTTTGCTTGTTTGTCGGATTTTGGGATGGACTCTTTGGCTTTGCTTTTCTTCTCCTCATTGGATTTTTCATGTTCAAAGTTGCAGAAGCCAGATGACAAGCTCATTTTGGTTCAACTTCAGCAACTGTGCATTGCATTGCCATGTAATGTAACGCAATGCTATCTTTCTAGCTCTCCCTCTTTACTTCCTTTTGGATAAACAGACATATTAGGCAAGCATTTTGGAGCTTTCACCTAAATAACTACAGGTGGTGAGATAAGCTGCACAATATAATTGACCTTTCAGTATATTGTTGCACACACACCATCTATTTAGCAAATGCCCTTGTTATCAACAGCAGCCTTTTAAACTCACCTGAGCTAACAGGTATGTGCGCTGGTTACTCTGCTGCGCTTAAAATTTCTTTTTTGGTTTGCTACAATGCCTTTTCTGAAACGTTGTCTCCCTCTGCTGGAACACTGACTTCTTTCAATTAATGCCTGCAGACTATAAAAGAGAACCCAACCCAAAAAGTTTGGTTGATTAGTCTGTGGCATTCTGTTAAACTGTTGCTTATGGCGGTCTCTGTGAGCTTCTCAGCGACATTCAGCCAGCCAGGTATCCTGCCTGCAGTAGATGGAATGTGGCAATGGAACGCTGGCTGCGCGTGTCATAATAGGCTCTGAGCCTTTATATACCTGCGCACAGCAGCAGCCACCTTCAGTCTGCTGCTGGACAGCCAGCAGCAGCAGGAGAAGTAAGTAATCAGCAGCCCTCCTGCTAAGGGTAGACAGCTGCTCGTTCCACCCCACCCCCCGCCTTAATTGGTTCTCCTCCCTTCCAACGGTGTTGAGGCGGGTGGGAACAGCAGGGGGTGAGGGTGCTGTGTTTAAAGAGGTGGAGTTATGCAGATCTAAAACGCGTGGATTGCAGCAGCAGCAAGCCGAAAAGTGCAGGCATGTAAGGGATCTAGAGGTTGACAACATGTCTTCTTAACGGGAGTCCAGGAGCTCATCTCCACAAATGGACTCTTCAGGATCCTTGGGTGGCTCCGTAGTTCGAAACCAATTCTGGTTATCGCTTCTCGGCCTTTTGGCTAGGATCAGGTGCAGTGATCTAACGGTTGCTGCCTTGGTCTCGGCTAGGAGGTGCCTGGGGTACCCGACTTGTTGGCCTTGGGGGATCGCTCTCTCTTAACGGAGGGAGCTTCACCCCCTTGCAGCTATTGGCAGGTCGGCTTAGTCCCCGGACAACGGGAAGCGATCGCGTCTTGTCTTCGGGGCGACCCGAGGAAATAAGGGCGTTTTCCTTTGCTGAGCTTTATCGCTTAGTGGGCTGTGTAAGTTCTTGGGGTACCCCTCCCTCGGTCTTGGGTTTGTTCCTGCTTTTGTGGGATTCATTCCCTTGTTACTATTGGGGGAGGGCTTAGTCCCTGAGGGCCGAAAATGCCTTTTTCTTTTGGATTTGCGGTGGGGGAGACTCCACTGCGACAGTCCATTAGAATCATGGTGGATGAGTGCCAGCGCCATGAGAAGAATCTGCAGTACATCGTGCATGAGATTCTTTTTGGGTTCTTCCACCTGGAGCGAGATAAGATCCTGTGTCTTTACGATCAGGAATTCCGTGGGCGATATACCATTTCCTTTATGGCTAAATCATGCTGTGATAATATCCATGCAGCACTGATGGTTGCGGACAAGGACGATGAGAGACTGAACGGGCTGAGCTTTGACTTCCTGTACGGTGAAGAGGAAGTACCCTTGGTGATCTTCATGTACAGCCCATTCGTCTCTGAGGGCGATATCGAAACCTTTTTGAAGCGTTACTGCAAGTCAGTGCGCTTCTCACATGATATCCTCAACTCCCAGCGCTTCTGGAATGGGAAGAGGAAATACCTGGTGAAGTTCCATCCAGATCAGAGCGGCATTGGTGGTCTTCACCACCCGCCTGCTAATTTTGCCATTGGTAATGTCAGGGGATTCCTACGCTACCCAGGAATGCCCCTTCAATGCCGGAATTGTCATGAATATGGGCATACACGAGAAAATTGTACAAGGGCTCATGTAGTCTTTTGCAACAAGTGCGGTAAGAGTGGGCACACCTCCGCTACGTGTGACTCTGAGATCGTATGTAACCTATGTGGGAAGGCAGGTCACGCCTTCAGGAATTGTCCGAGCAAAAAGTCAAAAACATATGACATGTTTAAGTCAGGTCAACTGACTATCCAAGAATACTTCGGAGGGAGTATTACTACACCTGCCCCTGGACCTGGGTTGGCGCACGCTGACGGGTCCGGACCAAATCCTTCAACGGCTCCGCCAGAGGGCCCGCTGGTAGTTCCACAGAAGGACGGTCGTAGGGGTTCCATAAGATTAACCGAGGGTTCGCTCTCTGTGGAATTGATCGATGTTCTGGCTCTAGATGTTGCCGTATCTCAGAGTCAAGAGGAAGGGTCCTCATCCAGCATGAATGCACCACCGGCATTATGTGGAACTGAGGAGACCTCTAGTACCCCGATTAAGCAAGCACCCAGATTCGCCACACCATCATCGGTGATCTTGGGTAAGGGCAAAAAGGGTACGCTCCTTAATCGATCAACCAGTGTGTCGGAAAGAGAGACCTCTAGGGCGCAAAGTAAAAAGGACCCGGCTAAGACCCAGTCGAGCCCTGGTCCTCGAACCAGAAGTCGCAGTAGTTCCGTGACCAGACCAGAGGACAAGACGACCCAGAGGGATGACACCCGTTCCATAGACCAGACCGCCATGAGGACTGCAGATGCACAGGACTTGGAAAAGATGGACAGCTCCCAGCCTCTGAAAAGGCAACGGGAGGACGTAAAGCAACCTGATATCCAAAGAAAACACGGATGTCGAGGTCCAGATGAGGAGCCAAAAGTGGATGATGCCTTTTTGCCTGCTTCAGATCCCGGTAATATTAAACAAATCCTGACCCCTGGAGATGCGGAGGAGGAGGTGCCGTGTATTGACTTCTTCCCATCTTCAGATCCTGATTCTTCTTAATGTCTGTTCCTCTTAAAATCTCCTCACTAAATGTGAGGTCCCTAAAGAGCCCTACACGTAGGGCTGCTTTATTTTCTTATTTAGAGACATTGGACTTTGATTTCTGCTTTCTACAAGAATGTGGTATACAGAGTAATTTAAATTATAAGGACTTAAAAGAAGACTGGAAACTGGGCGCTTCTGTGTGGTCCGGTGCTAATGACTGTCGTGCTGCCGGAGTTGGACTACTTTGCCGTGGACATTCTACCATCATTCAATCTGTGACTGAAATTATACCTGGCAGAGCTATTTTAATACATCTTGTTTTTAATGGACTTTCTTTACGTTTATTAAATGTGTACGCTCCTCCTGGGAAGCAGGAAAGGGCGGATTTACTTGAAATATTGCCATTATTTTGTGTTGGGTCAACCCCCCTGCTAGTGGGAGGAGATTTTAATTGTTTACGTGATGGGGAATCCCGGCAGGGTGGGGATGTGAATCGTAAAGACCGTACCTCCTATTTGTTGAAAAGTTTAATTGATGATTTTAGATTACAGGACTGCTGGAAGGAACTCTTGCCGGCGGATCCAGGTGTTACATGGTCCAATGGAAGAGTTTCTTCTAGAATTGATTTCATATTTGCTTCTACTGCCTTTAAACCTTGTAAATGTTTTCTTTTATCTAATTTATTCTCTGATCATAAAGTTTTATCTGTGTTTTTAGAGTTAGCAGGGGAACAAAATACCTCAAGAGGCCCATGGAGATTAAATACAACTCTCCTAGAGGATATTGATATTCAAAAGAGGTTTGTGCAGGCCTACCAGTGCTGGCAATCAAAGAGAGACCCCCGCGCCTCGATGCTGGATTGGTGGGAGAGCATTAAACCTAAGATTAAATTATTTTTTATTAAGGCAGGGAAAATGAAAGCAAAAAAGAAAAAGCAGTGGTTTTATGTTTTTAACCCCTTAATAACATCTGACGTACTAATACGCGTCTGTGCCCTGGGACTTAAGAGCCAGACCCGTATTAGTACGTCATCGCGATCGCGCCCGCACACAGGCTGTGCGGGTGCGATCGCCGCCGGGTGTCAGCTGATTGTCACAGCTGACACCCGGTACTATGTGCAGGGAGCGGTCACGCACCGCTCCCAGCACATTAACCCCCGCGATGCTGCGATCGAAGTCGATCGCGGCATTGCGGGGGCAAGGGGAGGTGATCGGCGATACTCACCTCCTCTTCCGGCTTCCAGCGCAGTCTGCAAAGGCTTCCCGGGTGTTGCCATGACGACCCGATGTCGTCATGACAACATCCGGGTCACCAGAGAGCAGGAAGATTGCTTGGACATGCGCAGTGCATCTCCAAGCAATCTTCACACTGTGCACTTCTGACAGCCTTCATGGCATAGGGATGGTGCTCCATTCCTGTGCCATGCAGGCGATCAGAAAAAAAAAAGTGAAAGTCCCAGAGTGGGACAAAGTAATAAAGTGTATAAACTGTGTGAAAGTGGAAAAAAAAAAAAAAAAAAATGTGCAAAAATATTATAAAAAAATAAAAAAAATAATACACCAAAAATAAAAATATAATGTACCCATCAATAAATATTATTATAAAAAAAATAAAAAAAAAACAATAAAAGTACACATATTTGGTATCGCCGCGTCCAGAACAACCTGACCTATAAAACTGTCCCACTAGTTAACCCCTTCAGTGAACACGGTAAAAAAAAAAAAAAAAAAACAAGCAAAAAACAATGCTTTATCACCATACCGCCAAACAAAAAGTGGAATAACACGCGATCAAAAAGACGCATATAAATAAAAATGATACCGCTGAAAACGTCATCTCGTCCCGCAAAAAACAAGCCGCCATATAGCTCCATCAGCCGAAAAATAAAAAAGTTATAGCTCTCAGAATAAAGCGATACTAAAAAATATTTTTTTCTATAAAATAGCTTTTATTGTGTATAAGCGCCAAAACATAGAAAAATGATACAAATGTGGTACCGCTGTAAACGTACTGACCCGAAGAGTAAAGCTGCCTCATCAATTTTACCACACGCGGCACAGAATAAAAAAAAAAAAACCAAACAATTCCTGAATTGTTGGTTTTTGTTTATTCTGCCTCCCAAAAATCGGAATAGAAAGCGATCAAAAAATGTCACGTGCCTGAAAATGGCACCAATAACAACGTCAAGTCATCCCGCAAAAAACGAGCCGTCAGATGACTGTCTGCCAAAATCTGGAAAAATTATAGCTCTCAAAATATGGCGATGCAAAAACTAGATTTTACAAAAAATGCGTCTTTTAGTGTGTGACAGCTGTCAGTCATAAAAACCCCATATGATTCTGGCATTGCTGTAATCACACCGACCCGAAGAATAAAGTCGTCTAATCACTTATACCGCACAAGGAACGGCGTCAAAAATAAACTCTTGAGTTAGGATTGGGCTAGGGTTAGGGCTGGGTTTGGGGCTAGGGTTGTGCTGGGGCTAGGGTTGTGCTGGGGCTAGGGTTGTGCTGGGGCTAGGGTTGTGCTGGGGCTAGGGTTGTGCTAGGGCTAGGGCTGGGGTTGGGATTTTTTTCAAAAGTAAGAAAAAAAGATGACGATATGGCGACTAGTGTTGAGAGCAAGTGCTCGCTACTTGAGTTTGCATCGGGTGCTCTGGTATGCATTTAGTATCGTGGGTATTTGCGTGACATGCTCGAGTCTCTGCCCCATATGCTTCGCGGCCAAAAAACTTTACGGGGATTGCCTGCCATGCACGAGCGATCCCCGCATGTTTTTTTTTGGGTGTCTAATAACCGTGAAACATGCGGAGCAGGGACTCGAGCATGTCACTCGAGCACACGCTGTACATGGTGCATACCTGAGTACCCGATGCAAACTCAAGTAGCGAGCACTTGCGCTCAAGAATAATGAAAACTTATTCAATATGATGACCTAATGTAAACAAATAATGTGCCGTACCTCTGGGTTCAAAATGTTCACTATACACCTTAATAAAATCTTTGAGGGGTATAGTTTCCAAAATGGGGACACTTGTGGGGGAGCTCCACTGTTTAGGCACATCACGGACTCTCCAAACGCGACATGGTGTCCGCTAACAAATTGAATGGAAAATCGGCTCAAATTGTTAGCGGACGCCATGTTGCGTTTGGAGAGCCCCTGTGTGTCCAAACATTGGAGCTCCCCCACAAGTGACCCCATTTTGGAAACTAGACCCCCCAAGGCACCTATCTAGATGCATAGTGAGCACTTAGAACCCCCAGGTGCTTCACAAATTGATTCGTAAAAATGAAAAAGTGAAAATAAAACACTTTTTCATTTTTATGAATCAATTTGTGAAGCACCTGGGGTTCCAAGTGCTCACTATGAATCTAGATAGGTGCCTTGGGGGGTCTAGTTTCCAAAATGGGGTCACTTGTGGGGGAGCTCCAATGTTTGGGCACACAGGGACTCTCTAAATGCAACATGGTATCCGCTAACAAATTGAATGGAAAATCGGCTCAAATTGCTAGCGGACACCACATTGCGTTTGGAGAGCCCCTCTGTGCCCAAACTTTGGAGCTCCCCCACAAGTGACCCCATTTTGGAAACTAGACCCCCCAAGGCACCTTTCTAGATGCATAGTGAGCACTTGGAACCCCCAGGTGCTTCACAAATTGATTCGTAAAAATGAAAAAGTGAAAAAAAAAACACTTTTTCATTTTTATGAATCAATTTGTGAAGCACCTGGGGTTCCAAGTGCTCACTATGAATCTAGATAGGTGCCTTGGGGGGTCTAGTTTCCAAAATGGGGTCACTTGTGGGGGAGCTCCAATGTTTGGGCACACAGGGACTCTCCAAATGCAACATGATATCCGCTAACAAATTGTCGGCTCAAATTGTTAGCGGATATCATGTTGCATTTGGAGAGTCCCTGTGTGCCCAAACATTGGAGCTCCTCCACAAGTGACCTCATTTTGGAAACTAGACCCCCCAAGGCACCTATCTAGATGCATAGTGAGCACTTGGAACCCCTAGGTGCTTCACAAATTGATTCGTAAAAATGAAAAAGTGTTTTTTTTTTCACTTTTTCATTATTACGAATCAATTTGTGAAGCACCTGGGGGTTCCAAGTGCTCACTATGCATCTAGAAAGGTGCCTTGGGGGGTCTAGTTTCCAAAATGGGGTCACTTGTGGGGGAGCTCCAAAGTTTGGGCACAGAGGGGCTCTCCAAACGCAATGTGGCGTCCGCTAACAATTTGAGCCGATTTTCCATTCAATTTGTTAGCGGATACCATGTTGCATTTAGAGAGTCCCTGTGTGCCCAAACATTGGAGCTCCCCCACAAGTGACCCCATTTTGGAAACTAGACCCCCCAAGGCACCTATCTAGATGCATAGTGAGCACTTGGAACCCCTAGGTGCTTCACAAATTGATTCGTAAAAATGAAAAAGTGTTTTTTTTTTCACTTTTTCATTATTACGAATCAATTTGTGAAGCACCTGGGGGTTCCAAGTGCTCACTATGCATCTAGAAAGGTGCCTTGGGGGGTCTAGTTTCCAAAATGGGGTCACTTGTGGGGGAGCTCCAAAGTTTGGGCACAGAGAAGCTCTCCAAACGCAATGTGGTGTCCGCTAACAATTTGAGCCGATTTTCCATTCAATTTGTTAGCGGATACCATGTTGCATTTAGAGAGTCCCTGTGTGCCCAAACATTGGAGCTCTCCCACAAGTGACCCCATTTTGGAAACTAGACCCCCCAAGGCACCTATCTAGATGCATAGTGAGCAGTTGGAACCCCCAGGTGCTTCACAAATTGATTCATAAAAATGAAAAAGTGTTTTTTTTTTCACTTTTTCATTGTTACGAATCAATTTGTGAAGCACCTGGGGGTTCCAAGTGCTCACTATGCATCTAGATAGGTGCCTTGGGGGGTCTAGTTTCCAAAATGGGGTCACTTGTGGGGGAGCTCCAATGTTTGGGCACACAGCAGCTCTCCAAACGCAACATGGTGTCGCTAACAATTTGAGCCAATTTTGCGTTAAATTTGTTAGCGGACACCATGTTGCATTTAGAGAGCCGCTGTGTGCCCAAATATTGGAGCTCCCCCACAAGTGACCCCATTTTGGAAACTAGACCACCCAAGGCACCTATCTAGATGCATAGTGAGCACTTGGAACCCTCAGGTGCTTCACAAATTGATTCATACAAATGAAAAAGTGTTTTTTTTTTCACTTTTTCATTGTTACGAATCAATTTGTGAAGCACCTGGGGGTTCCAAGTGCTCACTATGCATCTAGATAGGTGCCTTGGGGGGTCTAGTTTCCAAAATGGGGTCACTTGTGGGGGAGCTCCAATGTTTGGGCACACAGGGACTCACTAAATGCAACATGGTGTCCTCTAACAAATTTAACGGAAAATCGGCTCAAATTGTTAGCGACACCATGTTGCGTTTGGAGAGCCGCTGTGTGCCCAAACATTGGAGCTCCCCCACAGGTGACCCCATTTTGGAAACTAGACCCCCCAAGGCACCTATCTAGATGCATTGTGAGCACTTGG
The DNA here is from genome assembly GCF_046119375.1 of Phyllobates terribilis. Lineage (NCBI taxonomy): Eukaryota > Metazoa > Chordata > Amphibia > Anura > Dendrobatidae > Phyllobates > Phyllobates terribilis. Next base: position 3,034,060 of record NW_027362902.1, read on the forward strand.
AACACTCAGGTGCTTCACAAATTGATTCATAAAAATGAAAAAGTGTTTTTTTTTTTCACTTTTTCATTGTTACGAATCAATTTGTGAAGCACCTGGGGGTTCCAAGTGCTCACTATGCATCTAGAAAGGTGCCTTGGGGGGTCTAGTTTCCAAAATGGGGTCACTTGTGGGGGAGCTCCAAAGTTTGGGCACACATGGGCTCTCCAAACACAACATGGCGTCCGCTAATTATTCAAGCAAATTTTACAATCAAAAAGTCAAATAGCGCTCCTTCCCTTCCGAGCCCTGCCGTGCGCCCAAACAGTATTTTTTCCCCAAATATTGGGTATCTGCGTGCCCAGGGGAAATTGCACAACAAATTTTGGGGTCCATTTTTTCTTGTTACCCCTGTGAAAATAAAAAAAATTGGGTCTAAATTAACATTTTTGTGAAAAAAGTTAAATGTTCATTTTTTTCTTCCACATTCAAAAAATTCCTGTGAAGCACCTGAAGGGTTAATAAAGTTCTTGAATGTGGTTTTGAGCACCTTGAGGGGTGCAGTTTTTAGAATGGTGTCACTTTTGGGTATTTTCTGTCATAAAGACCTCTCAAAGTGACTTCAAATGTGATGTGGTCCCTAAAAAAATGGTTTTGTAAATTTTGTTGGAAAAATGAGAAATCGCTGGTCAACTTTTAACCCTTATAGCTCCCTAACAAAAAAAAATTTTGGTTCCAAAATTGTGCTGATGTAAAGTAGACATGTGGGAAATGTTATTTATTAACTCTTTTGTGTGACATATCGCTCTGATTTCAGGGCTTAAAAATTCAAATTTTGAAAATTGCAAAATTTTCGCCAAATTTCCATTTTTTTCACAAATAAACGCAAGTGATATCGAAGAAATTTTTCCACAATCATGAAGTACAATATGTCACGAAAAAACAATCTCAGAATCAGGGGGATCCGTTGAAGCGTTCGAGAGTAATTACCTCATAAAGTGACAGTGGTCAGAATTGTAAAAATTGGCCCGGTCATTAACGTGCAAACCACCCGCGGGGCTTAAGGGGTTAATATGAGACTACAAGTACTCTTTAAACTAAAAGAAGTTGGTATTGATGTGGATGATGATATTGCAAATCTTAAGTCTGAAATAAAAAATGCTCTTAATGAAAAAGGAAAACAAATAATTTTTAACTCCCATGTACAGCACCTGGAGGAAGGAGAGAAATGCTCCCGATTCTTCTTCAAAAAGGTAATGGGGAGGAGGGACGCAATCCTAAATCTTGAAGGTGAAAATGATATTAAGGGTATGTTAGGAAAAGCTTTTAATTTTTATCAACTTCTTTTTAACACTAAAGTTATAGATCCATCCTTTTTAGAGTATGCTATTAATTCCCTTGATTTTAAGTTAGATATTTTAGACCAGGGTGTTTTATCTAGGGATCTCACCAGTGAGGAACTTTTACAGATTTTTAAAAGTTTCTCCAGTGGGAAAGCCCCTGGGGAAGACGGTCTACCGATTGAGTTTTATCTGACTTTTTGGGGAATTTTAAAGAACGATATGTTTTTATTGTTTAAAGAAGCTTTTAATACTAATAAATTACCCCCATCTTGGAGGAGAGGTCTGGTATCTTTAATATATAAAAAAGGGGATAGGAGCCAACTTAAAAACTGGCGGCCTATTACGCTTTTAAACCTTGATTATAAAATTTTAGCTAAACTTATTGCAGTCCGTTTAAAACCCTTTATAGCCAAATTAATTCACCCTAACCAGGTATGTGGTGTTCCCGGAAGAACCATAGCTGAGTCCCTCAACATAATTAGGGATACCATATGGTATTCAAAAGAGAGAAGTCAAAACCTTGCTATTTTATCCTTAGACTTTGAAAAAGCTTTTGACAGGGTATCGCATGAATTTCTTTTTATGGTTCTTAAAAAAATGGCGTTTCCAGAGAAAATTTTAACCCGCATTATGCTTTTATATCATTCTTGTTTTAGTCAAATTTCTGTAAATGGGTTTTTAACGAAGGGGGTTCCTCTATTATCAGGGGTGAAACAAGGGTGCCCTCTCTCACCACTGCTCTTTATCTGTGTTATGGAACCACTATTAACCATACTGAGAAAAGATAAAGTAATTAAAGGGGTACCTATTCCTGGGAGTAGGGGTATGCAACTTAAAGCCCTAAGTTACATGGATGATGTTACCATACTATGTCCAGATTCCACATCTCTGAGGAGGGTATTGAGAAACACACAATTTTTCTGTGAAGCCTCAGGTTTTAAATTAAATATAGATAAATGTGACTGTTTTAATGTGGGTGGATGGGACTCCTCTTTGACCCCTGGGATAGTGATACAGAAAAATCACATAAAAATTTTAGGAATTATTTTTAACCAAGCCAATGAGGGGGACCCTAACTGGGACTCTGCAATGGATAAAATAGAAAAAAAGATCTCATTGTGGAATTTAAGGAACCTTAGTATGGAAGGTAAAATTTTAATTATTAAAGCCGTTTTAATTCCCATTATGTTGTATGTTGCAATGGTGTTTCCCCCTTCCAATTTACAAATCAAGAAAGTAACAAGAATTGTTTTTATGTTTTTATGGGGTTCAAAAATGGAAAAGTTAAAAAGAGATCTGATGTACAAATGTAAATCTAATGGAGGTAAAGATGTACCCAATTTTTTTACCTTTTTCCATATAAAGTATTTCTGCTTATGTTTTAAGGTTTTTAAATCTGATGGCATTTTTAGTTATTTTTTAAAATATGCAGCAGGAATGATTTTTAAAAGGTGGTTTAGCCTACCTTTAAGTTCTCCTGTGCTCCTGTGCCCACCTAAACAGTATGTGATACTTGAGAAAACGGTCAGACTTTTAGGTCTCCAGGAATTGGAGCCTGATATATTGGGGGACCAAAGGAAGGTATCTATTGCTTGCAGACACTCTGAGGACACAATTCCTGTCTCCAATTTTTCACAGGCAAGGTCCAAAACGGTGTGGCGAAATGTGTACGGGAAATATCTTGCAAATGTACACAAGGACCTTGCCTGGGCTATCGTCCACCAGTGCCTCCCTACCCGTGAGTTTCAACATAGGCGGGGGCTGGTGGCGAGAGCCAAATGTCCAAGAGATATATGCGGGGAAAGTGAGTCTGTATTGCATCTCTTTTGGAATTGTCATTTTGCACAGGAGGTTTGGAGAAAGGTAGGCCCACTTTTAAAATGGGCATGTGGCCTGAAAGATTTTAATCACTTTTATGTCTTTTATGGTCTTTTTAAGTGTCCAAATTTTAAACAATTCCGAGTTGCCTGGATTATTATTAATTGTTTTAAAAATGCCATGTGGAAAGTTAGAAATATTTTACTCCTCAAATATGATCATATTGATTCAACAGACTGTATAAAAATTGCTTTAAGTGAAATGTATATTTACTATCTCAGAGATAAAAAACTGTATGGAGCAAAAGAAGCGGCTTCTATGTGGTGTGTACAATTATGGAACACAATTAGTGGTAATTAAATAAACCCAAGTACATCTGTAATTATGATTTTCTTAATTGTTACAATGGTTTTATGATGGTAAATTGTGTTTTTTACAAAACACTTGAATTGATTATTATCATGTTTTATCATTTTATTGTAATGTTATCAATGTTCTTTTTTAAAACCTTTGTAAATATACTTTTGAATCAATAAAATTGCGTTGAAACCTTATCTGTTCTTATGTGCAGGCATGTAAGGGATCTAGAGGTTGACAACATGTCTTCTTAACGGGAGTCCAGGAGCTCATCTCCACAAATGGACTCTTCAGGATCCTTGGGTGGCTCCGTAGTTCGAAACCAATTCTGGTTATCGCTTCTCGGCCTTTTGGCTAAGATCAAGTGTAGTATCTGTTCTTATCAGTTTAATATCTGATACGTCCCCTATCTGGGGACCATATATTAAATGGATTTTTAGAACAGGGAGATGGAAAAAGAGCTTGCTCTGTCCACTCCACGCATTGACCTGGTATTGCAGTATCTCCAGGACCGGTGCACCCCTTCTTTAATGCAGTTTCTAAAATCAGAAAGTATTGAATTCAATGTTTTTTGTTCATTTTGCTTGTTTGTCGGATTTTGGGATGGACTCTTTGGCTTTGCTTTTCTTCTCCTCATTGGATTTTTCATGTTCAAAGTTGCAGAAGCCAGATGACAAGCTCATTTTGGTTCAACTTCAGCAACTGTGCATTGCATTGCCATGTAATGTAACGCAATGCTATCTTTCTAGCTCTCCCTCTTTACTTCCTTTTGGATAAACAGACATATTAGGCAAGCATTTTGGAGCTTTCACCTAAATAACTACAGGTGGTGAGATAAGCTGCACAATATAATTGACCTTTCAGTATATTGTTGCACACACACCATCTATTTAGCAAATGCCCTTGTTATCAACAGCAGCCTTTTAAACTCACCTGAGCTAACAGGTATGTGCGCTGGTTACTCTGCTGCGCTTAAAATTTCTTTTTTGGTTTGCTACAATGCCTTTTCTGAAACGTTGTCTCCCTCTGCTGGAACACTGACTTCTTTCAATTAATGCCTGCCGACTATAAAAGAGAACCCAACCCAAAAAGTTTGGTTGATTAGTCTGTGGCATTCTGTTAAACTGTTGCTTATGGCGGTCTCTGTGAGCTTCTCAGCGACATTCAGCCAGCCAGGTATCCTGCCTGCAGTAGATGGAATGTGGCAATGGAACGCTGGCTGCGCGTGTCATAATAGGCTCTGAGCCTTTATATACCTGCGCACAGCAGCAGCCACCTTCAGTCTGCTGCTGGACAGCCAGCAGCAGCAGGAGAGGTAAGTAATCAGCAGCCCTCCTGCTAAGGGTAGACAGCTGCTCGTTCCACCCCACCCCCCGCCTTAATTGGTTCTCCTCCCTTCCAACGGTGTTGAGGCGGGTGGGAACAGCAGGGGGTGAGGGTGCTGTGTTTAAAGAGGTGGAGTTATGCAGATCTAAAACGCGTGGATTGCAGCAGCAGCAAGCCGAAAAGTGCAGGCATGTAAGGGATCTAGAGGTTGACAACATGTCTTCTTAACGGGAGTCCAGGAGCTCATCTCCACAAATGGACTCTTCAGGATCCTTGGGTGGCTCCGTAGTTCGAAACCAATTCTGGTTATCGCTTCTCGGCCTTTTGGCTAAGATCAAGTGTAGTATCTGTTCTTATCAGTTTAATATCTGATACGTCCCCTATCTGGGGACCATATATTAAATGGATTTTTAGAACAGGGAGATGGAAAAAGAGCTTGCTCTGTCCACTCCACGCATTGACCTGGTATTGCAGTATCTCCAGGACCGGTGCACCCCTTCTTTAATGCAGTTTCTAAAATCAGAAAGAATTGAATTCAATGTTTTTTGTTCATTTTGCTTGTTTGTCGGATTTTGGGATGGACTCTTTGGCTTTGCTTTTCTTCTCCTCATTGGATTTTTCATGTTCAAAGTTGCAGAAGCCAGATGACAAGCTCATTTTGGTTCAACTTCAGCAACTGTGCATTGCATTGCCATGTAATGTAACGCAATGCTATCTTTCTAGCTCTCCCTCTTTACTTCCTTTTGGATAAACAGACATATTAGGCAAGCATTTTGGAGCTTTCACCTAAATAACTACAGGTGGTGAGATAAGCTGCACAATATAATTGACCTTTCAGTATATTGTGGCACACACACCATCTATTTAGCAAATGCCCTTGTTATCAACAGCAGCCTTTTAAACTCACCTGAGCTAACAGGTATGTGCGCTGGTTACTCTGCTGCGCTTAAAATTTCTTTTTTGGTTTGCTACAATGCCTTTTCTGAAACGTTGTCTCCCTCTGCTGGAACACTGACTTCTTTCATTTAATGCCTGCAGACTATAAAAGAGAACCCAACCCAAAAAGTTTGGTTGATTAGTCTGTGGCACACTATTAAAATCCCACTTATTAAACCTGACAGGGCACACCTGTGAAGTGAAAACCATTTCCGGTGACTACCTCTTGAAGCTCATCAAGAGAATGCCAAGAGTGTGCAAAGCAGTCATCAAAGCAAAAGGTGGCTACTTTGAAGAACCTAGAATATAAGACATATTTTCTGTTGTTTCACACTTTTTTGTTAAGTATATAATTCCACGTGTGTTAATTCACAGTTTTGATGCCTTCAGTGTGAATGTACAATTTTCATAGTCATGAAAATACAGAAAAATCTTTAAATGAGAAGGTGTGTCCAAACTTTTGGTCTGTACTGTATATCTGATTTAAGGGCATGGAAATTAAAATTTTGAAAATTGTGACATTTTCAAAATTTTCATCAAATTTCTGATTTTTTTCACAAATAAATGCAAGTGATATCGAAGAAATTTTACCACTAACATGGAGTGCAATATGTCACGAAAGGACAGTCTCAGAATCAGGGGGATCCGTTGAAGCGTTCCAGAGTTATTACCTCATAAAGTGACAGTGGACAGAATTGTAAAAATTGGCCTGATCATTAAGGGCATAATTGTCTCCGTCCTTAAGGGGTTAATGTAGTTTTGAAAAAAATACTGTTTTATTAGCAGCAGATTATCAGGACTACTTGGCCTGATGCTAGGTAGTCCAACCCCGCCTCCATCACTGATTGGCAGCTCAGTGGTATGAGGGCGGAGCTATCTAGATCTCAGAATTCAGAGATCTCTTAGATCTGTGGCAGATAAAACAGTTTTTAATCAATACTGCAGCACCCAGTAAAGTAAGTGATACATCGCTGTAATCATGGTCTCTGCCTCTACATCATGCTGGTGGTTACAGATTCTCTTTAATAAATTTTAGTGTGATTAATATAACTCAACTAAAAATAGCAATAAAATACCGCAGTAATATACAACCATGATGAATGCAAGCAGAAAGAACTTCAATACTACTCCTTTTTGTAAGGTAATAACATTATTCCAGCCATTAATTCACTGAGAGAAAATCTAATAACGCTCAGTTTCCAGCCTATCTAGAAATTTCAAAAACACAAGTCTCTAAGTAAAAAGGATTATACATTCAGATAACTCCTACTCCTCCATTCTCATCAGTCAGACTGATGAGCAGAAATTGTCAAGAACTCGAAGTATGGCTCACTGCGCTTTTATTTCGTGTCTGCTTTGAAGTTATCTATTACTTGCAGCCCACCCCCTTGGGGAACCTGAATATATATTTTATTCCATCTGCTCCAAACTCAGAATTCAGTAGAAGAAATAAACTGCAACACAGGAGACAATGAGAAGCAAAGAGCCAATGCATCGGGAAATAGTGAGATTCCAAGCTGCGGGAAAAGATTTTATGATAAAGGTAAATTATCAACATTATAGATGATGAGCCCAGATGGGGGCTGGAAAAAAAAGATTCCTGGAGCAGGCATTTATGAAGACTCTGAACTGACATGTTGTCATGTTAAAGGGAAGCTGTCACATCCTAGTTACTATGTAAACTGCCCTCATAGCGTTGGTAGTGATGCAATGTACATCACTAACACACTTTTTTCATTATAATTGGTGCAACTATAATGAGTGTATAGCACTTTATATACTTATACCCTACCTACTCGTTCAGTCATAGGGGTGTGATCCTCACATTCAGTCACGGGTGGCGCCGCCCAGGTGTTTGAATTTTGCTCCCGGTGAGCGTTGAAGTTATGGGACGCTTGTGCAGTATGACACAGCTGACAGCAAAGCTTGTAGCGCTGGGAGCCGCGCATGCGCTGTGACGATTGGGGGTGAGGGGTACCACGCATACCAGGATTGAGGGGTACCACGCATACCAGGATTGAGGGATGAGGGGTACCACGCATACCAGGATTGGGGGTGAGGGGTACCACGCATACCAGGATTGGGGGGTGAGGGGTGCCACGCATACCGGGATTGGGGGTGAGGGGTGCCAGGCATACTGGGATTGGGGATGAGGGGTGCCATGCATACCGGGATTGGGGATGAGGGGTGCCACGCATACCGGGATTGGGAATGAGGGATGGGGTGCCATGCATACCAGGATGAGGGATACCATACACACCAGGATAGGGATGGGGTACCATGCATACCAGGATGAGGGATACCATACACACCAGGATAAGGATGAGGGGTGCCATGAATACCGGGATTGGGGGTGAGGGGTTCCACGCATACCGGGATTGGGGGTGAGGGGAGCCACGCATACCAGGATGAAGGGTGCCATGCATAACGGGAATGGGGGTGAGGGGAGCCACGCATACCGGGATGAGGGGTGCCACGCATAACGGGAATGGGGGTGAGGGGTGCCACGCATACCGGATTGGGAGTGAGGGATAGGGTGCCATGCATACCAGGATGAGGGATACCATACACACCAGGATAGGGATGAGGAGTGCCACGCATACCGGGATTGGGGGGATGAGGGGTGCCAGGCATACTAGGATTGGGGGTGAGGGGTGCCACGCATAACAGGATTGGGAGTGAGGGATAGGGTGCCATGCATACCAGGATGAGGGATACCATACACACCAGGATAGGGGTGAGGGGTGCCACGCATACCAGGATTGGGGGTGAGGGGTGCCATGCATACCAGGATTGGGGGTGAGGGGTACCACGCATACCAGGATTGGGGGTGAGGGGTGCCACGCATACCAGGATTGGGGGTGAGGGGTGCCACGCATACCAGGATTGGGGGTGAGGGGGGCCACGCATACCAGGATTGGATGGTGGGGACAGGATGGGGGCAGCACAAATACAAGGAGGGGGGCAGCACATACCAGCATGGGAGACCATATACCAATAAAAATGCTCGCCACCTGGACGTAGAACGGGTTCAATAGCTAGTAAGTATGTAAAGTGCTATACACTCATTATAGTTGCACCAATTATAATGAAAAAAGTGTGTTAGTGATGTACATTGCATCACTACCAACGCTATAGGGGCAGTTTACATAGCAGCTAGGACGTTTCCCTTTAAGGAAATAGATGGCATTTAGATGAGTTTAATGATGCTTGGACACATCGCACAATATTGATCTGTGCTCTCCATTCATCTCCACCTTTTATCGCACAGCTGGGAAGTTAGAATGACAGGGGGCAATGCTCTTTCCAGGATTAATCTGTTTTTTTTTCTAGGCTTTAACATCAAAATGACACTGAAAAAAATCACATTGAGATATCTAAACTAAGGTGGGGGCATAGACCGAGGGTGGGGAGAGGTGGAGTATGGACTGGGGGTAGGGTAAGGTGGGGCATGGACCGGGGGTGGGGCAGAGGTGGGGGCATAGACCGAGGGTGGGGTAGAGGTGGGGGCATGGACCGGGGGTGGGGTAGAGGTGGGGGCATGGACCGGTAGTGGGGTGGAGGTGGGGGCATGGACCGGGGTGCGGGGTGGAGGTGGGGGCATGGACCGGGGGGTGGGGCATGGACCTGGGGTGGGGCATGGACCGGGGGTGGGGTGGAGGTGGGGGCATGCCCGGGGTGCGGGGTGGAGGTGGGGGCATGGACCGGGGGTGGGGTAGAGGTGGGGGCATGGACCGGTAGTGGGGTGGAGGTGGGGGCATGGACCGGGGTGCGGGGTGGAGGTGGGGGCATGGACCGGGGGTGGGGGCATGGACCGGGGGGTGGGGCATGGACCAGGAGTGGGGTAGAGGTGGGGGCATGGACCTGGGGTGGGGGCATGGACCTGGGGTGGGGCATGGACCGGGGTGGGGTAGAGGTGGGGCATGGACTGGGGGGGTGGGGTATAGGTGGGGCATGGACCGGGGGTGGGGCATGGACTGGGAGTGGGGCAGAGGTGGGGCATAGGAGGGGCATGGACCGGGGGTGGGGCATGGACCAGGGGTGGGGGCATAGACCGAGGATGGGGCATGGACCGAGGGTGGGGCATGGACCAAAGTGGGGCAGAGGTGGGGCATGTACCGGGGGTGGGGCAGAGGGGGGCATGGACCGGGGGTGGGGCATGGACCGGGGGTGGGGCAGAGGTGGGGGCATGGACCGGGGGTGGGGCAGAGGTGGGGGCATGGACCGGGGATGGGGCAGAGGTGAGGCATGGACCGGGGCAGAGGTGGGGCATGTGCCTTGGGCACTGTTAGCCGGGAGAGCTGTCACTGTGTGGTCAGTGTTGTGGCACCAGTCACCTGCCATCACCTTCCCCAGCAGCTCACCCATCACACCTGTCCCTGTGCTGTAGCTGCTCTGTGTCCAGCTGACAATCCTCTCCTGCTCCTCACAGACCTGTATAATGGAGCAGCTCTTCTGAAGGATAACGTCACCAGGCGGCAGAGCTTCCCACAGTGCGGAGCTCATACACGGAGGCCGCAGCACAGTCCGCAGGTCACTACGAGGAGCCCGGTCCTGCAGGCTGAAGTGATGTAGTAGCGCAGCTACCGGGGGCAAAGACTGTGACCGCCCCGGGCCCCGCGCTCTGAGGGGCCACCCGGAGCTGAAAAGGTTAAACTGTGTGGCTTTGCCTCTATTGGGCCCTTTGAGCTGGGGGCCCCTCCGCAGGGTCACTGTATAGGCGACATCTGCAGATACACTTGAAAGCGATGGAGGACGAAACGTCACAGCTGACGCTCCCTCCCCCATCGTTCTATCTCAGCGTCTAACGTCTCAGCACGATGACGTCACTACGTAGCGTCCTCTACGCTGGGAGGTGCGACGCATAAAACACAAGCTGCGGCGACCGCGGAGGAGAGGTGAGTATTGTATTTTTTTTTTTTAGGACATTGTTGTGGCCATTAAATTACATTTAAGACTATGGGGCTGCATTATACTATATGGGAGTGCTTTACACTGAATGGGCAATAGGGGTGCATTATACTATATGGGGCTGCATTATACAGAGCTATATAGAGGGTCTGAGAGGGGGGATATACTGCAGGATGGGACGGTATATAGATGAGAGGGGGGATATACTGCAGGATGGGACGGTATATAGATGAGAGGGGGGATATACTGCAGGATGGGACGGTATATAGATGAGAGGTGGGATATACTGCAGGATGGGACGGTATATAGATGAGAGGTGGGATATACTGCAGGATGGGGCTGTATATAGATGAGAGGGGGGATATACTGCAGGATGGGGCTGTATATAAGTGAGAGGTGGGATATACTACAGGATGGGGCTGTATATAGGTGAGAGGTGGGATATACTGCAGGATGGGGCTGTATATAGATGAGAGGTGGGATATACTGCAGGATGGGACGGTATATAGATGAGAGATGGGATATACTGCAGGATGGGACGGTATATAGATGAGAGGTGGGATATACTGCAGGATGGGGCTGTATATAGATGAGAGGGGGGATATACTGCAGGATGGGGCTGTATATAAGTGAGAGGTGGGATATACTACAGGATGGGGCTGTATATAGGTGAGAGGTGGGATATACTGCAGGATGGGGCTGTATATAGATGAGAGGGGGGATATACTACAGGATGGGGCTGTATATAGGTGAGAGGTGGGATATACTGCAGGATGGGACGGTATATAGATGAGAGATGGGATATACTGCAGGATGGGACGGTATATAGATGAGAGGTGGGATATACTGCAGGATGGGGCTGTATATAGATGAGAGGGGGGATATACTGCAGGATGGGGCTGTATATAAGTGAGAGGTGGGATATACTACAGGATGGGGCTGTATATAGGTGAGAGGTGGGATATACTGCAGGATGGGGCTGTATATAGATGAGAGGTGGGATATACTGCAGGATGGGACGGTATATAGGTGAGAGGTGGCATATACTACAGGCTGGGGCTGTATATAGATGAGAGGTGGGATATACTGGAGGATGGGGCTGTATATAGGTGAGAGGTAGGATATACTACAGGATGGGGCTGTATATAGATGAGAGGTGGGATATACTGCAGCATGGGACGGTATATAGGTGAGAGGTGGGATATACTACAGGATGGGATGGTATATAGGTGAGAGGTGGGATATACTACAGGATGGGATGGTATATAGATGAGAGGTGGGATATACTACAGGATGGGATGGTATATAGGTGAGAGGTGGGATATACTGCAGGATGGGGCTGTATATAGGTGAGAGGTGGGATATACTGCAGGATGGGGCTGTATATAGGTGAGAGGTAGGATATACTACAGGATGGGGCTGTATATAGGTGAGAGGTGGGATATACTGCAGGATGGGGCTGTATATAGGTGAGAGGTGGGATATACTGCAGGATGGGGCTGTATATAGGTGAGAGGTGGGATATACTACAGGATGGGATGGTATATAGGTGAGAGGTGGGATATACTACAGGATGGGATGGTATATAGGTGAGAGGTGGGATATACTGCAGGATGGGGCTGTATATAGGTGAGAGGTGGGATATACTACAGGATGGGATGGTATATAGGTGAGAGGTGGGATATACTACAGGATGGGATGGTATATAGGTGAGAGGTGGGATATACTGCAGGATGGGGCTGTATATAGGTGAGAGGTGGGATATACTGCAGGATGGGACGGTATATAGATGAGAGGTGGGATATACTACAGGCTGGGGCTGTATATAGGTGAGAGGTGGGATATACTGCAGGATGGGGCTGTATATAGGTGAGAGGTGGGATATACTGCAGGATGGGACGGTATATAGGTGAGACGTGGGATATACTGCAGGCTGGGGCTGTATATAGGTGAGAGGTGGGATATACTGCAGGATGGGGCTGTATAGGTGAGAGGTGGGATATACTGCAGGATGGGGCTGTATATAGGTGAGAGGTGGGATATACTACAGGATGGGGCTGTATATAGGTGAGAGGTGGGATATACTGCAGGATGGGACGGAATATAGGTGAGAGGTGGGAAATACTGCAGGATGGGGCTGTATATAGGTGAGAGGTGGGATATACTGCAGGATGGGGCTGTATATAAGTGAGAGGTGGGAAATACTGCAGGATGGGGCTGTATATAGGTGAGAGGTGGGAAATACTGCAGGATGGGGCTTTATATAGGTGAGAGGTGGGATATACTACAGGATGGGGCTGTATATAGGTGAGAGGTGGGATATACTGCAGGATGGGGCTGTATATAGGTGAGAGGTGGGATATACTGCAGGATGGGGCTGTATATAGGTGAGAGGTGGCATATACTACAGGATGGGGCTGTATATAGGTGAGAGGTGTGATATACTGCAGGATAGGGCTGTATATAGGTGAGAGGTAGGATATACTACAGGATGGGACGGTATATAGGTGAGAGGTGGGATATACTACAGGATGGGGCTGTATATAGGTGAGAGGTGGGATATACTGCAGGATGGGGCTGTATATAGGTGAGAGGTGGGATATACTACAGGATGGGGCTGTATATAGGTGAGAGGTGGGATATACTGCAGGATGGGACCGAATATAGGTGAGAGGTGGGAAATACTGCAGGATGGGGCTGTATATAGGTGAGAGGTGGGATATACTGCAGGATGGGGCTGTATATAGGTGAGAGGTGGGATATACTGCAGGATGGGGCTGTATATAAGTGAGAGGTGGGAAATACTGCAGGATGGGGCTGTATATAGGTGAGAGGTGGGAAATACTACAGGATGGGGCTGTATATAGGTGAGAGGTGGGAAATACTGCAGGATGGGGCTGTATATAGGTGAGAGGTGGGATATACTACAGGATGGGGCTGTATATAGGTGAGAGGTGGGATATACTGCAGGATGGGGCTGTATATAGGTGAGAGGTGGGATATACTGCAGGATGGGGCTGTATATAGGTGAGAGGTGGCATATACTACAGGATGGGGCTGTATATAGGTGAGAGGTGTGATATACTGCAGGATAGGGCTGTATATAGGTGAGAGGTGGGATATACTACAGGATGGGGCTGTATATAGGTGGGAGGTGAGATATACTGCAGGATGGGGCTGTATCACTATTCTGCTGTTACATCGTGTCTTATCCTCCATTCACCTCCAGAGCTACACTCACTATTCTGCTGTTACATCGTGTCTTATCCTCCAATAAACTCCAGAGCTGCAGTCACTATTCTGCTGTTACATCGTGTCTTATCCTCCAGTCACCTCCAGAGCTGCAGTCACTATTCTACTGTTAAATCAGGTCTTATCCTCCAGTCACCTCCAGAGCTGCACTCACTATTCTGCTGTTACATCGTGTCTTATCCTCCAGTAAACTCCAGAGCTGCAGTCACTATTCTGCTGTTACATCGTGTCTTATCCTCCAGTCACCTCCAGAGCTGCAGTCACTATTCTGCTGTTACATCATGTCTTATCCTCCAGTCATCTCCAGAGCTGCAGTCACTCTTCTGCTGTTACATTATGACCTATCTTCCAGTCACCTCCAGAGCTGCAATCACTATTCTGCTGTTAAATCATGTCCTATCTTCCAGTCACCTCCAGAGCTGCAGTCACTATTCTGGTGTTACATCAAGTCTTATCCTCCAGTCATTTCCAGAGCTGCAGTCACTATTCTGCTGTAATATCGTGTCTTATCCTCAAGAGCTGCACTCACTATTCTGCTGTTACATCATGTCTTATCCTCCAGTCTCCTCCAGAGCTGCAATCACTATTCTGCTGTTACATCGTGTCTTATCCTCCAGTCACCTCCCAAGCTGTAGTCACTATTCTGCCGTTACATCGTGTCTTATCCTCCAGTCACCTCCAGAGCTGCACTCACTCTTCTGCTGTTACATCGTGTCTTATCCTCCAGTCACCTCAAGAGCTGCAGTCACTATTCTGCTATTACATCGTGTCTTATCCTCCAGTCACCTCAAGAGCTGCAGTCACTATTCTGCTGTTACATCGTGTCTTGTCCTCCAGTCACCTCCAGAGCTGCACTCACTATTATGCTATTGCTTCATGTCTTATCCTCCAGTCACCTCCAGAGCTGCAGTCACTATTCTGCTGTTACATCGTGTCTTATCCTCCAGCCACCTTCAGAGCTGCACTCACTATTCTGCTGTTACATCGTGTCTTATCCTCCAGTAAACTCCAGAGCTGCAGTCACTATTCTGCTGTTACATCGTGTCTTATCCTACAGTCACCTCCAGAGCTGCAGTCACTATTCTGCTGTTACATCAGGTCTTATCCTCCAATCACCTCCAGAGCTGCACTCACTATTCTGCTGTTGCATCGTGTCTTATCCTCCAGTCACCTCCAAAGCTGCACTCACCATTCTGCTGTTACACTGTGTCTTATCATCCAGTCACCTCCAGAGCTGTAGTCACTATTCTGCTGTTACATCATGTCTTATCCTCCAGTCACCTCCAGAGCTGCAGTCACTATTCTACTCTTACATCATGTCCTATCTTCCAGTGACCTCCAGAGCTGCAGTCATTATTCTGCTGTTACATCATGTCTTATCCTCCAGTCACCTCCAGAGCTGCAGTCACTATTCTACTCTTACATCATGTCCTATCTTCCAGTGACCTCCACAGCTGCAGTCATTATTCTGCTGTTACATCAGGTCTTATCCCCCAGTCACCTCCAGAGCTGCAGTCACTATTCTGCTGTAATATCGTGTCTTATCCTCCAGTGACCTCAAGAGCTGCACTCACTATTCTGCTGTTACATCATGTCTTATCCTTCAGTCACCTCCAGAGCTGCAATTACTATTCTGCTGTTACATCGTGTCTTATCCTCCAGTCACCTCCCGAGCTGTAATCTCGATTTTGCTGTTACATCATGTCTTATCCTCCAGTCACCTCCAGAGCTGCGTCACTATTCTGCTGTTACATCAGGTCTTATCCTCCAGTCACCTCCAGATCTGCACTCACTATTCTGATGTTACATCGTGTCTTATTCTCCAGACACCTCCAGAGCTGCAGTCACTATTCTGCTGTTACATCGTGTCTTATCCTCCAGCCACCTCCAGAGCTGCACTCACTATTCTGCTGTTACATCGTGTCTTATACTCCAGACACCTCCAGAGCTGCAGACACTATTCTGCTGTTACATCGTGTCTTATCCTCCAGTCACCTCAAGAGCTGCACTCACTATTCTGCTGTTACATAGTGTCTTATCCTCCAGTCACCTCCAGAGCTGCACTCACTATTTTGCTGTTACATCGTGTCTTATCCTCCAGTCACCTCAAGAGCTGCACTCACTATTATTTTGTTACATCGTATCTTATCCTCCATTCACCTCCAGAGCTGCAGTCACTATTCTGCTGTTACATCGTGTCTTATACTCCAGTCATCTCCAGAGCTCCAGTCTCTATTCTGCTGTAACATCGTGTCTTATCCTCCAGTCACCTCCAGAGCTGCAGTCACTATTCTGCTGTTACATCGTGTCTTATCCTCCGTTCACCTCCAGAGCTGCAGTCACTATTCTGCTGTTACATCGTGTCTTATCCTCCAGACACCTCCAGAGCTGCAGACACTATTCTGCTGTTACATCGTGTCTTATCCTCCAGTCACCTCCAGAGCTGCAATCACTATTCTGCTGTTACATCGTGTCTTATCCTCCGTTCACCTCCAGATCTGCACTCACTATTCTGCTGTTACATCGTGTCTTATCCTCCAGCCACCTCCAGAGCTGCACTCACTATTCTGCTGTTACATCGTGTCTTATACTCCAGACACCTCCAGAGCTGCAGACACTATTCTGCTGTTACATCGTGTCTTATCCTCCAGTCACCTCAAGAGCTGCACTCACTATTCTGCTGTTACATCGTGTCTTATCCTCCAGTAAACTCCAGAGCTGCAGTCACTATTCTGCTGTTACATCGTGTCTTATCCTCCAGTCACCTCCAGAGCTGCAGTCACTATTCTGCTGTTACATCATGTCTTATCCTCCAGTCACCTCCAGAGCTGCAGTCACTCTTCTGCTGTTACATTATGACCTATCTTCCAGTCACCTCCAGAGCTGCAATCACTATTCTGCTGTTAAATCATGTCCTATCTTCCAGTCACCTCCAGAGCTGCAGTCACTATTCTGGTGTTACATCAAGTCTTATCCTCCAGTCATTTCCAGAGCTGCAGTCACTATTCTGCTGTAATATCGTGTCTTATCCTCAAGAGCTGCACTCACTATTCTGCTGTTACATCATGTCTTATCCTCCAGTCTCCTCCAGAGCTGCAATCACTATTCTGCTGTTACATCGTGTCTTATCCTCCAGTCACCTCCCAAGCTGTAGTCACTATTCTGCCGTTACATCGTGTCTTATCCTCCAGTCACCTCCAGAGCTGCACTCACTCTTCAGCTGTTACATCGTGTCTTATCCTCCAGTCACCTCAAGAGCTGCAGTCACTATTCTGCTATTACATCGTGTCTTATCCTCCAGTCACCTCAAGAGCTGCAGTCACTATTCTGCTGTTACATCGTGTCTTGTCCTCCAGTCACCTCCAGAGCTGCACTCACTATTATGCTATTGCTTCATGTCTTATCCTTCTGTCACCTCCAGTGCTGCAGTCACTATTCTGCTGTTACATCGTGTCTTATCCTCCAGCCACCTTCAGAGCTGCACTCACTATTCTGCTGTTACATCGTGTCTTATCCTCCAGTAAACTCCAGAGCTGCAGTCACTATTCTGCTGTTACATCGTGTCTTATCCTACAGTCACCTCCAGAGCTGCAGTCACTATTCTGCTGTTACATCAGGTCTTATCCTCCAATCACCTCCAGAGCTGCACTCACTATTCTGCTGTTGCATCGTGTCTTATCCTCCAGTCACCTCCAAAGCTGCACTCACCATTCTGCTGTTACACTGTGTCTTATCCTCCAGTCACCTCCAGAGCTGTAGTCACTATTCTGCTGTTACATCATGTCTTATCCTCCAGTCACCTCCAGAGCTGCAGTCACTATTCTACTCTTACATCATGTCCTATCTTCCAGTCACCTCCAGAGCTGCAGTCATTATTCTGCTGTTACATCATGTCTTATCCTCCAGTCACCTCCAGAGCTGCAGTCACTATTCTACTCTTACATCATGTCCTATCTTCCAGTGACCTCCACAGCTGCAGTCATTATTCTGCTGTTACATCAGGTCTTATCCCCCAGTCACCTCCAGAGCTGCAGTCACTATTCTGCTGTAATATCGTGTCTTATCCTCCAGTGACCTCAAGAGCTGCACTCACTATTCTGCTGTTACATCATGTCTTATCCTCCAGTCACCTCCAGAGCTGCAATTACTATTCTGCTGTTACATCGTGTCTTATCCTCCAGTCACCTCCCGAGCTGTAATCTCGATTTTGCTGTTACATCATGTCTTATCCTCCAGTCACCTCCAGAGCTGCGTCACTATTCTGCTGTTACATCAGGTCTTATCCTCCAGTCACCTCCAGATCTGCACTCACTATTCTGATGTTACATCGTGTCTTATTCTCCAGACACCTCCAGAGCTGCAGTCACTATTCTGCTGTTACATCGTGTCTTATCCTCCAGCCACCTCCAGAGCTGCACTCACTATTCTGCTGTTACATCGTGTCTTATACTCCAGACACCTCCAGAGCTGCAGACACTGTTCTGCTGTTACATCAGGTCTTATCCTCCAGTCACCTCCAGATCTGCACTCACTATTCTGATGTTACATCGTGTCTTATTCTCCAGACACCTCCAGAGCTGCAGTCACTATTCTGCTGTTACATCGTGTCTTATCCTCCAGCCACCTCCAGAGCTGCACTCACTATTCTGCTGTTACATCGTGTCTTATACTCCAGACACCTCCAGAGCTGCAGACACTGTTCTGCTGTTACATCGTGTCTTATCCTCCAGTCACCTCAAGAGCTGCACTCACTATTCTGCTGTTACATAGCGTCTTATCCTCCAGTCACCTCCAGAGCTGCACTCACTATTTTGCTGTTACATCGTGTCTTATCCTCCAGTCACCTCAAGAGCTGCACTCACTATTATTTTGTTACATCGTGTCTTATCCTCCATTCACCTCCAGAGCTGCAGTCACTATTCTGCTGTTACATCGTGTCTTATACTCCAGTCATCTCCAGAGCTCCAGTCTCTATTCTGCTGTAACATCGTGTCTTATCCTCCAGTCACCTCCAGAGCTGCAGTCACTATTCTGCTGTTACATCGTGTCTTATCCTCCGTTTACCTCCAGAGCTGCAGTCACTATTCTGCTGTTACATCGTGTCTTATCCTCCAGACACCTCCAGAGCTGCAGACACTATTCTGCTGTTACATCGTGTCTTATCCTCCAGTCACCTCCAGAGCTGCAATCACTATTCTGCTGTTACATCGTGTCTTATCCTCCGTTCACCTCCAGATCTGCACTCACTATTCTGCTGTTACATCGTGTCTTATCCTCCAGCCACCTCCAGAGCTGCACTCACTATTCTGCTGTTACATCGTGTCTTATACTCCAGACACCTCCAGAGCTGCAGACACTATTCTGCTGTTACATCGTGTCTTATCCTCCAGTCACCTCAAGAGCTGCACTCACTATTCTGCTGTTACATCGTGTCTTATCCTCCAGTCACCTCAAGAGCTGTAGTCTCTATTCTGCTGTTTCATAAGGTCTTATCCTCCAGTCACCTCCAGAGCTGCACTCACTATTCTGCTGTTACATCGTGTCTTATCCTCCAGTCACCTCCAGAGCTGCAGTCACTATTCTGCTGTTACATCGTGTCTTATCCTCCAGCCACCTCCAGAGCTGCACTCACTATTCTGCTGTTACATCGTGTCTTATCCTCCAGACACCTCCAGAGCTGCAGACACTATTCTGCTGTTACATCGTGTCTTATCCTCCAGTCACATCCAGAGCTGCGTCTCTATTCTGCTGTTACATCAGGTCTTATCCTCCAGTCACCTCCAGATCTGCACTCCCTATTCTGCTGTTACATCGTGTCTTATCCTCCAGTCACCTCCAGAGCTGCAGTCACTATTCTGCTGTTACATCGTGTCTTATCCTCCAGCCACCTCCAGAGCTGCACTCACTATTCTGCTGTTACATCGTGTCTTATCCTCCAGACACCTCCAGAGCTGCAGACACTATTCTGCTGTTACATCGTGTCTTATCCTCCAACCACCTCCAGAGCTGCAGTCACTATTCTGCTGTTACATCGTGTCTTATCCTCCAGACACCTCCAGAGCTGCAGACACTATTCTGCTGTTAAATCGTGTCTTATCCTCCAGTCACCTCCAGATCTGCACTCACTATTCTGCTGTTACATCGTGTCTTATCCTCCAGACACCTCGAGAGCTGCACTCACTATTCTGCTGTTACATCGTGTCTTATCCTCCAGTCACCTCCAGAGCTCCAGTCTCTATTCTGCTGTTACATCGTGTCTTATCCTCCAGTCACCTCCAGAGCTGCAGTCACTATTCTGCTGTTACATCTTGTCTTATCCTCCGTTCACCTCCAGAGCTGCACTCACTATTCTGCTGTTACATCGTGTCTTATCCTCCAGTCACCTCAAGAGCTGCACTCAATATTATTTTGTTACATCGTATCTTATCCTCCATTCACCTCCAGAGCTGCAGTCACTATTCTGCTGTTACATCGTGTCTTATACTCCAGTCATCTCCAGAGCTCCAGTCTCTATTCTGTTGTTACATCGTGTCTTATCCTCCAGTCACCTCCAGAGCTGCAGTCACTATTCTGCTGTTACATCGTGTCTTATCCTACGTTCACCTCCAGAGCTGCACTCACTGTTCTGCTGTTACATCGTGTCTTATCCTCCAGACACCTCCAGAGCTGCAGACACTATTCTGTTGTTACATCGTGTCTTATCCTCCAGTCACCTCCAGAGCTGCAATCACTATTCTGCTGTTACATAGTGTCTTATCCTCCGTTCACTTCCAGAGCTGCACTCACTATTCTGCTGTTACATCGTGTCTTATCCTCCAGACACCTCCAGAGCTGCAGTCACTATTCTGCTGTTACATCAGGTCTTATCCTCCAGCCACCTCCAGAGCTGCACTCACTATTCTGCTGTTACATCGTGTCTTATACTCCAGACACCTCCAGAGCTGCAGACACTATTCTGCTGTTACATCGTGTCTTATCCTCCAGTCACCTCAAGAGCTGCACTCACTATTCTGCTGTTACATCGTGTCTTATCCTCCAGTCACCTCAAGAGCTGTAGTCTCTATTCTGCTGTTTCATAAGGTCTTATCCTCCAGTCACCTCCAGAGCTGCACTCACTATTCTGCTGTTACATCGTGTCTTATCCTCTAGTCACCTCCAGAGCTGCAGTCACTATTCTGCTGTTACATCGTGTCTTATCCTCTAGACACCTCCATAGCTGCACTCACTATTCTGCTGTTACATCATGTCTTATCCTCCAGTCACCTCCAGAGCTGCGTCTCTATTCTGCTGTTACATCACGTCTTATCCTCCAGTCACCTCCAGATCTGCACTCCCTATTCTGCTGTTACATCGTGTCTTATCCTCCAGTCACCTCCAGAGCTGCAGTCACTATTCTGCTGTTACATCGTGTCTTATCCTCCAGCCACCTCCAGAGCTGCACTCACTATTCTGCTGTTACATCGTGTCTTATCCTCCAGACACCTCCAGAGCTGCACTCACTATTTTGCTGTTACATCGTGTCTTATCCTCCAGTCACCTCAAGAGCTGCACTCACTATTATTTTGTTACATCGTATCTTATCCTCCATTCACCTCCAGAGCTGCAGTCACTATTCTGCTGTTACATCGTGTCTTATACTCCAGTCATCTCCAGAGCTCCAGTCTCTATTCTGCTGTTACATCGTGTCTTATCCTCCAGTCACCTCCAGAGCTGCAGTCACTATTCTGCTGTTACATTGTGTCTTATCCTCCGTTCACCTCCAGAGCTGCAGTCACTATTCTGCTGTTACATCGTGTCTTATCCTCCAGACACCTCCAGAGCTGCAGACACTATTCTGCTGTTACATCGTGTCTTATCCTCCAGTCACCTCCAGAGCTGCAATCACTATTCTGCTGTTACATCGTGTCTTATCCTCCGTTCACCTCCAGATCTGCACTCACTATTCTGATGTTACATCGTGTCTTATTCTCCAGACACCTCCAGAGCTGCAGTCACTATTCTGCTGTTACATCGTGTCTTATCCTCCAGCCACCTCCAGAGCTGCACTCACTATTCTGCTGTTACATCGTGTCTTATACTCCAGACACCTCCAGAGCTGCAGACACTATTCTGCTGTTACATCGTGTCTTATCCTCCAGTCACCTCAAGAGCTGCACTCACTATTCTGCTGTTACATCGTGTCTTATCCTCCAGTCACCTCAAGAGCTGTAGTCTCTATTCTGCTGTTTCATAAGGTCTTATCCTCCAGTCACCTCCAGAGCTGCACTCACTGTTCTGCTGTTATATCGTGTCTTATCCTCCAGTCACCTCCAGAGCTGCAGTCACTATTCTGCTGTTACATCGTGTCTTATCCTCCAGCCACTTCCAGAGCTGCACTCACTATTCTGCTGTTACATCTTGTCTTATCCTCCAGACACCTCCAGAGCTGCAGACACTATTCTGCTGTTACATCGTGTCTTATCCTCCAGCCACCTCCAGAGCTGCAGTCACTATTCTGCTGTTACATCGTGTCTTATCCTCCAGACACCTCCAGAGCTGCAGACACTATTCTGCTGTTACATCGTGTCTTATCCTCCAGTCACCTCCAGAGCTGCGTCTCTATTCTGCTGTTACATCAGGTCTTATCCTCCAGTCACCTCCAGATCTGCACTCCCTATTCTGCTGTTACATCGTGTCTTATCCTCCAGTCACCTCCAGAGCTGCAGTCACTATTCTGCTGTTACATCGTGTCTTATCCTCCAGCCACCTCCAGAGCTGCACTCACTATTCTGCTGTTACATCGTGTCTTATCCTCCAGACACCTCCAGAGCTGCAGACACTATTCTGCTGTTACATCGTGTCTTATCCTCCAGCCACCTCCAGAGCTGCAGTCACTATTCTGCTGTTACATCGTGTTTTATCCTCCAGACACCTCCAGAGCTGCAGACACTATTCTGCTGTTACATCGTGTCTTATCCTCCAGTCACCTCCAGATGTGCACTCACTATTCTGCTGTTACATCGTGTCTTATCCTCCAGACACCTCCAGAGCTGCACTCACTATTCTGCTGTTACATCGTGTCTTATCCTCCAGTCACCTCAAGAGCTGCACTCAATATTATTTTGTTACATCGTATCTTATCCTCAATTCACCTCCAGAGCTGCAGACACTATTCTGCTGTTACATCGTGTCGTATACTCCAGTCATCTCCAGAGCTCCAGTCTCTATTCTGCTGTTACATCGTGTCTTATCCTCCAGTCACCTCCAGAGCTGCAGTCACTATTCTGCTGTTACATCGTGTCTTATCCTCTGTTCACCTCCAGAGCTTCACTCACTATTCTGCTGTTACATCGTGTCTTATACTCCAGTCACCTCCAGAGCTGCAGTGACTATTCTGCTGTTACATCATGTCATATCCTCCAGTCACCTCCAGAGCTGCACTCACTATTCTGATGTTACATCATGTTTTATCCTCCAGTCACCTCCAGAGCTGCACTCACTATTCTGCTGTTACATCACGTCTTATCCTCCAGTCACCTCCAGAGCTGCTCTCACTATTCTGCTGTTACATCATGTTTTATCCGTCCAGTCACCTCCAGAGCTGCACTCACTATTCTGTTGTTACACCGTGTCTTATCCTCCAGTCACCTCCAGAGCTGCACTCACTATTCTGCTGTTACATCATGTTTTATCCGCCAGTCACCTCCAGAGCTGCACTCACTATTCTGCTGTTACATCATGTCTTATCCTCCTGTCACTTCCTGAACTGCAGTCACTATTCTGCTGTTACATCGTGTCTTATCCTCCAGTCACCTCCAGAGCTGCGTCACTATTCTGCTGTTACATCAGGTCTTATCCTCCAGTCACCTCCAGATCTGCACTCACTATTCTGCTGTTACATCAGGTCTTATCCTCCAGTCACCTCCAGATCTGCACTCACTATTCTGCTTTTACATCGCCTCTTATCCTCCAGTCACCTCCACAGCTGCTCTCATCATTCTGCTGTTACATTGTGTCTTATCCTCCAGTCAACTCCAGAGCTGTAGTCACTATTCTGCTGTTACATCATGTCTTATCCTCCAGCCACCTCCAGAGCCGTAGTCTCTTTTCTGCTGTTACATCATTTCTTATCCTCCAGCCACCTCCAGAGCTGCAGTCACTATTCTGCTGTTTCATCTTGTCTTATCCTCCAGTCACCTCCTAAGCTGTAGTCACTATTCTGCTGTTTCATCGTGTCTTATCTTCCTGTCACCTCCAGAGCTGCAGTCTATATTCTGCTGTTACATCACGTCTTATCCTCCAGTCACCTCCATAGCTGCACTCACTATTCTGCTGTTACATCGTATCTTATCCTCCAGTCACCTCCAGAGCTGCAGTCACTATTCTGCTGTTACATCATGTCATATCCTCCAGTCACCTCCAGAGCTGCACTCACTATTCTGATGTTACATCATGTTTTATCCTCCAGTCACCTCCAGAGCTGCACTCACTATTCTGCTGTTACATCACGTCTTATCCTCCAGTCACCTCCAGAGCTGCTCTCACTATTCTGCTGTTACATCATGTTTTATCCGTCCAGTCACCTCCAGAGCTGCACTCACTATTCTGTTGTTACACCGTGTCTTATCCTCCAGTCACCTCCAGAGCTGCACTCACTATTCTGCTGTTACATCATGTTTTATCCGCCAGTCACCTCCAGAGCTGCACTCACTATTCTGCTGTTACATCATGTCTTATCCTCCTGTCACTTCCTGAACTGCAGTCACTATTCTGCTGTTACATCGTGTCTTATCCTCCAGTCACCTCCAGAGCTGCGTCACTATTCTGCTGTTACATCAGGTCTTATCCTCCAGTCACCTCCAGATCTGCACTCACTATTCTGCTGTTACATCAGGTCTTATCCTCCAGTCACCTCCAGATCTGCACTCACTATTCTGCTGTTACATCGCCTCTTATCCTCCAGTCACCTCCAGAGCTGCACTCATCATTCTGCTGTTACATTGTGTCTTATCCTCCAGTCAACTCCAGAGCTGTAGTCACTATTCTGCTGTTACATCATGTCTTATCCTCCAGCCACCTCCAGAGCTGTAGTCTCTTTTCTGCTGTTACATCATTTCTTATCCTCCAGCCACCTCCAGAGCTGCAGTCACTATTCTGCTGTTTCATCTTGTCTTATCCTCCAGTCACCTCCTAAGCTGTAGTCACTATTCTGCTGTTTCATCGTGTCTTATCCTCCTGTCACCTCCAGAGCTGAAGTCACCATTCTGCTTTTACATCATGTCTTATCCTCCAGTCACCTCCAGAGCTACACTAACTATTCTGCTGTTACATAGTGTATTATCCTCCAGTCACCTCCAGAGCTGCACTCACTATTCTGCTGGTACATCATGTCTTATCCTCCTGTCACCTCCAGAGCTGCAGTCACTATACTGCTGTTACATCATCTATTATCCTCCAGCCACCTCCAGAGCTACAGTCACTATTCTACTGTTACATCGTGTATTATCCTCCAGTTACCTCCAGAGCTGAATTCACCATTCTGCTGTTACATCATGTCTTATCTTCCAGTCACCTCCAGAGCTGCTGTCACTATTCTGCTCTTACATCAGGTCTTATCCTCTAGTCACCTCCAGAGCTGCAATCATTATTCTTCTGTTACATCGTGTCTTATCCTCCTGTCACCTCCAGAGCTGCAATCACTATTCTACTGTTACATCCTGTCTTATCCTCCAGTCACCTCCAGAGCTGCAGTCACTATTCTGCTGTTACATCACGTCTTATCCTCCAGTCACCTCCATAGCTGTACTCACTATTCTGCTGTTACATCGTATCTTATCCTCCAGTCACCTCCAGAGCTGCAGTCACTATTCTGCTGTTACATCAAGTCATATCCTCCAGTCACCTCCAGAGCTGCACTCACTATTCTATTGTTACACCGTGTCTTATCCTCCAGTCACCTCCAGAGCTGCACTCACTATTCTGCTGTTACATCATGTTTTATCCGCCAGTCACCTCCAGAGCTGCACTCACTATTCTGCTGTTACATCATGTCTTATCCTCCAGTCACTTCCTGAACTGCAGTCACTATTCTGCTGTTACATCGTGTCTTATCCTCCAGTCACCTCCAGAGCTGCGTCACTATTCTGCTGTTACATCAGGTCTTATCCTCCAGTCACCTCCAGATCTGCACTCACTATTCTGCTGTTACATCAGGTCTTATCCTCCAGTCACCTCCAGATCTGCACTCACTATTCTGCTGTTACATCGCCTCTTATCCTCCAGTCAGCTCCAGAGCTGCAGTCACTGTTCTGCTGTTACATCATGTCTTATCCTCCAGCCACCTCCAGAACTGCACAAACTATTCTGCTGTTACATCATGTCTTATCCTCCAGTCACCTCCAGAGCTGCAGTCACTATTCTGCTGTTACATCAGGTCTTATCCTCCACTCACCTCCAGAGCTGCAGTCACTATTCTGCTGTTACATCATGTCCTATCCTCCAGTCACCTCCAGAGCTGCTGTCACTATTCTGCTGTTACATCAGGTCTTATCCTCCATTCACCTCCAGAGATGGACTCACTACTGTTACATCGTGTCTTATCCTCCAGTTACCTCCAGAGCTGAATTCATCATTCTGCTGTTACATCATGTCTTATCCTCCAGTCATCTACAGAGCTGCACTCACCATTCTGCTGTTAAATCATGTCTTATCTTCCACTCACCTCCAGAGCTGCAGTCACTATTCTACTGTTACATCAGGTCTTATCCTCCAGTCACCTCCAGAGCTGCAATCATTATTCTGCTGTTACATCGTGTCTTATCCTCCTGTCACCTCCAGAGCTGCACTCACTATTCTGCTGTTACATCGTATCTTATCCTCCAGTCAACTCCAGAGCTGCAGTCACTATTCTGCTGTTAAATCATGTCTTATCCTCCAGCCACCTCCAAAGCTGCACTCACTATTCTGCTGTTAAATCATGTCTTATCCTCCAGTCACCTCCATAGCTGCACTCACTATTCTGCTGTTACATCGTATCTTATCCTCCAGTCACCTCCAGAGCTGCAGTCACTATTCTGCTGTTACATCATGTCATATCCTCCAGTCACCTCCAAAGCTGCACTCACTATTCTGTTGTTACACCGTGTCTTATCCTCCAGTCACCTCCAGAGCTGCACTCACTATTCTGCTGTTACATCATGTTTTATCCGCCAGTCACCTCCAGAGCTGCACTCACTATTCTGCTGTTACATCATGTCTTATCCTCCTGTCACTTCCTGAACTGCAGTCACTATTCTGCTGTTACATCGTGTCTTATCCTCCAGTCACCTCCAGAGCTGCGTCACTATTCTGCTGTTACATCAGGTCTTATCCTCCAGTCACCTCCAGATCTGCACTCACTATTCTGCTGTTACATCGCCTCTTATCCTCCAGTCACCTCCAGAGCTGCACTCATCATTCTGCTGTTTCTTCATGTCTTATCCTTCAGTCACCTCCAGAGCTGCAGTCACTGTTCTGCTGTTACATCATGTCTTATCCTCCAGCCACCTCCAGAACTGCACAAACTATTCTGCTGTTACATCATGTCTTATCCTCCAGTCACCTCCAGAGCTGCAGTCACTATTCTGCTGTTACATCAGGTCTTATCCTCCACTCACCTCCAGAGCTGCCCTCACTATTCTGCTGTTACATCGTATCTTATCCTCCAGTCACCTCCAGAGCTGCAGTCACTATTCTGCTGTTACATCATGTCATATCCTCCAGTCACCTCCAGAGCTGCACTCACTATTCTGTTGTTACACCGTGTCTTATCCTCCAGTCACCTCCAGGGCTGCACTCACTATTCTGCTGTTACATCATGTTTTATCCGCCAGTCACCTCCAGAGCTGCACTCACTATTCTGCTGTTACATCATGTCTTATCCTCCAGTCACTTCCTGAACTGCAGTCACTATTCTGCTGTTACATCGTGTCTTATCCTCCAGTCACCTCCAGAGCTGCGTCACTATTCTGCTGTTACATCAGGTCTTATCCTCCAGTCACCTCCAGATCTGCACTCACTATTCTGCTGTTACATCAGGTCTTATCCTCCAGTCACCTCCAGATCTGCACTAACTATTCTGCTGTTACATCGCCTCTTATCCTCCAGTCACCTCCAGAGCTGCACTCATCATTCTGCTGTTACTTCATGTCTTATCCTTCAGTCACCTCCAGAGCTGCAGTCACTGTTCTGCTGTTACATCATGTCTTATCCTCCAGCCACCTCCAGAACTGCACAAACTATTCTGCTGTTACATCATGTCTTATCCTCCAGTCACCTCCAGAGCTGCAGTCACTATTCTGCTGTTACATCAGGTCTTATCCTCCAGTCACCTCCAGATCTGCACTCACTATTCTGCTGTTACATCGTATCTTATCCTCCAGTCACCTCCAGAGCTGCAGTCACTATTCTGCTGTTACATCATGTCATATCCTCCAGTCACCTCCAAAGCTGCACTCACTATTCTGTTGTTACACCGTGTCTTATCCTCCAGTCACCTCCACAGCTGCACTCACTATTCTGCTGTTACATCATGTTTTATCCGCCAGTCACCTCCAGAGCTGCACTCACTATTCTGCTGTTACATCATGTCTTATTCTCCAGTCACTTCCTGAACTGCAGTCACTATTCTGCTGTTACATCGTGTCTTATCCTCCAGTCACCTCCAGAGCTGCGTCACTATTCTGCTGTTACATCAGGTCTTATCCTCCAGTCACCTCCAGATCTGCACTCACTATTCTGCTGTTACATCAGGTCTTATCCTCCAGTCACCTCCAGATCTGCACTCACTATTCTGCTGTTACATCGCCTCTTATCCTCCAGTCACCTCCAGAGCTGCACTCATCATTCTGCTGTTTCTTCATGTCTTATCCTTCAGTCACCTCCAGAGCTGCAGTCACTGTTCTGCTGTTACATCATGTCTTATCCTCCAGCCACCTCCAGAACTGCACAAACTATTCTGCTGTTACATCATGTCTTATCCTCAAGTCACCTCCAGAGCTGCAGTCACTATTCTGCTGTTACATCAGGTCTTATCCTCCACCCACCTCCAGAGCTGCACTCACTATTCTGCTGTTACATCGTATCTTATCCTCCAGTCACCTCCAGAGCTGCAGTCACTATTCTGCTGTTACATCATGTCATATCCTCCAGTCACCTCCAGAGCTGCACTCACTATTCTGTTGTTACACCGTGTCTTATCCTCCAGTCACCTCCAGAGCTGCACTCACTATTCTGCTGTTACATCATGTTTTATCCGCCAGTCACCTCCAGAGCTGCACTCACTATTCTGCTGTTACATCATGTCTTATCCTCCAGTCACTTCCTGAACTGCAGTCACTATTCTGCTGTTACATCGTGTCTTATCCTCCAGTCACCTCCAGAGCTGCGTCACTATTCTGCTGTTACATCAGGTCTTATCCTCCAGTCACCTCCAGATCTGCACTCACTATTCTGCTGTTACATCAGGTCTTATCCTCCAGTCACCTTCAGATCTGCACTAACTATTCTGCTGTTACATCGCCTCTTATCCTCCAGTCACCTCCAGAGCTGCACTCATCATTCTGCTGTTACTTCATGTCTTATCCTTCAGTCACCTCCAGAGCTGCAGTCACTGTTCTGCTGTTACATCATGTCTTATCCTCCAGCCACCTCCAGAACTGCACAAACTATTCTGCTGTTACATCATGTCTTATCCTCCAGTCACCTCCAGAGCTGCAGTCACTATTCTGCTGTTACATCAGGTCTTATCCTCCAGTCACCTCCAGATCTGCACTCACTATTCTGCTGTTACATCGCCTCTTATCCTCCAGTCACCTCCAGAGCTGCACTCATCATTCTGCTGTTACATTGTGTGTTATCCTCCAGTCAACTCCAGAGCTGTAGTCACTATTCTGCTGTTACATCATGTCTTATCCTCCAGCCACCTCCAGAGCTGTAGTCTCTTTTCTGCTGTTACATCATTTCTTATCCTCCAGCCACCTCCAGAGCTGCAGTCACTATTCTGCTGTTTCATCTTGTCTTATCCTCCAGTCACCTCCTAAGCTGTAGTCACTATTCTGCTGTTTCATCGTGTCTTATCCTCCTGTCACCTCCAGAGCTGAAGTCACCATTCTGCTTTTACATCATGTCTTATCCTCCAGTCACCTCCAGAGCTACACTAACTATTCTGCTGTTACATAGTGTATTATCCTCCAGTCACCTCCAGAGCTGCACTCACTATTCTGCTGGTACATCATGTCTTATCCTCCTGTCACCTCCAGAGCTGCAGTCACTATTCTGCTGTTACATCATCTATTATCCTCCAGCCACCTCCAGAGCTACAGTCACTATTCTACTGTTACATCGTGTATTATCCTCCAGTTACCTCCAGAGCTGAATTCACCATTCTGCTGTTACATCATGTCTTATCTTCCAGTCACCTCCAGAGCTGCAGTCACTATTCTGCTCTTACATCGTGTCTTATTCTCCTGTCACCTCCAGAGCTGCAATCACTATTCTACTGTTACATCCTGTCTTATCCTCCAGTCACCTCCAGAGCTGCAGTCACTATTCTGCTGTTACATCACGTTTTATCCTCCAGTCACCTCCATAGCTGTACTCAATATTCTGCTGTTACATCGTATCTTATCCTCCAGTCACCTCCAGAGCTGCACTCACTATTCTGCTGTTACATCATGTCATATCCTCCAGTCACCTCCAGAGCTGCACTCACTATTCTATTGTTACACCGTGTCTTATCCTCCAGTCACCTCCAGAGCTGCACTCACTATTCTGCTGTTACATCATGTTTTATCCGCCAGTCACCTCCAGAGCTGCACTCACTATTCTCCTGTTACATCATGTCTTATCCTCCAGTCACTTCCTGAACTGCAGTCACTATTCTGCTGTTACATCGTGTCTTATCCTCCAGTCACCTCCAGAGCTGCGTCACTATTCTGCTGTTACATCAGGTCTTATCCTCCAGTCACCTCCAGATCTGCACTCACTATTCTGCTGTTACATCAGGTCTTATCCTCCAGTCACCTCCAGATCTGCACTCACTATTCTGCTGTTACATCGCCTCTTATCCTCCAGTCAGCTCCAGAGCTGCACTCATCATTCTGCTGTTACTTTATGTCTTATCCTTCAGTCACCTCCAGAGCTGCAGTCACTGTTCTGCTGTTACATCATGTCTTATCCTCCAGCCACCTCCAGAACTGCACAAACTATTCTGCTGTTACATCATGTCTTATCCTCCAGTCACCTCCAGAGCTGCAGTCACTATTCTGCAGTTACATCAGGTCTTATCCTCCACTCACCTCCAGAGCTGCAGTCACTATTCTGCTGTTACATCATGTCCTATCCTCCAGTCACCTCCAGAGCTGCTGTCACTATTCTGCTGTTACATCAGGTCTTATCCTCCATTCACCTCCAGAGATGGACTCACTACTGTTACATCGTGTCTTATCCTCCAGTTACCTCCAGAGCTGAATTCATCATTCTGCTGTTACATCATGTCTTATCCTCCAGTCATCTACAGAGCTGCACTCACCATTCTGCTGTTAAATCATGTCTTATCTTCCACTCACCTCCAGAGCTGCAGTCACTATTCTACTGTTACATCAGGTCTTATCCTCCAGTCACCTCCAGAGCTGCAATCATTATTCTGCTGTTACATCGTGTCTTATCCTCCTGTCACCTCCAGAGCTGCACTCACTATTCTGCTGTTACATCGTATCTTATCCTCCAGTCAACTCCAGAGCTGCAGTCACTATTCTGCTGTTAAATCATGTCTTATCCTCCAGCCACCTCCAGAGCTGCACTCACTATTCTGCTGTTAAATCATGTCTTATCCTCCAGTCACCTCCATAGCTGCACTCACTATTCTGCTGTTACATCGTATCTTATCCTCCAGTCACCTCCAGAGCTGCAGTCACTATTCTGCTGTTACATCATGTCATATCCTCCAGTCACCTCCAAAGCTGCACTCACTATTCTGTTGTTACACCGTGTCTTATCCTCCAGTCACCTCCAGAGCTGCACTCACTATTCTGCTGTTACATCATGTTTTATCCGCCAGTCACCTCCAGAGCTGCACTCACTATTCTGCTGTTACATCATGTCTTATCCTCCAGTCACTTCCTAAACTGCAGTCACTATTCTGCTGTTACATCGTGTCTTATCCTCCAGTCACCTCCAGAGCTGCGTCACTATTCTGCTGTTACATCAGGTCTTATCCTCCAGTCACCTCCAGATCTGCACTCACTATTCTGCTGTTACATCAGGTCTTATCCTCCAGTCACCTCCAGATCTGCACTCACTATTCTGCTGTTACATCGCCTCTTATCCTCCAGTCACCTCCAGAGCTGCACTCATCATTCTGCTGTTTCTTCATGTCTTATCCTTCAGTCACCTCCAGAGCTGCAGTCACTGTTCTGCTGTTACATCATGTCTTATCCTCCAGCCACCTCCAGAACTGCACAAACTATTCTGCTGTTACATCATGTCTTATCCTCCAGTCACCTCCAGAGCTGCAGTCACTATTCTGCTGTTACATCAGGTCTTATCCTCCACTCACCTCCAGAGCTGCACTCACTATTCTGCTGTTACATCGTATCTTATCCTCCAGTCACCTCCAGAGCTGCAGTCACTATTCTGCTGTTACATCATGTCATATCCTCCAGTCACCTCCAGAGCTGCACTCACTATTCTGTTGTTACACCGTGTCTTATCCTCCAGTCACCTCCAGAGCTGCACTCACTATTCTGCTGTTACATCATGTTTTATCCGCCAGTCACCTCCAGAGCTGCACTCACTATTCTGCTGTTACATCATGTCTTATCCTCCAGTCACTTCCTGAACTGCAGTCACTATTCTGCTGTTACATCGTGTCTTATCCTCCAGTCACCTCCAGAGCTGCGTCACTATTCTGCTGTTACATCACGTCTTATCCTCCAGTCACCTCCAGATCTGCACTCACTATTCTGCTGTTACATCAGGTCTTATCCTCCAGTCACCTCCAGATCTGCACTAACTATTCTGCTGTTACATCGCCTCTTATCCTCCAGTCACCTCCAGAGCTGCACTCATCATTCTGCTGTTACTTCATGTCTTATCCTTCAGTCACCTCCAGAGCTGCAGTCACTGTTCTGCTGTTACATCATGTCTTATCCTCCAGCCACCTCGCACAAACTATTCTGCTGTTACATCATGTCTTATCCTCCAGTCACCTCCAGAGCTGCAGTCACTATTCTGCTGTTACATCAGGTCTTATCCTCCACTCACCTCCAGAGCTGCAGTCACTATTCTGCTGTTACATCATGTCCTATCCTCCAGTCACCTCCAGAGCTGCTGTCACTATTCTGCTGTTACATCAGGTCTTATCCTCCATTCACCTCCAGAGATGGACTCACTACTGTTACATCGTGTCTTATCCTCCAGTTACCTCCAGAGCTGAATTCATCATTCTGCTGTTACATCATGTCTTATCCTCCAGTCACCTACAGAGCTGCACTCACCATTCTGCTGTTAAATCATGTCTTATCTTCCACTCACCTCCAGAGCTGCAGTCACTATTCTACTGTTACATCAGGTCTTATCCTCCAGTCACCTCCAGATCTGCACTCACTATTCTGCTGTTACATCAGGTCTTATCCTCCAGTCACCTCCAGATCTGCACTCACTATTCTGCTGTTACATCGCCTCTTATCCTCCAGTCAGCTCCAGAGCTGCACTCATCATTCTGCTGTTACTTTATGTCTTATCCTTCAGTCACCTCCAGAGCTGCAGTCACTGTTCTGCTGTTACATCATGTCTTATCCTCCAGCCACCTCCAGAACTGCACAAACTATTCTGCTGTTACATCATGTCTTATCCTCCAGTCACCTCCAGAGCTGCAGTCACTATTCTGCTGTTACATCAGGTCTTATCCTCCACTCACCTCCAGAGCTGCACTCACTATTCTGCTGTTACATCGTATCTTATCCTCCAGTCACCTCCAGAGCTGCAGTCACTATTCTGCTGTTACATCATGTCATATCCTCCAGTCACCTCCAGAGCTGCACTCACTATTCTGTTGTTACACCGTGTCTTATCCTCCAGTCACCTCCAGAGCTGCACTCACTATTCTGCTGTTACATCATGTTTTATCCGCCAGTCACCTCCAGAGCTGCACTCACTATTCTGCTGTTACATCATGTCTTATCCTCCAGTCACTTCCTGAACTGCAGTCACTATTCTGCTGTTACATCGTGTCTTATCCTCCAGTCACCTCCAGAGCTGCGTCACTATTCTGCTGTTACATCAGGTCTTATCCTCCAGTCACCTCCAGATCTGCACTCACTATTCTGCTGTTACATCAGGTCTTATCCTCCAGTCACCTCCAGATCTGCACTAACTATTCTGCTGTTACATCGCCTCTTATCCTCCAGTCACCTCCAGAGCTGCACTCATCATTCTGCTGTTACTTCATGTCTTATCCTTCAGTCACCTCCAGAGCTGCAGTCACTGTTCTGCTGTTACATCATGTCTTATCCTCCAGCCACCTCCAGAACTGCACAAACTATTCTGCTGTTACATCATGTCTTATCCTCCAGTCACCTCCAGAGCTGCAGTCACTATTCTGCTGTTACATCAGGTCTTATCCTCCAGTCACCTCCAGATCTGCACTCACTATTCTGCTGTTACATCGCCTCTTATCCTCCAGTCACCTCCAGAGCTGCACTCATCATTCTGCTGTTACATTGTGTCTTATCCTCCAGTCAACTCCAGAGCTGTAGTCACTATTCTGCTGTTACATCATGTCTTATCCTCCAGCCACCTCCAGAGCTGTAGTCTCTTTTCTGCTGTTACATCATTTCTTATCCTCCAGCCACCTCCAGAGCTGCAGTCACTATTCTGCTGTTTCATCTTGTCTTATCCTCCAGTCACCTCCTAAGCTGTAGTCACTATTCTGCTGTTTCATCGTGTCTTATCCTCCTGTCACCTCCAGAGCTGAAGTCACCATTCTGCTTTTACATCATGTCTTATCCTCCAGTCACCTCCAGAGCTACACTAACTATTCTGCTGTTACATAGTGTATTATCCTCCAGTCACCTCCAGAGCTGCACTCACTATTCTGCTGGTACATCATGTCTTATCCTCCTGTCACCTCCAGAGCTGCAGTCACTATTCTGCTGTTACATCATCTATTATCCTCCAGCCACCTCCAGAGCTACAGTCACTATTCTACTGTTACATCGTGTATTATCCTCCAGTTACCTCCAGAGCTGAATTCACCATTCTGCTGTTACATCATGTCTTATCTTCCAGTCACCTCCAGAGCTGCAGTCACTATTCTGCTCTTACATCGTGTCTTATCCTCCTGTCACCTCCAGAGCTGCAATCACTATTCTACTGTTACATCCTGTCTTATCCTCCAGTCACCTCCAGAGCTGCAGTCACTATTTTGCTGTTACATCACGTCTTATCCTCCAGTCACCTCCATAGCTGTACTCACTATTCTGCTGTTACATCGTATCTTATCCTCCAGTCACCTCCAGAGCTGCAGTCACTATTCTGCTGTTACATCATGTCATATCCTCCAGTCACCTCCAGAGCTGCACTCACTATTCTATTGTTACACCCTGTCTTATCCTCCAGTCACCTCCAGAGCTGCACTCACTATTCTGCTGTTACATCATGTTTTATCCGCCAGTCACCTCCAGAGCTGCACTCACTATTCTCCTGTTACATCATGTCTTATCCTCCAGTCACTTCCTGAACTGCAGTCACTATTCTGCTGTTACATAGTGTCTTATCCTCCAGTCACCTCCAGAGCTGCGTCACTATTCTGCTGTTACATCAGGTCTTATCCTCCAGTCACCTCCAGATCTGCACTCAATATTCTGCTGTTACATCGCCTCTTATCCTCCAGTCAGCTCCAGAGCTGCACTCATCATTCTGCTGTTACTTTATGTCTTATCCTTCAGTCACCTCCAGGGCTGCAGTCACTGTTCTGCTGTTACATCATGTCTTATCCTCCAGCCACCTCCAGAACTGCACAAACTATTCTGCTGTTACATCATGTCTTATCCTCCAGTCACCTCCAGAGCTGCAGTCACTATTCTGCTGTTACATCAGGTCTTATCCTCCACTCACCTCCAGAGCTGCAGTCACTATTCTGCTGTTACATCATGTCCTATCCTCCAGTCACCTCCAGAGCTGCTGTCACTATTCTGCTGTTACATCAGGTCTTATCCTCCATTCACCTCCAGAGATGGACTCACTACTGTTACATCGTGTCTTATCCTCCAGTTACCTCCAGAGCTGAATTCATCATTCTGCTGTTACATCATGTCTTATCCTCCAGTCATCTACAGAGCTGCACTCACCTTTCTGCTGTTAAATCATGTCTTATCTTCCACTCACCTCCAGAGCTGCAGTCACTATTCTACTGTTACATCAGGTCTTATCCTCCAGTCACCTCCAGAGCTGCAATCATTATTCTGCTGTTACATCGTGTCTTATCCTCCTGTCACCTCCAGAGCTGCACTCACTATTCTGCTGTTACATCGTATCTTATCCTCCAGTCAACTCCAGAGCTGCAGTCACTATTCTGCTGTTAAATCATGTCTTATCCTCCAGCCACCTCCAGAGCTGCACTCACTATTCTGCTGTTAAATCATGTCTTATCCTCCAGTCACCTCCATAGCTGCACTCACTATTCTGCTGTTACATCGTATCTTATCCTCCAGTCACCTCCAGAGCTGCAGTCACTATTCTGCTGTTACATCATGTCATATCCTCCAGTCACCTCCAAAGCTGCACTCACTATTCTGTTGTTACACCGTGTCTTATCCTCCAGTCACCTCCAGAGCTGCACTCACTATTCTGCTGTTACATCATGTCTTATCCTCCAGTCACTTCCTGAACTGCAGTCACTATTCTGCTGTTACATCGTGTCTTATCCTCCAGTCACCTCCAGAGCTGCGTCACTATTCTGCTGTTACATCACGTCTTATCCTCCAGTCACCTCCAGATCTGCACTCACTATTCTGCTGTTACATCAGGTCTTATCCTCCAGTCACCTCCAGATCTGCACTAACTATTCTGCTGTTACATCGCCTCTTATCCTCCAGTCACCTCCAGAGCTGCACTCATCATTCTGCTGTTACTTCATGTCTTATCCTTCAGTCACCTCCAGAGCTGCAGTCACTGTTCTGCTGTTACATCATGTCTTATCCTCCAGCCACCTCGCACAAACTATTCTGCTGTTACATCATGTCTTATCCTCCAGTCACCTCCAGAGCTGCAGTCACTATTCTGCTGTTACATCAGGTCTTATCCTCCACTCACCTCCAGAGCTGCAGTCACTATTCTGCTGTTACATCATGTCCTATCCTCCAGTCACCTCCAGAGCTGCTGTCACTATTCTGCTGTTACATCAGGTCTTATCCTCCATTCACCTCCAGAGATGGACTCACTACTGTTACATCGTGTCTTATCCTCCAGTTACCTCCAGAGCTGAATTCATCATTCTGCTGTTACATCATGTCTTATCCTCCAGTCACCTACAGAGCTGCACTCACCATTCTGCTGTTAAATCATGTCTTATCTTCCACTCACCTCCAGAGCTGCAGTCACTATTCTACTGTTACATCAGGTCTTATCCTCCAGTCACCTCCAGATCTGCACTCACTATTCTGCTGTTAC
This sequence comes from Phyllobates terribilis, assembly GCF_046119375.1. Lineage (NCBI taxonomy): Eukaryota > Metazoa > Chordata > Amphibia > Anura > Dendrobatidae > Phyllobates > Phyllobates terribilis. The sequence continues at coordinate 3,071,667 of NW_027362902.1, forward strand.
ATCAGGTCTTATCCTCCAGTCACCTCCAGATCTGCACTCACTATTCTGCTGTTACATCGCCTCTTATCCTCCAGTCAGCTCCAGAGCTGCACTCATCATTCTGCTGTTACTTTATGTCTTATCCTTCAGTCACCTCCAGAGCTGCAGTCACTGTTCTGCTGTTACATCATGTCTTATCCTCCAGCCACCTCCAGAACTGCACAAACTATTCTGCTGTTACATCATGTCTTATCCTCCAGTCACCTCCAGAGCTGCAGTCACTATTCTGCTGTTACATCAGGTCTTATCCTCCACTCACCTCCAGAGCTGCACTCACTATTCTGCTGTTACATCGTATCTTATCCTCCAGTCAGCTCCAGAGCTGCAGTCACTATTCTGCTGTTACATCATGTCATATCCTCCAGTCACCTCCAGAGCTGCACTCACTATTCTGTTGTTACACCGTGTCTTATCCTCCAGTCACCTCCAGAGCTGCACTCACTATTCTGCTGTTACATCATGTTTTATCCGCCAGTCACCTCCAGAGCTGCACTCACTATTCTGCTGTTACATCATGTCTTATCCTCCAGTCACTTCCTGAACTGCAGTCACTATTCTGCTGTTACATCGTGTCTTATCCTCCAGTCACCTCCAGAGCTGCGTCACTATTCTGCTGTTACATCAGGTCTTATCCTCCAGTCACCTCCAGATCTGCACTCACTATTCTGCTGTTACATCAGGTCTTATCCTCCAGTCACCTCCAGATCTGCACTAACTATTCTGCTGTTACATCGCCTCTTATCCTCCAGTCACCTCCAGAGCTGCACTCATCATTCTGCTGTTACTTCATGTCTTATCCTTCAGTCACCTCCAGAGCTGCAGTCACTGTTCTGCTGTTACATCATGTCTTATCCTCCAGCCACCTCCAGAACTGCACAAACTATTCTGCTGTTACATCATGTCTTATCCTCCAGTCACCTCCAGAGCTGCAGTCACTATTCTGCTGTTACATCAGGTCTTATCCTCCAGTCACCTCCAGATCTGCACTCACTATTCTGCTGTTACATCGCCTCTTATCCTCCAGTCACCTCCAGAGCTGCACTCATCATTCTGCTGTTACATTGTGTCTTATCCTCCAGTCAACTCCAGAGCTGTAGTCACTATTCTGCTGTTACATCATGTCTTATCCTCCAGCCACCTCCAGAGCTGTAGTCTCTTTTCTGCTGTTACATCATTTCTTATCCTCCAGCCACCTCCAGAGCTGCAGTCACTATTCTGCTGTTTCATCTTGTCTTATCCTCCAGTCACCTCCTAAGCTGTAGTCACTATTCTGCTGTTTCATCGTGTCTTATCCTCCTGTCACCTCCAGAGCTGAAGTCACCATTCTGCTTTTACATCATGTCTTATCCTCCAGTCTCCTCCAGAGCTACACTAACTATTCTGCTGTTACATAGTGTATTATCCTCCAGTCACCTCCAGAGCTGCACTCACTATTCTGCTGGTACATCATGTCTTATCCTCCTGTCACCTCCAGAGCTGCAGTCACTATTCTGCTGTTACATCATCTATTATCCTCCAGCCACCTCCAGAGCTACAGTCACTATTCTACTGTTACATCGTGTATTATCCTCCAGTTACCTCCAGAGCTGAATTCACCATTCTGCTGTTACATCATGTCTTATCTTCCAGTCACCTCCAGAGCTGCAGTCACTATTCTGCTCTTACATCGTGTCTTATCCTCCTGTCACCTCCAGAGCTGCAATCACTATTCTACTGTTACATCCTGTCTTATCCTCCAGTCACCTCCAGAGCTGCAGTCACTATTTTGCTGTTACATCACGTCTTATCCTCCAGTCACCTCCATAGCTGTACTCACTATTCTGCTGTTACATCGTATCTTATCCTCCAGTCACCTCCAGAGCTGCAGTCACTATTCTGCTGTTACATCATGTCATATCCTCCAGTCACCTCCAGAGCTGCACTCACTATTCTATTGTTACACCCTGTCTTATCCTCCAGTCACCTCCAGAGCTGCACTCACTATTCTGCTGTTACATCATGTTTTATCCGCCAGTCACCTCCAGAGCTGCACTCACTATTCTCCTGTTACATCATGTCTTATCCTCCAGTCACTTCCTGAACTGCAGTCACTATTCTGCTGTTACATCGTGTCTTATCCTCCAGTCACCTCCAGAGCTGCGTCACTATTCTGCTGTTACATCAGGTCTTATCCTCCAGTCACCTCCAGATCTGCACTCACTTTTCTGCTGTTACATCAGGTCTTATCCTCCAGTCACCTCCAGATCTGCACTCACTATTCTGCTGTTACATCGCCTCTTATCCTCCAGTCAGCTCCAGAGCTGCACTCATCATTCTGCTGTTACTTTATGTCTTATCCTTCAGTCACCTCCAGGGCTGCAGTCACTGTTCTGCTGTTACATCATGTCTTATCCTCCAGCCACCTCCAGAACTGCACAAACTATTCTGCTGTTACATCATGTCTTATCCTCCAGTCACCTCCAGAGCTGCAGTCACTATTCTGCTGTTACATCAGGTCTTATCCTCCACTCACCTCCAGAGCTGCAGTCACTATTCTGCTGTTACATCATGTCCTATCCTCCAGTCACCTCCAGAGCTGCTGTCACTATTCTGCTGTTACATCAGGTCTTATCCTCCATTCACCTCCAGAGATGGACTCACTACTGTTACATCGTGTCTTATCCTCCAGTTACCTCCAGAGCTGAATTCATCATTCTGCTGTTACATCATGTCTTATCCTCCAGTCATCTACAGAGCTGCACTCACCTTTCTGCTGTTAAATCATGTCTTATCTTCCACTCACCTCCAGAGCTGCAGTCACTATTCTACTGTTACATCAGGTCTTATCCTCCAGTCACCTCCAGAGCTGCAATCATTATTCTGCTGTTACATCGTGTCTTATCCTCCTGTCACCTCCAGAGCTGCACTCACTATTCTGCTGTTACATCGTATCTTATCCTCCAGTCAACTCCAGAGCTGCAGTCACTATTCTGCTGTTAAATCATGTCTTATCCTCCAGCCACCTCCAGAGCTGCACTCACTATTCTGCTGTTAAATCATGTCTTATCCTCCAGTCACCTCCATAGCTGCACTCACTATTCTGCTGTTACATCGTATCTTATCCTCCAGTCACCTCCAGAGCTGCAGTCACTATTCTGCTGTTACATCATGTCATATCCTCCAGTCACCTCCAAACCTGCACTCACTATTCTGTTGTTACACCGTGTCTTATCCTCCAGTCACCTCCAGAGCTGCACTCACTATTCTGCTGTTACATCATGTTTTATCCGCCAGTCACCTCCAGAGCTGCACTCACTATTCTGCTGTTACATCATGTCTTATCCTCCAGTCACTTCCTAAACTGCAGTCACTATTCTGCTGTTACATCGTGTCTTATCCTCCAGTCACCTCCAGAGCTGCGTCACTATTCTGCTGTTACATCAGGTCTTATCCTCCAGTCACCTCCAGATCTGCACTCACTATTCTGCTGTTACATCAGGTCTTATCCTCCAGTCACCTCCAGATCTGCACTCACTATTCTGCTGTTACATCGCCTCTTATCCTCCAGTCACCTCCAGAGCTGCACTCATCATTCTGCTGTTTCTTCATGTCTTATCCTTCAGTCACCTCCAGAGCTGCAGTCACTGTTCTGCTGTTACATCATGTCTTATCCTCCAGCCACCTCCAGAACTGCACAAACTATTCTGCTGTTACATCATGTCTTATCCTCCAGTCACCTCCAGAGCTGCAGTCACTATTCTGCTGTTACATCAGGTCTTATCCTCCACTCACCTCCAGAGCTGCACTCACTATTCTGCTGTTACATCGTATCTTATCCTCCAGTCACCTCCAGAGCTGCAGTCACTATTCTGCTGTTACATCATGTCATATCCTCCAGTCACCTCCAGAGCTGCACTCACTATTCTGTTGTTACACCGTGTCTTATCCTCCAGTCACCTCCAGAGCTGCACTCACTATTCTGCTGTTACATCATGTTTTATCCGCCAGTCACCTCCAGAGCTGCACTCACTATTCTGCTGTTACATCATGTCTTATCCTCCAGTCACCTCCAGAGCTGCAGTCACTATTCTGCTGTTACATCATGTCTTATCCTCCAGTCACTTCCTGAACTGCAGTCACTATTCTGCTGTTACATCGTGTCTTATCCTCCAGTCACCTCCAGAGCTGCGTCACTATTCTGCTGTTACATCAGGTCTTATCCTCCAGTCACCTCCAGATCTGCACTCACTATTCTGCTGTTACATCAGGTCTTATCCTCCAGTCACCTCCAGATCTGCACTAACTATTCTGCTGTTACATCGCCTCTTATCCTCCAGTCACCTCCAGAGCTGCACTCATCATTCTGCTGTTACTTCATGTCTTATCCTTCAGTCACCTCCAGAGCTGCAGTCACTGTTCTGCTGTTACGTCATGTCTTATCCTCCAGCCACCTCCAGAACTGCACAAACTATTCTGCTGTTACATCATGTCTTATCCTCCAGTCACCTCCAGAGCTGCAGTCACTATTCTGCTGTTACATCAGGTCTTATCCTCCACTCACCTCCAGAGCTGCAGTCACTATTCTGCTGTTACATCATGTCCTATCCTCCAGTCACCTCCAGAGCTGCTGTCACTATTCTGCTGTTACATCAGGTCTTATCCTCCATTCACCTCCAGAGATGGACTCACTACTGTTACATCGTGTCTTATCCTCCAGTTACCTCCAGAGCTGAATTCATCATTCTGCTGTTACATCATGTCTTATCCTCCAGTCACCTACAGAGCTGCACTCACCATTCTGCTGTTAAATCATGTCTTATCTTCCACTCACCTCCAGAGCTGCAGTCACTATTCTACTGTTACATCAGGTCTTATCCTCCAGTCACCTCCAGAGCTGCAATCATTATTCTGCTGTTACATCGTGTCTTATCCTCCTGTCACCTCCAGAGCTGCACTCACTATTCTGCTGTTACATCGTATCTTATCCTCCAGTCAACTCCAGAGCTGCACTCACTATTCTGCTGTTAAATCATGTCTTATCCTCCAGCCACCTCCAGAGCTGCACTCACTATTCTGCTGTTAAATCATGTCTTATCCTCCAGTCACCTCCATAGCTGCACTCACTATTCTGCTGTTACATCGTATCTTATCCTCCAGTCACCTCCAGAGCTGCAGTCACTATTCTGCTGTTACATCATGTCATATCCTCCAGTAACCTCCAGAGCTGCACTCACTATTCTGTTGTTACACCGTGTCTTATCCTCCAGTCACCTCCAGAGCTGCACTCACTATTCTGCTGTTACATCATGTTTTATCCGCCAGTCACCTCCAGAGCTGCACTCACTATTCTGCTGTTACATCATGTCTTATCCTCCAGTCACTTCCTGAACTGCAGTCACTATTCTGCTGTTACATCAGGTCTTATCCTCCAGTCACCTCCAGATCTGCACTCACTATTCTGCTGTTACATCAGGTCTTATCCTCCAGTCACTTCCAGATCTGCACTCACTATTCTGCTGTTACATCGCCTCTTATCCTCCAGTCACCTCCAGAGCTGCACTCATCATTCTGCTGTTACTTCATGTCTTATCCTTCAGTCACCTCCAGAGCTGCAGTCACTGTTCTGCTGTTCCATCATGTCTTATCCTCCAGCCACCTCCAGAACTGCACAAACTATTCTGCTGTTACATCATGTCTTATCCTCCAGTCACCTCCAGAGCTGCAGTCACTATTCTGCTGTTACATCAGGTCTTATCCTCCACTCACCTCCAGAGCTGCAGTCACTATTCTGCTGTTACATCATGTCCTATCCTCCAGTCACCTCCAGAGCTGCTGTCACTATTCTGCTGTTACATCAGGTCTTATCCTCCATTCACCTCCAGAGATGGACTCACTACTGTTACATCGTGTCTTATCCTCCAGTTACCTCCAGAGCTGAATTCATCATTCTGCTGTTACATCATGTCTTATCCTCCAGTCACCTCCAGAGCTGCAGTCACTATTCTGCTGTTACATCGTGTCTTATCCTCCAACCACCTCCAGAGCTGCAGTCACTATTCTGCTGTTACATCAGGTCTTATCCTCCACTCACCTCCAGAGCTGCCGTCACTATTCTGATGTTACATCAGGTCTTATCCTCCAGTCACCTCCAGAGCTGCTGTCACTATTCTGTTGTTACATCAGGTCTTATCCTCCGTTCACCTCCAGAGATGCACTCACTATTCTGTTGTTACATCTTGTCTTATCCTCCAGTCACCTCCAGAGCTGCAGTCACTATTCTGCTGTTACATCGTGTCTTATCCTCCAGTCACCTCAAGAGCTGCAGTCACTATTCTGCTGTTACATCATGTCTTATCCTCCAGTCACCTCATGAGCTGCAGTCACTATTCTGCTGTTACATCGTGTCTTGTCCTCCAGTCACCTCCAGAGCTGCACTCACTATTATGCTGTTACTTCATGTCTTATCCTCCAGTCACCTCCAGAGCTCCAGTCAGTATTCTGCTGTTACATCGTGTCTTATCCTCCCTTCACCTCCAGAGCTGCACTCACTATTCTGCTGTTACATCGTGTCTTATCCTCCAGACACCTCCAGAGCTGCAGTCACTATTCTGCTGTTACATCGTGTCTTATCCTTCAGTCACGTCAAGAGCTGCACTCACTATTATTTTGTTACATCGTATCTTATCCTCCAGTCACCTCCAGAGCTGCTGTCACTATTCTGCTGTTACATTGTGTCTTATACTCCAGTCATCTCCAGAGCTGCAGTCTATATTCTGCTGTTACATCACGTCTTATCCTCCAGTCACCTTCATAGCTGCACTCACTATTCTTCTGTTACATCGTATCTTATCTTCCAGTCACCTCCAGAGCTGCAGTCACTATTCTGCTGTTATATCACGTCATATCCTCCAGTCACCTCCAGAGCTGCACTCACTATTCTGCTGTAACATCATGTTTTTTCCACCAGTCACCTCCAGAGCTGCACTGACTATTCTGCTGTTACATCACGTCTTATCCTCCAGTCACCTCCAGAGCTGCTCTCACTATTCTGCTGTTACATCATGTTTTATCCGTCCAGTCACCTCCAGAGCTGCACTCATCATTCTGCTGTTACATTGTGTCTTATCCTCCAGTCTCCTCCAGAGCTGTAGTCACTATTCTGCTGTTACATCACGTCTTATCCTCCAGCCACCTCCACAGCTGTAGTCTCTTTTCTGCTGTTACATCATTTCTTATCCTCCAGCCACCTCCAGAGCTGCAATCATTATTCTGCTGTTACATCGTGTCTTATCCTCCTGTCACCTCCAGAGCTGCACTCACTATTCTGTTGTTACATCGTGTCTTATCCTCCCGTCACCTCCAGAGCTGCACTCACTATTCTGCTGTTACATAATGTTTTATCCGCCAGTCACCTCCAGAGCTGCACTCACTATTCTGCTGTTACATCATGTCTTATCCTCCAGTCACTTACTGAAGTGGAGTCACTATTCTGCTGTTACATCGTGTCTTATCCTCCAGTCACCTCCAGAGCTGCGTCACTATTCTGCTGTTACATCAGGTCTTATCCTCCAGTCACCTCCAGATCTGCACTCACTATTCTGCTGTTACATCAGGTCTTATCCTCCAGTCACCTCCAGATGAGCACTCACTATTCTGCTGTTACATCGCCTCTTATCCTCCGGTCACCTCCAGAGCTGCACTCATCATTCTGCTGTTACATTGTGTCTTATCCTCCATTCACCTCCAGAGCTGCAGTCACTATTCTGCTGTTACATCATGTCTTATCCTCCAGCCACCTCCAGAGCTGTAGTCTCTTTTCTGCTGTTACATCATTTCTTATCCTCCAGCCACCTCCAGCGCTGCAGTCACTATTCTGCTGTTTCATTGTGTCTTATCCTCCAGACACCTCCAGAGCTGTAGTCACTATTCTGCTGTTACATCGTGTCTTATCCTCCAGTCACCTCCAGAGCTACACTAACTATTCTGCTGTTACATAGTGTATTATCCTCCAGTCACCTCCAGAGCTGCACTCACTATTCTTCTGTTACATCATGTCTTATCCTCCAGTTACCTCCAGAGCTGCAGGCACTATTCTGCTGTTACATCATGTCTTATCTTCCAGTCACCTCCAGAGCTGCAGTCACTATTCTGCTGTTACATCATCTATTATCCTCCAGCCACCTCCAGAACTACAGTCACTATTCTACTGTTACATCGTGTCTTATCCTCCAGTCACCTCAAGAACTGTAGTCAGTATTCTGCTGTTACATCAAGTCTTAATCTCCAGTCACCTCCAGAGCTGCACTCACTATTCTGCTGTTACATCGTGTCTTGTCCTCCAGTCATCTCCAGAGCTGCAGTCACTATTCTGCTGTTACATCATGTCTTATCCTCCAGTCACCTCCAGAGCTGCACTCACTATTCTGCTGTTACATCGTGTCCTATCCACCAGTCACCTCCAGAGCTGCAGTCACTATTCTGCTGTTACATGGTGTCTTATCCTCCAGCCACCTCCAGAGCTGCAGTCACTATTCTGCTGTTACATCAGGTCTTATCCTCCACTCACCTCCAGAGCTGCAGTCACTATTCTGCTGCTACATCATGTCTTATCCTCCAGTCACCTCCAGAGCTGCTGTCACTATTCTGCTGTTACATCAGGTCTTATCCTTCATTCACCTCCAGAGATGCACTCACTATTCTACTGTTAAATCGTGTCTTATCCTCCAGTTACCTCCAGAGCTGCAGTCACTATTCTGCTGTTACATCAGATCTTATCCTCCAGTCAACTCCAGAGCTGCACTCACTATTCTGCTGTTAAATCATGTCTTATCCTCCAGCCATCTCCAGAGCTGCACTCACTATTCTGCTGTTACATCGTGTCTTATCCTCCAGTCACATCCAGAGCTGCAGTCACTATTCTGCTGTTACATCGTGTCTTATCCTCCAGCCACCTCCAGAGCTGCAGTCACTATTCTGCTGTTACATCAGGTCTTATTCTCCACTCACCTCCAGAGCTGCAGTCACTATTCTGATGTTACATCAGGTCTTATCCTCCAGTCACCTCCAGAGCTGCTGTCACTATTCTGTTGTTACATCAGGTCTTATCCTCCGTTCACCTCCAGAGATGCACTCACTATTCTGCTGTTACATCTTGTCTTATCCTCCAGTCACCTCCAGAGCTGCAGTCACTATTCTGCTGTTACATCGTGTCTTATCCTCCAGTCACCTCATGAGCTGCAGTCACTATTCTGCTGTTACATCTTGTCTTGTCCTCCAGTCACCTCCAGAGCTGCACTCACTATTATGCTGTTACTTCATGTCTTATCCTCCACTCATCTCCAGAGCTGCAGTCACTATTCTGCTGTTACATCATGTCTTATCCTCCAGTCACCTCCAGAGCTGCACTCACTATTCTGCTGTTACATCGTGTCCTATCCTCCAGTCACCTCAAGAGCTGCCGTCACTATTCTGCTGTTACATCGTGTCTTATCCTCCAGTCACCTCCAGAGCTGCACTCACTATTCTGCTGTTACATCGTGTCTTGTCCTCCAGTCATCTCCAGACCTGCAGTCACTATTCTGCTGTTACATCATGTCTTATCCTCCAGTCACCTCCAGATCTGCACTCACTATTCTGCTGTTACATCGTGTCCTATCCTCCAGTCACCTCCAGAGCTGCAGTCACTATTCTGCTGTTACATGGTGTCTTATCCTCCAGCCACCTCCAGAGCTGCAGTCACTATTCTGCTGTTACATCAGGTCTTATCCTCCACTCACCTCCAGAGCTGCAGTCACTATTCTGCTGCTACATCATGTCTTATCCTCCAGTCACCTCCTGAGCTGCTGTCACTATTCTGCTGTTACATCAGGTCTTATCCTTCATTCACCTCCAGAGATGCACTCACTATTCTTCTGTTAAATCGTGTCTTATCCTCCAGTTACCTCCAGAGCTGAATTCACCATTCTGCTGTTACATCATGTCTTATCCTCCAGTCACCTACAGAGCTGCACTCACCATTCTGCTGTTAAGTCATGTCTTATCTTCCAGTTACCTCCAGAGCTGCAGTCACTATTCTGCTGTTACATCAGATCTTATCCTCCAGTCACCTCCAGAGCTGCAATCATTATTCTGCTGTTACATCGTATCTTTTCCTCCAGTCAACTCCAGAGCTGCACTCACTATTCTGCTGTTAAATCATGTCTTATCCTCCAGCCACCTCCAGAGCTGCACTCACTATTCTGCTGTTACATCATGTCTTATCCTCCAGTCTCCTCCAGAGCTGCAGTCACTATTCTGCCGTTACATCGTGTCTTATCCTCTAGTCATATCCAGAGCTGCAGTCACTATTCTGCTGTTACATCGTGTCTTATCCTCCAGCCACCTCCAGAGCTGCAGTCACTATTCTGCTGTTACATCAGGTCTTATCCTCCACTCACCTCCAGAGCTGCAGTCACTATTCTGATGTTACATCAGGTCTTATCCTCCAGTCACCTCCACAGCTGCAGTCACTATTCTGCTGTTACATCTTGTCTTATCCTCCAGTCACCTCCAGAGCTGCAGTCACTATTCTGCTGTTACATCGTGTCTTATCCTCCAGTCACCTCAAGAGCTGCAGTCACTATTCTGCTGTTACATCATGTCTTATCTTCCAGTCACCTCATGAGCTGCAGTCACTATTCTGCTGTTACATCTTGTCTTGTCCTCCAGTCACCTCCAGAGCTGCACTCACTATTATGCTGTTACTTCATGTCTTATCCTCCACTCATCTCCAGAGCTGCAGTCACTATTCTGCTGTTACATCATGTCTTATCCTCCAGTCACCTCCAGAGCTGCACTCACTATTCTGCTGTTACATCGTGTCCTATCCTCCAGTCACCTCCAGAGCTGCAGTCACTATTCTGCTGTTACATCATGTCTTATCCTCCAGTCACCTCCAGAGCTGCTGTCACTATTCTGTTGTTACATCGTTTCTTATCCTCCATTCACCTCCAGAGATGCAATCACTGTTCTGCTGTTACATGGTGTCTTATCCTCCAGTCACCTCCAGAGCTGCAGTCACTATTCTGCTGTTACATTGTGTCTTGTCCTCCAGTCACCTCCAGAGCTGCACTCACTATTATGCTGTTACTTCATGTCTTATCCTCCAGTCACCTCAAGAGCTGCACTCACTTTTCTGCTGTTACATTGTGTCTTATCCTCCAGTCACCTCCAGAGCTGCAGTCACTATTCTGCTGTTACATCAGGTCTTATCCTCCAGTCACCTCCAGAGCAGCAATCATTATTCTGCTGTTACATCGTGTCTTATCCTCCTGTCACCTCCAGAGCTGCAATCACTATTCTACTGTTACATCATCTATATTCCTCCAGTCACCTCAAGAGCTGCACTCTCTATTCTGCTGTTACATCGTATCTTATCGTCCAGTCAACTCCAGAGCTGCACTCACTATTCTGCTGTTATTTCATGTCTTATCCTTCAGTCACCTCCAGAGCTGCAGTCACTGTTCTGCTGTTACATCATGTCTTATCCTCCAGCCACCTCCAGAGCTGCACTCACTATTCTGCTGTTACATCATGTCTTATCCTCCAGTCACGTCCAGAGCTGCAGTCACTATTCTGCCGTTACATCGTGTCTTATTCTCCAGTCACCTCCAGAGCTGCAGTCACTATTCTGCTGTTACATCGTGTCTTATCCTCCAGCCACCTCCAGAGCTGCAGTCACTATTCTGCTGTTACATCGTGTCCTATCCACCAGTCACCTCCAGAGCTGCAGTCACTATTCTGCTGTTACATGGTGTCTTATCCTCCAGCCACCTCCAGAGCTGCAGTCACTATTCTGCTGTTACATCAGGTCTTATCCTCCACTCACCTCCAGAGCTGCAGTCACTATTCTGCTGCTACATCATGTCTTATCCTCCAGTCACCTCCAGAGCTGCTGTCACTATTCTGCTGTTACATCAGGTCTTATCCTTCATTCACCTCCAGAGATGCACTCACTATTCTACTGTTAAATCGTGTCTTATCCTCCAGTTACCTCCAGAGCTGCAGTCACTATTCTGCTGTTACATCAGATCTTATCCTCCAGTCAACTCCAGAGCTGCACTCACTATTCTGCTGTTAAATCATGACTTATCCTCCAGCCATCTCCAGAGCTGCACTCACTATTCTGCTGTTACATCGTGTCTTATCCTCCAGTCACATCCAGAGCTGCAGTCACTATTCTGCTGTTACATCGTGTCTTATCCTCCAGCCACCTCCAGAGCTGCAGTCACTATTCTGCTGTTACATCAGGTCTTATTCTCCACTCACCTCCAGAGCTGCAGTCACTATTCTGATGTTACATCAGGTCTTATCCTCCAGTCACCTCCAGAGCTGCTGTCACTATTCTGTTGTTACATCAGGTCTTATCCTCCGTTCACCTCCAGAGATGCACTCACTATTCTGCTGTTACATCTTGTCTTATCCTCCAGTCACCTCCAGAGCTGCAGTCACTATTCTGCTGTTACATCGTGTCTTATCCTCCAGTCACCTCATGAGCTGCAGTCACTATTCTGCTGTTACATCTTGTCTTGTCCTCCAGTCACCTCCAGAGCTGCACTCACTATTATGCTGTTACTTCATGTCTTATCCTCCACTCATCTCCAGAGCTGCAGTCACTATTCTGCTGTTACATCATGTCTTATCCTCCAGTCACCTCCAGAGCTGCACTCACTATTCTGCTGTTACATCGTGTCCTATCCTCCAGTCACCTCAAGAGCTGCCGGCACTATTCTGCTGTTACATCGTGTCTTATCCTCCAGTCACCTCCAGAGCTGCACTCACTATTCTGCTGTTACATCGTGTCTTGTCCTCCAGTCATCTCCAGACCTGCAGTCACTATTCTGCTGTTACATCATGTCTTATCCTCCAGTCACCTCCAGATCTGCACTCACTATTCTGCTGTTACATCGTGTCCTATCCTCCAGTCACCTCCAGAGCTGCAGTCACTATTCTGCTGTTACATGGTGTCTTATCCTCCAGCCACCTCCAGAGCTGCAGTCACTATTCTGCTGTTACATCAGGTCTTATCCTCCACTCACCTCCAGAGCTGCAGTCACTATTCTGCTGCTACATCATGTATTATCCTCCAGTCACCTCCTGAGCTGCTGTCACTATTCTGCTGTTACATCAGGTCTTATCCTTCATTCACCTCCAGAGATGCACTCACTATTCTTCTGTTAAATCGTGTCTTATCCTCCAGTTACCTCCAGAGCTGAATTCACCATTCTGCTGTTACATCATGTCTTATCCTCCAGTCACCTACAGAGCTGCACTCACCATTCTGCTGTTAAGTCATGTCTTATCTTCCAGTTACCTCCAGAGCTGCAGTCACTATTCTGCTGTTACATCAGATCTTATCCTCCAGTCACCTCCAGAGCTGCAATCATTATTCTGCTGTTACATCGTATCTTTTCCTCCAGTCAACTCCAGAGCTGCACTCACTATTCTGCTGTTAAATCATGTCTTATCCTCCAGCCACCTCCAGAGCTGCACTCACTATTCTGCTGTTACATCATGTCTTATCCTCCAGTCTCCTCCAGAGCTGCAGTCACTATTCTGCCGTTACATCGTGTCTTATCCTCTAGTCATATCCAGAGCTGCAGTCACTATTCTGCTGTTACATCGTGTCTTATCCTCCAGCCACCTCCAGAGCTGCAGTCACTATTCTGCTGTTACATCAGGTCTTATCCTCCACTCACCTCCAGAGCTGCAGTCACTATTCTGATGTTACATCAGGTCTTATCCTCCAGTCACCTCCACAGCTGCAGTCACTATTCTGCTGTTACATCTTGTCTTATCCTCCAGTCACCTCCAGAGCTGCAGTCACTATTCTGCTGTTACATCGTGTCTTATCCTCCAGTCACCTCAAGAGCTGCAGTCACTATTCTGCTGTTACATCATGTCTTATCTTCCAGTCACCTCATGAGCTGCAGTCACTATTCTGCTGTTACATCTTGTCTTGTCCTCCAGTCACCTCCAGAGCTGCACTCACTATTATGCTGTTACTTCATGTCTTATCCTCCACTCATCTCCAGAGCTGCAGTCACTATTCTGCTGTTACATCATGTCTTATCCTCCAGTCACCTCCAGAGCTGCACTCACTATTCTGCTGTTACATCGTGTCCTATCCTCCAGTCACCTCCAGAGCTGCAGTCACTATTCTGCTGTTACATCATTTCGTATCCTCCAGTCACCTCCAGAGCTGCTGTCACTATTCTGTTGTTACATCGTTTCTTATCCTCCATTCACCTCCAGAGATGCAATCACTGTTCTGCTGTTACATGGTGTCTTATCCTCCAGTCACCTCCAGAGCTGCAGTCACTATTCTGCTGTTACATTGTGTCTTGTCCTCCAGTCACCTCCAGAGCTGCACTCACTATTATGCTGTTACTTCATGTCTTATCCTCCAGTCACCTCAAGAGCTGCACTCACTTTTCTGCTGTTACATTGTGTCTTATCCTCCAGTCACCTCCAGAGCTGCAGTCACTATTCTGCTGTTACATCAGGTCTTATCCTCCAGTCACCTCCAGAGCAGCAATCATTATTCTGCTGTTACATCGTGTCTTATCCTCCTGTCACCTCCAGAGCTGCAATCACTATTCTACTGTTACATCATCTATATTCCTCCAGTCACCTCAAGAGCTGCACTCTCTATTCTGCTGTTACATCGTATCTTATCGTCCAGTCAACTCCAGAGCTGCACTCACTATTCTGCTGTTATTTCATGTCTTATCCTTCAGTCACCTCCAGAGCTGCAGTCACTGTTCTGCTGTTACATCATGTCTTATCCTCCAGCCACCTCCAGAGCTGCACTCACTATTCTGCTGTTACATCATGTCTTATCCTCCAGTCACGTCCAGAGCTGCAGTCACTATTCTGCCGTTACATCGTGTCTTATTCTCCAGTCACCTCCAGAGCTGCAGTCACTATTCTGCTGTTACATCGTGTCTTATCCTCCAGCCACCTCCAGAGCTGCAGTCACTATTCTGCTGTTACATCAGGTCTTATCCTCCACTCACCTCCAGAGCTGCACTCACTATTCTGCTGTTACATCATGTCTTTTCCTCCAGTCACCTCCAGAGCTGCTGTCACTATTCTGCTGTTACATCAGGTCTTATCCTCCATTCACCTCCAGAGATGCACTCATTATTCTACTGTTACATCGTGTCTTATCCTCCAGTTACCTCCAGAGCTGAATTCACCATTCTGCTGTTACATCATGTCTTATCCTCCAGTCTCCTACAGAGCTGCACTCACCATTCTGCTGTTAAACCATGTCTTATCTTCCAGTCACCTCCAGAGCTGCAGTCACTATTCTGCTGTTACATCATGTCTTATCCTCCACTCATCTCCAGAGCTGCAGTCACTATTCTGCTGTTACATCATGTCTTATCCTCCAGTCACCTCCAGAGCTGCACTCACTATTCTGCTGTTACATCGTGTCCTATCCTCCAGTCACCTCCAGAGCTGCAGTCACTATTCTGCTGTTACATGGTGTCTTATCCTCCAGCCACCTCCAGAGCTGCAGTCACTATTCTGCTGTTAAATCAGGTCTTATCCTCCACTCAACTCCAGAGCTGCAGTCACTATTCTGCTGTTACATCATGTCTTATCCTCCAGTCACCTCCAGAGCTGCTGTCACTATTCTGCTGTTACATCAGGTCTTATCCTCCATTCACCTCCAGAGATGCACTCACTTTTCTACTGTTACATCGTGTCTTATCCTCCAGTTACCTCCAGAGCTGAATTCACCATTCTGCTGTTACATCATGTCTTATCCTCCAGTCACCTACAGAGCTGCACTCACCATTCTGCTGTTAAATCATGTCTTATCTTCCAGTCACCTCCAGAGCTGCAGTCACTATTCTGCTGTTACATCATGTCTTATCCTCCACTCATCTCCAGAGCTGCAGTCACTATTCTGCTGTTACATCATGTCTTATCCTCCAGTCACCTCCAGAGCTGCACTCACTATTCTGCTGTTACATCGTGTCCTATCCTCCAGTCACCTCCAGAGCTGCAGTCACTATTCTGCTGTTACATGGTGTCTTATCCTCCAGCCACCTCCAGAGCTGCAGTCACTATTCTGCTGTTACATCAAGTCTTATCCTCCACTCACCTCCAGAGCTGCAGTCACTATTCTGCTGTTACATCATGTCTTATCCTCCAGTCACCTCCAGAGCTGCTGTCACTATTCTGCTGTTACATCAGGTCTTATCCTCCATTCACCTCCAGAGATGCACTCACTATTCTACTGTTACATCGTGTCTTATCCTCCAGTTACCTCCAGAGCTGAATTCACCATTCTGCTGTTACATCATGTCTTATCTCCCTGTCACCTCCAGAGCTGCAGTCACTATTCTGCTGTTACATCAGGTCTTATCCTCCAGTCACCTCCAGAGCTGCAATCATTATTCTGCTGTTGCATCGTGTCTTATCCTCCTGTCACCTCCAGAGCTGCAATCACTATTCTACTGTTACATCCTGTCTTATCCTCCAGAGCTGCAGTCACTATTCTGCTGTTACATCATCTATATTCCTCCAGTCACCTCAAGAGCTGCACTCTCTATTCTGCTGTTACATCGTATCTTATCGTCCAGTCAACTCCAGAGCTGCACTCACTATTCTGCTGTTATTTCATGTCTTATCCTTCAGTCACCTCCAGAGCTGCAGTCACTGTTCTGCTGTTACATCATGTCTTATCCTCCAACCACCTCCAGAGCTGCACTCACTATTCTGCTGTTACATCATGTCTTATCCTCCAGTCACGTCCAGAGCTGCAGTCACTATTCTGCCGTTACATCGTGTCTTATCCTCCAGTCACCTCCAGAGCTGCAGTCACTATTCTGCTGTTACATGGTGTCTTATCCTCCAGCCACCTCCAGAGCTGCAGTCACTATTCTGCTGTTACATCAGGTCTTATCCTCCAGTTACCTCCAGAGCTGAATTCACCATTCTGCTGTTACATCATGTCTTATCCTCCAGTCACCTACAGAGCTGCACTCACCATTCTGCTGTTACATCATGTCTTATCCTCCACTCATCTCCAGAGCTGCAGTCACTATTCTGCTGTTACATCATGTCTTATCCTCCAGTCACCTCCAGAGCTGCACTCACTATTCTGCTGTTACATCGTGTCCTATCCTCCAGTCACCTCCAGAGCTGCAGTCACTATTCTGCTGTTACATGGTGTCTTATCCTCCAGCCACCTCCAGAGCTGCAGTCACTATTCTGCTGTTACATCAGGTCTTATCCTCCACTCACCTCCAGAGCTGCAGTCACTATTCTGCTGTTACATCATGTCTTATCCTCCAGTCACCTCCAGAGCTGCTGTCACTATTCTGCTGTTACATCAGGTCTTATCCTCCATTCACCTCCAGAGATGCACTCACTATTCTACTGTTACATCGTGTCTTATCCTCCAGTTACCTCCAGAGCTGAATTCACCATTCTGCTGTTACATCATGTCTTATCCTCCAGTCACCTACAGAGCTGCACTCACCATTCTGCTGTTAAATCATGTCTTATCTTCCAGTCACCTCCAGAGCTGCAGTCACTATTCTGCTGTTACATCATGTCTTATCCTCCACTCATCTCTAGAGATGCAGTCACTATTCTGCTGTTACATCATGTCTTATCCTCCAGTCACCTTCAGAGCTGCACTCACTATTCTGCTGTTACATCGTGTCCTATCCTCCAGTCACCTCCAGAGCTGCAGTCACTATTCTGCTGTTACATGGTGTCTTATCCTCCAGCCACCTCCAGAGCTGCAGTCACTATTCTGCTGTTACATCAGGTCTTATCCTCCACTCACCTCCAGAGCTGCAGTCACTATTCTGCTGTTACATCATGTCTTATCCTCCAGTCACCTCCAGAGCTGCTGTCACTATTCTGCTGTTACATCAGGTCTTATCCTCCATTCACCTCCAGAGATGCACTCACTATTCTACTGTTACATCGTGTCTTATCCTCCAGTTACCTCCAGAGCTGAATTCACCATTCTGCTGTTACATCATGTCTTATCCTCCAGTCACCTACATAGCTGCACTCACCATTCTGCTGTTAAGTCATGTCTTATCTTCCAGTCACCTCCAGAGCTGCAGTCACTATTCTGCTGTTACATCAGGTCTTATCCTCCAGTCACCTCCAGAGCTGCAATCATTATTCTGCTGTTACATCGTGTCTTATCCTCGAGTCACCTCCAGAGCTGCACTCACTATTCTGCTTTTACATCGTATCTTATCCTCCAGTCAACTCCAGAGCTGCACTCACTATTCTGCTGTTAAATCATGTCTTATCCTCCAGCCACCACCAGAGCTGCACTCACTATTCTGCTGTTACATCATGTCTTATCCTCCAGTCTCCTCCAGAGCTGCAGTCACTATTCTGCCGTTACATCGTGTCTTATCCTCCAGTCACCTCCAGAGCTGCAGTCACTATTCTGCTGTTACATCACGTCTTATCCTCCAGTCACCTCCAGAGCTGCAGTCACTATTCTGCTGTTACATCAGGTCTTATCCTCCACTCACCTCCTGAGCTGCAGTCACTATTCTGTTGTTACATCGTGTCTTATCCTCCAGTCACCTCCAGAGCTGCACTCACTATTCTGCTGTTACATCATGTTTTATCCGCCAGTCACCTCCAGAGCTGCACTCACTATTCTGCTGTTACATCAGGTCTTATCCTCCAGTCGCCTCCAGAGCTGCTGTCTCTATTCTGTTGTTACATCAGGTCTTATCCTCTGTTCACCTCCAGAGATGCACTCACTATTCTGCTGTTACATCTTGTCTTATCCTCCAGTCACCTCCAGAGCTGCAGTCACTATTCTGTTGTTACATCGTGTCTTATCCTCCAGTCACCTCAAGAGCTGCAGTCACTATTCTGCTGTTACATCGTGTCTTGTCCTCCAGTCACCTCCAGAGCTGCACTCACTATTATGCTGTTACATCGTGTCTTGTCCTCCAGTCACCTCCAGAGCTGCACTCACTATTCTGATGTTACATCATGTCTTATCCTCCAGTCACCTCCAGAGCTGCAGTCACTATTCTGTTGTTACATCGTGTCTTATCCTCCAGTCACCTCAAGAGCTGCAGTCACTATTCTGCTGTTACATCGTGTCTTGTCCTCCAGTCACCTCCAGAGCTGCACTCACTATTATGCTGTTACATCGTGTCTTGTCCTCCAGTCACCTCCAGAGCTGCACTCACTATTCTGATGTTACATCATGTCTTATCCTCCAGTCACCTCCAGAGCTGCACTCACTATTCTGCTGTTACATCGTGTCCTATCCTCCAGTCACCTCCAGAGCTGCAGTCACTATTCTGCTGTTACATCATGTCTTATCCTCCAGTCACCTCCAGAGCTGCTGTCACTATTCTGTTGTTACATCGTTTCTTATCCTCCATTCACCTCCAGAGATGCAATCACTGTTCTGCTATTACATGGTGTCTTATCCTCCAGTCACCTCCAGAGCTGCAGTCACTATTCTGCTGTTACATCGTGTCTTGTCCTCCAGTCACCTCCAGAGCTGCACTCACTATTATGCTGTTACTTCATGTCTTATCCTCCAGTCACCTCAAGAGCTGCACTCACTATTCTTTTGTTACATCATGTCTTATCCTCCAGTCACCTCCAGAGCTGCAGTCACTATTCTGCTGTTACATCATCTATATTCCTCCAGTCACCTCAAGAGCCGCACTCTCTATTCTGCTGTTACTTCATGTCTTATCCTTCAGTCACCTCCAGAGCTGCAGTCACTATTCTGCTGTTACATGGTGTCTTATCCTCCAGCCACCTCCAGAGCTGCAGTCACTATTCTGCTGTCACATCAGGTCTTATCCTCCACTCACCTCCAGAGCTGCTGTCACTATTCTGCTGTTACATCAGGTCTTATCCTCCTTTCACCTCCAGAGATGCACTCACTATTCTCTGTTACATGGTGTCTTATCCTCCAGCCACTTCCAGAGCTGCAATCATTATTCTGCTGTTACATCATGTCTTATCCTCCAGTCACCTCCCGAGCTGCAGTCACTATTCTGCTGTTACATCGTGTCTTATCCTCCTGTCACCTCCAGAGCTGCAATCACTATCCACTGTTACATCATGTCTTATCCTCCAGTCACCTCCAGAGCTGCTCTCACTATTCTGCTGTTACATCGTATCTTATCCTCCAGTCAACTCCAGAGCTGCACTCACTAATCTGCTGTTAAATCATGTCTTATCCTCCAGCCACCTTCAGAGCTGCACTCACTATTCTGCTGTTACAGCATGTCTTATCCTCCAGTCTCCTCCAGAGCTGCAGTCACTATTCCGCTGTTATATCGTGTCTTATCCTCCAGTCACCTCCAGAGCTGCAGTCACTATTCTGCTGTTACATCAGGTCTTATCCTCCACTCACCTCCAGAGCTGCACTCACTATTCTGCTGTTACATCATGTCTTTTCCTCCAGTCACCTCCAGAGCTGCTGTCACTATTCTGCTGTTACATCAGGTCTTATCCTCCATTCACCTCCAGAGATGCACTCATTATTCTACTGTTACATCGTGTCTTATCCTCCAGTTACCTCCAGAGCTGAATTCACCATTCTGCTGTTACATCATGTCTTATCCTCCAGTCTCCTACAGAGCTGCACTCACCATTCTGCTGTTAAACCATGTCTTATCTTCCAGTCACCTCCAGAGCTGCAGTCACTATTCTGCTGTTACATCATGTCTTATCCTCCACTCATCTCCAGAGCTGCAGTCACTATTCTGCTGTTACATCATGTCTTATCCTCCAGTCACCTCCAGAGCTGCACTCACTATTCTGCTGTTACATCGTGTCCTATCCTCCAGTCACCTCCAGAGCTGCAGTCACTATTCTGCTGTTACATGGTGTCTTATCCTCCAGCCACCTCCAGAGCTGCAGTCACTATTCTGCTGTTAAATCAGGTCTTATCCTCCACTCACCTCCAGAGCTGCAGTCACTATTCTACTGTTACATCATGTCTTATCCTCCAGTCACCTCCAGAGCTGCTGTCACTATTCTGCTGTTACATCAGGTCTTATCCTCCATTCACCTCCAGAGATGCACTCACTTTTCTACTGTTACATCGTGTCTTATCCTCCAGTTACCTCCAGAGCTGAATTCACCATTCTGCTGTTACATCATGTCTTATCCTCCAGTCACCTACAGAGCTGCACTCACCATTCTGCTGTTAAATCATGTCTTATCTTCCAGTCACCTCCAGAGCTGCAGTCACTATTCTGCTGTTACATCATGTCTTATCCTCCACTCATCTCCAGAGCTGCAGTCACTATTCTGCTGTTACATCATGTCTTATCCTCCAGTCACCTCCAGAGCTGCACTCACTATTCTGCTGTTACATCGTGTCCTATCCTCCAGTCACCTCCAGAGCTGCAGTCACTATTCTGCTGTTACATGGTGTCTTATCCTCCAGCCACCTCCAGAGCTGCAGTCACTATTCTGCTGTTACATCAAGTCTTATCCTCCACTCACCTCCAGAGCTGCAGTCACTATTCTGCTGTTACATCATGTCTTATCCTCCAGTCACCTCCAGAGCTGCTGTCACTATTCTGCTGTTACATCAGGTCTTATCCTCCATTCACCTCCAGAGATGCACTCACTATTCTACTGTTACATCGTGTCTTATCCTCCAGTTACCTCCAGAGCTGAATTCACCATTCTGCTGTTACATCATGTCTTATCTCCCTGTCACCTCCAGAGCTGCAGTCACTATTCTGCTGTTACATCAGGTCTTATCCTCCAGTCACCTCCAGAGCTGCAATCATTATTCTGCTGTTGCATCGTGTCTTATCCTCCTGTCACCTCCAGAGCTGCAATCACTATTCTACTGTTACATCCTGTCTTATCCTCCAGAGCTGCAGTCACTATTCTGCTGTTACATCATCTATATTCCTCCAGTCACCTCAAGAGCTGCACTCTCTATTCTGCTGTTACATCGTATCTTATCGTCCAGTCAACTCCAGAGCTGCACTCACTATTCTGCTGTTATTTCATGTCTTATCCTTCAGTCACCTCCAGAGCTGCAGTCACTGTTCTGCTGTTACATCATGTCTTATCCTCCAACCACCTCCAGAGCTGCACTCACTATTCTGCTGTTACATCATGTCTTATCCTCCAGTCACGTCCAGAGCTGCAGTCACTATTCTGCCGTTACATCGTGTCTTATCCTCCAGTCACCTCCAGAGCTGCAGTCACTATTCTGCTGTTACATGGTGTCTTATCCTCCAGCCACCTCCAGAGCTGCAGTCACTATTCTGCTGTTACATCAGGTCTTATCCTCCAGTTACCTCCAGAGCTGAATTCACCATTCTGCTGTTACATCATGTCTTATCCTCCAGTCACCTACAGAGCTGCACTCACCATTCTGCTGTTAAATCATGTCTTATCTTCCAGTCACCTCCAGAGCTGCAGTCACTATTCTGCTGTTACATCATGTCTTATCCTCCACTCATCTCTAGAGATGCAGTCACTATTCTGCTGTTACATCATGTCTTATCCTCCAGTCACCTTCAGAGCTGCACTCACTATTCTGCTGTTACATCGTGTCCTATCCTCCAGTCACCTCCAGAGCTGCAGTCACTATTCTGCTGTTACATGGTGTCTTATCCTCCAGCCACCTCCAGAGCTGCAGTCACTATTCTGCTGTTACATCAGGTCTTATCCTCCACTCACCTCCAGAGCTGCAGTCACTATTCTGCTGTTACATCATGTCTTATCCTCCAGTCACCTCCAGAGCTGCTGTCACTATTCTGCTGTTACATCAGGTCTTATCCTCCATTCACCTCCAGAGATGCACTCACTATTCTACTGTTACATCGTGTCTTATCCTTCAGTTACCTCCAGAGCTGAATTCACCATTCTGCTGTTACATCATGTCTTATCCTCCAGTCACCTACATAGCTGCACTCACCATTCTGCTGTTAAGTCATGTCTTATCTTCCAGTCACCTCCAGAGCTGCAGTCACTATTCTGCTGTTACATCAGGTCTTATCCTCCAGTCACCTCCAGAGCTGCAATCATTATTCTGCTGTTACATCGTGTCTTATCCTCCTGTCACCTCCAGAGCTGCAATCACTATTCCACTGTTACATCATGTCTTATCCTCGAGTCACCTCCAGAGCTGCACTCACTATTCTGCTTTTACATCGTATCTTATCCTCCAGTCAACTCCAGAGCTGCACTCACTATTCTGCTGTT
This sequence comes from Phyllobates terribilis, assembly GCF_046119375.1. NCBI lineage: Eukaryota > Metazoa > Chordata > Amphibia > Anura > Dendrobatidae > Phyllobates > Phyllobates terribilis. The sequence continues at coordinate 3,094,944 of NW_027362902.1, forward strand.
AAATCATGTCTTATCCTCCAGCCACCACCAGAGCTGCACTCACTATTCTGCTGTTACATCATGTCTTATCCTCCAGTCTCCTCCAGAGCTGCAGTCACTATTCTGCCGTTACATCGTGTCTTATCCTCCAGTCACCTCCAGAGCTGCAGTCACTATTCTGCTGTTACATCACGTCTTATCCTCCAGTCACCTCCAGAGCTGCAGTCACTATTCTGCTGTTACATCAGGTCTTATCCTCCACTCACCTCCTGAGCTGCAGTCACTATTCTGTTGTTACATCGTGTCTTATCCTCCAGTCACCTCCAGAGCTGCACTCACTATTCTGCTGTTACATCATGTTTTATCCGCCAGTCACCTCCAGAGCTGCACTCACTATTCTGCTGTTACATCAGGTCTTATCCTCCAGTCGCCTCCAGAGCTGCTGTCTCTATTCTGTTGTTACATCAGGTCTTATCCTCTGTTCACCTCCAGAGATGCACTCACTATTCTGCTGTTACATCTTGTCTTATCCTCCAGTCACCTCCAGAGCTGCAGTCACTATTCTGTTGTTACATCGTGTCTTATCCTCCAGTCACCTCAAGAGCTGCAGTCACTATTCTGCTGTTACATCGTGTCTTGTCCTCCAGTCACCTCCAGAGCTGCACTCACTATTATGCTGTTACATCGTGTCTTGTCCTCCAGTCACCTCCAGAGCTGCACTCACTATTCTGATGTTACATCATGTCTTATCCTCCAGCCAACTCCAGAGCTGCAGTCACTATTCTGCTGTTACATCGTGTCCTATCCTCCAGTCACCTCCAGAGCTGCAGTCACTATTCTGCTGTTACATCATGTCTTATCCTCCAGTCACCTCCAGAGCTGCTGTCACTATTCTGTTGTTACATCGTTTCTTATCCTCCATTCACCTCCAGAGATGCAATCACTGTTCTGCTATTACATGGTGTCTTATCCTCCAGTCACCTCCAGAGCTGCAGTCACTATTCTGCTGTTACATCGTGTCTTGTCCTCCAGTCACCTCCAGAGCTGCACTCACTATTATGCTGTTACTTCATGTCTTATCCTCCAGTCACCTCAAGAGCTGCACTCACTATTCTTTTGTTACATCATGTCTTATCCTCCAGTCACCTCCAGAGCTGCAGTCACTATTCTGCTGTTACATCATCTATATTCCTCCAGTCACCTCAAGAGCCGCACTCTCTATTCTGCTGTTACTTCATGTCTTATCCTTCAGTCACCTCCAGAGCTGCAGTCACTATTCTGCTGTTACATGGTGTCTTATCCTCCAGCCACCTCCAGAGCTGCAGTCACTATTCTGCTGTCACATCAGGTCTTATCCTCCACTCACCTCCAGAGCTGCTGTCACTATTCTGCTGTTACATCAGGTCTTATCCTCCTTTCACCTCCAGAGATGCACTCACTATTCTCTGTTACATGGTGTCTTATCCTCCAGCCACTTCCAGAGCTGCAATCATTATTCTGCTGTTACATCATGTCTTATCCTCCAGTCACCTCCCGAGCTGCAGTCACTATTCTGCTGTTACATCGTGTCTTATCCTCCTGTCACCTCCAGAGCTGCAATCACTATCCACTGTTACATCATGTCTTATCCTCCAGTCACCTCCAGAGCTGCTCTCACTATTCTGCTGTTACATCGTATCTTATCCTCCAGTCAACTCCAGAGCTGCACTCACTAATCTGCTGTTAAATCATGTCTTATCCTCCAGCCACCTTCAGAGCTGCACTCACTATTCTGCTGTTACAGCATGTCTTATCCTCCAGTCTCCTCCAGAGCTGCAGTCACTATTCCGCTGTTATATCGTGTCTTATCCTCCAGTCACCTCCAGAGCTGCAGTCACTATTCTGCTGTTACATCGTGTCTTATCCTCCTGTCACCTCCAGAGCTGCAATCACTATTCCACTGTTACATCATGTCTTATCCTCCAGTCACCTCCAGAGCTGCTCTCACTATTCTGCTGTTACATCGTATCTTATCCTCCAGTCAACTCCAGAGCTGCACTCACTATTCTGCTGTTAAATCATGTCTTATCCTCCAGCCACCTTCAGAGCTGCACTCACTATTCTGCTGTTACAGCATGTCTTATCCTCCAGTCTCCTCCAGAGCTGCAGTCACTATTCTGCCGTTACATCGTGTCTTATCCTCCAGTCACCTCCAGAGCTGCAGTCAATATTCTGCTGTTACATCAGGTCTTATCCTCCACTCACCTCCAGAGCTGCAGTCACTATTCTGATGTTACATCAGGTCTTATCCTCCAGTCACCTCCAGAGCTGCTGTCACTATTCTGTTGTTACATCAGGTCTTATCCTCCGTTCACCTCCAGAGATGCACTCACTATTCTGCTGTTACATCTTGTCTTATCCTCCAGTCACCTCCAGAGCTGCAGTCACTATTCTGCTGTTACATCGTGTCTTATCCTCCAGTCACCTCAAGAGCTGCAGTCACTATTCTGCTGGTACATCATGTCTTATCCTCCAGTCACCTCCAGAGCTGCAGTCACTATTCTGCTGTTACATGGTGTCTTATCCTCCAGCCACCTCCAGAGCTGCAGTCACTATTCTGCTGTTACATCAGGTCTTATCCTCCACTCATCTCCAGAGCTGCAGTCACTGTTCTGCTGCTACATCATGTCTTATCCTCCAGTCACCTCCAGAGCTGCTGTCACTATTCTGCTGTTACATCAGGTCTTATCCTCCATTCACCTCCAGAGATGTTCTCACTATTCTACTGTTAAATCGTGTCTTATCCTCCAGTTACCTCCAGAGCTGAATTCACCATTCTGCTGTTACATCATGTCTTATCCTCCAGACACCTACAGAGCTGCACTCACCATTCTGCTGTTAAGTCATGTCTTATCTTCCAGTTACCTCCAGAGCTGCAGTCACTATTCTGCTGTTACATCAGATCTTATCCTCCAGTCACCTCCAGAGCTGCAATCATTATTCTGCTGTTACATCGTGTCTTATCCTCCTGTCACCTCCAGAGCTGCAATCACTATTCCACTGTTACATCATGTCTTATCCTCCAGTCACCTCCAGAGCTGCACTCACTATTCTGTTGTTGCATCATATCTTATCCTCCAGTCAACTCCAGAGCTGCACTCACTATTCTGCTGTTACATCGTATCTTATCCTCCAGTCAACTCCAGAGCTGCACTCACTATTCTGCTGTTATATCATGTCTTATCCTCCAGCCACCTCCAGAGCTGCACTCACTATTCTGCTGTTACATCATGTCTTATCCTCCAGTCTCCTCCAGAGCTGCAGTCACTATTCTGCTGTTACATCGTGTCTTATCCTCCAGTCACCTCCAGAGCTGCAGTCACTATTCTACTGTTACATCGTGTCTTATCCTCCAGCCACCTCCAGAGCTGCAGTCACTATTCTGCTGTTACATCAGGTCTTATCCTCCACTCACCTCCAGAGCTGCAGTCACTATTCTGATGTTACATCAGGTCTTATCCTCCAGTCACCTCCAGAGCTGCTGTCACTATTCTGTTGTTACATCAGGTCTTATCCTCCGTTCACCTCCAGAGATGCACTCACTATTCTGCTGTTACATCTTGTCTTATCCTCCAGTCACCTCCAGAGCTGCAGTCACTATTCTGTTGTTACATCGTGTCTTATCCTCCAGTCACCTCAAGAGCTGCAGTCACTATTCTGCTGTTACATCGTGTCTTGTCCTCCAGTCACTTCGAGAGCTGCACTCACTATTATGCTGTTACTTCATGTCTTATCCTCCACTCATCTCCAGAGCTGCAGTCACTATTCTGCTGTTACATCATGTCTTATCCTCCAGTCACCTCCAGAGCTGCACTCACTATTCTGCTGTTACATCGTGTCCTATCCTCCAGTCACCTCCAGAGCTGCAGTCACTATTCTGCTGTTACATCATGTCTTATCCTCCAGTCACCTCCAGAGCTGCAGTCAATATTCTACTGTTACATCAGGTCTTATCCTCCAGTCACCTCCAGAGCTGCTGTCACTATTCTGTTGTTACATCAGGTTTTATCCTCCGTTCACCTCCAGAAATGCACTCACTATTCTGCTGTTACATCTTGTCTTATCCTCCAGTCACCTCCAGAGCTGCAGTCACTATTCTGCTGTTACATCGTGTCTTATCCTCCAGTCACCTCAAGAGCTGCAGTCACTATTCTGCTGTTACATCATGTCTTATCCTCCAGTCACCTCATGAGCTGCAGTCACTATTCTGCTGTTACATCGTGTCTTGTCCTCCAGTCATCTCCAGAGCTGCAGTCACTATTCTGCTGTTACATCATGTCTTATCCTCCAGTCACCTACAGAGCTGCACTCACTATTCTGCTGTTACATCGTGTCCTATCCTCCAGTCACCTCCAGAGCTGCAGTCACTATTCTGCTGTTACATGGTGTCTTATCCTCCAGCCACCTCCAGAGCTGCAGTCACTATTCTGCTGTTACATCAGGTCTTATCCTCCACTCACCTCCAGAGCTGCAGTCACTATTCTGCTGCTACATCATGTCTTATCCTCCACTCATCTCCAGAGCTGCAGTCACTATTCTGCTGTTACATCATGTCTTATCCTCCAGTCACCTCCAGAGCTGCACTCACTATTCTGCTGTTACATCGTGTCCTATCCTCCAGTCACCTCCAGAGCTGCACTCACTATTCTGCTGTTACATCGTGTCTTATCCTCCAGTCACCTCCAGAGCTGCTGTCACTATTCTGTTGTTACATCGTTTCTTATCCTCCATTCACCTCCAGAGATGCAATCACTGTTCTGCTGTTACATGGTGTCTTATCCTCCAGTCACCTCCAGAGCTGCAGTCACTATTCTGCTGTTACATCGTGTCTTGTCCTCCAGTCACCTCCAGAGCTGCACTCACTATTATGCTGTTACTTCATATCTTATCCTCCAGTCACCTCAAGAGCTGTACTCACTTTTCTGCTGTTGCATTGTGTCTTATCCTCCAGGCACCTCCAGAGCTGCACTCACTATTCCGCTGTTACCTCATGTCCTATCTACCAGTCACCTCCAGAGCTGCACTGACTATTCTGCTGTTACATCGTATCTTATTGTCCAGTCAACTCCAGAGCTGCACTCACTATTCTGCTGTTATTTCATGTGTTATCCTTCAGTCACCTCCAGAGCTGCAGTCACTGTTCTGCTGTTACATCATGTCTTATCCTCCAGCCACCTCCAGAGCTGCACTCACTATTCTGCTGTTACATCATGTCTTATCCTCCAGTCACGTCCAGAGCTGCAGTCACTATTCTGCTGTTACATCGTGTCTTATCCTCCAGTCACCTCCAGAGCTGCAGTCACTATTCTGCTGTTACATCGTGTCTTATCCTCCAGCCACCTCCAGAGCTGCAGTCACTATTCTGCTGTTACATCAGGTCTTATACTCCACTCACCTCCAGAGCTGCACTCACTATTCTACTGTTACATCATGTCTTATCCTCCAGTCACCTCCAGAGCTGCTGTCACTATTCTGCTTTTACATCAAGTCTTATCCTCCATTCACCTCCAGAGATGCACTCACTATTCTACTGTTACATCGTGTCTTATCCTCCAGTTACCTCCAGAGCTGAATTCACCATTCTGCTGTTACATCATGTCTTATCCTCCAGTCACCTCCAGAGCTGCTGTCACTATTCTGCTTTTACATCAAGTCTTATCCTCCATTCACCTCCAGAGATGCACTCACTATTCTACTGTTACATCGTGTCTTATCCTCCAGTTACCTCCAGAGCTGAATTCACCATTCTGCTGTTACATCATGTCTTATCCTCCAGTCACCTACAGAGCTGCACTCCTGCACTCACCATTCTGCTGTTAAATCATGTCTTATCTTCCAGTCACCTCCAGAGCTGCAGTCACTATTCTGCTGTTACATCATGTCTTATCCTCCAGTCACCTCATGAGCTGCAGTCACTATTCTGCTGTTACATCGTGTCTTGTCCTCCAGTCACCTCCAGAGCTGCACTCACTATTATGCTGTTACTTCATGTCTTATCCTCCACTCATCTCCAGAGCTGCAGTCACTATTCTGCTGTTACATCATGTCTTATCCTCCAGTCACCTCCAGAGCTGCACTCACTATTCTGCTGTTACATCGTGTCCTATCCTCCAGTCACCTCCAGAGCTGCAGTCACTATTCTGCTGTTACATCAGGTCTTATCCTCCACTCACTTCCAGAGCTGCAGTCACTATTCTGCTGTTGCATCATGTCTTATCCTCCAGTCACCTCCAGAGCTGCAGTCACTATTCTGCTGTTACATCAGGTCTTATCCTCCATTCTCCTCCAGAGATGCACTCACTATTCTACTGTTACATCATGTCTTATCCTCCAGTTACCTCCAGAGCTGAATTCACCATTCTGCTGTTACATCATATCTTATCCTCCAGTCACCTACAGAGCTGCACTCACCATTCTGCTGTTAAGTCATGTCTTATCTTCCAGTCACCTCCAGAGCTGCAGTCACTATTCTGCTGTTATATCAGGTCTTATCCTCCAGTCACCTCCAGAGCTGCACTCACTATTCTGCTGTTACATCGTATCTTATCCTCCAGTCAACTCCAGAGCTGCACTCACTATTCTGCTGTTAAATCATGTCTTATCCTCCAGCCACCTCCAGAGCTGCACTCACTATTCTGCTGTTACATCATGTCTTATCCTCCAGTCTCCTCCAGAGCTGCGCTCACTATTATGCTGTTACTTCATGTCTTATCCTCCACTCATCTCCAGAGCTGCAGTCACTATTCTGCTGTTACATCATGTCTTATCCTCCAGACACCTCCAGAGCTGCACTCACTATTCTGCTGTTACATAGTGTCCTATCCTCCAGTCACCTCCAGAGCTGCAGTCACTATTCTGCTGTTACATCGTGTCTTATCCTCCAGTCACCTCCAGAGCTGCACTCACTATTCTGCTGTTACATCGTGTCTTATACTCCAGTTACCTCCAGAGCTACTGTCACTATTCTGCTGTTACATCATGTCTTATCCTCCAGTCACCTCCAGAGCTGCAGTCACTATTCTGCTGTTACATCGTGTCTTGTCCTCCAGTCACCTCCAGAGCTGCACTCACTATTATGCTGCTACTTCATGTCTTATCCTCCAGTCACCTCAAGAGCTGCACTCACTATTCTGCTGTTACATCATGTCTTATCCTCCAGTCACCTCCAGAGCTGCACTCAGTATTCTGCTGTTACCTCATGTCCTATCTACCAGTCACCTCCAGAGCTGCACTGACTATTCTGCTGTTACATCGTGTCTTATCCTCCAGTCACCTCCAGAGCTGCACTCACTATTCTGCTGTTACATCGTGTCTTATACTCCAGTTACCTCCAGAGCTGCTGTCACTATTCTGCTGTTACATCATGTCTTATCCTCCAGTCACCTCCAGAGCTGCACTCACTATTCTGCTGTTACATCATGTCTTATCCTCCAGTCACCTCCAGAGCTGCAGTCACTATTCTGCTGTTACATCATCTATTATCCTCCAGTCACCTCCAGAGCTGCACTCACTATTCTGCTGTTACATCGTGTCCTATCCTCCAGTCACCTCCAGAGCTGCAGTCACTATTCTGCTGTTACATGGTGTCTTATCCTCCAGCCAACTCCAGAGCTGCAGTCACTATTCTGCTGTTACATCAGGTCTTATCCTCCACTCACCTCCAGAGCTGCAGTCACTATTCTGCTGTTGCATCATGTCTTATCCTCCAGTCACCTCCAGAGCTGCTGTCACTATTCTGCTGTTACATCAGGTCTTATCCTCCATTCACCTCCAGAGATGCACTCACTATTCTACTGTTACATCGTGTCTTATCCTCCAGTTACCTCCAGAGCTGAATTCACCATTCTGCTGTTACATCATGTCTTATCCTCCAGTCACCTACAGAGCTGCAGTCACCATTCTGCTGTTAAGTCATGTCTTATCTTCCAGTCACCTCCAGAGCTGCAGTCACTATTCTGCTGTTACATCAGGTCTTATCCTCCAGACACCTCCAGAGCTGCAATCATTATTCTGCTGTTACATCGTGTCTTATCCTCCTGTCACCTCCAGAGCTGCAATCACTATTCCACTGTTACATCATGTCTTATCCTCCAGTCACCTCCAGAGCTGCACTCAATATTCTGCTGTTACATCGTATCTTATCCTCCAGTCAACTCCAGAGCTGCACTCACTATTCTGCTGTTAAATCATGTCTTATCCTCCAGCCACCTCCAGAGCTGCACTCACTATTCTGCTGTTACATCATGTCTTATCCTCCAGTCTCCTCCAGAGCTGCAGTCACTATTCTGCCGTTACATCGTGTCTTATCCTCCAGTCACCTCCAGAGCTGCAGTCACTATTCTGCTGTTACATCGTGTCTTATCCTCCAGCCACCTCCAGAGCTGCAGTCACTATTCTGCTGTTACATCGTGTCTTATCCTCCAGCCACCTCCAGAGCTGCACTCACTATTCTGCTGTTACATCATGTCTTATCCTCCAGTCACCTCCAGAGCTGCTGTCACTATTCTGCTGTTACATCAGGTCTTATCCTCCATTCACCTCCAGACATGCACTCACTATTCTCTGTTACATGGTGTCTTATCCTCCAGCCACTTCCAGAGCTGCAATCATTATTCTGCTGTTACATCGTGTCTTATCCTCCTGTCACCTCCAGAGCTGCAATCACTATTCCACTGTTACATCCTGTCTTATCCTCCAGTCACCTCCAGAGCTGCACTCACTATTCTGCTGTTACATCGTATCTTATCCTCCAGTCAACTCCAGAGCTGCACTCACTATTCTGCTGTTAAATCATGTCTTATCCTCCAGCCACCTTCAGAGCTGCACTCACTATTCTGCTGTTACATCATGTCTTATCCTCCAGTCTCCTCCAGAGCTGCAGTCACTATTCTGCCGTTACATCGTGTCTTATCCTCCAGTCACCTCCAGAGCTGCAGTCACTATTCTGCTGTTACATCGTGTCTTATCCTCCAGCCACCTCCAGAGCTGCAGTCAATATTCTGCTGTTACATCAGGTCTTATCCTCCACTCACCTCCAGAGCTGCAGTCACTATTCTGATGTTACATCAGGTCTTATCCTCCAGTCACCTCCAGAGCTGCAGTCACTATTCTGCTGTTACATCGTGTCTTATCCTCCAGTCACCTCAAGAGCTGCAGTCACTATTCTGCTGGTACATCATGTCTTATCCTCCAGTCACCTCATGAGCTGCAGTCACTATTCTGCTGTTACATCGTGTCTTGTCCTCCAGTCATCTCCAGAGCTGCAGTCACTATTCTGCTGTTACATCATGTCTTATCCTCCAGTCACCTACAGAGCTGCATTCACTATTCTGCTGTTACATCGTGTCCTATCCTCCAGTCACCTCCAGAGCTGCAGTCACTATTCTGCTGTTACATGGTGTCTTATCCTCCAGCCACCTCCAGAGCTGCAGTCACTATTCTGCTGTTACATCAGGTCTTATCCTCCACTCACCTCCAGAGCTGCAGTCACTATTCTGCTGCTACATCATGTCTTATCCTCCAGTCACCTCCAGAGCTGCAATCATTATTCTGCTGTTACATCGTGTCTTATCCTCCTTTCACCTCCAGAGCTGCAATCACTATTCCACTGTTACATCATGTCTTATCCTCCTGTCACCTCCAGAGCTGCACTCACTATTCTGTTGTTGCATCATATCTTATCCTCCAGTCAACTTCAGAGCTGCACTCACTATTCTGCTGTTACATCGTATCTTATCCTCCAGTCAACTCCAGAGCTGCACTCACTATTCTGCTGTTAAATCATGTCTTATCCTCCAGCCACCTCCAGAGCTGCACTCACTATTCTGCTGTTACATCATGTCTTATCCTCCAGTCTCCTCCAGAGCTGCAGTCACTATTCTGCCATTACATCGTGTCTTATCCTCCAGTCACCTCCAGAGCTGCAGTCACTATTCTGCTGTTATATCGTGTCTTATCCTCCAGCCACCTCCAGAGCTGCAGTCACTATTCTGCTGTTACATCAGGTCTTATCCTCCACTCACCTCCAGAGCTGCAGTCGCTATTCTGATGTTACATCAGGTCTTATCCTCCAGTCACCTCCAGAGCTGCTGTCACTATTCTGTTGTTACATCAGGTCTTATCCTCCGTTCACCTCCAGAGATGCACTCACTATTCTGCTGTTACATCTTGTCTTATCCTCCAGTCACCTCCATAGCTGCAGTCACTATTCTGTTGTTACATCGTGTCTTATCCTCCAGTCACCTCAAGAGCTGCAGTCACTATTCTGCTGTTACATCATGTTTTATCCTCCAGTCACCTCATGAGCTGCAGTCACTATTCTGCTGTTACATCGTGTCTTGTCCTCCAGTCACCTCCAGAGCTGCACTCACTATTATGCTGTTACTTCATGTCTTATCCTCCACTCATCTCCAGAGCTGCAGTCACTATTCTGCTGTTACATCATGTCTTATCCTCCAGTCACTTCCAGAGCTGCACTCACTATTCTGCTGTTACATCGTGTCCTATCCTCCAGTCACCTCCAGAGCTGCAGTCACTATTCTGCTTTTACATCATGTCTTATCCTCCAGTCACCTCCAGAGCTGCTGTCACTATTCTGTTGTTACATCATTTCTTATCCTCCATTCACCTCCAGAGATGCAATCACTGTTCTGCTGTTACATGGTGTCTTATCCTCCAGTCACCTCCAGAGCTGCAGTCACTATTCTGCTGTTACCTCGTGTCTTGTCCTCCAGTCACCTCCAGAGCTGCACTCACTATTATGCTGTTACTTCATGTCTTATCCTCCAGTCACCTCAAGAGCTGCACTCACTTTTCTGCTGTTGCATTGTGTCTTATCCTCCAGTCACCTCAAGAACTGCACTCACTATTCTGCTGTTACATCATGTCTTATCCTCCAGTCACCTCCAGAGCTGCACTCACTATTCTGCTGTTACCTCATGTCCTATCTACCAGTCACCTCCAGAGCTGCACTGACTATTCTGCTGTTACATCGTCTTATCCTCCAGTCACCTCCAGAGCTGCACTCACTATTCTGCTGTTACATCGTGTCTTATACTCCAGTTACCTCCAGAGCTGCTGTCACTATTCTGCTGTTACATCATGTCTTATCCTCCAGTCACCTCCAGAGCTGCACTCACTATTCTGCTGTTACATCATGTCTTATCCTCCAGTCACCTCCAGAGCTGCAGTCACTATTCTGCTGTTACATAATCTATTATCCTCCAGCCACCTCCAGAGCTACAGTCACTATTCTACTGTTACATCGTGTATTATCCTCCAGAGCTGAATTCACCTTTCTGCTGTTACATCGTGTCTTATCTTCCTGTCACCTCCAGAGCTGCAGTCACTATTCTGCTGTTACATCAGGTCTTATCCTCCAGTCACCTCCAGAGCTGCAATCATTATTCTGCTGTTACATCGTGTCTTATCCTCCTGTCACCTCCAGAGCTGCAATCACTATGCTACTGTTACATCCTGTCTTATCCTCCAGTCACCTCCAGAGCTGCACTCACTATTCTGCTGTTATTTCATGTCTTATCCTTCAGTCACCTCCAGAGCTGCAGTCACTGTTTTGCTGTTACATCATGTCTTATCCTCCAGCCACCTCCAGAGCTGCACTCACTATTCTGCTGTTACATCATGTCTTATCCTCCAGTCACGTCCAGAGCTGCAGTTACTATTCTGCTGTTACATCGTGTCTTATCCTCCAGTCACCTCCAGAGCTGCAGTCACTATTCTGCTGTTACATCGTGTCTTATCCTCCAGCCACCTCCAGAGCTGCAGTCACTATTCTGCTGTTACATCAGGTCTTATCCTCCACTCACCTCCAGAGCTGCACTCACTATTCTGCTGTTACATCATGTCTTATCCTCCAGTCACCTCCAGAGCTGCACTCACTATTCTACTGTTACATCGTGTCTTATCCTCCAGTTACCTCCAGAGCTGAATTCACCATTCTGCTGTTACATCATGTCTTATCCTTCAGTCACCTACAGAGCTGCAATCCTGCACTCACCATTCTGCTGTTAAATCATGTCTTATCTTCCAGTCACCTCCAGAGCTGCAGTCACTATTCTGCTGTTACATCATGTCTTATCCTCCAGTCACCTCATGAGCTGCAGTCACTATTCTGCTGTTACATCGTGTCTTGTCCTCCAGTCACCTCCAGAGCTGCACTCACTATTATGCTGTTACTTCATGTCTTATCCTCCACTCATCTCCAGAGCTGCAGTCACTATTCTGCTGTTACATCATGTCTTATCCTCCAGTCACCTCCAGAGCTGCACTCACTATTCTGCTGTTACATCGTGTCCTATCCTCCAGTCACCTCCAGAGCTGCAGTCACTATTCTGCTGTTACATCAGGTCTTATCCTCCACTTACCTCCAGAGCTGCAGTCACTATTCTGCTGTTGCATCATGTCTTATCCTCCATTCACCTCCAGAGCTGAATTCACCATTCTGCTGTTACATCATGTCTTATCCTCCAGTCACCTACAGAGCTGAACTCACCATTCTGCTGTTAAGTCATGTCTTATCTTCCAGTCACCTCCAGAGCTGCAGTCACTATTCTGCTGTTACATCAGGTCTTATCCTCCAGTCACCTCCATAGCTGCAATCATTATTCTGCTGTTACATCGTGTCTTATCCTCCTGTCACCTCCAGAGCTGCAGTCACTATTCCACTGTTACATCATGTCTTATCCTCCAGTCACCTCCAGAGCTGCACTCACTATTCTGCTGTTACATCGTATCTTATCCTCCAGTCAACTCCAGAGCTGCACTCACTATTCTGCTGTTAAATCATGTCTTATCCTCCAGCCACCTCCAGAGCTGCACTCACTATTCTGCTGTTACATCATGTCTTATCCTCCAGTCTCCTCCAGAGCTGCAGTCACTATTCTGCCGTTACATCGTGTCTTATCCTCCAGTCACCTCCAGAGCTGCAGTCACTATTCTGCTGTTACATCGTGTCTTATCCTCCAGCCACCTCCAGAGCTGCTGTCACTATTCTGCTGTTACATCAGGTCTTATCCTCCACTCACCTCCAGAGCTGCAGTCACTATTCTGATGTTACATCAGGTCTTATCCTCCAGTCACCTCCAGAGCTGCAGTCACTATTCTGTTGTTACATCAGGTCTTATCCTCCGTTCACCTCCAGAGATGCACTCACTATTCTGCTGTTACATCTTGTCTTATCCTCCAGTCACCTCCAGAGCTGCAGTCACTATTCAGCTGTTACATCGTGTCTTATCCTCCAGTCACCTCAAGAGGTGCAGTCACTATTCTGCTGTTACATCATGTCTTATCCTCCAGTCACCTCATGAGCTGCAGTCACTATTCTGCTATTACATCGTGTTTTGTCCTCCAGTCACCTCCAGAGCTGCACTCACTATTATGCTGTTACTTCATGTCTTATCCTCCACTCACCTCCAGAGCTGCACTCACTATTCTGCTGTTACATAGTGTCCTATCCTCCAGTCACCTCCAGAGCTGCAGTCACTATTCTGCTGTTACATCGTGTCTTATCTTCCAGTCACCTCCAGAGCTGCACTCACTATTCTGCTGTTACATCGTGTCTTATACTCCAGTTACCTCCAGAGCTACTGTCACTATTCTGCTGTTACATCATGTCTTATCCTCCAGTCACCTCCAGAGCTGCAGTCACTATTCTGCTGTTACATCGTGTCTTGTCCTCCAGTCACCTCCAGAGCTGCACTCACTATTATGCTGCTACTTCATGTCTTATCCTCCAGTCACCTCAAGAGCTGCACTCACTATTCTGCTGTTACATCATGTCTTATCCTCCAGTCACCTCCAGAGCTGCACTCAGTATTCTGCTGTTACCTCATGTCCTATCTACCAGTCACCTCCAGAGCTGCACTGACTATTCTGCTGTTACATCGTGTCTTATACTCCAGTTACCTCCAGAGCTGCTGTCACTATTCTGCTGTTACATCATGTCTTCTCCTCCAGTCACCTCCAGAGCTGCAGTCACTATTCTGCTGTTACATCGTGTCTTGTCCTCCAGTCACCTCCAGAGCTGCACTCACTATTATGCTGCTACTTCATGTCTTATCCTCCAGTCACCTCAAGAGCTGCCCTCACTATTCTGCTGTTACATCATGTCTTATCCTCCAGTCACCTCCAGAGCTGCACTCAGTATTCTGCTGTTACCTCATGTCCTATCTACCAGTCACCTCCAGAGCTGCACTGACTATTCTGCTGTTACATCGTGTCTTATCCTCCAGTCACCTCCAGAGCTGCACTCACTATTCTGCTGTTACATCGTGTCTTATACTCCAGTTGCCTCCAGAGCTGCTGTCACTATTCTGCTGTTACATCATGTCTTATCCTCCAGTCACCTCCATAGCTGCACTCACTATTCTGCTGTTACGTCATGTCTTATCCTCCAGTCACCTCCAGAGCTGCAGTCACTATTCTGCTGTTACATCATCTATTATCCTCCAGTCACCTCCAGAGCTGCACTCACTATTCTTCTGTTACATCGTGTCCTATCCTCCAGTCACCTCCAGAGCTGCAGTCACTATTCTGCTGTTACATGGTGTCTTATCCTCCAGCCACCTCCAGAGCTGCAGTCACTATTCTGCTGTTACATCAGGTCTTATCCTCCACTCACCTCCAGAGCTGCAGTCACTATTCTGCTGTTGCATCATGTCTTATCCTCCAGTCACCTCCAGAGCTGCTGTCACTATTCTGCTGTTACATCAGGTCTTATCCTCCATTCACCTCCAGAGATGCACTCACTATTCTACTGTTACATCGTGTCTTATCCTCCAGTTACCTCCAGAGCTGAATTCACCATTCTGCTGTTACATCATGTCTTATCCTCCAGTCACCTACAGAGCTGCACTCACCATTCTGCTGTTAAGTCATGTCTTATCTTCCTTTCACCTCCAGAGCTGCAGTCACTATTCTGCTGTTACATCAGGTCTTATCCTCCAGTCACCTCCAGAGCTGCAATCATTATTCTGCTGTTACATCGTGTCTTATCCTCCTGTCACCTCCAGAGCTGCAATCACTATTCCACTGTTACATCATGTCTTATCCTCCAGTCTCCTCCAGAGCTGCAGTCACTATTCGGCCGTTACATCGTGTCTTATCCTCCAGTCACCTCCAGAGCTGCAGTCACTATTCTGCTGTTACATCGTGTATTATCCTCCAGCCACCTCCAGAGCTGCACTCAATATTCTACTGTTACATCGTGTCTTATCCTCCACTCACCTCCAGAGCTGCAGTCTCTATTCTGATGTTACATCAGGTCTTATCCTCCAGTCACCTCCAGAGCTGCTGTCACTATTCTGTTGTTACATCAGGTCTTATCCTCCGTTCACCTCCAGAGATGCACTCACTATTCTGCTGTTACATCTTGTCTTATCCTCCAGTCACCTCCAGAGCTGCAGTCACTATTCTGCTCTTACATCGTGTCTTATCCTCCAGTCACCTCAAGAGCTGCAGTCACTATTCTGCTGTTACATCATGTCTTATCCTCCAGTCACCTCATGAGCTGCAGTCACTATTCTGCTGTTACATCGTGTCTTGTCCTCCAGTCATCTCCAGAGCTGCAGTCACTATTCTGCTGTTACATCATGTCTTATCCTCCAGTCACCTACAGAGCTGCACTCACTATTCTGCAGTTACATCGTGTCCTATCCTCCAGTCACCTCCAGAGCTGCAGTCACTATTCTGCTGTTACATGGTGTCTTATCCTCCAGCCACCTCCAGAGCTGCAGTCACTATTCTGCTGTTACATCAGGTCTTATCCTCCACTCACCTCCAGAGCTGCAGTCACTATTCTGCTGCTACATCATGTCTTATCCTCCACTCATCTCCAGAGCTGCAGTCACTATTCTGCTGTTACATCATGTCTTATCCTCCAGTCACCTCCAGAGCTGCACTCACTATTCTGCTGTTACATCGTGTCCTATCCTCCAGTCACCTCCAGAGCTGCAGTCACTATTCTGCTGTTACATCATGTCTTATCCTCCAGTCACCTCCAGAGCTGCTGTCACTATTCTGTTGTTACATCGTTTCTTATCCTCCATTCACCTCCAGAGATGCAATCACTGTTCTGCTGTTACATGGTGTCTTATCCTCCAGTCACCTCCAGAGCTGCAGTCACTATTCTGCTGTTACATCGTGTCTTGTCCTCCAGTCACCTCAAGAACTGCACTCACTATTCTGCTGTTACATCATGTCTTATCCTCCAGTCACCTCCAGAGCTGCACAGACTATTCTGCTGTTACATCGTCTTATCCTCCAGTCACCTCCAGAGCTGCACTCACTATTCTGCTGTTAAATCATGTCTTATCCTCCAGCCACCTCCAGAGCTGCACTCACTATTCTGCTGTTACACCATGTCTTATCCTCCAGTCTCCTCCAGAGCTGCAGTCACTATTCTGCCGTTACATCGTGTCTTATCCTCCAGTCACCTCCAGAGCTGCAGTCACTATTCTGCTGTTACATCGTGTCTTATCCTCCAGCCACCTCCAGAGCTGCAGTCACTATTCTGCTGTTACATCAGGTCTTATCCTCCACTCACCTCCAGAGCTGCAGTCACTATTCTGATGTTACATCAGGTCTTATCCTCCAGTCACCTCCAGAGCTGCTGTCACTATTCTGTTGTTACATCAGGTCTTATCCTCCGTTCACCTCCAGAGATGCACTCACTATTCTGCTGTTACATCTTGTCTTATCCTCCAGTCACCTCCAGAGCTGCAGTCACTATTCTGCTGTTACATCGTGTCTTATCCTCCAGTCACCTCAAGAGCTGCAGTCACTATTCTGCTGTTACATCATGTCTTATCTTCCAGTCACCTCATGAGCTGCAGTCACTATTCTGCTGTTACATCGTGTCTTGTCCTCCAGTCACCTCCAGAGCTGCACTCACTATTATACTGTTACTTCATGTCTTATCCTCCACTCATCTCCAGAGCTGCAGTCACTATTCTGCTGTTACATCATGTCTTATCCTCCAGTCACCTCCAGAGCTGCACTCACTATTCTGCTGTTACATAGTGTCCTATCCTCCAGTCACCTCCACAACTGCAGTCACTATTCTGCTGTTACATCATGTCTTATCCTCCAGTCACCTCCAGAGCTGCTGTCACTATTCTGTTGTTACATCTTTTCTTATCCTCCATTCACCTCCAGAGATGCACTCACTATTCTGCTGTTACATCATGTCTTATCCTCCAGTCACCTCCAGAGCTGCACTCACTATTCTGCTGTTACCTCATGTCCTATCTACCAGTCACCTCCAGAGCTGCACTGACTATTCTGCTGTTACATCGTGTCTTATCCTCCAGTCACCTCCAGAGCTGCACTCACTATTCTGCTGTTACATCGTGTCTTATACTCCAGTCACCTCCAGAGCTGCACTCACTATTCTGCTGTTACATCATGTCTTATCCTCCACTCACCTCCAGAGCTGCAGTCACTATTGTGCTGTTGCATCATGTCTTATCCTCCAGTCACCTCCAGAGCTGCTGTCACTATTCTGCTGTTACATCAGGTCTTATCCTCCATTCACCTCCAGACATGCACTCACTATTCTACTGTTACATCGTGTCTTATCCTCCAGTTACCTCCAGAGCTGAATTCACCATTCTGCTGTTACATCATGTCTTATCCTTCAGTCACCTACAGAGCTGCACTCACCATTCTGCTGTTAAGTCATGTCTTATCTTCCAGTCACCTCCAGAGCTGCAGTCACTATTCTGCTTTTACATCAGGTCTTATCCTCCAGTCACCTCCAGAGCTGCAATCATTATTCTGCTGTTACATCGTGTCTTATCCTCCTGTCACCTCCAGAGCTGCAATCACTATTCCACTGTTACATCATGTCTTATCCTCCAGTCACCTCCAGAGCTGCACTCACTATTCTGCTGTTACATCGTATCTTATCCTCCAGTCAACTCCAGAGCTGCACTCACTATTCTGCTATTAAATCATGTCTTATCCTCCAGCCACCTCCAGAGCTGCACTCACTATTCTGCTGTTACATCATGTCTTATCCTCCAGTCTCCACCAGAGCTGCAGTCACTATTCTGCTGTTACATCGTGTCTTATCCTCCAGCCACCTCCAGAGCTGCAGTCACTATTCTGCTGTTACATCAGGTCTTATCCTCCACTCACCTCCAGAGCTGCAGTCACTATTCTGATGTTACATCAGGTCTTATCCTCCAGTCACCTCCAGAGCTGCTGTCACTATTCTGTTGTTACATCAGGTCTTATCCTCCGTTCACCTCCAGAGATGCACTCACTATTCTGCTGTTACATCTTGTCTTATCCTCCAGTCACCTCCAGAGCTGCAGTCACTATTCTCCTGTTACATCGTGTCTTATCCTCCAGTCACCTCAAGAGCTGCAGTCACTATTCTGCTGTTACATCATGTCTTATCTTCCAGTCACCTCATGAGCTGCAGTCACTATTCTGCTGTTACATCGTGTCTTGTCCTCCAGTCACCTCCAGAGATGCACTCACTATTATGCTGTTACTTCATGTCTTATCCTCCACTCATCTCCAGAGCTGCACTCACTATTATGCTGTTACTTCATGTCTTATCCTCCACTCATCTCCAGAGCTGCAGTCACTATTCTGCTGTTACATCTTGTCTTATCCTCCAGTCACCTCCAGAACTGCACTCACTATTCTGCTGTTACATAGTGTCCTATCCTCCAGTCACCTCCAGAGCTGCACTCACTATTCTGCTGTTACATCATGTCTTATCCTCCAGTCACCTCCAGAGCTGCTGTCACTATTCTGTTGTTATATCGTTTCTTATCCTCCATTCACCTCCAGAGATGCAATCACTGTTCTGCTGTTACATGGTGTCTTATCCTCCAGTCACCTCCAGAGCTGCAGTCACTATTCTGCTGTTACATTGTGTCTTGTCCTCCAGTCACCTCCAGAGCTGCACTCACTATTATGCTGCTACTTCATGTCTTATCCTCCAGTCACCTCAAGAGCTGCACTCACTTTTCTGCTGTTACATTGTGTCTTATCCTCCAGTCACCTCAAGAACTGCACTCACTATTCTGCTGTTACATCGTGTCTTATCCTCCAGTCACCTCCAGAGCTGCAGTCACTATTCTGCTGTTACATCAGGTCTTATCCTCCAGTCACCTCCAGAGCTGCAATCATTATTCTGCTGTTACATCGTGTCTTATCCTCCTGTCACCTCCAGAGCTGCAATCACTATTCTACTGTTACATCCTGTCTTATCCTCCAGTCACCTCCAGAGCTGCAGTCACTATTCTGCTGTTACATCATCTATATTCCTCCAATCACCTCAAGAGCTGCACTCTCTATTCTGCTGTTACATCGTATCTTATCGTCCAGTCAACTCCAGAGCTGCACTCACTATTCTGCTGTTACTTCATGTCTTATCCTTCAGTCACCTCCAGAGCTGCAGTCACTGTTCTGCTGTTACATCATGTCTTATCCTCCAGCCACCTCCAGAGCTGCACTCACTATTCTGCTGTTACATCATGTCTTATCCTCCAGTCACCTCCAGAGCTGCAGTCACTATTCTGCCGTTACATCGTGTCTTATCCTCCAGTCACCTCCAGAGCTGCAGTCACTATTCTGCTGTTACATCAGGTCTTATCCTCCATTCACCTCCAGAGATGCACTCACTCTTCTACTGTTACATCGTGTCTTATCCTCCAGTTACCTCCAGAGCTGAATTCACCATTCTGCTGTTACATCATGTCTTATCCTCCAGTCACCTACAGAGCTGCACTCCCCATTCTGCTGTTAAATCATGTCTTATCTTCCAGTCACCTCCAGAGCTGCAGTCACTATTCTGCTGTTACATCGGGTCTTATCCTCCAGTCACCTCCAGAGCTGCAATCATTATTCTGCTGTTACATCGTGTCTTATCCCCTTGTCACCTCCAGAGCTGCAATCACTATTCCACTGTTGCATCATGTCTTATCCTCCAGTCACCTCCAGAGCTGCACTCACTATTCTGCTGTTACATCGTATCTTATCCTACAGTCAACTCCAGAGCTGCACTCACTATTCTGCTTTTAAATCATGTCTTATCCTCCAGCCACCTCCAGAGCTGCACTCACTATTCTGCTGTTACATCATGTCTTATCCTCCAGTCTCCTCCAGAGCTGCAGTCACTATTCTGCCGTTACATCGTGTCTTATCCTCCAGTCACCTCTAGAGCTGCAGTCACTATTCTGCTGTTACATCGTGTCTTATCCTCCAGCCACCTCCAGAGCTGCTGTCACTATTCTGCTGTTACATCAGGTCTTATCCTCCACTCACCTCCAGAGCTGCAGTCACTATTCTGATGTTACATCAGGTCTTATCCTCCAGTCACCTCCAGAGCTGCTGTCACTATTCTGTTGTTACATCAGGTCTTATCCTCCGTTCACCTCCAGAGATGCACTCACTATTCTGCTGTTACATCTTGTCTTATCCTCCAGTCACCTCCAGAGCTGCAGTCACTATTCTGCTGTTACATCGTGTGTTATCCTCCAATCACCTCATGAGCTGCAGTCACTATTCTGGTGTTACATCGTGTCTTGTCCTCCAGTCACCTCCAGAGCTGCACTCACTATTATGCTGTTACATCTTGTCTTATCCTCCAGTCACCTCCAGAGCTGCAGTCACTATTCTGCTGTTACATCGTGTGTTATCCTCCAATCACCTCATGAGCTGCAGTCACTATTCTGCTGTTACATCGTGTCTTGTCCTCCTGTCACCTCCAGAGCTGCAGTCACTATTCTGCTGTTACATCAGGTCTTATCCTCCAGTCACCTCCAGAGCTGCAATCATTATTCTGCTGTTACATCGTGTCTTATCCTCCTGTCACCTCCAGAGCTGCAATCACTATTCTACTGTTACATCCTGTCTTATCCTCCAGTCACCTCCAGAGCTGCAGTCACTATTCTGCTGTTACATCATCTATATTCCTCCAATCACCTCAAGAGCTGCACTCTCTATTCTGCTGTTACATCGTATCTTATCGTCCAGTCAACTCCAGAGCTGCACTCACTATTCTGCTGTTACTTCATGTCTTATCCTTCAGTCACCTCCAGAGCTGCAGTCACTGTTCTGCTGTTACATCATGTCTTATCCTCCAGTCACCTCCAGAGCTGCAGTCACTATTCTGCCGTTACATCGTGTCTTATCCTCCAGTCACCTCCAGAGCTGCAGTCACTATTCTGCTGTTACATCGTGTCTTATCCTCCAGCCACCTCCAGAGCTGCAGTCACTATTCTGCTGTTACATCGTGTCTTATCCTCCAGAGCTGCACTCACTATTCTGCTGTTACATCATGTCTTATCCTCCAGTCACCTCCAGAGCTGCTGTCACTATTCTGCTGTTACATCAGGTCTTATCCTCCATTCACCTCCAGAGATGCACTCACTCTTCTACTGTTACATCGTGTCTTATCCTCCAGTTACCTCCAGAGCTGAATTCACCATTCTGCTGTTACATCATGTCTTATCCTCCAGTCACCTACAGAGCTGCACTCCCCATTCTGCTGTTAAATCATGTCTTATCTTCCAGTCACCTCCAGAGCTGCAGTCACTATTCTGCTGTTACATCGGGTCTTATCCTCCAGTCACCTCCAGAGCTGCAATCATTATTCTGCTGTTACATCGTATCTTATCCTCCAGTCAACTCCAGAGCTGCACTCACTATTCTGCTTTTAAATCATGTCTTATCCTCCAGCCACCTCCAGAGCTGCACTCACTATTCTGCTGTTACATCATGTCTTATCCTCCAGTCTCCTCCAGAGCTGCAGTCACTATTCTGCCGTTACATCGTGTCTTATCCTCCAGTCACCTCCAGAGCTGCAGTCACTATTCTGCTGTTACATCGTGTCTTATCCTCCAGCCACCTCCAGAGCTGCAGTCACTATTCTGCTGTTACATCGGGTCTTATCCTCCACTCACCTCCAGAGCTGCAGTCACTATTCTGATGTTACATCAGGTCTTATCCTCCAGTCACCTCCAGAGCTGCTGTCACTATTCTGTTGTTACATCAGGTCTTATCCTCCGTTCACCTCCAGAGCTGCACTCACTATTCGGCTGTTACATCGTGTCTTATACTCCAGTTACCTCCAGAGCTGCTGTCACTATTCTGCTGTTACATCAAGTCTTATCCTCCAGTCACCTCCAGAGCTGCAATCATTATTCTGCTGTTACATTGTGTCTTATCCTCCTGTCACCTCCAGAGCTGCAATCACTATTCTACTGTTACATTATGTCTTATCCTCCAGTCACCTCCAGAGCTGCAGTCACTATTCTGCTGTTACATCATGTCTTATCCTCCAGTCACCTCCAGAGCTGCTGTCACTATTCTGTTGTTACATCGTGTCTTATCCTCCATTCACCTCCAGAGATGCAATCACTGTTCTGCTGTTACATGGTGTCTTATCCTCCAGTCACCTCCAGAGCTGCAGTCACTATTCTGCTGTTACATCGTGTTTTGTCCTCCAGTCACCTCCAGAACTGCACTCACTATTATGCTGTTACTTCATGTCTTATCCTCCAGTCACATCAAGAGCTGCACTCACTTTTCTGCTGTTACATCGTGTCTTATCCTCCAGTCACCTCAAGAGCTGCACTCACTATTCTGCTGTTACATCATGTCTTATCCTCCAGTCACCTCCAGAGCTGCACTCACTATTCTGCTGTTACCTCATGTCCTATCTACTAGTCACCTCCAGAGCTGCACTGACTATTCTGCTGTTACATCGTGTTTTATCCTCCAGTCACCTCCAGAGCTGCACTCACTATTCTGCTGTTTCATCGTGTCTTATCCTCCAGTTACCTCCAAAGCTGCAGTCACTATTCTGCTGTTAGATCATGTCTTATCCTCCAGTCACCTCCAGAGCTGCACTCACTATTCTGCTGTTACATCATGTCCTATCTACCAGTCACCTCCAGAGCTGCACTCACTATTCTGTTGTTACATCATGTCCTATCTACCAGTCACCTCCAGAGCTGCACTCACTATTCTGATGTTACATCAGGTCTTATCCTCCAGTCACCTCCAGAGCTGCAATCATTATTCTGCTGTTACATCGTGTCTTATCCACCTGTCACCTCCAGAGCTGCAATCACTATTCTACTGTTACATTATGTCTTATCCTCCAGTCACCTCCAGAGCTGCAGTGACTATTCTGCTGTTACATTATCTATTATCCTCCAGTCACCTCCAGAGCTGCACTCACTATTCTGCTGTTACATCGTGTCTTATCCTCCAGTCACCTCCAGAGCTGCACTCACTATTCTACTTTTACTTAATGTCTTATCTTTCAGTCACCTCCAGAGCTGCAGTCACTATTCTAATGTTACATTATGTCTTATCCTCCAGTCACCTCCAGAGCTGCACTCACTATTCTACTTTTACTTAATGTCTTATCTTTCAGTCACCTCCAGAGCTGCACTCACTATTCTACTTTTACTTAATGTCTTATCCTCCAGTCACCTCCAGAGCTGCACTCACTATTCTACTTTTACTTAATGTCTTATCCTCCAGTCACCTCTAGAGCTGCAGTCACTATTCTGCTGTTACTTCATGTCTTATCCTCCAGCCACCTCCAGAGCTGCACTCACTATTCTGCTGTTACATCAAGTCTTATCCTCCAGTCACCTCCAGAGCGGCAGTCACTCTTCTGCTGTTACATCGTGTCTTATCCTCCAGTCACCTCCAGAGCTGCTGTCACTATTCTGCCGTTACATCGTGTCTTATCCTCCAGTCACCTCCAGAGCTGCAGTCACTATTCTACTGTTACTTGGTGTCTTATCCTCCAGTCACCTCCAGAGCTGCACTCACTATTCTGCTGTTACATCGTGTCTTATCCTCCAGTCACCTCCAGAGCTGCACTCACTATTCTACTTTTACTTAATGTCTTATCTTTCAGTCACCTCCAGAGCTGCAGTAACTATTCTGCTGTTACTTCATGTCTTATCCTCCAGCCACCTCCAGAGCTGCACTCACTATTCTGCTGTTACATCAAGTCTTATCCTCCAGTCACCTCCAGAGCGGCAGTCACTCTTCTGCTGTTACATCGTGTCTTATCCTCCAGTCACCTCCAGAGCTGCTGTCACTATTCTGCCGTTACATCGTGTCTTATCCTCCAGTCACCTCCAGAGCTGCAGTCACTATTCTACTGTTACTTGGTGTCTTATCCTCCAGTCACCTCCAGAGCTGCACTCACTATTCTGCTGTTTCATCGTGTCTTATCCTCCAGTCACCTCCAGAGCTGCAGTCTTTTATCTACTGTTACATCCTGTCTTATCCTCCATTCACCTACAGAGATGCACTCACTATTCTGTTGTTACATCGTGTCTTATCCTCCAGTTACCTCCAGAGCTGCAGTCACTATTCTGCTGTTACATCATGTCTTATCCTCCAGTCACCTCCAGAGCTGCACTCACTATTCTGCTGTTACATCATGTCCTATCTACTAGTCACCTCCAGAGCTGCACTCACTATTCTGCTGTTACATCCAGGGCTGTGGAGTCGGAGTCGTGGAGTCAGAGTTAGTTTTGGTTGGAGTCGGAGTCGGTAGAAATGTACCGACTCCGACTCCAGCTTTAAAAAAATGTATTAATATTTCATAATTGAACTTTCATATGAATTTTATAAATGTTACTTAAATATATATGTTCTATCAAACTATGAACAACAGTGATGAGCAGTTCTGCTGGAGATAGAGACATTTCTTACTTCTTGTGTGTCACTGTTCTCCACTGCCCTTATCTAATCTTATACTTGGTTAACCTCATGCTGCCCCAACCCCCCTACTTACAATGTATGAAACTGAAAGTGAAAATGTGTTGCAAATTCTTAGTAGTAAAGCTCCTCCTCTAGACTAGATGTTTACTAGGTGTTATGCACACGCCCGGGCTAAGCGGCGTGTGCGTGTGATTGGTAGTGATTCCACTGGACCGTGCCGGAGAGTGAATGCCTGGAGGGGCGTGACTAAGTATTCACCCGATCCGACCAGGGTCGCACGACGGCATACGACGCCAGTGCACCAAGGAGGAACCGAGCAGAGGGACCAGGTGCTACTCCAGGACAGACCCCGGACACGGCTGTTGACCCACACAGGGGAATACAGGAACAGGCTGGTAGGCTGGCACACAGACTGGTGGGTATAGGCAGGCACGACTGGTATGCAGGCAGGCGGGTATGCAGGCAGGGGGGTAAAGGCAAGCACAGCTAGAGTGCAGACAGGGAGGCACTAGCAGGTAGGAACACAGGCGGGATAGGACCCAGTACACACCGGGACTCAGGAACAATACAGGCAGAGGGTTACAGGCAAGCACAGCTAGAGTGCAGACAAGGCTGAGCAGGGAGGACAGGGCTCTGTTCACACGGAACAGACAGGAAGGGAAAGACAGAGCCAGATACTCACACAGTACTTGCAGAGACAACAAGCAGGAGTTAGGTACGAGTTCAGACTCTGCAGAAAAAGGAAGGGAACGGACATAGAGGCAAAACAGGTAAAGGACAGGAGAGAGTTCAGACTGGAACTGAGTGTACGGAGGAGACCGACACTGCAGAGGGATACAGGAGCGGGTCTGGGAATACGGCCCCCAGAGAGGCGGAACGAACAGGCAAGGAGCGTGTTCAGACAGGACAGACCAGACGCAGGAGCGGGTCTAGGAAATCGGCCACTAGAAGGCGGAACGAACAGGCAAGGAGCGTGTTCAGACAGGACAGACCAGACACAGGAGCGGGTCTAGGAAATCGGCCACTAGAAGGCAAGAGGAACAGGCAAGGAGCAAGTTCAGACAGGTCAGACAAGATACAGGAACGGGTCTAGGTAATCGGCCCCTAGAAGGCAGGAGGGAAGAGACGGGATCTGGCACCTTCAGAGTGCAAGCACACACTGAAGGAAACACTATGCTCAGGCAGGGATAGAAGGGAGCTGCTGAGCTATATACCAAGTGACAGACAGCAATAGGCTGAGGACGCACAAGGGGTGTGACCCACAGCAGGTACAAAAGGCAGGAAGTGATCGGGCGCCGCCCTTAAGCAGCAGAAACAGACACAAACAGACAGCATGGAGGGAAGCCAGAGAGACATTCTGGACAGGAGATCAAGTGCGCCCTCTTGCACAGTGGGAGATGGACCACCATGCAAGGACGCCGCCAGGTATGTTACACTAGGTGTGCGTCTTCCAAGCATCTCACAGCTGCTACTCAGAAGAGGAAGACTGTAAGAAGTATAATCCTTTCAACAAACTTTGCATCAGTTAACTGTGAGTACATGAGGGATATATCAGTTGTACGACCTGGCAATAATTTTGTACAATTGTTTTTAGGAAAAACAATTGTCATTTGGATTGTGAATGCAGAATTAAAAACCTGAGAATGTCAAAGAAGCGTCACATTAAATCAGCTGTATTTGAACATTTCACCATCACTCAAGATAGAAAACATTATGTCTGTCAGTGTATGACAAATGATCCAGACGAAAACAAATGCTGTGAAGCCAAGATCAGTGCATATTCAGGTAAAGATAAAATTGCTCCTACCAGAGCTTCTAATCTAAAGAGACATTTACAGCGCTTTCATCCAGAAGTACTGAAAGCAGTGGATGAGAGAGACTGCATCCAAACCAATGAGCCAGTGCCCAGCTCTTCCAGCCAAACAAAGGAGCAGAGAACTTTGCAGCCATCAGATATTTTGTCAGTGACAAAGTTACTGTGACAATGACAGTAGATACATTTAAAAAACAGATCATAGAGCTTGTTGTAAAGGATAGTGTGCCTATTTCATTATTTTCATGACCAGCTTTTATGTGTCTGAATGGGGAAATGGCCCGCAAGCTTGGTGTTTCTCTGGAGAGAGAGAGTATTAGAAAATTAGTAATCGAAGAAGCTTTTAAACAAAAGGAAGAACTTAAAAAAACTCTCAAGGGACGCTTTCTGCTTCTTAAAATGGATGCCTGCACACGTCACAGAGTGAACTATTTTGCCATCAATGTCCGATTTGTTTGTGACAAAAATGAAATAGTTACCAAGACATTGGCAGTAAAAGACACCAAAGCGCATCACACCAGTGAGTTTCTCCAGGTCTTGGTGGAAAAGGTTCTGCAAGACTATGAACTTAAAAAAGAGCAAGTTCTTTCTGTCGTAACTGACAATGCTTCAAATATGATAAGTACTATTAAGCTAATGAATGAGAGTAATGATGGTGACCAGCAGCTAGAAGAACATTCTGGGTCCACAGACACAGAAATGTTTGAAATAGAGGAACACAGTATTGTAACTGAGGAGCAAACTGAAGTTGCTTCAGATGAACAGCAACATGATAGTTTAGATGATCTTGTTGAAACTGTGACAATCCGTTCTTTCATTCATCACATGCGCTGTGTTGTGCATACGCTACAGCTGGCTATAAGAGACAGTCTGCAAGAAGGACATGCTGCTGCACTGATTGGCAAGGGGAGAAAATTGGCTACTGTTGCCAGAACCCCTAAAGTTGACTCAATTGTGAAGAGACGTGCTGGAAAAGGGGCAATTATTGATCAAGCCACACGATGGGGCAGTACTTACTTAATGATTCAGCGCTTGGTTGAACTGAAAACCTTTCTTGTAGACATGGCTAACCCTCAACTGACGCTAAATGAAAGTCAGTGGAATCAGGTGACTGAGTGTAACGGGTCTGGGAGGCGGAACCTCTGAGCTACTATACAAGGGGGCGGTCCTTGTAAGGGAGCGGGTGGCGACCAGGGAAGACGGGCAGGAAGTCACAGCAGGTGACCGGGACAGTCTCTGAGTGAACGGGCTGGAGGTCACGGCAAGAGACCGGGGCAGTCTCTGGATGAACGGGCAGATGGTCACGGCAAGTGACCAGGGCAGTCTCTGAATGAACGGGCAGATGGTCACGGCAAGTGACCGGGGCAGTCTCTGAATGAACGGGCAGATGGTCACGGCAAGTGACCGGGGCAGTCTCTGAATGAACGGGCAGATGGTCACGGCAAGTGACCGGGGCAGTCTCTGAATGAACGGGCAGATGGTCACGGCAAGTGACCGGGGCAGTCTCTGAATGAACGGGCAGATGGTCACGGCAAGTGACCGGGGCAGTCTCTGGATGAACGGGCAGATGGTCACGGCAAGTGACCGGGGCAGTCTCTGGGTAAAGGGTTAGTACGACCTGTGGCGGCTGATGATAGACGTGAGCTCCCAGGTGAGCAGGCGAGAGTCTCTGGATGAACGGGTGGTCACAGCATGTGACGGCGGAGCCTCCAGGAAGACCAACAGACAGGCGGCAGATGAGCGCTCCCAGGTGAGCGGGCAGAAGTCTCTGGACAGGCGGGTGGTCACAGCACGTGACGGCAGAGCCTCCAGGTAGGCTAGCAGACAGGCAGCAGATGAGCGCTCCCAGGTGAGCAGGCAGGAGTCACTGGACAGGCAGGTGGTCACAGCACGTGACGGCGGAGCCTCCAGGTAGGCTAGCAGGCAGGTAGCAGATGTGTGCTCCCAGGTGAACAGGCAAGCTGGTCCATAGACAGACTGACAGGAGTTGGAAGGCAGACCGTCGGACCTCAGGCAAGCAGGCAGGTGGCTGAAGTGCGCTCCCAGGTGAGCGGACAGGCTGGTCCTTAGACAGACTGACAGGAGTAGTAAGGCAGACCGTCGGACCTCAGACTAGCAGGCAGGTAGCAGATAATCAGGCAGGAATAAGACAGCAAGCTGGCAGGTAACTGGCAACGGGACCTGAGGGCTGAAGCAGAGTAGTGAACAGTGCAACAACATTGCTCGGGCACCTCCATTTTGGAGGAGGTGCCTTATATATGGTGAAGTCCTCCGGCCATTGGCCGGGGACTCCTTAGGACGGCGCGCGCGGCCCCTTTAAGAGGGAGGGAGAGCGCGCGCGCCCTAAGCACAGTGGCCGGGAAGGAGCGCGCGCTGCCAGCAGAGCGGGAGGAGGACGCCGTGCACGGAGCAGAGAGGTGAGGGGAACAGCGTCCCTGCCTAGCAGAGGGCAGGGACGCCGGCGCTACAGTACCCCCCCCTTTAGGCCCCCCCTTTTTTAGGCCAGACAGAAATTTAGCTAGGATAAGAGGGGCATGGATGTTCTCCCGGGGCTCCCACGTTCTCTCCTCAGGACCAAACCCCTTCCAATCTACTAGAAAAAAGGTCTTTCCTCTTACCCTTTTGGTGGCAAGAATGTTCTCTACCTCAAACTCGTCCTCAGCAGAAACCGGAGCAGGAGGCGTACCTGTAGACTTGGAAAAAGAGTTAAGTACCACAGGTTTGAGGAGAGATACATGGAAGGAGTTAGGGATCCGTAAGTTGGCTGGGAGTTTCAATTTATAGGCCACCGGGTTGATCTGACTGATGACCTCCAGAGGACCGATGAACCGAGGCCCTAACTTGTAAGAAGGTATCTTGAGTCGGACATATTTAGATGAGAGCCAGACTTTATCTCCAGGACGAAATTGTGGAGGATCCAGGCGTTTTTTGTCAGCGTGTCTTTTCATCCGTTCGGACGACTGAAGGAGTGCGGATCGGGTACTCTCCCAAATGGAGGAAAATTTGCTAACGAGAGATTCCGCAGCCGGGTTGTCCACAGAGGTGGAGACAGGAAAAGGAATCCGAGGATGCTGACCGAAGACTACAAAAAACGGGGATTTGGAGGAGGATTCGCTCTCGTGATTGTTATAAGAGAACTCGGCCCATGGTAGGAGATCCACCCAGTCTGAATGATGGGCATTAACAAAGTGCCGGAGGTAACTGGTCAGGTTCTGATTGATCCGCTCCACTTGACCATTGGACTGTGGGTGGTAAGCGGAAGAGAAGTCCAGGGTGACGTCTAGCAGTTTACAAGTGGCTCTCCAGAAGCGTGAGGTGAACTGTACCCCACGATCCGACACGATGTGGAGGGGCAGGCCATGAAGACGAAAGATGTGACGAATAAAGTCTTTAGCCAGCTCGGGTGCAGACGGGAGGGCTGGCAGGGGAATAAAGTGAGCCATCTTGGAAAAGCGATCAGCGACCACCCAAATGACCGTACAACCGGCGGAGACGGGGAGATCAGTTATGAAGTCCATAGCAATATGCTGCCAGGGGGCAGCAGGCACAGGAAGCGGAAGGAGGCGACCGGCTGGCAGGTGTCTCGGGACTTTGTTGCGGGCGCAGGACACACAGGCAGAAACAAAGTCTATTACGTCCTTGTGCAGGGTAGGCCACCAGTAGTGCCGGGCAATAAGCTGGAGGGTCTTTTTCTGACCGGCGTGGCCAGCTAGTTTAGACGAATGGCCCCAGTGTAGGATCTTCTTCCGATCAGGTACTGAAACAAACGTCTTACCGGGAGGGAGACGATTTAGACTCACGGGAGCCACCTGCATTACTCTGGCGGGATCGATGATATGTTTAGGTTCTTCCTCGAGATCGGACACCAGAAAGGATCGGGACAAGGCGTCTGCTTTGACGTTTTTGTCAGCCGGGCGAAAATGAAGAACAAAATCAAAGCGAGCAAAAAACAAGGACCACCGGGCTTGGCGCGGGTTAAGTCTCTGGGCATGCTGGAGGTAAGCCAAGTTCTTGTGGTCAGTGTAACTTATTACCGGGTGAAGAGCCCCCTCGAGTAGGTAACGCCACTCCTCCAACGCCAGCTTGATGGCCAATAACTCTCGGTCTCCTATGGAATAGTTGCGCTCAGAAGAGGAGAAGAGTTTGGAGAAGAAGCCACAAGTTACCATTCTCCCGGAAGATGATTTTTGAGTAAGTACCGCTCCGGCTCCAGAGGAGGAGGCGTCAACTTCCAGGAAGAACTGCTTGTTGCCGTCCGGGCGATGCAGCACCGGGGCGGAAGAGAAGGCCTGTTTTAGGGAAAGAAAGGCCTCCTCAGCTTCGGGTGGCCACTCTTTGGGATTAGTACCCTTACGGGTGAGCGCGGAAATTGGGGCAGTCCGGGAAGAGAAGTGTGGTATGAAGAGGCGGTAGTAGTTAGCGAAGCCCAGGAATCGCTGAATGGCCTTCAACCCCTCTGGTCGAGGCCATTTCGCGATGGCAGACAGCTTCTCTGGATCCATTCGTAGGCCGGTCTGAGAAATAATGTAGCCCAAAAACGGAAGCGAGGTCTGCTCAAAGAGGCACTTCTCGTATTTAGCGAAGAGGTGATTCTGCCTGAGCCTGAGCAGGACCTGACGAACGTCCCTCCGGTGAGTCTGGAGATCCGGAGAGAAGACCAAGATGTCGTCCAGGTACACCACTACGCAGGAGTAGAGAAGGTCCCGGAAGATGTCATTGACCAACTCTTGAAAGACGGCAGGAGCGTTACAGAGACCACAGGGCATTACCAGATATTCATAGTGGCCGTCCCGGGTGTTGAATGCCGTCTTCCATTCATCCCCCTGACAGATACGAACCAGGTTGTACGCCCCACGGAGGTCCAGTTTGGTGAAGATTCTAGCCCCCCTCAGACGATCAAATAACTCCGGAATGAGCGGAAGGGGGTACTTATTCTTCACCGTGATCTGGTTAAGGCCTCTATAGTCTATACAGGGACGGAGAGAGCCGTCCTTCTTTTTGACGAAAAAGAAGCCTGCTCCCGCCGGGGAGGTAGATTTCCGGCTGAATCCCCTGGCCAGATTCTCCTCAATATATTCGGACATCGACCGGGTTTCAGCAGCGGATAATGGATAAATACGCCCACGGGGAGGAGT
This sequence comes from Phyllobates terribilis, assembly GCF_046119375.1. Taxonomy (NCBI): domain Eukaryota; kingdom Metazoa; phylum Chordata; class Amphibia; order Anura; family Dendrobatidae; genus Phyllobates; species Phyllobates terribilis. Next base: position 3,126,645 of record NW_027362902.1, read on the forward strand.
AGTACCAGGTAACAGGTCGATAGGGCAGTCGTATGGTCTATGAGGGGGTAGTGTCTCTGCTTCCTTTTTATTAAAGACATCAGCATAAGACCAATAAGGAATCGGAAGTCCAGGTAGATTAGCTGGGGTAGGAGAGGGATGGACGGGAACCAGACAGGTCTTATGGCAGTCCTGTCCCCAGCGAAGGACTTCTCCGGTCTGCCAGTCAAGCACGGGTGCATGTCTCTGGAGCCAAGGTAGGCCTAGCAAGAGGGCGTGGGAGAGTCCAGGCAGAACATGAAAGGAGATACTCTCAGAATGCAGCATTCCCACCTGCAGAGTAATGGATTCGGTGATGAGTTGGATGGGGCGTGGTAAGAGACCCCCATCCACGGCAGCAACAGACAAGGGTACAGCCAGAGGTTTGGTGGGGATGCGGTATTTCTCTACCAGGGACTGTGAAATAAGATTCCCGGCTGCTCCAGAGTCAAGTTGGGCTAGTTCGAAATAACGGTTCTCCCCGCAGACAATTGAGACTGACAACAGCAGAGATGGAGAGGATTTATTCTTGTCTAGGTCGACCTCTCTGAGCGAACCTAGACACAGGCGTTTCCCGACCTCTCCGGGCAGGTACGGATCCGGTGCTCCTTACTGCCACAGTAGAAGCAGCTCCCCTCGGCACGGCGTAAGTCCTGTCGGGTTTTGACCATCTTGGTCTGGTCGACCTGCATAGGCTCAGGAGAGTGTACCTGGGTAGAGACGGAGGGAGTGACGGGTTTCTGAAAAGTAGGAGCTAGACGTGGTAACCTCTTCTCACGGGTGACCTCTTTGGCACGCTCCTGGAACCGTAGGTCAATCCGGGTGGCAAGAGTTATTAGGTCATCGAGAGTGGTAGGGATGTCCCGACCGGCAAGTTCATCTTTAATACGGCCGGACAGACCCTCCCAGAAGACGGATACCAGAGCGTCGTTATCCCAGGCCAGCTCCGAGGCAAGGGTACGGAACCGTATGGCATATTGGCCCACGGTGAGACTTCCCTGACGGAGGCGTAGCAGTGATGATGCGGATGAGGTCTTCCGTCCGGGTTCGTCGAAGACTTTCCGGAAAGCCGTGAGAAAAGCAGGCAAGTTGGACACCAGGGGGTCTCCTCTCTCCCATAGAGGATTCAGCCAGGCCAGGGCCTCCCCGGTGAGATGGGACATGATGAATGCAATTTTGGCTCGGTCGGAGTTAAACTGGTGGGACAATAGTTCAAAGTGCAGGGTGCACTGATTTATGAAGCCCCGAGCCTGGGCGGAGTCGCCTCCGAAACGAGGAGGTGCAGAAAGCCGGGGTCCGGGGTAGGATACCATGGTATTAGTGGGCAGCGGAGCTGCCGGATTGCGAGACATGGCACTGGCGGAGGTTGCTGGTGGAGCAGTCAGAGTGTCCAGGCGAGTATTGACATTCCGCAGGTGACGCAGGATGGACTCCTGTTGGGACCTTTGACGGGACAGTTCATGACACAGGTCCGAGAGCGAGGGAGCTTGGGTGCCACCGGGTTCCATGACCCGAGCAAACTGTAACGGGTCTGGGAGGCGGAACCTCTGAGCTACTATACAAGGGGGCAGTCCTTGTAAGGGAGCGGGTGGCGACCAGGGAAGACGGGCAGGAAGTCACAGCAGGTGACCGGGACAGTCTCTGAGTGAACGGGCTGGAGGTCACGGCAAGAGACCGGGGCAGTCTCTGGATGAACGGGCAGATGGTCACGGCAAGTGACCGGGGCAGTCTCTGAATGAACGGGCAGATGGTCACGGCAAGTGACCGGGGCAGTCTCTGAATGAACGGGCAGATGGTCACGGCAAGTGACCGGGGCAGTCTCTGGATGAACGGGCAGATGGTCACGGCAAGTGACCGGGGCAGTCTCTGGGTAAAGGGTTGGTACGACCTGTGGCGGCTGATGATAGGTGAGCAGGCGAGAGTCTCTGGATGAACGGGTGGTCACAGCATGTGACGGCGGAGCCTCCAGGAAGACCAACAGACAGGCGGCAGATGAGCGCTCCCAGGTGAGCGGGCAGAAGTCTCTGGACAGGCGGGTGGTCACAGCACGTGACGGCAGAGCCTCCAGGTAGGCTAGCAGACAGGCAGCAGATGAGCGCTCCCAGGTGAGCGGGCAGGAGTCACTGGACAGGCAGGTGGTCACAGCACGTGACGGCGGAGCCTCCAGGTAGGCTAGCAGGTAGGTAGCAGATGTGTGCTCCCAGGTGAGCAGGCAAGCTGGTCCGTAGACAGACTGACAGCAGTTGGAAGGCAGACCGTCGGACCTCAGGCAAGCAGGCAGGTGGCTGAAGTGCGCTCCCAGGTGAGCGGACAGGCTGGTCCTTAGACAGACTGACAGGAGTAGTAAGGCAGACCGTCGGACCTCAGACTAGCAGGCAGGTAGCAGATAATCAGGCAGGAATAAGACAGCAAGCTGGCAGGAATCTGGCAGGTAACTGGCAACGGGACCTGAGGGCTGAAGCAGAGTAGTGAACAGTGGAACAACATTGCTCGGGCACCTCCATTTTTTAGGAGGTGCCTTATATATGGTGAAGTCCTCCGGCCATTGGCCGGGGACTCCTTAGGACGGCGCGCGCGGCCCCTTTAAGAGGGAGGGAGAGCGTGCGCGCGCGCCCTAAGCACAGTGGCCGGGAAGGAGCGCGCGCTGCCAGCAGAGCGGGAGGAGGACGCCGGGCACGGAGCAGAGAGGTGAGGGGAACAGCGTCCCTGCCTAGCAGAGGGCAGGGACGCCGGCGCTACACTGAGCTGGAAAAATTGCTAGAGCACCCATTTACAGTGACTAAAAAATTACAAGCAGAGGACTTAACTCCAGGTATTTTCTTAAAGGAGTGGAAGAACCTGATGTTTCGCCTGTCCCAAAGAGGAGGGTTAATTGCAAGTGGCATTGCTACTAGTGTTGAGCGAGCACTAAAATGCTCGGGTGCTCGAAGCTCGGGCCGAGCTCACTGTGATACTCGGGTGCTCGACCCGAGCAACGAGCCCAATGTTAGTCTATGGGAGACCCGAACATTTTTGCGGCGGCTCCCCCGGCAGTCTGTAGAAAGCCTAAAAAGTGCCCAAAACGATAGTGACAGTGCTCAAATGACATGGGGACTGCATGGGGATCGCCCCTGGAAGCATTTCTGACCCCCAGGTCACTGCTGTCAACAACGTGGTCAGAAGTATTAAGCCACTTTTACAGGCTCACAATAAAACATACAAAAACGAAACTGAAAGTGCTTTCCTGTTAAATATGTTAACCCCTTAACGACCTTGGGTCTCTGTTTTTGTGTTTTCCTTATTTGCTCCCCTTCTTCCCAGAGCCAGAACTTTTTTAATTTTCGTTCAATATGGCCATGTGAGGGCTTATTTTTTGCGGGACGAGTTATACTTTTAAACACCATCACTGGTTTTACCATATCGTGTGCTGGAAAATGGGAAAAAAAGTGCAGTGAAACTGCAAAAAAAATGCAATTCCACAGTTGTTTTTTGGGTCCTTTTTTTACCACGTTCACAGATTGCTAAAACTGACCTGCCATCATTATTTTCCAGGTCGTTACGAGTTCATAGACACCAAACATGTATAGGTTCTTTTTTATTTAAGTGGTGAAAAAAAATCCAAAGCTTGCTAAAAAAAACAAAAAAAAAATGACACCATTTTCCGAGACCCTTAGCTTTTCCATTTTTCGGGATCTGGGGCTGGGTGAGGGCTTATATTTTTGCGTGCCGAGCTGACGTTTTTATTGATACCATTTTGGGGTAGATCCGATGTTTTGATCGCCCGTTATTGCATTTTATTGCAAAGTTGTAGCGACCAAAAAAACTTAATTCTGGCGTTTAAAATTTTTTTCTCGTTACGCCGTTTACTGATTGTATTAATTCTTCTTTTATATTGATAGATCGGGCGATTCTGAACGCGGCGATACCAAATATGTCTATGTGGGTTTTTTTTTATATATATATATATATTTTATTTTGAATTGGGCGACAGGGGGGTGACTTAAAGTTTTATATATTTTTTATTTTTTTTAAAACTTTTTTTTTAAACTTTCTGCTTGCTTCTATAGTCTCCAGAGAAGACTAGAAGCAGCAGTTGTCTGATTGCTTCTACTGCATACAAGCGATGAAAAGATCGCTTGTATGCAGGAGAAATGCTCACTTGCTATGAGCGCTGACCACTAGGTGGCGCTCATAGCAATTGAGACATGACAACCACAGGCGTCTGCTGCAGACCCTGAGTTGTCATGCCCACCCATTGGTGACCCGCGATCACGTGACGGGGTCACTGATGGGCGGGGCTTAGGACTCCCGGAAGCGCGAGTTAAATGCCGCTGTCAGAGATTTAACATATTAACAGCCGCGGGTGGATTGCGATTCCAATAATCAGCTGACATGTGCTCGCTTCAGTGCGGGCTCACCGCCGGAGCCCCCGCTGAACCGGCCTTCCCGACCTGGTGCGTACTATTACTGACCAGGTCGGAAAGGGGTTAAGGAACATCCTTTCCAGGGTAAAGACTTGTGTATAAGGTAAAATAAATAACCAAAAACAAAAATACTCCTCCACACCTTGGGCTATGTTCACAAGTAGCATTTTTTATGCGTTTTTGCACTTTTGTATTGCTTTCAACCGTGACAAATGCATTCACCTTGAAATGTCATTTTAACATTTTACAACCTTATCTGGCCATGTGCTGTGTGACACATGCATACAGTGCTAAAAAGACATGGGAACAGCATGGGGAAGACCCCTGGAAGCATCTCTGACACCCAGGTCACTGCCTAAAAGTGTGCCCATCAGAAGTGATCCTTGCCGCATCAGAAGATGCAGACTTGCAACTATCCCCGTGCAAGTCCTTGTCCCAGGGCAGTGTTCAATTGTACCTCCCCCATAACTTGCAATACAAGCGCAAGTATGCAGCCTGCCACCCACCCACCCCCAGGCTGCAATACCATACTGCTAGCTTGCTTGCACTTGAAATTGGGCCTTTTAGGCATGTGGAGGTGGAATCTGGCCACCACGTCATGGCTGCGTCGGTAGCCTGGTATCCATACTCAGCCGCCCGGCGGCCGGGTGTCCACGCTTGGTCCCCAGCCGCCAGGGGGCGGCCGGGTGTCCATACTCGGTCCCCAGTCGCCCCGCGGCCGGGTGCCCACACACAGTCCCCAGCCGCGTGGGGGTGGCCGGGTGTCCATAAACGGTCCCCAGCCACCCCTATTTGTCCCGGTGCGCCTTATACACAAGCGCGCATGCCAAAACATTACCTGTGCCCTCCCCAGTGCATTTAGTGGGAAGGACAGCCTAACCACAAACACGTGGACAAGTGAATGTGGCCAGGAATGGTCCATCTCACTGACGCCTTCACACTGGGTTAATATTGTGGAAGCCGGGACACAGTTGGACACTGGGATGCAACACATCCTCCAGACATAGAGGATTGCGGGTCCTGGGTCAATCAGGCTTCAACACAAAGTTCAGAAGGTAGACAGCAGCAGTGGTCGGCCTCCTACACAACGAGTAAATTATTCATGATCATGAGGCCATCCACCTCCTTAGCTTTCTGTTCCTTGGAATGCAAGCGCATGTATGTAGTAGCAGCTAGGCCTGAGGTGGTCAGCGTTTTGGCGCATATTCTACCTCCTTCGAGGATTGCTGAATGTTTTCCTGCTACTATCCCAGTTCTATGACTCCCGTTAAAACAAAGCTTCAGGTGATGAAAGATGGATGAGGTGGTGGAAAAGGAGAAAGAGCAGGAGGAACAGGGACCATTCACATCAATATCAGGCCAGCCAACCACACATGTCTTGTAGGATATGTTTCTGTACCAAAAGGAGCGGTTCAGCTACACAGTTATAAGGCATACAGTGAATGCAATGCCTACCAAAAATTTCGAGGCACTCCAATACCCCTTGGAAGTGACATGGAGGTCAGAGGGCCTTAACTAAACCGTTTTTTCCATTTATAGCAACTGGGTCTCCTGTACACTGTTGGCCTAAGCAGGGAATGGAAGGCTTTCCAAAAATTATTAGGCACTGCAATGCCCCTTGAAACAGACGTGGATTACAGCGTATTAAAAACCTTCTACCCATTATTGGGGAGTGGGTCTCCCTTAGTGTTCACCTATGCATTGAAAAGCAAAAGCTGACAAAAATTAGGAGGAAATGCAATGCCCGTTGCAAGAGTCGTGGAGGTTAGAAGTAATTAAAAACAACATGTCAATGCCCCTTGGAAGAGCTGTGGAGTTCAGAGTGGTTAACAAGACGGTTTTAATGCCCCTTAGAAGAGACGTGGAGCTCAGAGTGGTTTAACAAGACAGTTTTAATGCCCCTTGGAAGAGATGTGGAGGTCACAGTAGCTTAACAAGATGGTTTTAATGCCCCTTGGAAGAGACGTGGAGTTCAGAGTGGTTTAACAAGACAGTTTTAATGCCCCTTGGAAGACTGGTGCAGGTTACAGTGGAATAAAAAGACAATATCAATGCCCCGTGGAAGAGACGAGGTCACAGTAGCTTAACAAGATGGTTTTAATGCCCCTTGGAAGAGACGTGGAGTTCAGAGTGGTTTAACAAGACAGTTTTAATGCCCCTTGGAAGAGTGGTGGAGGTTACAGTGGAATAAAAAGACAATATCAATGCCCCGTGGAAGAGACGTGGAGGTCACAGTAGCTTAACAAGATGGTTTTAATGCCCCTTGGAAGAGTGGTGGAGGTCGCAGTGGAATAAAAAGACAATATCAATGCCCCTTGGAAGAGTGGTGGAAGTTACACTGGAATGAAAAGACAATATCAATGCCCTGTGGAAGAGACGTGGAGGTCACAGTAGCTTAACAAGATGCTTTTAATGCCCCTTGGAAGAGTGGTGGAGGTCTCAGTGGAATAAAAAGACAATATTAACGACCCTTGGAAGAGACGTGGAGGTCACAGTAGCTTAACAAGACGATTTTAATGCCCCTTACAAGAGCCATGCAGTACAGCATATTAAAAACATTATTCCCATTTTTGGGGAGTGGGTCTCCCATAGTCTTTGCCTATGCCTTCCAAGCAAAAGCTGCCAAAAATTAGGAAGGGGGAACTTGCAATGTCCCTTACAAGAGCAATGCAGTACAGCATATTAAAAACATTATTCCCATTATTGGGGAGTGGGTCTCCCATAGTCTTTGCCTATGCCTTCCAAGCAAAAGCTGCCAAAAATTAGGACAGAGGAACTTGCAATGCTGGCAACATGGACCACGGTCACCCTGGTGGTATAGTGGTCGTGGAGGCTGAGGATAAGGAGAAGAGCAAAAAACAGCCGAAATGAGGAAGCGTATACCCATGTGTGGGTGTGAAGCGATGCATGGGAATACACCTCCCGAAATAACACAGTGGATTTGACTTTATGTTACTCTGCTGTCATTTGGTGGTGATGAGAAGTCTGGCCCAATCCAGCCCTTGTTCATTTTGATGTGGGTCAGCTTGTCAGCATTGTCAGTTGACAGGCGACTGCGCTTATCAGTTATAATTCCCCCAGCGGCACTAAAAACACGCTCCGATAACACGCTAGCGGCAGGCCAGGACCTCCAAGGCGTACAGAGTGAGTTCATTCCAAGTGTCCAGCTTGGATACCCAATAATTAAAAGGCACAGAGGAATCACGGAGGACGCTGGTACTCCCTCACCATCTTTTGAAACTTTCCACTCCTTGTGAGAGTACCCTGCGCCTCAGGGCCTGTAAGCTGGGCAGGTCTCAGAAAACTGTCCTAGAACATTGACAGTGTTCCCCTGCCTCTGCTGGATTGGAGTTGCGTCTCTCTCACCTGTATGCCTTAGTTGGGCAGCGAACTGTGACCTCTGCCGCTACCGTGTTCAGATGGGAATTTTTTTAATAGTTCTGCAGCAAGGGCCTTCTGGTGCTGCCCCATTTTTGTAGACCTCTCCAACTCAGGAATAAGAGAGTGAAAGTTCTCCTTGTAGAGGGGGTCTAAAAGTGTCATCAACCAGTAATGACTGTCACCCAACATTTTGACAATGCGAGGGTCACGGTTAAGGCAGCGTAACATAAAGTCAGCCATGGGTGCCAGACTGGTAACGGGCAAGACTTCCGTGTCCTCACCAAGATGACGACTGATAGTGTTGAGCGATCACTAAAATGCTCGGGTGCTCGAAGCTCGGGCCGAGCTTACCGTGATACTCGGGTGCTCGACCCGAGCAACGAGCCCAATGTTAGTCTATGAGAGACCCGAGCATTTTTGCGGCAGCACCCCCGGCAGTCTGTAGAAAGCCTAAAAAGTGCCCAAAACGATAGTGACAGTGCTCAAAAGACATGGGGGCAGCATGGGGATCGCCCCTGGAAGCATTTCTGACCCCCAGGTCACTGCTGTCAACAACGTGGTCAGAGGTATTAAGCCACTTTTGCGGGCTCACAATAAAACGTTCAAAAACTAAACTGAAACGGTTTTCCTGTGAAATATGTTAAGGAATTTCCTTTCCAGGGTAAAAACTTGTGTATAAGGTAAAATAAATAACCAAAAACAAAAATACTCCTCCACACCTTGGGCTATGTTCACAAGTAGCATTTTTCATGCGTTTTTGCACTTTTGTATTGCTTTCAACCGTGACAAATGCGTTCACCGGGAAATGTCATTTTAACATTTTACAACCTTATCTGGCCATGTGCTGTGTGACACATGCATACAGTGCTGAAAAGACAAAGGATCAGCATGGGGAAGACCCCTGGAAGCATCTCTGACCCCCAGGTCACTGTCTAAAAGTGTGCCCATCAGAAGTGATCCTTGCCGCATCAGAAGATGCAGACTTGCAGCTATCCCCATGCAAGTCCTTGTCCCAGGGCAGTGTTCAATTGTACCTCCCCCATTCCTTGCAATGCAAGCGAAAATATGCAGCCAACCACCCACCCACCCGCAGGCTGCAATACCATACTGCTAGCTTTCACTTGAAATGGGGCCTTTTAGTTTGGAGGAGGCCGAAGCTGGCCACTACCTCATGGCCGCTTCGGCAGCGAGGTATCCATACTCAGTCCCCAGCCGCCCGGCGGCCGGGTGTCCACGCTCAGTCCCCAGCCGCCCGGCGGCCGGGTGTCCACGCTCGGTCCCCAGCCGCCCTGCGGCCGGGTGTCCACACACGGTCGCCAGCCGCCTGGGGGCGGCCGGGTGTCCATAAACGGTCCCCAGCCGCCCTGATTTCTCCTGTCACCTTCCCCCACACTTTTCTTAGCCTGGCCTGCTTTAGGGCAGCATTGGACAAGCCCACCAGAGAACCAGACTCCTCCGGTGGGCCCTGGCTTCTCCATCAGGGGAGTTCAGAGTGCTAAGGTGAGGAGCATGATGATGATGATAGAAGTTAGCATCTGCTTTGTTTTCTTGGAATGCAAGCGCATGTATGTAGTAGCGGCTAGGCCTGAGGTGGTCCGCGTTTTGGCGCATATCCTACCTCCTCCGAGGATTGCTGGATGTTTTCCTGCTACTATCCCAGTTCTATGACTCCTGTTAAAACAAAGCTTCAGGTGATAAATGATGGATGAGGTGGTGGCAAAGGAGAAAGAGCAGGAGGAACAGGGACCATTCACATCAATATCAGGCCAGTCAACCAGATACAGTGCCTACAAGTAGTATTCAACCCCCTGCAGATTTAGCTGGTTTGATAAGATGCAAATAAGTTAGAGCCTTCAAACTGCAAACGAGAGTAGGATTTATGAACAGAAGCATAAATCTTATAAACCAAAAAGTTATGTTGCTCAGTTGAATTTTATTAAATTTTAAACATAAAAGTGTGGGTCAATTATTATACAACCCCTATGTTTAATATTTTGTGGAATAACCCTTGTTTGCAATTACAGCTAATAATCGTCTTTTATAAGACCTGATCAGGCCGGCACAGGTCTGTGGAGTTATCTTGGCCCACTCCTCCATGCAGATCTTCTCCAAGTTATCTAGGTTCTTTGGGTGTCTCATGTGGACTTTATTCTTGAGCTCCTTCCACAAGTTTTCAATTGGGTTAAGGTCAGGAGACTGACTAGGCCACTCCAACACCTTGACTTTTTCCCTCTTGAACCAGGCCTTGGTTTTCTTGGCTGTGTGCTTTGGGTCGTTGTCTTGTTGGAAGATGAAATTACGACCCATCTTAAGATCCTTGATGGAGGAGCGGAGGTTCTTGGCCAAAATCTCCAGGTAGGCCGTGCTATCCATCTTCCCATGGATGCGGACCAGATGGCCAGGCCCCTTGGCTGAGAAACAGCACCACAGCATGATGCTGCCACCACCATGCTTGACTGTAGGGATGGTATTCTTGGGGTCGTATGCAGTGCCATCCAGTCTCCAAACGTCACGTGTGTGGTTGGCACCAAAGATCTCGATCTTGGTCTCATCAGACCATAGAACCTTGAACCAGTCTGTCTCAGAGTCCTCCAAGTGATCATGAGCAAACTGTAGACAAGCCTTGACATGACGCTTTGAAAGTAAAGGTACCTTACGGGCTCGTCTGGAACGGAGACCATTGCGGTGGAGTACGTTACTTATGGTATTGACTGAAACAAATGTCCCCACTGCCATGAGATCTTCCCGGAGCTCCTTCCTTGTTGTCCTTGGGTTAGCCTTGACTCTTCGGACATGCCTGGCCTCGGCACGGGAGGACACTTTCAAAGGCTGTCCAGGCCGTGGAAGGCTAACAGTAGTTCCATAAGCCTTCCACTTACGGATGATGCTCCCAACAGTGGAGACAGGTAGGCCCAACTCCTTGGAAAGGGTTTTGTACCCCTTGCCAGCCTTGTGACCCTCCACGATCTTGTCTCTGATGGCCTTGGAATGCTCCTTTGTCTTTCCCATGTTGACCATGTCTGAGTGCTGTTCACAAGCTGGGGAGGGTCTTAAATAGTCAGAAAAGGCTGGCAAAAGAGATCTTTAATCCACACATGTGAAGCTCATTATTCTTGGTGCCTGAACTACTTCTTAATACTTTAGGGGGACCAAAAAGAATTCTTGTGGTTTGAGGGGTTGAATAATAAATGACACTCTGAATTAACTTTTAACGTTTTAAAAAAAAAATAAAAAAAAACAATATTTGCTGCAGTGTATTTCCCACTTCCAGGCTGATCTACAGTACAAATGTCACAATGCCAAGTTAATTCCGCATGTGTCAACCAGCTAAATCTGCAGGGGGTTGAATACTACTTGTAGGCACTGTATGTCTTGTAGGATATGTTTCTGTAACAAAAGGAGTGGTTCGGCTACACAGTTATAGGGCATACAGTGAGTGCAATGCCTACCAAAAATTTCGAGCCACTCCAATGCCCCTTGGAAATGACATGGAGGTCAGAGGGCGTTAACTAAACCTTTTTTTCCATTTATAGCAACTGGGTCTCCCGTGCACTGTTGGCCTAAGCAGTGAATGGAAGGCTTTCCAAAAATTATGAGGAACTGCAATGCCCCTTACAAGAGCCATGTGTGGCACCCCAGGGGTCTGGTCACCACAGTAATAGAGATATTACGTCGGAGAGCAAGTGGGAGGTTTCCTGGTCAGGATCCCTTAAACATGCAACATCCTCCTGCACCAGTCCTGGGAGGGGAGAATTCTGCCCTTATAAACTGGATCTGGGGTGGGGTTGAGTGAGTCAGAGAACAGTCAGAGTCAGAGTGAGAGCAAGGGAAAGTAACAGCAAGGAGCTCTGTAGGAGCTAAAGACCAGGGGCTGGAAGCTGAGCAGAGCTCACCCTGGCAGAAGACAATAGGAACCGGAAACAGGAGTCCGAAGCTGTGAGGACTTATATATCCAGCAGCAGAAACCAGCCGGCAGGGGATTTCAGGTCCTCTGGCCATAGAAGCCCGGAGGCTCAGTCACAAGCAAGGGACCAGCACCGCCGTCGTGGAGCGGAGGCTAACAGAAGGCCCCAAGTCACCAGCCATACGGGTGAGCACTACACGGTACACTCAGGGACGTGGGCTACTTCTACCCGCTTACAGCAAGGTAGCCAGGAAGAGTGCAGACAGACGGGGAGGCCTACAACTCCACCTGGCCAGGGGAACTCCTGCTTGCTCACAGACTGACCAGGCCTCTTATGCTAGCCAGTACTCCTGGGAGGGTCTACCTTATAATCATCAATAAAGACCCTGAACTGCACTGCAAAGACTCTGAGTCGTTCCCTGCTGCGCTCGTGCACCATCACCCCCATCATCCACACTCACTGCCCTGAGGCTATACTCCTCCCGAGGGGAGTAATCCCATTCTATGCTGCGCACACAACACCAGCCTCAGCGGTCTGCCTCGCAGCGGTGGCACTCCCTGACCGCAATCCACGGGTGGCGCAGTCGGACAATTAACCTCAAAACCTAAGAAAGACTGCCACTGGTTTGACCAGCCTGAGCCACGGGACCGGGTCACCGCCACGGAGACTACAGACTCCAGAGACCCCGCACCGGGTATCCCACACACGTGTACACACGGCCCAGGGGGCGCGTCACATGCAGTACAGCATATTACAAACATAAGTCCCATTATTGGGGAGTGGGTGTCCCATGGTATTTGCTTATGCTTTCCAAGCAAAAGCTGCCAAAAATTAGGACGGAGCAACTTGCAATGCCCCTTACAAGAGCCATGCAGTACAGCATATTACAAACATAAGTCCCATTATTGGGGAGTGGGTGTCCCATGGTACTTGCTTATGCTTTCCAAGCAAAAGCTGCCAAAAATTAGGACGGAGCAATTTGCAATGCCCCTTACAAGAGCCATGCAGTACATCATATTACAAACATAAGTCCCATTATTGGGGAGTGGGTGTCTCATAGTATTTGCTTATGCCTTGCAAGCAAAAGCTGCCAAAAATAAGGACGGAGGAACTTGCAATGCTGGCACCCTGGTGGTATAGTGGTGGTGGAGGCTGAGGATAAGGAGAAGAAGATAAAACAGCCGAAACGAGGAAGCGTATACCCACGTGTGGGTGTGAAGCGGTGCATGTGAATACACCTCCCGAAATAACACAGTGGATTTGACTTTATGTTACTCTGCTGTCATTTGGTGGTGATGAAAAGTCTGGCCCAATCCAGCCCTTGTTCATTTTGATAAGGGTCAGCTTGTCAGCATTGTCAGTTGACAGGCGAGTGCGGTTATCAGTTATAATTCCCCCAGCGGCACTAAAAACACGCTCCGATAACACGCTAGCGGCAGGGCAGGCCAGGACCTCCAAGGCGTACAGAGCGAGTTCATTCCAAGTGTCCAGCTTGGATACCCAATAATTAAAAGGCACAGAGGAATCACGGAGGACGCTGGTACGATCGGCAAGGTACTCCCTCACCATCTTTTGAAACTTTCCACTCCTTGTGAGATTACCCCGCGCCTCAGGGCCTGTAAGCTCGGCGGGTGTCAGAAAACTGTCCC